>NW_022631016.1:18692431-19399903 GCF_010015895.1 Lontra canadensis | reverse complement strand
TTTCTTTCTTTCTTTCTTTCTTTCTTTCTTTCTTTCTTTCTTTCTTTAATTCATTCTTGAAACAAACTCCTGTTTCCTGTAACTGAGTCATTTCAGGATATGAATGTCCTTAAGTAATGTGTTAAAATGCATGTTTATCTATATTTTCAAATCATTAACTTTCTCAAGTACATTAAATTTACTTTAACAGACATTTAAGGTGGAAATTTGTGTTTTCTGAGAAAAGTTATGTTTTATATCTAAAATGTGTTAAGCAAATACAATTACATTTTACTATAATTATATTAAAATTAAATTATGTATTTTTTCTTTCAAAATATAACTGTCTTTACATGTGTACTGGAAACATATAGTATACTATTAACAATGAAGAAAATGAGATTTAAAACCTGTTGAATAAAAAAGGCTAAAATAGACAATCACAGGATTATATTAAAATTATTTAAAATGGATTTGAATGAAATAGGGAAAACTAGATTTGTGCCATTTTTTCCCCTTTTTCAAGTTTTTATTTAAATTACATATAGTTAACCTACAGCGTAATATTAGTTTCAGGTGTAGAATTTAGTGATTCATCACTTACCTATAACACCCAGTGCTCATCACAAGTGCCTTCGTTAATACTCATCACTCATTTAACCCATGCCCCACCCACCTGGGGAAAAGGGGTTTCAAATAAACCTGTGTTTATCCAATTTCTTATCAGGTTTTAATTTGTTAATATTTTTTTCTGTTGACCTATAGATACCAATCAATATACTCAACATGGTCGTTGGTCTCAGAGTACAAGTAAACATACCCTTTAGGTCTTCCAAAAGCAGTAAGTGGAACAAATGAAGCATATGCTGCTGTTCCAGGATTTCTTTCCCTTTAGTGCCCCAGGTTCTAGGTCACACTGCTTTGGAGAATGAAGAGGTAGCCCAGACAAGGAGTGGTAGGCAGCAACGCAAAGTTTATTGGGTGATAGTACAAAGCTCCCTAAGAGGGAGGGGACCACAGAGGGTTGCTATTGGAGTTTCTAAATCTAGGGTTTTTATGAGATTGTTGGTGGGCTGTGTTGATCTGATTAATCCTTTAGCCTGTCATCCAATCGGGTTTTTTGTCCATGTACTCATCTAGCGATCAAGTAGTTGTTTATGTGGGAAAGGCTGAAGGCTCCTTTCAGGGTGCTGTAGAATAACAGGATGGGGCCTTTTCCCTTTTAGGTGTGGTTTCCTCTAAAAGGGAACTCTTGCCCTTTTCTGTCTTTCTTCTCACTAACTCTCCATGAGTGTGATATCAAAAAACCCTGTGGAAAGATTTCTAATTTATTTATCCAGTGTAAGTCAAACATGTATTGCCAGAAAATTCAATAGAACAAAGTGAAGGGTGGGTTGAAGGCCCTATGCTCAAGTTATTAGAACTAATTTTATGGTAATTTAACTTATTAACATTACTCTGTTTTATTTTTTAAAGTTGTTCTTTATTGCTGAGTATGTTAAGAGTTCAAGGCAGTAAAAATGTTAACCTAGTCATGTGTATTGGGATATAGCATTTAAGCAGACTCCTATAATAATGTACCATAAAGTAACAACATGAATTTTGAAATAAATACTAAAGCACTTCAAGTTCTGTAACTTAACCACAAAGAATGCAATCATCAAACAAACTATGGTCTCCTTTAACAAAGTCAGTATTCATACAGTCTTCTCCCTTTTGCTGGTCCCCGGTTTAAACATTACTTTTTTCAGTTTTATCTTTTTTTTTTTTTAAAGATTTTTATTTATTTGATAGAGATCACAAGTAGGCAGAGGAGATAGGCAGAGAGAGAGGAGGAAGCAGGCTCCCTGTCGAGCAGAGAGCTTGATGTGGGGCTCGATCCCAGGACCCTGGGACCATGACCTGAGCCGAAGGCAAAGGCTTTAACCCACTGAGCCACCCAGGCGCCCCTTTTCAGTTTTATCTTAAACAGTGTTTTCCCTGTCAAAAGCAGAGAGAGAAAAGAGATAGAAAAGCAAAACAAAACATACACAGAAACAGTCAACTCCCCTTTCACATGTAAGGTGAATGCTCTGTTGGGTTACTACAAATTCTAGAACCTTATACCAGAGTCGTACTCACAGGTCCTCTTGTGAGTCTCATTTTACCTCTTGCTTAGCTGGACAAAAACTCTTCATATCCACTCTTCCCTTTTATTCTTAGTCTTTTTTTTTTTTTTTTTTAATTTTATTCATTTATTTGAGAGAGTGAGAGCATGAGAGGGGCAAGGGGCAGAGGGAGAATCAGACTCCCTGCTGACCAGGGAGCCCTAGAGGGGCTCGATCCAGGAGAGTGACCTGAGCCAAAGGCAGACTGACTGAGCCACCCACGCACCCCCCTCTTATCCTTAGTCTTATCTCTAATTTGTCTCAGTCCCAGAACTGTACTACTGCCCTTGTTGAAGAATACTAGTAAAGGATAAAGAAACTTGACAATCAATGCATCTACCTTTAGTTCACTCTTACAGGAGATCAAAAAATAAGCTTTGCCAATTTTGTGTTTATTTATTTATTTATTTTTTATTTTTTTAAGATTTTATTTATTCATTTGACAGACAGAGATCACAAGTAGGCAGAGAGAGGCAGGCAGAGAGAGAGAGGAGGAAGCAAAGCAGGCTCCCCACGGAGCAGAGAGCCCGATGTGGGGTTCGATCCCAGGACACTGGGATCATGACCTGAGCCGAATGCAGAGGCTTTAACCCACTGAGCTACCCAGGCGCCCTGCCAATTTTGTGTTTAAACCATACTTCCAATCTCTCCTTTTACTCCCTCTCCACCCCTTTTGACCTCATCCAGGGCCAACTCTTGTTTGGTTTTTGGATTCTTAAAAACAGCTTTCCAAATTAGCCTCAGGCTCTGGAGTCAAGCCCTTCTGTTGAGTTTCAGTTCCACCTCTGGGGGATGGGAGTAGAAACATTATGGAGAGAATGAGAAAGTAGAAGTAAATAGTCAGCTAAAAATAATTCAGCTCTCCTGGATTAAGAGGCAAAAACAAAGATATTAAAAGCCAGAGAAGACGACACAGGTGCCTACCTGCCCTGCAGGGATGGGGTGGGTGGTCCAGCTTGAGACACCTCATGTCTTCAGTGCCAGTGGTTCTTGGTCGCGCCACTTTGAAGAAGGAAGAGGTGGACTAGAGGAAAAGTGGTGGGCAGCAGAGCAAAGCTGATCAATTCATAGTACAAAACTCCTGAAGAGGGAGGAGACCCCAGTCGGGTGCTGTGGGAGTTTCTAAGTCTAGGGGTTGTTATGAGAATATTATCGGGCTGTTTTAATCTTATTAACCCTCCCTGTGCCTGTCACCCAGTCAGGTTTTTTTCAAGCTCATCTACTTATCAGGTAGTTCTTTTGTGGCAAAGGGTTGAGGTGGTTTTCTCTTAGGGCAGAGCCCCTTATCCCTGCCTATCTTTCTTCTGACTAGTCTCATTAACCCCACCTGGAAACATTCATGTGTTAGAGCCACGAGTCCCCGCATTAGATGCAAGGGATCTCATGGTCCTTCTCACTTTTTGCCCAGCCACACTCTGGATGCCTCTGGAGGGCCCAGCTTTCCCTATTTGCCCAGTGGCCTGAGGTGATGTTAGTGGCTGATTCCAAGATCCAGCTTCCCCTGCTTCACAGGCCTGGCACTTGCCAACAGTGGACTCTCCAACAGGTAGGTGGCAAAAGGGAACAGGGTAGAGGGGACCATCCTGCTTAGTGTCCACAGTGCCATTTCAAAGCTGTAGTACAATCATAGCTGGCCAGTAGGTTTTGACAGGTGGGCTATTTGCAGGTCTTGGAGATAGTAGGTGTAACAGATTTAGGATAGTATCTGGCACACAGTAGGCTCTCAATGAATATTAACGAATACTGTTATTAATGATAACAGCACCATGTTAAAACCCCTCATGGCTTTACCATTACAAGTGGAATAATAGTTAAATGTTTAACTTGACTTGCAGAGATCCTGGTGATTTGATTCAGGATTAGCCCTCTAACTACTGCCACTCCTCTTTGTCCACGTCATGTAACACAATGACATTACTACCAGACCAGTTCCCACGTCTGCCTTTCTTCCTCACTATCCATGGTAAGTCGTAATTTTCATGAATCAACTTAAATGTTACCTTATTGCTGAGATCTTCTATACCTGTCCCTATCAAAAACAGGTCTTACTTGTTATCGTTTATCTTAGTATCTTGTTTCCTTCCTTCCTGGTTTTTTAAAAAATTACAATTACTTTATCCAAATGTTTTTCTCTTGGCTTGCTTTTCTCTTCTACTGGATTTTAAGTTGTATGAGCATAGAGATCATGCATGTCTTGATCATTATTATTATTTTCATCATTATTTTCCCTAAACCTATAACAATGACTGACATAGAGTGACAATAAGTATTTCTAGGTTGTAAATGAAACAAAAAAAGTGATTCATACTTGTTTATGTGAACCACATTCCTTTCTGTTTACACTGAAAAAAATCATGTATTTTTCCCATAATCAAATTGATATTCCATTATTTACATCATTTGTAAAATGGTGTTTGAAGACCAAATAAGCATTTACTTTAAATTCTTTCAAGTGAACTCATAACTGGTAATAATTACCATAAGATCTTTTTCTTTTCCTATGGTTTCTACATAATGCATTATTTGTAAAACATATTATTAGATTATCATGGGTTCAAATGTATTGACAGGTTATTTTATATCAGAATGAATTTTGTGTACAAAGAGGCACTCATAGAACCTATTTAATTTTTTTAAAGATTTTATTTATTTATTTGAGAGAGAGAGGGAGAGAGAACATGAGAAGGAGGAGGGTTGGAGGGAGAAGGAGACTCCCTGCTGAGCAGGGAACCTGATGTAGGATTCGATCCTGGGACTCCAGGATCATGATCATGACCTGAGCCGAAGGCAGTCACTTAACCAACTGAGCGCCCCAATTTCTTTAAAAAATATTACTCCTGGGGTGCCTGGGTGGCTCAGTCAGTTAAGGGTCTGCCTTCGACTCAGGTCATGATCCCAGTGTCTTGAGATGGAGCCCCACATTTGACTCCCTGCTTAGCAGAGAGCCTGCTTCTCTCTCTCCCCACCCCCACATCTCTTTCACTTGCCCTCTTTCAAAAAAATAAATAAAATCTTTAAAAAAAATTACACTTTATAACATTAAATTATTTTAAACATTATTCATCAAGCTTCTATTAACATGATTTATACAAATCATAAAGCAGAACTTAAGAATGTAATATTAATTTTCCACTAAATGTTTAAACATTGATTAAAAATGTATTCAAATTTTTTTCTAAACATCAAAATAAAATCACAAATCTAATAAGTCAAATTACATTAAATGTTTTTGATATTATAAACTCAGACAAAAAACTTTGACTTATTGTGGTGATTACAAAGCCAGTTATCACACTTTAATGAAAACTGAATTTCAAAGTTTTGGTACCATAAATATAAATTCATATTTTTCAGTTTTTGTTTTCCTATTGCTTTACTTACCGTAGATTAACACCACAGAATTCTTGTATTTTACTATCTTGGAAGTTTTCTTTGTTTATGATAATTTACTTGGTGCAAAGGGGAAAAAAAATCCATCTAAAATTGTCTGCAAGAACTAGGTGGGTGGGACGCCTGGGTGGCTCAGTTGGTTAAGCAGCTGCCTTCGGCTCAGGTCATGATCCCAGCGTCCTGGGATCGAGTCCCACATCGGGCTCCTTGCTTGGCGGGGAGCCTGCTTCTCCCTCTGCCTCTGCCTGCCATTCTGTCTGCCTGTGCTCGCTCTCTCTCTCTCTCTCTCTGACAAATAAATAAATAAAATCTTAAAAAAAAAAAAAAAAAAAAAAAGAACTAGGTGGGTGACACTGATTCTTAAATTTAACATAATACCTAGTTGTCTAGTCCAAGGAAAGTCAAAACCACATCAGTGATCATTCCTCTGTGCCTTCTTTCTATTTTAATAAAGTTTCTCTTGGTATGGTACAGAGCTTTAATAGTTTCTCTTTCAGAGTGTTTTAATCTGTTTAAATCATACTGGCTTTCTCAGAAATCGTGGAGTTTTTTGTTTTGTTTTGTTTTGCTTAACTTCACCTGGTCAGCATTATTTGACAAAATATCTGGGTTCATGATATATTGACTTGAATCATTGATGCAGTTAAAAACCCACAATAATTCCTATCATCCTCATTCTTAAGTAGCATTGCTGAAACTTTTTATCTACCAACAGATGAAAGATGAGTGTGTTCATTAGCTATTAGGGATATGTGGCTAATTTACTGTGTTAAAACATACTATTGAGGACTCTGTGTATAGGTAAAATATGTTGAGAATTCAAATACCTTTCTTTATTTTGTTCTTCCTTCCATAAAACTTAACTATAATATTGTATAAACAAAATTATTTTATTTAGCTCATTTAGTATTTGCCTTCCTATATCTCAATAGGATACTATGTTGCTACTTTGAAAAAAAATTCACTTATGCTCCCTTCAGTTTACTTAGTCCAATTGATAGAAAGGATGTTTTCATCATTTACCACATTCACCACTACCACACACATTATTACGGTTAAGTAAATGCCAATTACACCTAAGCCATGTAGCGAGCATACTATGGGTATTTTTCGTTTCTGAAATTTTTTTTGCTCAGTTAATAACTGTATCATTTATTTGCTTGCTTAGTTTTCTGTGTCCTCATTGTTATTACAGTTCCAAACTCTTCACCAGTTGTATCTCTATCTTCTTAGTATGAAGATACACAGCAAACAATCTATAAATTTCCTTCTAAATAAAGTGCTTTGAACAATGTCTGAAATAGAATAACAAAAAAGCATATCCTATCTATATACTGGGATATTTTCATCCATAAAAGGTAATAAAGTATTTATACATGCTACAAAAAGGGTAAACCCTGAAAACATTATGTCAGGTGAAAGAAGCCAGAAATAAAAGGTTGTTTGTTGTATGATTCCGTTTATATGAAGTAGCCAGAAGAGATAAATCTGTCCAGAGAGTAGTGGTTTCCATGGGGTGGAAAGGATGGAAAGAATGGGGAGTAACTCCTAAGGGGCACAAGGTTTTTTGTTCTGTGTTTTGTTTTGTTTTGTTTCATTTAATTTTGTTTTTGGTATTAAAAAAAATAAGGTAAGGTTAATTATGGTAGTAGTTGTGAAACTTTGTGAATATACTAAGAACCACATTGGATTTTATTCTGTAAAAAGATGAACTGTGGTATATTAATTATAGCTCAGTTAAGAAATAAATAAATAAGTTGGAATGGTAGAGAGTCACCATGAATTCCTGGGAAAGGCTAGTATCGGGGGGAAAACTCACCAAGAAGGAAGGTGCATTCCTCCACCTAAAGCCAAAGAAAAATTCCAGGAAATGCTCATGTCTTAACAGATAAATTTGGGCTTTATTTGGGGAAAGAGAAGATGAAGAAAGATATTCTCAACACTTTTCTTGTGTGTTTCAATTCTATGTGGTTCATTGTCTGCCTATTATGGGTCTGACATTTTACTGTATACGCTGAACATTCTAATGGGAAATTCAATTTCATCTTCAATGAGTTTGAGTCTAATTAAGGAAGATAGAACTTACACATAGAAAAAATGTTAAAACACTGCAAGAAAATACAAAATAAATAACAATGAGAATGATACCTCAAAATAGGAAACTTTCATTCCTCTATAAATATAGAGGATTTATATAAATATAAATTCCTCTATAAATATGAACTTTATGATTGTACTTTTATAGGGAATGCTATCTGTACTGTCAAAATAGTGTTTCCATATTTTAGTTCTTTCCTTCCTAACATTCGACATGATCCTGCATTCTGCTGTTTTAAGTATCTTTTCCATGTCAGTATATTTATCTCAAAGATACCATTTATTTTCTCCTGATATCAAGATTTTTAGTTTATTTTGTAAAGTTACTGGTTTGGTACTCAACATTTTTCTTAACTCTGGATTTTATATTTTCATCTAAATGGGTTTTCTTATCTTTACATTTGATTTTTTTGTCAACTTATTTTATAGCCTACATAGTTACTGTGTGCGCCATATACAGTGTATATATATATATATATATATATATATATATATATATATATATACACTGTGTGGCATCTGCTCCTTGATTTTTAGAATTCTCATTTTTATTTCCCTATGTATCTCTTCCCAGAGACTATAGCCCTAGTCTAGCACTCATGCCTCTTTCATGCTTTTGGATTATACAATAGTTACCTATTTAACATATTTCTCCTTTGCCTGGTTCTTTTGGCGTTATTAAAAACTTCTTTATACATCGTAAGTCTGTTTGGAGACTTCTAGTCATAGCGAAGTTTGTTATTGTGGTAGCATATTATGAGGTAACAGTTAATACGTTTAAAAGCTCTACTAAAAACTGTTTCTGTGTATTAAATTAACATCAGCTTTTTCCTAACCAGAAACCTCGTCTCTCTGTGAACACACATTAATTCCTTTCATATAAAATGTCAGATCTCAAAACACTTAAAATTTACTTGCCATAATCAAGTAAGTTTTGCTTAAGTATTCCAAATTTTTCATCCCATTCATAGGGATTGACTTTGCCCTGGGAGCCCTTTGAAATACAGCAAAGACAATCAATCAGGGGCTCCTGGGTGGTTCAGTTGGTTAAGTGTCTGCCTTTGGCTGTGGACATGATCCCAGGGTCTTGGGATCCAGCTCCTGAGCTGCCTTTGGGCTCCCTGCTCAGTAGGGAGTCTGCCTCACCCCTGCTCATGCTCTCTTTTTCTCTCAAGTGAATAAATAAAATCTTTAAAAAAAAAAATCAGGGTGCCTGGGTGGCTCAGTTGGTTAAGCCTCTGCCTTCGGCTCAGGTCATGATCTCGGGGTCCTGGGATCGAGTCCCGCATCAGGCTCCCTGCTTAGCAGGGAGACTGCTTCCCCCTCTCTCTCTGCCTGCCTCTCTGCCTACCTGTGATCTCTCTCTCTCTGTGTCAAGTAAATGAATAAAATCTTAAAAAAAAAAAAAAATCAGTGACATTGCAGTATTGGGTTGACCAACATAGAATGAGATAAATCTCTTTGTATACATTATTATAAAACTAGGAGAAAATCATTCTTATTTCAGAGAGAGAGGGAGAGAGAGAGAGAGAGAGAGAGAAATCAAGCATCAAATAAATGATAAATATAAGGAAGTAAAAAATATTTATAAAATTTTTCATAGTAACTCTTCCATCAATTGTAATATATACCATTATCTCATAGACCACAAAGAAAATGTAATGCCAATTAAATTATAACATATATTCCAATGTTAGATATGTTAAAATATTAGAAAATGTGCAAATAAAAGTTGATAAAATGTAGTATTTCACATTTTAAAAATGTAATAAACATTAGTATTTTATCTTTTCCTCCTTGATGTGCTTGCTTAATTGCTGTGCTACCAGGTGCTGAATCTGTCTTCTGAATAATCTCCACTGTCAATGAAACCTAAGAGGTATTCACTGAGTATGCAAGTAACACAAGGAAGAAGTGATTTCTTCTAACTGAGATGGGCAAATAGATCAAAAAAAGTTTTAAAATAGAAAATATTTAGGGGCGCCTGGGTGGCTCAGTCATTAAGCGTCTGCCCTCGGCTCAGGTCATCCCAGGGCCCTGGGATGAAGCCCCGCATCGGGTTCTCTGCTCAGCGGGAAGCCTGCTTCTCCCTCTTCCACTCCCCCTGCTTCTGTCCCCTCTCTTGCTGTATCTCTGTCAAAGAAATAAATAAGATCTTAAAAAAAAAAAGAAAAGAAAATATTTAACTTGTGAGAGAGTCATAGAGAACCTTTCCAAGGCTGAGGGAAGTTGAGCAAAGAGGTAAGACCAGACTGATGCACACAGAAAAACACAGATCATTTAGTATTCCTGCAGCATAAACTCAAAGTGGAAGAGTGAGAAAAAGATTATCTCATAACAGATTGGATGATGAATTCTCCAAACAAATGACCACAAAGACAAAGTTTAAAGGTTTGAAAATCCCATAGTATTTATCTCAAAATGGCTGAGTGAAAAAGAAAGTATTTAATAAATATCATTTATATTTGTACTCCTCTTTAAACATGTATACAGGTACTATTATTGAAAATTATTTTCACAATAATAATTGGAACAAATTGCTCTTTGGATTAACAGTTATGTAAACACTAATAACAATTAAAGTAATCTCAGAGTATCAGTTAAAAGAGCTTTGTGCAGCATCTGGGAGGTTCAGTTGGTTATGCATCTGATTTCAACTCAGATCATGATCTCAGGGTCCTGGTACTGAGCACTGTGTTGGGCTCCAGAGCCTGCTTCTCCCTCTCCCTTTTCCTGTGTCTTTCTCCTCTCCCCCTGCTCATGATCCCTCTCTCTCTCAAATAAATAAAATCCTTTTTTTTTTTTAAGATACAGTTTTTTTCTTCTGTTTCTGAAGGAAGTCTAATTCATATAAATGCCCCTGAGTGTGGAAAATTTATAAGTTAATGATTAAGGTAGAAAAGGTCCACCATATACACAGAAGGTATGAAATATGAAGATTAGTATCAGTATACTATATGATTGATAGAATATTGTTTTATTTGACTCCTAGTCAAAATATTTTTGTGTTTATTTGATACAATTGAGAATTTCATAATTATAGCTCAATAATAAAATATCTTTTCTATCACAAGGAAAATTGGCTTTATATGGAAAGAGTATATTTTAATTCAAGAATCCATTGTTTTGATGTTGTATTCCGAAGAGGTAACATAGTATAGATAAATAGCATAAGTAAAAGGAAAAAAAAGTGAGAAAGTAAACCTAAGGCTAAGGATTCAGTAGTTAAGTAGTTGTGGCATCTTAAGCAAGTTGTAAAATATAGAGCTAATTGAGACAAAGTCTAGCAGTCATGTTCCATCCAAGACACTGGAAATTCCAACTGGATAATTAGAGGTTATAAAGTTGCTTTTTGCAGAGGATTGGGTGGTATTTAGGAGTACCAAAGGAATAATGCAATACTCTGGAACTAGTAACAAGAAAAAACTATTCACTTCTTAATCCTAAAAGATCAAGGCAAGAGATCAACTGTTCCAAATCTACAGAAGATGGAGAATAGCTCAACACAGCCAACCAATAGCACTTGGGCTTTAACTAGACATATAGCTGTGTACAGAAGGATAGAGAAATTCTTTAGCTAGGTAAACCAAAGATATCCAGGTGAGAGTATGCTCTTTCTTTCATCCCCCATGAGCACCTGCTGTTGCTGTCTACCCAGGTGAAGACTGATACCTTCAGCACCATCAGCTTGTTATTTCCTTCTTACCAAGTCCAAATAGCATAATGTCTAAAGTTCAGTGAACCAGAGAAAAGTTTGCAGAAATACTGAAACAATTTAAGTTCACTCCAAGCTAATTATGACAGGGAATAAGAGCATTGCCATAGTTCATAAGCAAATCAGTGAAGGTAGAGGTAAGACAAACATACTGTATGGGGATGGACATAAGGATTTTCATTTGGTTCCTATGTAGAAGACACTATAAAGGTTTTACCAATCATTAAGCATGTCTGTTCTCAGTATATGTTCTGGAAATGAAAAAAAATTGTCATGGAATGAATTTGTCACCATTGGATCCACTGCAAGGAGGAATCAAACCACCACTCCATCAATCATCAAAAGCTTCTACTCTGTTTCCCTTTCCTCAGGAGACATACCTAGTAAGAAGTTGCTATGGCCGATGTCAAAGAAGTTACTATTGGGTCTTCATCAAAATAAAAAGCTGTATTGCAAAGGAAACAATCCGTAAAAACTAAAAGGCAACCTACAGAATGGGAGAAGATATTTGCAAATGACATATCTCATAAAGGGTTAGTTTCCAAAATATATAAAGAACTTATAAAACTCAATACCCCAAAAAACAAATAATTCAATTAAAAAATGAGCAGAAGACATGAATAAACATCTTTCTGAAGACATACAGAGGGCCAACAGACATATGTATAGATGCTCAGCATCACTCACCAGGCAAATGCAAACCAAAACTACAATGATATTATCACCTCATACCTGTCAGAGTGGCTAAAATCAACAGCACAAGAAACAACTGTTGGCAAGGAGGTGGGGAAAGAGGAAACCTCTTGCACTGTTGGTGGGAATGAAAACTTGTGCAACCCACTCTGGAAAACAGTATGGAAGTTCCTTAAAAAGTTAAAAATGGAACTACCCTATGATCCAGCATTTGTACTACCAGGTATTTACCCAAAGAATATAAAAATAATTAATTCAACGTGACACTTACAAACCAAGAAAAAGACTCTCAACTATGGAAAACAAAATGTTGGTTACCAGAGGGGAGGCAGGTGAGAGGATGGATAAGGTTGGTGACAGAGATTAAGGAGTACACTTGCTTTATATGTAAGTGTTGAATCACTAAATTATATACCTGAAACTAATATTACACTGTATGTTAACTGGAATTTAAATAAAAATTTAAAAAACAATAACAACAAAAACAA
This sequence comes from Lontra canadensis, assembly GCF_010015895.1. Taxonomy (NCBI): domain Eukaryota; kingdom Metazoa; phylum Chordata; class Mammalia; order Carnivora; family Mustelidae; genus Lontra; species Lontra canadensis. The sequence continues at coordinate 19,387,394 of NW_022631016.1, read as the reverse complement.
TTTCTATTCTTGCCAGACCGTGGTAAATTGCAAAAGTCCAGATATTAGTGTCAACCCAGAAATAGTACCATAAACCCCCAAAATGTTTGGATACTTTCCTTAGCTTTCTTTTCTTCAGCATCTGTTGTCCTATTAAACGTCTGAAATTCTTTCAGTTAAAATTTTAGGGGAAGATTCATGTTAGATTCATATGTCATATTGCTGAGACCTTTTTCGAAACACCCAGACTTCTCTCTGAATTAAGAACCAGTGAGTCGATGGACAAGTATAGGTCTGGCACCTGAGTTAGCTTTTGGTCCTGTAACCTTAGAATTTTTCTACTAATATATGTCACACAAGCCTTTAGTGAGCTGTCAGTCTTTATTATCCCTGAGGACTGTAAGCTTCATTAAGCATCACTACAGATCTCTGCACATTAAAATATTTTTATTACTACTCCTGTCTTGAGATTTATTGAGATATTTGCATCCACCTTGTCTCTGAAGGTCAGGTACCACTAACTGCCTCTAGCAATCTTGGATCCCAATATTTCCAAAGAGATTTAGTGAACCTAAGGCTATAATAGCATCCTTTCCCATACTCCTTAGTCAACAGGTAATAGTAATAGTAATAGACACACATAGGCTTCTAAAAATGCTGATACCTTTCTTACCAAGGCCTTTATTAATGCCTAATAAAATAAACTATTTAGACTCTTTTGCTGAGCACACGGATAAAAACTATCTGTTCAGGTTACATATAATATTTCAATTCCAGCATTACAATCCAGATGAAACTTCTGATTCCCTCCTAGGTATACCCCCAAGAAACCTCTGGTATTTCAACTACATTGCTAATTGCTACAATTCCCTGTTATGTTCAGGCCTCCATGAGTCAATGTAGCTGCTAACTATTAATAGCCTTCCCAGGTCCTGGATTCAAACATTATATCACAAGTTCTAAGGAAGGACACCTTATAAATAGATTGTGTAACATTCATCTTTTTTTATTTCATCCTCTTTTGTCTAACACCCTCAAAATGTCTAACACTCCCATACTCGCTTACCAGATTCCTGTCAATTAAAGCTGATGAAATTCTGTAACTTTTCTGTGTATAGACTGTCTCCTCCTAGGGCCAGCTTTGTTCTCATTTTGTGTATATTGACACAATTCCTATTGCTCTGAAAGTAATAAAGGACATTTAGTAGGAATACTTTTTTTTTTTAAAGTACAACTTTTTTTAAAGATTTATTTATTTGAGAGACAGAGTGAGTGAGAGCAAGAGAGCCATGGGAAGAGCAGAGAGAGAGACAGAGAGAGTCTTAAGCACATTCCACACTGAGCACAGAGCCCAAAGCAGGGCTCTATCCCACGACCCTGAGAACGTGACCTGACTCAAAACCAAGAGTCAGTTGCTTAACCAATTGCGCCACTCAGATGCCCTTTAGTATGACTTCTACAAACATTTCCCACATATATTTGAGGAAAATCTTTCCTAAAGGGATAGTCTGGTTCCCTCAGAAAGGCATTGAAGTTGTACCTTTACTAGCAAGGGATATTCAAGAGTAAGTGGAAAAGGAAGAGTCCAAAATTCTCAGTTATGTCTGCATCTTCCCAGTTGTTCCCATCTCATATCTCAGAGACCCATTCTTTCCCCATCAGAGCTTTGACTTGAGTATTTTATTGACACTGCAACTCTTAACAACAAGCTCTGGTTGTTGATCCTCAACCTCATTTGCTCTGTAGCTGGAGGAGATAAGGAGCTCCTTAAAGCTGTCACAAAATTTCTAATCTTTCATTTATCTGATTTGAATATTCACAGTCTTTTTTTTATTGTATTTTTATTTGTAGGGCTCTTAGAAGTGTCCAACTGCAATAAAAATCTTAATGCTCATTATTGTTAGCAAAAAGACAAAATTCCAAAGATATTTTACCTCCCAAAGCCTAGTTTTTAATTGCATTTCTTCCCAGTCTAGTACCCATAACATTTTGAGAATATTGATGCCACTACTTCCCATAACTTACTAGTGTCAAATTTCCCCTGGAAACCATCGTATCCATGGACTTCTCAACATGTGTGCAATTCAATCTCAAAATCCTATTTCAAAGGTTTGTTTTCTGGAACCATTTCAGGTACCAATTACTATTTTGGTTAGAGCTCATCAAGAAAAAGATAGCACATTAAAATTGGTGCTCTATGGAATGTTTAATAATGCAAAAATTCTTTAAAAAGTGTGTGGATGCTTTCAGGAATAAAGATAAGGTGGAAAGAGGGATGGTGGCTAATTCAGAACTTTTGAGCCAGTGTTTTAAAACTATTTTAAAAACTGGCCTTTCAGAAAAACAAAAACACCTTCCAACCTGTCCTTCTCCTATTAATATCACACTTTGTCTGAACCTAACTGGAAATCCTAGATCAAGGGAGCCCAAGATGCCATGTATAGGGGCCAACCTCCCAGTCATAGAACCAATGGAAAAATTGTGAGTCAATACGGAGGGTAAAATAGAAGATATTCAACACGTATGTATTTTTGTTTTGTCTTACGTACTTCATAGTAGGTTGTAAGTACTAAATATATTTTTCTACAGAATTTTTTGAATATAATATTCAACACAATTATCTGAGCTACAGGTGGCAGAAATAATTACTTACCATAGTTCTTGTCACCCAAAATAGGTAGAGGTATTATCTAGTTGTGACTGAAATTTCAGACACATATCTAGAACAAGATCCTGAATGTTTCTTTACACATGCTAAACTGAAAAATAAATATTGTATTAATAAATTAATATGATTATCCATAAGCATCATCACAGCACATGTGTTTTGTAGTATTGCTTTCCATATTGTTGGCTTTTCCTTGTCTTGTCATTGGATTAAAGATAAACTTACTTCATGTGCATCTCTGAACTAGATCTGCACATTCCTATATATGACCCATATTTTTAAGCCAGAAGGATATAGTTAAATCTGAAGTACATCATAAAAATTTTTGTATTTTTTTCCAGTTCTTCCTATTGGTCTTTTTCTCATTTTTCTAGACACAGCTGAACTTCACACTGCTCCATTAATTATTTTTGTATTCTTCCCCCTTCCAGCTTTATTAATGAATGATTGACAAATAAAATTATGTCATAAATTGTACAACATAACAATTTGATATGTATTGTGAAAGAATTACCCCAACAAGTTAATTGACTTAATTAACACATTCCTCATATCACAGCTTTAACTTTGTTTTTATATTGAGAACATTTAAGTTCCATTCTTTTCGCAAATTTCAATTATAAAATACAGTCTTATCGGGGCGCCTGGGTGGCTCAGTGGGTTAAAGCCTCTGCCTTCGGCTCAGGTCATGATCCCAGGGTCCTGGGATCGAGCCCCGCATCGGGCTCTCTGCTCAGCAGGGAGCCTGCTTCCCCCTCTGTCTCTACCTGCCTCTAACTGCCTCTCTGCCTACTTGTGATCTCTGTCTGTCAAATAAATAAATAAATAAATCTTAAAAAAAAATACAGTCTTATCAACTATAGTCACCATGTTATACATTAGATCCTCAGAGTTTATTTATCTTATAACTAAACACCCGTACTCTTTTACCACCCTCTCCCTATTTCCTCCACTCCCCAGTCTCTGGGAATAATCACTTTTCTACTCTATTTTTATGGAAAATAATTTGTTTTCTGAATTTCCACATATAAATGATACTGTGCAATACTTATTTTTCTCTCTGGCTTATTTCACATAGCAAAATCTACTCCAGTTTCATCCAGGTTGTCACAAAAGATAGGCATCCCTTTTTAAAAGCTGTATAATATTCCATGGATGTGTGTGTGTGTGTGTGTGTGTGTGTGTGTGTGTGAGATATCACATTTTTTCATCCATTGACAGGCACTTAGGTTATTTTGATACCTTGGCTGATGTGAATAATGCTGCAATGAACATGGGAATACAGATATTGCTTTGAGATAATATTTTTTTTTCTTTTGAATCTATTCACAGAAGTGGGATTGCTAGATCATGTAGGAGGTCCATTTTTAATTTCTTGAGGAAACTCCGTATTGTTTTCCATAGTGGCTGTACCAGTTCACATTTCCACTACCAGTGTGGAGAGTTCCCAGTTCTCTACATCCCAGGCAGCATTATCTCTTAACTTTTTAATAATAGAAATCCTACCAGGTATTATTTTTGATTTTCATTTCCCTGATGATGGGTAATATTGAACAACACCTTTACATGTACGTGTTGACCATTTGTATGTTTCTTTGGGGAAATGTCTATTTAGGTCCCCTGTCCATTTTTAAATTTTTTCTGCAACAAAATTATTTGTAAAAAGTCCCAAAAGTAAGTACAGAGAATTATAATCACAAATGACATATTGTCAAACAGTTGGGCTCTACTTTCACAAAGTAAGAAAATGCAGCCCAGACCATTATAATATGCATTAAGTATGCATTAAACATATTTCAAGAAACTGTGTCTCACAAATTCCAGTAATATGTTTAAATATGGTAAAAATAGTAGACTATATAGTGATATTTTACATTCCTTAGTATTCCACCTTTTTTTTATCTGATAATTTCTAGGTCTTCATACAAAAATTTCATCTTTAAAAACTGGTGATAGTGACTTAGCCCTCTTTTTATCAACTTAATTCCTGGCCATTCTGTAATATTCTGTAATGACTTTGCAGTATTCCATATTCTCAAATCCTGTCAACATGTTTTGTGAACTTTTTATTGGTATAGGTGTTACTTCTCCTAAGGAATGTGATGACCTCTGATGACTGGGCTTAATCATCTGTTATACCTCTGACACATTTCTGCCCCCTATTCTCACAGCTTTGTCATCCCAAGTTGCTTTGTGCTTGAGACCACAGACTTCTCATAACAAATTCATGCCTTTTTAGACTTCTTAATCAATTATTCTTGACACAATATAAGCCTCAGTATCACTTTAACATCTTTGAATTTACCCTGTTTTCTTCCAGTTTTATTTTTATCTCTAAACAGCTTAGATTTTTAGGGTTCTTTATCTCAAATGCACTTTGTCAATATGATAAAATCATTTTGACTATTTTATTTTCATTGATCACTTGAAAAAATGGGAAAAAAAATAAGTGAAACCTACAGAAACATCAGTCTTCCTAAATGAAATGTGTAGCTAAGCTAAGGATTCTTGATTTAAAAAAAAAAAAGCCATCAAAATATTCTAAATCAGAATAAACTCATGATTACCAAATCTTCCAACCAAACCTCCTGAGTCAATCGTAAGAAATGTATCTTATTAATATATTTTTGTTGTTATATTAATAATAATATAATTTATAATAATATATTAATATAATAAAATAAAAATATATTATTTGTTGTAAATTAATATATTTCCTTAAATGGGACTCCTCAACCTCTTATTTAATCTCCTTCTTTCTATTCACCCAGGAGTTTCTCTATGAAAAATAATTTTGGCTAAAGATATTCCAAACAAAAATATGGAAGTTTGAAACTGAATGAAGAAAGACATTGCTGTTTTCAGTGAGCATTCTTCTTAGAGTGCATACTTCTTTGCATACTTCTATTTACCATAACCCACCATGGATCCTGACTATTCTCCTGCCCTGCTTTCTCCTTTCAAGAAAGAGTTTTAGTTTTCTTATTTTGAGGTAATAATATGCATACAATACAAAGCCAATTTTCTTTTTTCTCTCTGACAGAGAGAGACACAGTGAGAGAGGGAACACAAGCAGAGGGAGAGGGAGAAGCAGGCTTCCTGCCAAACAGGGAGCCCGATGCAGGCAGGACTTGATCCCAGACCCTGGGATCATGACCTAGGCCGAAGGCAGACACTTAACAACTGAGCCACCCAGGCACCCCAAAGTCAATTTTCTTTTTATGATTTTCTTTATCTGATTCATTAACTAATTCCTCAACTAACTATGCAGTGACTAATTATGTATTAAACTTGGAATTAGGTATTAAAATGGAAACCAAAAAATCCTTCTGTGAGCAAGATACATTTTCATCCTTCAAGTAATTTTCTAGTTACTGTTTGTCCTAATTCCCCCACACTGTGTGACTATGAAATTTGATCTTCAGCTGGGTGATTTTTGGAAAGAATTATGACCTTTCTTTGCCTTTGCTACATCCCCTAAATGTCTCTCAAGGACATTTCTAGTCCAGCATAGCAGTTGGTGCAGATGAACTGAAAGACATTAAGGAAGCATTGGAGACAACTGGCTATTCGAATCTGTTAGAAGGAAGCAGACAACACTCCCCCTGCCCCCTTCAAAATGTATAGTCAAAGGGACCAGCAGCGGAAGAAACTGACACCAGGACTATGACACTCCTCCCACAAAGGAGGGCATAGATGAAGAAGTATTATAAAAGCAGCACTTGGCTTGCTGGCACAATATCATGGAAGATATTATATGCATTACCCATTTAAAGGTCTTTCAGGGAGCTTCCCTAATTAAAAACTATTTAGAGGCCACACTTTACCTGATACTTTCAATTTTAACTATCTCCACAAGCTTTATTTTAATTCTTCCACTTTCCACACTGATAGTTCTTTTCTTGGCAGTGGAAAACCTGGCTTCTCTTGTTCACAGTATGTTTATTTATTTGCTCAGTCCTAGAAGCTTAAAGACTAGATAGATAAGTAATCTTTATAAACCTATGAATTTATAGTATTGGAAATGTGGGTATGATAACATCTGATTGTACAAACAAGAATATAATATTCTGCTATGATTATTTTTGTATTTAGTCTTAGGATATATATATCCAAAATTAATTTGTGGCCAAAATTCTTTCTTTCTTTCCCCCTTAGTGTACTTATGTGATTCATGTGACATACAGTTAGGTTTATTTGTTTTGTTTATATTTTATTTTTTTTCTTTCTAGCTTTTGTTATTTGCTTAATTTGTGAGTATGTAAGCATTAACATCTTTCTAAAAATCAAAATTATGCAAAAGGTTATAATCCGAGAGGTCTTATTTCCCTTCCACTTCTACATCATTCTCGTGTTCCTACACTTCTATCTTATTCTTTATCAGTATCACACATAACCATTTTTCCTGTTCCTGATATATCCTTCCTGTTCTTTTTTATACATATACTAGAAATACTCTAAAAACCTTTCTCTAAAAACAAAACAACAACAGCAACAAAAAACCCTTCCCTATTACTTCAGGGAAATCTGCTTTATTCTTGTTTCCATTTGCATAGTATTGAAATGTATGAGTGAACCAGTTTATACAACAATTTTTCCTTCTCTCTGCATATAGGTGATTTTCAATATTTTGTAATTAGAAGCAATTTTTGCAAATAAACATGAGTACATGTTTTTATGATATTGGAGGTGAACTGCTGTGGTAAATATCTAGAAGTAGACTGGCTGAGTCATAGCTAATTGTATATATAATTTAGTATACTTTGGCAGCCCATTTCTCCAAAGTGTTTTACCATCTGAGTTCTACCAATCAATTATTACAGTGCCTGTTTCTCCACAGTTTTGCCCAAATACATTGTGTACTCTTTAATGTTAAACATTTTTAGAGATAAGTGAGAAATGGTATTTCTGTGTAGTTTTATTTTGCATTTCTCTATGAGTGAGTATAGACATCTTGCTATCTTTTTGTATGTTGAGTATTTCTATAACTGTTCATGTTTTCCCAATCGGTTTTATGCTCCTTTTTTTTCAAATTCAATAATTATTTATAGAACATAGTTATTACATTTTTATATATGATGTCATTTGTAAACCACCATTTCCCATTTTATTTTTTTATCAATTAATTTTGCTTGTAGTGGGCTTTTGTTTGATTGATTTTTTTTTTCCAGAGCATTCTGATTTAGATGACATCAGAATACAAAAATGAAGGTTAGTTGTAGTCAACTAAAAATAGAACCATTCAGTTTACACTGATTTTATTAAGGGTAATTTTATAGGAATATGATAATACCATGAAATTCAAGAATACATGAGATTATATTTAAGATTCACTCTTTCATTTATTTAAAAACATTTGTTGAGTACCTATTATGATGTAAGCAGTACTTTAAGGGTTAACTATAGGGTAATAAACAATTTGTTAAAGTTAAATGGGGCAGGCAAGCATTAAACAAACAGAAAAATACAGAATCATTAAAATAAGTGAATGAAATGAACAGATTCTGAGATGGTAATACAGGCATCTAATCTTGACTAATCAAGATTTATGAAGACCTGTCTAAGGAACTGAATTTAAACCTTGGCTATATGGATAAGCAAGAAGCAGCTAAATGAATGTTGAAAGAGGAACATTCCATTGTGAGTAATACATATGTCCAAAAGTTTATTAGCAAGAAGGCAGGCCATTTGTAAAAGCTAGAAGATATTACGATTATTCCATAGCAATAAAAAGGCAAAAGTAATTAGAGAAACTTTCAGATGGATAGATCATCTAGAGTTGCACAGACTATGGGGACATTAAGGGAAATTTTCTAAGGAAAATGAGAAATGACTGAAGGTTATTAAGCTCTAAAGTAAGATGACTTCATTATTTTTAATTTCTATTTGGTAAACATAAGGATGGTGGTTGTGGACATGGGGAGAGTGGAAATATTTGAAATAGATTTCGGAGTTATAAATTTGTGGGATATGCTAGTAGATAGGTATTGACTATGGTACCAATGACTATCATGCCATGAACTATGTGTGCATGCTGTATCTCTTCCTGATCTGGATAATGCTTGAGTAGAACATCTAGATTTCAGTTAAATATTTAAATTTTGAGTTGGATAATTTGTAATGTAGTAATACCAGCAGAGAGGTGGATAAATGACTCTAAAGATAAGAAATGTCTGAGTTAGGGGGACGCCTGAGTAGCTCAGTGGGTTAAGCCTCTGCCTTTGGCTCAGGTCATGGTCTCAGGGTCCTGGGATCAAGCCCCGCATCAGGTTCTCTACTCATCAGGTAGCCTGCTTCCAATCTCCTTCTGTCTGCCTCTCTGCCTATTTGTGATATCTCCTTCTCTCTGTCAAATAAATTAATAAAATAATAATAATAACATAAATTAATAAAAAAAAGAAATGTCTGAGTTAGGGATTAAAAACAACAACAGAACAAGAAGTAACCATTGACAAATGAATTGTATGTCAGTCTAGTGAAACAGACAGAGGGCAGAATAAATTGAACACTTAAGGGTGGTAGGGAAGGAGAAACTAGCAAAGATGCATAGAAGAATAAAGGACTAAGGATATTCTTATTATTTACAAAGAGTGAATAATAGGTTAGACTGTATAAGCTAAGGTAGAAGAACAAGGGGTTGAACATAGGGAAGAACCGGTAGAGAGATGGGGGAGTGAATGATTTGAAATATTAATGAGTTTGAAGAAATGTTTCAACAGTAATGCTTGAGTCAATGTTGAGGAGTTTGTAGGTGGAGTTTGGAATATTTGAAACAGTAACTTTAGAAGTGGTACAATTTTCAATTGTATCAGGGATGGGCAAAACTAAAACATCATTGTAATGAAGAAAAATAGGATCAAAGCCCAGTGGTTGGATAGGTCATCCACAAGAATGTGAACTCCACTTAAAAAAATAACAAACTTTGGACCTAAAGGGCCATTGTCTGGAAATGTCAATAAGTTATGGAGTATGACCAGCATGGAGCTAATTGATTCTGAGAATGTGAAAGAGGAGGAGGAGGCATACCTAAAAGGGACATTGTGGAGCAAAAAGTATCAACCCATATTCCCCTTTACAAAGAGTTCCATGGAATAAAAAGAAAAAAAGAACCTGACAGTTTCAAAAGTCATAAAGCTTTTAATTAAAAAAAGTTAACATTTTAAATATAAGAGAATTTGCTGACTTGATTTTCTCTATTCTTGTTCCTTAAAGTCAATTCCACACTCAAAGTAATTTGCAGTTAGTTTTATCAAAGTAGGACAGATATATTCTTTGCTTCCAGTGATTATTTCGGTTAGATGAATAGTTTCTGACCCAGCCTTGAAACTGGAGCATCAGAATAAAATTGTTCAGACTGGAATTCAACCTAAGCAATAAACATGGTAAATGATATAGTACAAAGACAGCATTGAGTTCAGATAAGAGAGAGACAGAGAGACAGTGACAGAGAAGACACAGAAAGAGACGGATTAGAGAAGAGATCATTCTCTCAATCAATCTTTCAATGTCTTTGTTGTTCTTATTTTTATGATAAAATGCTTGATATTATGCTATGAATTAATCAAATTATTTTATAAATAAGCCAGAAATATATGCAATTACTTATTTTATTAAAAAGCCAGAAAGAGGTAAGTATTGTTTTTTTGTTTGGTTTGTGTTTTAAGATTTTATTTGTTTATTTGACAGACAGATATCACAAGTAGGCAGAGACGCTGGCAGAAGAGAAAGGAGGAAGCAGGCTCCCTGCTGAGCAGAAGACTGATGCGGGGCTTGATCCCAGAACCCTGGGATCATGACCTGAGCTGAAGGCAGAGGCCTAACACACTGAGGCCAGGTGCCCCAAGAGATAAATCCTGTTTAAAAAATTAATGGAGGCATATTAAAATTTTTACGAGTTTATTTGAGTGAAAATTGTAATGGGGCAGGGCCAAACTAGAAGTGATTAGAAGGGCTTCACCCAAAAGGAGCTCATAGAGGGGTGGAAGCAAAGCAAGAAAATTACTGATTGGCTACAGCTTCAAGCCTTGTTGACTGTTTTTGATTGGTTATCTTTCAGTTTCAATTTCCAAACCTTGAGGCACTTATACACTTACTAGATTTTGGTTTGCTTACCTAGGCTACCTGAGCATTAGAGCCTCCTGAGTCTCATGGCCTCCTTGCTCAGTTAATTTAACAGTGCATTAATAAAAGTCATGGAGGAGGGAAATACTGAAAAAAATCAGCAAATTTCTTGGAGTTGTCTTTAAGGTGTTTGTATATGTAATTGAGAGAATATTTATCAAAATGAAGAGGTAACATCAAAAGTATGGTCATATTGTGTAATAAGACATATTTAGTCTACCCTTGGTTCCTACCAAAGAGAGCCTAAACATTTTGGAATTTTGAGGTTAGGATCCTTTGTTATCTGAACAAGACTCTTTCCATCACACCTGAGTCTGTGCTAGTTAAGGTGGCTCAGTGTGGGACTTCTCAGGATGGGGCAGGTCTCTAAGAAGACCAAATGATTGGAGGGTTGGGACTTTCAGTCTCACCTCTAACCTCTAGGGAGAAGAACAAAGTTGGAGATTAATCTCTACAAAAACTCTTGAATCCTGACTTTGGAAGAGCTGAGTTGGTGAGTGCATGGATATGCTGGTTGAAGAGGGCAGGAAAGCTTGTGTGCCCCCCACCCCACATGCTCCATACCATGCTGTATGCATCTCTTATACTTGACTGATCCTGGATTGTGTCCTTATAATCAGCTAAATAAAGGGTTTTCTTCAGTTCTGTGAACTTAGTTTGTAGTAACATGTCAAACTTGGGTGAGGGAGGGTGTTGTGGGAACCTCTGAATTTGTAGTCATCTGAGCAGAGGTGTGGTCAGTCTGGGCATTGTATTTGTTGCTGACATTTGAAGTATAGGACAATTTTGTAGAAATGAGTCCTTAAACCTGGTAGTTAGTGTGAGAATTCAATTCCTAGACACCCAGTTGGTGTTGGAGGATTTGAGAATTTCACAGGGCATATATTAATTGGGAATACAACAAAACAAACTAAGTAATTCAGGAGTTGTGAAACAATTAGCTGAGATTGTAATACTAATTATCATGCATATTAGAAATGCAAATGAGGATATACATTTTGTCACAAGAATAGACATAAATAGAAAAACAAAATTTAACCTCCAGAATGCATTATAAAGTATTATCTTTGAGTTTCTAAATCTGAAGGGATGGTTAAAAAAAAAAACAGATATACCAAAATGCTTTGAAATCCTCTTATGACAGTCTAGAAACTATGGGAACTATTTGGTTTAGAGCATTGTTGTAAGGCAAATCTATCTTGAATCACAGCCAAGTCCTGTTATGCCAAAGGTCCTTGTTGTATGTCTTATAAGGCTATCCAAATACAAGGACCCTGAGGACATAGTTATAGTAAGATGTGAGTATATCTTTTTACACAGTAGTCTAGAAGGCAAATGTTAATGTTCAGAAACTGCAAAAAATCCTGCAAAATGGCAAACCTTTATTTAGAATGTGTCAATATTCTCTTAGTGGCTGTGGGGGTGGGGTACTCTGGAAGATTTAGTGAATTAAAAAGACTCGGTGGAAAATGAAAATAACTATTTGCCAATAGTTAACTTAGCTTAAATTTAAGTTATATTAATTCTTTTGTGGAGAGAGTGACTATCTATTTGTGAGATATACATATATATATAGATGTTATTTGTATATATATCGATATATATACATAATATCTATATGAATGTTATTTGTATATATATCGATATATATATATATATATATATATAGATGCTATTTGTTTTTTACATTTCTTATATGTTATTGCATGCAAAGATATTGAACTGACTACAGCCATGCAGGTTAAAAAGATGATTTAGAAGTGGGACCAGGCTCTCTGACTGCAATCCAATCCTTTTCTGTTACACTATTTTAAATGATCTGTTCCATTTTCTAAACCAGCTTGGAGTGTGATACTTCAGGTGTGATATCACATCTGTCCCCTCCCCCCCAATCAATCAGGCTGCTCCCAATGTCAGTCTTTTCAGGGAAAATGTCACACAAGCATTTTAAACAGGTTTGGAAATGATAGCAATTTCTTAAAGAGTGCTCAGACCCATAAATTAATGTGGAGCTATATTCCACCACAGTCCTTGAAGTGCTAATGCAGAGATACATTCATAAGAAAAGACATTGGTGTCAGAGTAGATATACCATAAGGAGAGCAAAATTTAAGGCAGAAATAAATTTGAAAAAAAATAGTCAATCATTAGGTTACTTTTTTATTCAGGTTCATCGATGTCCTGTTCTCTGTTAGCAAATTCCTAAGAGATTTTAAAAGAAGAAACTGCAGCCAAAGAGTCCATTTATATCTCCTGACAAGGCAGTCATCCCATTTCTTTGTCTGTTTTCCTTTCCTGAGAAAATAGGTTAGACAGTTGGGAGGAAAATAAGCCTGTCTCTTTTTCTTTCTTTCTTTCTTTCATTTTTTTTTTTTCACTTGAGCCAAAGTCTAGAGAAAACCAGAGTCTTATGTCCTAGCATTATTTTTTTTTTCCTAAAGTTAAGCCAAAGTGTATAAATTATGTCTCAATAAGGCCATTTAAAAACAAAAGTCTGGTTATCAGGATTGGTCATATCTTTCAACATCCATTCCCAAAAGAAACCGAAAGCACCAAGGTCTAGAGCTGCCTCATTACTCCCAGTTTTATAATGCACTTGACTTTTCCTACAAAACCTGAGTGCGCTGATCCTGTAACTGGTGCTCATAAATTGGTATGGAAGTACCGAAGGAAACACAGAGATGTCCACTTCCACCTCACGTTTCTCACACATCTCAATCCTGGCCCTGTTGTGGTTGCCTTCACCCTGTTACTCATTTCTCCAGCCCCTCTCCGTGCTCCTTGTGTGGGGGTCTGTTTAACACTTTGAGTAGCTTCTCTCCAGGAGAGTATAAGGTAACACAACAGAAGTCCTATAATCCGTGTGTTTAAAATGACCACAGAGACAGACTTATAACTACGTTGGCTAATTTTGGTGTATTTTATTTAAAGATACTGCAGACTCCTTTTGAGCATTTGTTCCAGAGACCAGCTGCTGGCATTTAAATCCTGACTGACGATTACTAGCTCTGTGTCCTTGGACAAATTACCAAAGTCTCTATGATTTAATTTTCTTGTTTGGAAGACTAGTGAAATGCTACTACTTCTCCACAGGACTGGTTTGAGAATAAAATGATGTAGCATGAATCCTTTATGGAGACACTCAATGTATCTTTATTATTATAAGCCCAGTTCTCAACTTCATATCTGACAAATTGTATAAAGGTTATGGAAGCAAATGCTGTAATAATTTATGTTGTAATAGGAATGTTTATTTTTCTCTCACACATCTATGTACCCATCCTTTAGAGTATTATTTAGCTAAAAGGGTTTGGGACAAAATAGCTATATCTTTTGGTAATCAGTATGAAAAGAAATATTTCTCTTTGTTAAATATAGCCTAAGGGATTCTTCTGTTAATTTTATAGACTTTCAAAAAAAGTTATATGTACAGAGTGACCATTTTTTGATTCCTATCAAGAGTCTGATGTCTGGAGCTACATGCTTCATCTAAATTTATCTTAAACCTTACAACAAACTTGGAAGTCAGAAATTATTATTCTGCTTCACATATGAGGACACAGTGTCTCAGAAATGTTAATTGACTTTTCCTGAGGCAATCTAATTAATCACTGTCCAACTTAGAATTTGAACCAGGATTCTGATTCCAGAGATAGTCCTTTCTTCCCCTATTAAAAATTTCATGGAGAAATATTTTTACGCTTCTAAATATATTTATTTGATTGAAAATGCACAGGAAGAAGGAATAAAGTCTGGAAATCTTTAAAAGTTTGCATGGTATCATTTTCCAGGTGAAAGAAATGACAGCAGCCTTAGGCAAGCATGCTTCCTACGCCCATCTCGCCTTAAAAAGGCAGTGTAATCCAACTTGAGAGGAGAGGGCAGGAAAGGTAAGATAAAAAGTCTTAGAAACTGAAAACTGAAGAGATAACTTGCTCTGAAGAGTCTGGAAATTTGAAGCCTATATAGACATCCTGAGTGGTAAAAACATGTAAACTGGGTGTGGGAAGTGTACAATAATAAGTGATTACAGATAAATGAAAACAGAAGACAAAGCCGGAGGCCGTGGAAATGGCCTGGGCTGTGTTTAGATGGGAGAACTGAATGGTCTAGAGTTCGAGGTGAATTAATTAATACTGTACATTATAAATACGGTGAACTACTTTCAGTAGGAAATTTTACATAATTTGCTAAGTGAAGTGTGTACAAAAAAAATGTGATCACCTAAGTAAACATCTGTATTTTAATTACATAGTAATAAAAAAAAATCTATTCATACACTAGGCCAGTGGTTTGCAATTAAGTGCATCAGGAACACCTGGAGAACTTGTTAAACTAGACCCCAGGCCTGATCCTCAGATGTTCCGATCTACTGGGTGTTGGGTGGAGATTAAGAATTTACAGTTCCAACATGTCTCCAAGTGATGCTGAGGCTGCTGGTCTCAAGAAGACACTTCAAGAACCACTGAAGTAAGTTACTTATAAATTTACTTTTGAAGTCTGTGATTTGTCTAATCTCAAAGCTGTCATGATCGGTATTAAAATCAGTATGAGGGCCAGTAGTAGAAGACCCAGTGTCTGAGAAATATGGGAGATTCTTGAATAAAAACTTCGGTTACGGAAAATGTAGGTCCAGAATCCCAACTCATAATTGAGAACCTCATAACTACTTTGTCAATCATTCAAGTTCTTATCAAGACAGTGCACAGTTTGTTTAATAAGTTTGTTCTAGGAAACTGAAGCATACTTTTTTGAGAGAAGTTTAAGAAAAGGATTCTCATATAATTATGTAATCTTTAAAAAAATTTTTTTTTAGTTATTCTCATAGTGAGGAGCACACAACACACACAGAGTGTGCACACATTTAGTGTGAATGTACACGTTGGTTTCTCATCACCACGGACAGTGCTTGCCTTGTTGAATTGGACATAGAACCCAGAGAACCCATTTCTGCATCATACAACTGAAAGCGAGAGAACAGAAATGGGATTAGGGCCCAAATCTTTTCTTCAGTGCAACAAACTGTTAAGTAGAAAATGCCATTTAAATATTTTAGAAAGTATGTTTAAAAAGCTACACATGAACTTTATCATTAAGCACAATGTGGAGTTTGCAATTTTTGCTTTCAATTCCTGGAAAGAACAGGGCAAAAAATTATGGCCTGATTCAGAGATATTTTGAATGTTAGTTTAGCTTTTATTTTTTTTTTTCCTTTGACGGAAAAAATATCCAGTTGCAGAAACCGTAATAAAAAGTGAAGGAATTACCACCCTGTTTTAGTACTTTAAGTCTTCCAAATGAAGAGTTGTTAATCTCTAAGGAATTAAAAAATAGATTTGTTTCAAGTACCTAGAACATTAACAACAAAAAATTCCACAAGCTCCTGTTATTTTTTTCTCTTGAATGATTTATCAATGTGTACTTTAGAAAAAAAATATGGAAAAATTCAGTATTACAAATGAGATTTTAAAACATTCAAATTAAACATTTGTTAAATGTTTAATTTGTTTAAAAATTTATTGAAATAATTTTCAAAACTGTATTTTCAATGTGCTTTGTGCCAAACAACATTAAACCATCCCTGTGAGTACAATGTGGTATGGTATTGACTGGTCTAGGAGACAAGAATCCTCTATTGTGTCCAGATTCTGAGTCACTTGGAGACCTCTGTAAGGTCATGTTTCTATTTATTTTCTCATTTTGGCATATTTTAATTAAAGTTCCATAAAGGATTAAATTTTTTAATAGTACCTATAGAGCTGGTGATAAAACATACAGGTTATGTAAATATCAACTATTTAAGAATATATTAATTAATTACATACCTGCCTAACCTAGGAAACTGACTTCTATTTTTGCATTATGTCTGGTAGGCATTTTTATTATCTTATTGAGATTTCTTTGTGTAAAATGTTCTATTAGCTCAAATGATCAACTTTATGCATGTTATTTATATATTTTGGGCTGATAGGCCACACACATGAAATACATGTCTTCATATCATGCATATTAAACAAGTTCAAATGTTATGTTATATAAATATATAAATTTTATCAAATAAGGATAAACATTAAAACTAAATGATCTAGAAGAAAAATAATGACTACCATTTCGTGACTTGGGTTCTGACATTTTTTATTTGGACACAAAAGGAGAAAAACAATAACAATATTAATAATTCTGACATCATCAAAATTAAAATATTCTGCTTCTTAAAAGCAATCATTGATAAAACATAAAGACAATCCTTAGCCTAGGGGAAGGTTTTCACAACACATAGAGCTAAAGAAGAAAAAGACCTGTTTGTATTATATATATAATATACAATTACAAATCAATAGTAAAAAAAAAAAATCCCTATAAAGTGACTAAGAGATATGGATAGACACTGCCAAAAAGAAACAGATGTTTATTCAATAATCACAAAAAAGGTACTCAGCATTCTTAGTCATAAGGAAAATGCACATTAAAACCACAATTAGGGGGTGCCTGGGTGGCTCAGTAGGTTAAGTGGTTAAGCATCTGCCTTTGGCTCCAGTCATGATACTGGGGTCCTGGTATCAAGCCCCATGTGAGGCTCCCTGCTCAGCAAGGAGTCTGCTTCTCCCCCCATCCCCGCCCCCGCCCCCCCCACCCCAGCCACTTATGCTCTCTTTCTCTCAGAAAAATAAATGAAATCTTTAAAAAATAAAACCACAATTAAGGGTGCCAGTGTAGCTGTCAGGTGAGTGGCTAACTCTTGATGCCACCTCAGGTCTTGATCTTAGGGTCATGAGTGAGGCCCTATGTTGGACTCCACACAATCCCTCCCCAACCCAAATCCTCACAATTAATACAGCTGTATACATACTTAAATGGCTTAAATTTAAAAATGGCGGTGTCAGGACTCCTGGGTGCCTCAGTCAGCTAAGCGTCTGCCTTCCGTTCAGATCATGATCCCAAGTCCTGGGATCAAGCCCTGCATCCTTTCTTGCTCAGCAGGGAGCCTGCTTCTCTCTCTGCCTGTTGCTCCCCCTGCTTTTGCTCTCTCTGTCAAATAAATAAAATCCTAAAAACAAAACAAAACAAAAACAAAAACACAAACAAAAAAAAACCCATTGTAGTATCAAGTGTTAACATAAAGGGGGATAAATTTGAACTCTTACTCATACTGCTGGTTGGGAATGTGACTGCTTTAGTGGTGGGTGTAACCACTTTGGCAAACAGTTTGGCAGTTTCTTAGGTTAAATACATACCTTTTCTATGACTCAGCAATTCCACTGGTAGGTATTTAGCTAAGAGAAACAAAAACATTGCCACACAGAGACTTGCATTCACATACACATAGTCAAGTGTATTCTTAACAGCCAAAATTGGAAACAAACTATATATCCATCAAAAGATGAATGGATAAACAATGTGTGGTAAACTCATTAAACAAGATATCATTTAGCAATAGAAAAGGAACAAACTACAAATACACCCAACAACCTGCACAAAACGTTTTACATTATTTTGAAGGAAAGAAGTGATACAGAAAAGACTACATATAATTCCATGTTATAAAATTCTAAATCCCAATAAAAAACACAGAAAGCAAATAAGTATAAGGGGATGTTGACTTCAGTGACATACAAAGGATTTCTATAAAGTGATATAAATATTTTATTGACTGTAATAGTGACTATATGGGCATATAATTCTCAAAACTCACCAACTATTATTAACACAGGTGTCTTTTTTATTTAAAAATTAGAAAAAAAAGAAAATCTAATTTATCATATGTACAGAATAAAGGATAAAAGAAAAACATTTGACCATGTAAGTAGATACAGAAAAATAATTTGATAAAATTAATACCTATTCATAATACAAATAGACCAGGAGCTAGAAACTTCTTCAGTCTGATAATGGGCATCCACAAAAAGAGCAAGCAAGTAAAAAAACCAAAACCCCCTCTCCAGTTTGTGGGTAGAAATAAGACTTATGTAGTCTTACATGCTCTCAATTCATACATGTACCATTTGTAAAGAAACAATATACGGATACATTTACTAAAAAGGTTGGAA
The DNA here is from genome assembly GCF_010015895.1 of Lontra canadensis. Lineage (NCBI taxonomy): Eukaryota > Metazoa > Chordata > Mammalia > Carnivora > Mustelidae > Lontra > Lontra canadensis. The sequence continues at coordinate 19,368,578 of NW_022631016.1, read as the reverse complement.
CAAACAAAAAGTATCAACATATGATGGGGGTGTGGAAGTAAATATAAAGTTAAATAGCAAGCACCAAAAATCTGAGAATTTTTAGAGCTATTAAACAGAAGTGGTGAACATAAATCAACAGAAGATAAAATTGAACAAAACCTTCAATAAAATGGAATCAAAATAGATTTAATGGTGATTTTATAGAGTATGGGAATAATTAGTAATAAATGCCTAGGAAAGTAAGCAAACCAAAAGTGTGGCAACATTTTGTTAACTGGAATAACACTGCTAACTGGAAGAAAGTCAAGAGTTACACTGGAAAAATTAAGTGGATAACATTAATAGACACATAAATATGCAGAGTTGGAATATTGAATATTATAAAAAATTGTGCTTCACCTATAACATGAACAAGTGGGGAGTGAAATTGGGGATGGAGATGTAAAAATTCTAAATACCCATCTTTAATAAAAAAAAGAAAGTAATAGGGAATAACTAAATTTGATTAACAGAGAGTTGATTGTGTAATTATAATATTTAAAAACAGTGAAAAATTAGAAGAAACTAACTTAAAATAATGACTTTGGAGTTATTACTGAAAGTTTCAAAACACTGAGAGAAGAACTTCTGGGTTTTTGTTGTTGTTGTTGTTGTTGTTGTTGTTGTTGGAATCTCTAGACTATTGCTCATATCTCAATTTACAAAAAAAAAATTAAGACAATAATTATTTGGAGAAAACTGACTAGAATGTTGGAAAAATGTATACTTGAATCCATATTACACACACAAAAATCAAATCCAAAAAGATAAAGGAGTTAAAAACAAAAAAATATGTATAATAAGATATATATGGTATACATCACATTGCATATAATAAACATTATTTATATTTCATTATGTGTCCTATTTTATCAAATACACATCACACAATCAGAGCATAGGAAAGACTTTTTGAATATATCATGAAATGGTGATACTCTGCAAAAGGCAAGAGACTGATCACCAACAAAGAACACAAGCATAAAACAAGAAGAGAACTGACCAATAAGTGGGTTCAATCCTTTCTCAGCAACAACCATGAAGTTGTTCTCACAGCTTTTCATTATTAAGAATTGACTTCAGATCAAAGGAACCCCAGAATAAATCTAGAGCAAATGTCATATATAACATGATTGAATAATAAACAGGAATTGAGAAAAGTCAGCAAGTATCTATACTTAATTGTCTGGTCTTTAGAAGATTGCCTTGCTTTAGAAATTTTAAGCAATAAAAAATCAGAATAAAGATAATTAACATTTAAAATTTATGACTTTTAAAAAGGCACATCAGGTACAGTACTGTAACATTCTCCACCAAAAATCATTTTTTCCCTCTATATAGTTATTTGGCTAAACTTTTAGTATCCGTTTCTATGCTCTTCTGTTTTTCTCCTAGATAGCACACTTTCACATAATGGTCATTGTCATTTTCCTTTCTCTCATTTGCTTTTCCTGGCTAATTGCATAGACAACTTCTGTTCGGTGCTTGAATAACAGTAATGTAGAGGACATATCTGTATTTATTCATCCTATCTTAGCCATATTACCCTGCCTTGATAACTTGTAACTGTCACCATTTCTACTGACCAATATTTGCCATTTAATCTTTCATAAGAATTTCATCAAGTTTCATGAAAAACCTCATTATGATTTTTTTCTAAATTTCATGTTAAACATCTCCATGTGTATTTCCGCCTTTATTGTGGTGCTGTTGCTCCCCCCTGCCCCCGGATCATTATATATTGCTAAGGTGAGAGAGCAGTCTTTTTCATCTTTTTTTCTGTTAAACTTTTTCTGAGTATCACTGGTGTCATTTCCTTTTTAAAATTTGTTAACATTATGTAATACATATGTGAGATTATGTAATATAATAAACCACGCCCTGCCAAGTTTTTAAGGTTGATTTCCTTTGTCTTTAAGCTTGAAAATGTTTTCCCAACCAAAGATCTGAAAGGAGGAGGGTGAGAATGCTGGGTGGGGTGTACTGAGGTACAAGAAAAAGGAAGAAAATGATTAAGGAAAAAAGAAGTGATAGAAAAGGGATATTGCCTGGTCCCTGGCCAGGACTCTATTACCAGTGGCTCTATTACACGTCTGCGTGCTGTACTCTGAGCAGATGCTGCTGGGTGCCTTTCCAGTCAATGCATCGGTTTCCTCTATAGCAGTTCTCTTGCATCGGGCTTACAGACGTTTTTTCCAATGTCGTATGCAAGGACATGTGACACAAATTTGACAATGCATAAATAGGATAAGAGTTCCTTTCTTAATGGAAGCACCATTCTCCCTCTTTTCGGCTCGCTCTTCTTCCTGCTTCTAATGTAAACCTGGTGGCTGGAGCTCAAGCAACTTGAACAGTAGGAAGCTGAGAGGAAGGCCAAGAAAATTACAGAAATCTCTGCTCTGACTCTCATGAGGTACTGATATGATTTTAGTCTTCTAATTGTTTGAGGAAGAATAAGCCCATAATTGTTCAAGCCAACGATGAGCAAGTTTTCTGTTTCGCACAGCTGACTGCAATCACCAACTGCGGTAGCCTCCGTGAAGTTTCAACCTGCCTGCTGGAAAGGCATGACCAGAGCAATGATTCTCCCAGTCAGGGAGGTAAACAGTCCAGGTGCCAAGAACAATTTACTTATCCTGTGATGTGCTGTCTCCCACCGATGTTTGGAAGTTCAGGCATTACCACCTTCCCATGGATTACCCTAGGGCATTATGTGAAAAATTGCTCCTGTAATACGTCCCTTCATTTCCATCCGCTCCAGGATTCTGCAGCGCCGTTAACATGGTTGCCTCCAAAATAAGACATGTACTTTAGACACCCAAAAATGTGAAAAGGAAGCTTCGAATATGAGGATTCCCTAGCATGAGATGTCAATGCGTATCTCTAGTGCAGATAATCAAACGTGCAATTGTTATATCGAAGTCTGGAGCTCTGGCAAGCTTCGTCTTTGAAATAACGGATTTGAGGCTCAGGGGCGAGACATTCCTAAACAATCTAGGGACAGGGACTAGGAAACTGTAGCCTGTAGGGCTAATCCAGTCCTGCCTCTCTTTTTGCAAGTAAAGTTTTACTGAAAGACAGGCACACCGATTTGTTTACATATCGTCTGTGTTTGTATTTGCAGCAGGATGGCAGTTCAGAAGTGACCACGGAGACCGTGCAGTCCATAAAGCTGAAGATATGTGCTATCTGCCCCCATACACCAAAATGTTGCCAAATTTTAGTGTTTATTTGGCTTTTTATAATGGAGGTCATATGAAACTACATACATAAAATGAGAAAAGTATGTCGGAAACTGTATCAAACATACATTAAGGAAAAGGATAGGGGTGTCTTGGTGGCTGAGTCGGTTCCGGGGGTTCTTGATTCCAGTTCAGGTCATGATCTCAGGTCATGGGATTGAGCTCTGCATCAGACTGCGTGGTGTGGGTAGAACTTACTGCGGATTCTCTCTCTCCCCCTGCCCCTCCCCTGCACTCTCTCTCTCCTAAAAAAGAAAAGAAATGAAAAGGATAATGGGATCTATGTTTGAGAAGCTTATAGCTAGACCTAAATATAAAATCATAATAGAAAATAAGAAACTTAAATTTAAACTCAACTGTAATTTAAAATATAGGTAACAGAGGAAATTTAAATGCTGTGTAGACACCCTTTAAGATGAATTTACTTACATATAGTTAGATTTGTTGGATGACGGAAATGTGTAAAAACTGGTTTATGTGAAATTTCTACAGTCACTTCTCTAACCATGCTATTGACTTATAGTTCTCACATCTGTATGCGGTCAGGTGGTCATAGCTAGTATTTAAAAGTATTTCCACTACCCATTTGTCTTTCTTTTGCGTTCTGCAAGCACCTTAACTGGTCCTGGTTCTTTACCTGATGAGATATCCAAATCTTAAATATTAAATTGTCTAGGTCATTAAAAGTCCCACCTAGATTGGTTTTTTTCCATTGACCTTGATCATAGGGAATGATGATACTAAAAGATGCCTGAGGGATCCCTCGTATTCCAGACATATTTTTTCTTTCTTTCTCTCTCTCTCTCTTTCTCTTTCTCTTTTTTAAAGATTTTTATTTATTTGTCAGAGAGAGAAAGCGAGAAAGCACAAGCAGGTGGAATGGCAGGCAAAGGGAGAAGCAGGCCCCCTCGCTGAGCAAGGAGCCCAGTGAGGACTGGATCCCAGGACCCTGGGATCATGACCTGAGCCCAAGGCTTAACCAACTGAGCCACCCAGGCATTCCCCAGACATATTTTTCTTTACCTCTATTTCAGAGTAGCAGTCCAATTGCCCCTTGATCACGATTGATCACCCCAACTAACAGAGTTAAGGCCCTTCCTCACTTGTTGATTTAGAGGCATGAGGAGAATAAAGCGAGCAGGTGTTAGTCAGAACTTCCAGTTCGGTGGGATCATTGTTTCCTGATAGAAGCATTTCTGCCTCTGGAACTAATATCTCTAAGCAGCAGAGTGTAAAGTTGCAAGAAGGGGACAAAAATTCCATGAGTGGTCACTAGAGATATTAGTGAGGGTTGTCCCATCCTTTTCCACCCCTTGATTCCGGAAGTAATGAATCCTGGCTATCAGAGAAACAGCACCGTATAGTAGGCACTGTCCAGAGCACCTAATTCCTTCTGGAGAACCTTGCCGTAGCCCTGTCAACTGCTGCCACCTAGCTGGTACTGTAACTGAGTTTTCAAAAGGCCATTCCACTCTATTGTCAAGCCAGCCAGCTGCTCAGGAGTTGATGGAGAACATGGAAATGCCAGTGAATTCCATCAGCAAAGGCCCATTGCCCACTTTTTCTGTGAAGTGAGGTCCTTCATCTGAAGCAACGTTATGTGGAATGCTGTGATGGTGGATAAGGCATTCTGTGGGTCTGTGATAGTAGTTTTGGCAGAAACATTGTGTGCAAGGAAGATAAATCCATATCCAGAGTATCCGTTCTGGTAAGGACAAAATGTTGCCCCTTCTGTGATGGAAATGGTCCAGTGTAATCAATCTGCCACCAGGTAGCTGGCAATCATCCTGGGGAACTTAACAACATCCCATTATCTCCCAGACTCTGCCCTCACTTTAGTAGTAGGTACCTTGCTAGGTTGAAGTTTAGCTTGTAATTCAGCTAGTCTCAGGATTAGACTCTGTTTGATTTTCAGTAGTCTCTGTCCTGTGGCTCCAGGAGCTAAGAGTCTTTTTCAGAGCACATATATACATGTGTGTACTTGAGCTGGGAGTTTGAATTGCTGAGCTCATCCTGTTCTTTCATCTCCTTGTCCAGTGACATTAGGAACAAGAAGACAAACTCATTTCATTTATTAGTTTTCCAAAAGTGTTAGAAAGTATCATATGCACAGCCATCCTGTTCCTTGGTTCTTATAAATGACTGGCTAGGAGCATCTAATGAAGATATGTTGTGTATCTCTATTGCAAGCTTATGTCATGGACTAGCAGCGCTTTTTTTACTTATGGAAATGAAGTCATGAGCTCTTTAAATCTTATCAGATTAGAGAGGCAATTCCAGAAACCCCAAAACCAATTCAGAGAACTCACCATTAACATCCTATTCCTTTAGAAACATGCTGGCACCAAAATCTGTATTTTTCTGGGTTTTCCAGAGAAACAAAAATAATAAGTTTATTTAAAAAATATATATTTATTTAAAAAATATATTTATCATAAGGAATTGTCTCATGTGGTTATGGAGGTTGAAAATTTTCAAGATCTACATTTACCAAGGTAGAGACCTAGCAGAAACAATGGTATAATTCCAATGTAAGTCTGATAGGTCTGACAGGAGAGCTGATGGTATGAATTCAAATCCAAAGCCAAAGGCAGAAGACTGAAGTCCCAGCTCAAAAGTCATCAGGCAGAGAGAGAGAAAGAATTCTATCTTACTCTGCCTTTTGGTTTTCATTAGGCCTCCAATGGATTGGTTTGGGTTAACCATTTAAGGTCTGCTCATATTGAGAAGGGCAACCAGCACTACTCAGTCTGTAGGTTTAATTATTAATCTCATCCAGAAATATCCTTATAGAACCACTTGAAATCATGTTTAATCAAATATCTAGTTACCCTGTGGCATGGTGAAATTGATATACATAGTTAAGCATCATGTATATATGACATATAAAATTTTGTATGTCAATTTATATTATATATATGATTTTAAATAATATAAAAGAGGTATTGAAGGAAATTCAAAAATGAGTATTTTGTAGTTTTGAGTTCATTAATATTGTGACTTCTTTTTCTTTCTTTTTTTCTTTCTTTGTTTTTTTTTCTGAGAGAGAGAGTGAGCACATGAACAGGGTGGAGAGTCAGAGAGAAAGAATCTTAAGCATCTCCATGATCAGTCTGGAGCCTGACAGGGCGCTTGAGATCACAACTCTGAGATCAAGACCTTGAGCCCAAATCAAGAGTTGGAGGCTCAACCAATTGAGCCATCCAGGTGCACCTATTATGATTTCATTTTTATTATATTTCACTTTATTGTAGGACTGTTGCCTTAGAGATATAAAGAAACCACTGAACAGCTCTTAAAGATCCACATGTGTCCCTATGCTTTTTAATGTTCACTATTAATAGTGAAATCAGATATAAAAGTTTCACTTGTCAGAAAGTACAAATCAGTAGTCTTAGTGAACAGTAGTATTTCTCTCTTGGAGAGGGGGAATTAACCTTCCCATACTTTGGAATTAGGAATGGCAAAATGAAATGTTTCTTACAGACTAAGGATTTCAATGCTTGGTCACAATTTTTTCCCCTTATTAAAGTGAATTATGTTTGTAGTGGCAATGTCCATAATAGCCAAACTATGAAAAGAACCCTGATGTCCATTGACAGATGAATGGATAAAAAAGATGTGAGATACACACACACACACACACACACTGGAATACTACTCAGCCTTCAAAAAATGAAATCTTGCCATATGCAATGACATAAATGAACTAGAGGGTATTATGCTAAGCAAAATAAGTCAATCAGAGAAAAACAGTTCTCATATGATCTCACTGATGTGTGGAATTTAAGAAATGAAACAGAGGGGAAGGGAGGAAAGATAAAACAAGACAAAATCAGAGAGGAAGACAAACCATAAGAGACTCTTAATCATAGAAAACAAACTGAAGGAGCACCTGGGTGGCTCAGTGGGTTAAAGCCTCTGCCTTCGGCTCAGGTCATGATCCCAGGGTCCTGGGATCGAGCCCCACATCAGGCTCTCTGCTCAGCAGGGAACCTGCTTCCTCCTCTCTCTCTCTCTGCCTGCCTCTCTGCCTACTTGTGATCTCTGTCTGTCAAATAAATAAATAAAATCTTCAAAAAAAAAAAAAAAACAAAACTGAAGGCTGCTGGAGAGGGGGGGATAGAGGGATGGGATAACTGGATAATGGACATTAAGGAGGACATCACTGGACTCTACCTCTGAAGCAAATAATACATAATATGTTAATTAATTGAATTTAAATTAAAAAAAGAAATCTAATTTTCCTGAAATTATCATTACTCATATTTGCTCAGCGTATCATTTTATGTTTTCATTTCAATGCTTTTTGTACCTTTTATTTTTTCCATTTGCTATAAATTTTTAAAATTTGTCTTTCTGCCTCTTTACTTATTAAGCACAATCTAAGTGCTTGTTCTTTTAACCAGCAGATACAGTTTTTATCCCATCTTTGCATGTGCAGAGGGACATGATTTTATGTTTAGACTTACCACTGATACTTACTTTCCATTTTTTCTGTGCTTCCTTTACTGAATTTTTTCCTTTTCTGCCTCCACTGTGTTCTGTTAGATTGTTCAAGTTTTCTTTGCCTTGTTTTCCTTTTTTTTTGGGGGGGGGGGGTTGGAAATTATAATGATAATGTTATATTTAGGGTTTTTTTGTAGTAAACTTTTATGTTGATTTTTGTAATTATTCATCGTGAATGTGTTTCACATTCTCCAAATAAAATCATAATCTTAGAAAAAATAAAGTGAATTATGAAACTACATGGTAGATCATCTTGGACTCTGATTGAATGTAATAAACAGAAAATTTCTGTCTATCCACAATGGATATACAGCTTGAGTAAGAAATAAACCTTTGCCCTTTATATGAATAATATTTTGGGGTTGTTTTTAATGAGATATAAATTAGCCTATACTGGTTATTAAACACTATTGAACTATTTAACTCTAACAACAAAAACAAAAATTTAAGTGTTCTTCTTTCAAAAAGAACTCAGTATAGCATTAGGTAACAAATTACTAAGTAGTTACTATAAAAAGACTATATGTATGAACTTAAATGTCAGAAAAGTTAATTTGAAGTAACAGCGATTGTAGCTCTTTTGACTCTTGAGGTATACATGTCCAGTGGGTAAAATCTCAGTTCTGTTTAAATCATTTGGCTTTTTCTTTTCTCTTCTTCTTTTCTTTTCTTGTTTCCTTTTCTTTTTTTGAAGATTAAATGTCTAGAGACTAGTGTCCAGGATCACTACAGCTATCATGCCTCCAAACCACTTTTTAGATTTTATTCAAAATGCATCCTGTTTTCCTACTCTAGCAGTGTGACAAATAGTTAACTCCCAAAACAATACCCCCTTTTCTCCATATTTTTATGCTTAGTCCAGCTTGATTTATCATAATTATACCTTTGGGTTTCACCTGTGTAAATAGGCATACAACTATGTGTCACTGAATTTCTTCAGGAAATGAAATCATTACAAGATTGCAATTGAAGAATTAGTTTCAATTCACTTAATGTGAAGATGAGCAACATCATATATATACGTATACATGTATATATATATGTTTACTTTGTTTATTATTTGTTAAGAATGAATTGGTAAATGAACATCTCAATTCTTACATATTGCTTCTATTGAGAATTATTTATTTTTCCCAATTGTGTGCTTCAATTGTATACATATTTTTTCTTTTATTACACTTTTAAGGAGAGGGTTTTTTTTTTTTGTTTTGTTTTGTTTTTTAAGAGCAATTCACAGCAGTTTTTGCTTCCTAGAAAAATTGAACAGAAGGTACAGAGATTTCCCAGATATTCCTGCCCCGATTCATCTATAACTTCCCTTGTTCTCAACATCACTCACCAGAGCGGTCCATTTGTTATAATTGTTGAATCTACATTCGTACATCATCATCTTCCAGAGTCCATAGTTTACATAAAGGTTCAGTCTTGGTGTTGTGTGTTCTTTGTGTTTGGGCAAATATATAATGACATGTTTCCACCATTATATTGTTATAAAGAATATTTTACTGCTCTAAAAATCCTCTATGCTCTATATAGTTATCCTTCCCTCCTCACTCCTGGAATCCACTGATCTTTTTACTGTTTCCAGAGTTTTGCCTTTAACGTACTTATTTTTATGTGTATATATTATGTTCCATTATCTAATTTTAAAATCATTATAATTGGTAAATTCTTTTTTAATTGAAATGTAATTGACATGTATTAGTTTCAGATATACAAAATAATGATTTAATGTTTGTATATGTTGTGAAATGATTACCACAATAAGTCAATGTCCATCATCATATATAGTTACAATTTTTTTCCTATAATGAGAACTTTTTAAGATGTAATATAATACAGTACTGTACATTACATAACCATGATCTATTTATAACTATAAGTTTGTACCTTGTGACCACCTTCACCCATGTTTCCCACACCCCATCGTTTTGCCTCTGACAACCAGCAATCTGTCCTCTGGGTCTATGAGCTTGTGTTTTTGTTTTTAGATTCCATATATAAGTGAAATCATACAAAATTTGTCTTTCTCTGTCTGACTTATTTCACTTAGCATTATGCCCTCAGGGTCCATCTATGATTTCACAAATGGCAAGATTTTCTTCATTTTCTGGCTGAATAATATTATATCATGTATATATATGCCACATCTTCTTTATGTACTTGTTCATTGATGGACTTTTAGATTTTATTCCATATCTTGGTTATTATAAATAATGCTGCATTGAACATGGGGGTACATATGTCTTTTCAACTTAGTGTCTTTATTTATATCTTTTCACCTTAGTGTATTTACCTGTTCTTTAGGTAAATACCCAAAAGAGGAAATGCTTGTTCATATGGTAGTTTTACTTTTAATCTTTTGAGGGATTTCCATGTTGTTTTCCATAGCGAGTGTGCCAATTTATATTCCTATCAACAGTACACAAGTGTTTCCTTTACTTCTTTTAAAAAGTTATTAAGTATAGTTGACACAGAGTGTTACATTAGTTTCATGTACATCATAGTGATTCAACTTTTTCTTATCTCATTCTTTTCTTACCACCCATGTAGCTACCACCTGTCACCATACAACACTATGACATTATCATTCACTGTATTCTCTATGCTGTGCCTTTTATTCCAATGATTTCTTCATTCCATAACTTGAAGCCTGCATCTCTCACTTTTCTTGCACCCATTTTGTTTATTCTCCTCACTTCTGCAAGCCATAGTTTGTTCTCTATATTTATAGGTCTGATTCTGTTTTTTGCTTGTTTTGTTTTTTGTTTTTTGTTTCTCTCTCTCTCTCTCTTTTTTTTTCTTTAGATCCCACTGAATCTGAAATCATATGGTGTTTGTCTTTCTCAGTCTGACTTATTTAGCTTAGCATAGTACCCTCTAGGTCCATCCGTTTTGTCAGAAATGTCATGATCTCATCCTTTTTTAAGTCTGTGCAATATTTTGTTGTGTGTGTATGTGTGTGTACATACACACAGAAGCTACAAATAATACTGCAATAAACATAGAGGTTCCCTTTTCTCCACATCCCCACCAACACTTTTTACTATCTTTTAGATAACAGTAATTTTAACAGATGTGTGGTGATATCTCACTTTTGCATTTCCCTAATGATTAATGATGTTGAGTACATTTTCTCGTACCTGTTGACCATCTGCATGTCTTCCTGGCTAAAATGTCTATTCAGATCCTCTGTATATTTTCCTTGGATTTTTTTTTTTTTTTTGCTATTGAGTTATAGCAGTTCTTTATATATTTTGTATATTAACTCCTTATCAGAGATATGATTTGCAGATATTTTCTCCCAGTTGTTAGGTTGCCTTTTCATTTTCTTGATAATTTCTTTGTTCTGCAGAAGCTTTTTAGTTTGATTTAGTCTCACTTGTTATTAAATTTGTTTTTGTTGCCATTACTTTTAGTATCAAATCCAAAAAACTATCACCAAGATTAATGTCAAGGAGCTTAACACCTATGTTTTCTTCCAAAAATGTTATAGTTTCAGGTCTTATGTTTAAATGATTAATCATTATGTTACTTTTTGGATAGTGTAAGATAGAGATCCAATTTTATTTATTTGCATGGGGCTGTCCGGTTTTCCTGATAACTTTTATTGAAGACTGTCTTTTCCCCATTGAATATTTTTGGCTGCTTTGTCATAAATTAACCACATTTGTGTGGGTTTATTTCTGGGCTCTCTACTCTTTCCATTGATCTATGTCCATTTTTTATGCCAGTTCCATATCATTTGTGTTACTGTAATTTGAAATTAGGAAACATGATGCCACCAGCTTTGTTCTTCTTTCTTAAAATTACTTTAGCGATGTGAGGTCTTCTGTGATTCCATACAAATTTTGACCTTTTTTTTTCTATTTCTATGAAAACCACCACATGTATCTTCAAATTATCAGAGATACACTTTGAGTTTTTTGTACATTTTATACTTCTAATAACATGAACCACAGCCTGCATAATCTAAACTTATTCTCCACACATGGGTAATATGTTATCTTCATGAATCTTTTTCCCCCTATTTTATGGCATTCAAGTGGAAAAAAGAGTGAAAATACTAACCTTGTGCAAGGTTTTCCAATTTTGTATCTCAATTATTAGTCTTATTTTTTGTTTGTTGGTTTGTTTGTTTTGGTTTTGCTGTTATTTTGGGGGTTTTGTTGTCATTTTCCTCTCCCTGAACACATCTCAAATAGGATCAATTTAGGAGTTAGGTAAAATATAATTTATTAACAAACTTCCATTGTGAAAATAATATATATAAAAGGTAAAGATTGAAATATATATACATATTTCAGATGTATTTCTTTTTTTTTTTTAAGATTTTATTTATTCATCAGAGAGAGAGGGAGAGAGAGCGAGCACAGGCAGACAGAATGGCAGGCAGAGGCAGAGGGAGAAGCAGGCTCCCCGCCGAGCAAGGAGCCGAATGTGGGACTCGATCCCAGGACGCTGGGATCATGACCTGAGCCGAAGGCAGCCGCTTAACCAACTGAGCCACCCAGGCGTCCCTCATATGTATTTCTTATATACATATACCATCTTCTACAACTTAGCTCCGTATAGTCTTTTTCTAAAAAGAGGGTCTAAAAATAAATGTGATATAAATATACAGTGCTTAGGCTGTACTAATTAATTCAAAAATAATGGCACAGCCTTTGAGTTACAAGAAATTTGGGTGAGGCAGTCTGACCTTTGGAGGCTGGTTAGTTGGCCATAGTGTAATGAATGGGATGAAATTTAAATTAAATCTTAGGGAAGAAATAGAGCTATTAAACAAACAAGCAAAACAAAAAGGACAACATATGAAGGAGGAGACACACTGGGGAGAACATAGAAGGTGAGGAAACACATATTTTCAGGGAAATCATTTTGTCATAAATAGAACCTTGATGAGGAGAGCGACATGACACAAGAATAGACAAGTTGAAGAGAAATTAGGTTATGCAGAATGTTGGTTGTTAAACTGAGCAGCCTGAAGTTATACTGTAGAACACCACAAATGTTATTTTAGTATCTCTTTCCCATCATATTAACAATAAACAGTGACTCAATAGTGAAAGGCATGCATTGTGGATACTTATAAATTATAAAATAATGAGACTAAGTATAAATATAAGCAAATCTAAATGTGATATTCTAAAATGAAATCTAAATGTTGAAGCTGGTGAGAAATTCATTGAATTGAAGTAAACAAATTGCAAAATCTCTAAGATAGTGCAGGATTTGTTTGCCACAATAGAAGAGCTTGAGTAGTAAAAGAGGGGAGAAAAGTAGGAAAATAATATATCCTTACTTTGTTTGGATAAGAATGTTTGGGATATTATTAATATAATGCTTGTGCTGTGTAGGTAACATAGTATTTTCTTAGACATATTTTTTTCTATCAGAATCCGAAAATGGTATTTAGAAATGTATCCATCTTTCTTAAGTGAAGAATTCATTGAATTATCACAAGTATTTTATCTTCATTCCCTCTTTCAATACTGAACAGTATAAAATAGTATGAATCACCCAAAATAAAACATTCAAAGAAAGCTTATATGTAGCATCAAACAACACAAATATCTGTGTATTAAATAAGCTAAGATAAACAAATTTTATCTTCCTATAATTTTTGACAGGAGTCTTTGAGTTGCTTTGCTCCTTGTTCATAATAGTATGAAATAACAGTACAGAGTGGAAAGAGCAGTTTTGCTTTTCAGGACCTGATAATGCTGTTTTAAGTCTTTTCAATAAAGCAGAGTTAAGAAACCATTAATGTGAATAGAAAACAATGTGAAAAGTTGTTATGAAAGTGACACAGAGAAACAGCAAATAATCGAAGACCATTGAGTAAAACAGCATAAGGGAAATTTACCGTTCCCTAGTTTGTGGACAAACTATCAGTAGTCCCATTCAGTTCTGGTTTTGCTAGTTCAGTCAAGTAGGAATGTATTTACAGCAAATAAATAAATAACAAATAATATCTTTTTGTATAGAAGGCAATCGAATGAAGTTTGTGGAGCACACGAATTTGGACAAACTTCCTCTGGAGTCCAAAGTCTAGGACTAGCCCACCACCAAAGGACTGAAACTATGGCTAATCTATACAATAAATAATCTGCCTCTAAATTTTTACATTTCTCTACCTTCAGAGAGAACATTTTGAACAGTTCAATTTTTATATCTTATCAATAAAATAAAGTTTTTTCTTTATAAAATACAGAAAGTTGTAGCAGATGGATCCACCTCAGAGAGATTGACAATTGAAATTGTATTGGGCCTTTCTTTGGGTATCATTGCCAAAGCTACATCGATATCTATAGTGTTTTTCTGGGCTTATCGTTGGAACTTTATAATTAACTACATCCAGTTAGAATATAAATCAAAGAAAACAACTCTACTTCATGACTCTCCTTGGAGAGGAAAACTACTACCTCCATTGGTTAGGGTCATTAAGAATGTAATGGCCTCTTCAGCCTGAAATCTAGAGGAGTGAATCAAAATGTCCTAATGTACTGCTTAATGATGCCTTTGTATTACCAGCAATTACCAGCAAAGCCCATTGCATTAAAATGAATGGTCTTGGATTAAATGTTAGTATAAATACAACAGTTTATTCACAGATGTATATACAGCATCATATTCTTTTAAAAAAAAACCCAGCATTTTATAAAATAATGAATGAGTAACTAAATAAATGACTTCAATATAGCATGTAACTTATGACGTTAACCAACTGAACCACCCCGGTGCCCCTAGAATGAAATTTAATATACATAGCTGGATTTTCACAGATAAAGGAAAACATTAGAGAGCTCAAATTCTTATGCAAAATAAACTGGAAATGGAAATTTTAAAAAATCACTATAGTTTATCAATTTTGTGCATGAACATTCGCCCTATATTAAATATTATAAAATATCAGTTATTCAAACTCTGATAAAAGACCAGATTAAAAACTCTTAATTCTTCAAGAAAAGATGTTATATTCTTTATGTACATGCAGGAAATTAAACTTGGTTCTCATAGAGGCAGTTAGGATCGACACCTTAATGGACAGAAAACCATGTTTGCAATCACCAAACAAATTACTATATGTTACCAGTTTCTTTGAAATATTTTAGATACTTCATTTGCGAAGAATGCTTTATAATCTTGTGACAAATTAAATGAGTTAACAAATTTCAATTAAAAATAATAAAATAACTTAATTATCTTAAAACTATTCAAGGATCATCTTTGGTTTTTCCTTAGAACATTGATGTTTTAATATTTTCTACAGAAATAATAACACTTGGTATAATTTAATATTTTCTTTTTATTTAACCTCATATTTTCTACAGTAATTATAACACTTCTTAGAATTACCAAAAATAAAATCATGTTAAAAGCATGAAACTAATATTAATAAGTGAGAAGCAAAAGTAATTATAGAATATTTATTTTCTTTTTCTCATATTAACATGTTTTCCCCCCATGTCCTACAGTCAGCACTTGTAAGTCAAGTAGACTAGCTTTGTTTCCACATAATTTGAAAGCATGTTAAATGAGTAAGTGAATAATTTTAACTAGAAGTGACTTTAAAAACTCTCAGAATATACTACTTAAGGATAATAGGACTAATCTAATACTCACATAAGCCTTTATGCTTAAACCTCAATAACCTTCTAAGTAGTCATGAAAAAAAAATGACAAGAGAAAGACCAAATATTCTAGCCATAGCAGATGTTTTATCCTCAGAGGGTATCGTATCCATGAACAGTGTTGGTTACCAGATAGAATGGTGGAGCACTTTAAATCTAATATTACTCAAGGGTTATTAATGGTATCTATATTAACATTTTTACAACATTATCAAATATGTCCCTAACAATATAATATGCCAGGAATACCCTCAAATATAAAACCTCATGGGGTCAGAATCAACACTATAATTAAAAGAGTGCCTGAATTTCCTAATACAGTGTATAACAGGAAAGGAATAAATGTTTAATTAATCATATATATATAAAATTATGTTTGTACTGAATTGTTTGAACTGTGATAGTTTTTTCGTACTGTGATATGTTTGTATTACTATGTAACACATTACTTCACAGTTTGTTAGCTTAAAACAACAAATATTTATCCCAGACATTATCTGAGAATCAGGAATTTAAGGGTGGCTTAGCTGGGTGGTCTGGTCCAGGGTTTCTCATAAGATTGAAGTTTAACTGCTGATTAGGGCTGCACTCATCTCAAGGATCAACTGTGGCTGAAGAATTCACTTCTAAGCTCACTCATATGACAGGCAGGAGGCTTTCATTCCCTGCCACACTGGTCTCTCCATAGGACTGCTCCCACTAGAGTTTCCACAGAGTGAGTGATCTAAATGAAGGAGAGAGGATGTGCACCAGAAAAAACCCAAGACAGAATCCATCATCTCTTATAACCTCAAAAGTGGCATACCATTACTTTTTGGCTTATTCCATTAGTCACACAGACCTATCCTGGTACAATGTGGGAGAAAACTACAGGGTTACAAATACCAAGAGAAGAGTATCATTGGAGGTCATCTTGAAGGCTGGATACTACACCAGCTAATTATCATTAAAGTGTGTATTGTTTTGGAATGTGTACAGTAGCCATCCATATGTTTCTGAGAGCTATTCTAACCTCAGGGTATAAAATAATAGGCAATGCCAGTAGTATGATTAGCAAACTGTATTATATTAATGTATATTATGGCATTATATTTGTAATATTTATAATATACAATAGTATATTACAACACCATATTATTTCTAGAATTTGACATTATGACATCACCAAAAGACTAACAATTATTTCTCCTACCTACATTTTAAATTCATTGATAGTCCATTTTATCTATTCAATGAAATGTTAGGTAAAATAGCCTCCATTTACTGGTAGTCTAGTAGTGCATTGTGAGGAAACAAAGGTATAAAGCAAGCATTTTCAGATTAATTGTTTAAGTTCCATTACATTATATAAGCTAAAAGTTTTGAATTACATATGTAATTGAATGGGTCTAGTTTCTTGATATACTCAACCATATAATAACCTTACCATTGAAATATGTATCTTATGTTACAATAAAATAATAATTCATCAGAAGAATCACATTACTTTGGGCAGGAAAAGATACATTTATTGTAAATATAATTCCTTACAAGCAGTGTTCTACACAGTGATTAAAAACAGTAAATCTGAACTAAAATTTCCCTTAACCAATTTAATCTTGGACTACTTTGCAAAGCGTTACTCAGAAATATGCTATATGGTATAATCTTTATGAGTCAATAAGGTCAATTCGGAAGAAAATCAAAATATTTAAATCTCAAAGATTTGTGCCATTACAATAGGAATTTTGAATGAAAGAAAGACAATAACCTTTTCCATTCTAATGCTTCCAAAATATGTGTTTTCTTATATTGCTATGTTGCACTGGTGCGCTGACTGCCACTATGGGGAATTTAAAAAATAGTTACGAGCTGTTCTGAGAATTCAATAACCTGGCAACCTGCAGATCATGACAGTTAGAGCCATGCTAATCATTTTAGAAATCATTCGGATATCATTTTATAATGCCAGTGAGAGTGGAAATGGCAAATTATTTAGCTTTATATTGTTTTAATTCCATAATTAAGTAATTGGACTTGGAACAAACAGTTTACTACTTCCGTTTTAATTAACATTTCACTATATAACTGTAGTATTCACTAAAAACACTATCTTCTGCATACAGAGCCAATTATCATATGCATTATTGTAAGTAATAAATGTTTTGCTAATCAAACATTTATGTGGATCAGACATTTTTATGCAATGGCAATTATAAGAAAAAGAATCAGGTTACCAGTGACAAATGTTCTTAATTAGAGTTGAGCATGTCTGGATTAGTCGTATTTTGTGTTCCTACTTAAAATATTCTTTCTTTAGAGAAACTTAGATTACTTTTACAATTTATTTAAATATTTCAAGATTCTAGCTAAGAACTGTTATTCTTATTTGGTACTCTATTATGATGACATTGTTTCGTTACTAATATGGCAATTTAAAGTACTAAACACATTCGCTTGGTGGGAAGAGTTATCTATATAACAAAAAAGATTTTATTAACATAAAGAATTATAAAATATTATGAATTCTGATTGGCACTTATAATTTAGAATGTCCTTTGGCTTAGATTACTTGCACAACAAATACATCACTGAAGGTCTCATATATAATATAGAACATTCAAAGTCATATTTTTCCATATTGAATTGATATTTGGCTCACTCTACATAAGTCAAAATCCTGTGTCAATAGAAAATATCTCAGGTTTACAGATATGTATATTAAAACTATTTCAACTACTGAAATATTTCATAACTGGGGTGCCTGTGGGCCTCAGTCAGTTAAGCATCTGACTCTTGATTTCAGCTCAGGTCAAGAGCTCAGGGTTGTGAGATTGAGACCCAAATTGGGCTCTACAAGAAGCATGGAGCCTGCTGAAGATTCTCTCTCTCCACCTCCCTCTGTTCCCTCACTCATGCTCTCTCTCTTTCTCTCTTTCAAAAAAAAAAAAAAAAAAAGAAGAAGAAGAAGAAGAAAGAAAGAAAGAAAGAAAGAAAGAAGAGAAGAAATATTTTATAATTTATATTTCTAGTAGGTCTTTTTGGCATTTGATAATTGTTATAGCTATCAAGTAGTATATTCTAGAAAAAGAAAGAGAATGAGATCACTCTCTCTTCCTCTATTCTCTAACAAGGAAATATAGGTGTGCCACACCCCCCCATCTGAAAGTAGACCATTTCTATGATCATTTCTACTTTTCATAAGCTAAAATGGCATAAAGTGAAGAGGCAATTATTAATTTATGTGGAAACTTTTTCAGCATTCCAAGACCTCAAAAAATAACCTCTCAGCTTTTCTGATATCTTAGGATGAATCTTGCTAACAGACACACAAAATAATTCAAGATAAAGCACAAGCACAGGTAATCACAGACAAATTTCAAAGCTGTGGTAGCCTAATGCTCAGATACCGAGTGTAGTTCCCAGGGAAAGAGCTTGGCAGTACCATCCGCTGCTACTGGGGATACACATTACTTCTGTAACAGCTAGCTGCAAAACAGATGCAGAACATTATTTTGCCATACACTTTTTTTGTAAATGCAAAAAATCCTCTTCAGATTTCCTTTGGTTGGTGAAGACAGGTATGAAAATCTCTTGTAAAAGTGAATGACTTAATGAACTTTTTAAAAGTGATAGATACCCATATTATAATAAAATTTATGACATGAATTTGATATTTTATCAAAGGGCAACATTTTTATTTAACATAGTACTGAATCTTCCAGCTACAGCAATCAGATAAGAAAAAGATATGGTATATCCATATTGGTTAAAAAAAAAAAAAGCTAAACCATCACTCTTTCAAATGACATGATATAATACATAGAAAATCCTCAAAACACAACCAAAAAGTTCCTAGACATAATAAATGATTTAGTAAAGTTGTGGGATACAATACTAATAACCAGAAATCAGTAGTGTTTCTTTTTTTTTTATTTTATTTTTTATAAACATATAATATATTTTTATCCACAGGGGTACAGGTCTGTGAATCGCCAGGTTTACACACTTCACAGCACTCACCATAGCACATACCCTCCCCAATGTCCATAACCCCACCCCCTCTCTCAACCCCCCTCCCCCCATCAACCCTCAGTTTGTTTTGTGAGATTGAGTCACTTATGGTTTGTCTCCCTCCCAATCCCATCTTGTTTCATTTACTCTTCTCCTACCCCCTTAACCCTCCATGTTGCATCTCCTCTCCCTCATATCAGGGAGATTATATGATAGTTGTCTTTCTCCAATTGACTTATTTCGCTAAGCATGATACCCTCTAGTTCCATCCACGTCATCGCAAATGGCAAGATTTCATTTTTTTGATGGCTGCATAGTATTCCATTGTGTATATATACCACATCTTCTTTATCCATTCGTCTGTTGATGGACATCTAGGTTCTTTCCATAGTTTGGCTATTGTAGACATTGCTGCTATAAACTTTCGGGTGCACGTGCCCCTTCGGATCACTACATTTGTATCTTTAGGGTAAATACCCAGCAGTGCAATTGCTGGGTCATAGGGTAGTTCTATTTTCAACATTTTGAGGAACCTCCATGCTGTTTTCCAGAGTGGTTGCACCAGTTTGCATTCCCACCAACAGTGTAGGAGGGTTCCCCTTTCTCTGCATCCTCGCCAGCATCTGTCATTTCCTGACATGTTCATTTTAGCCATTCTGACTGGTGTGAGGTGGTATCTCATTGTGGTTTTGATTTGTATTTCCCTGATGCCGAGTGATATAGAGCACTTTTTCATGTGTCTGTTGGCCATCTGGATGTCTTCTTTGCAGAAATGTCTGTTCATGTCTTCTGCCCATTTCTTGAGTGGATTATTTGTTCTTTGGGTGTTGAGTTTGCTAAGTTCTTTATAGATTTTGGACACTAGCCCTTTATCTGATATGTCATTTGCAAATATCTTCTCACATTCTGTCAGTTGTCTTTTGGTTTTATTAACTGTTTCCTTTGCTGTGCAAAAGCTTTTGATCTTGATAAAATCCCAATAGTTCATTTTTGCCCTTGCTTCCCTTGCCTTTGACGATGTTCCTAGGAAGATGTTGCTGCGGCTGAGGTCGAAGAGGTTGCTGCCTGTGTTCTCCTCAAGGATTTTGATGGATTCCTGTCTCACATTGAGGTCCTTCATCCATTTTGAGTCTATTTTCGTGTGTGGTGTAAGGAAATGATCCAATTTCATTTTTCTGCATGTGGCTGTCCAATTTTCCCAACACATTTATTGAAGAGGCTGTCTTTTTTCCATTGGACATTCTTTCCTGCTTTGTCGAAGATTAGTTGACCATAGAGTTGAAGGTCTATTTCTGGGCTCTCTATTCTGTTCCATTGATCTATGTGTCTGTTTTTGTGCCAGTACCATGCTGTCTTGATGATGACAGCTTTGTAATAGAGCTTGAAGTCCGGAATTGTGACGCCACCAACTTTGGCTTTCTTTTTTCAATATCCCTTTGGCTATTCGCGGTCTTTTCTGGTTCCATATAAATTTTAGGATTATTTGTTCCATTTCTTTGAAAAAAATGGATGGTACTTTGATAGGAATTGCATTAAATGTGTAGATTGCTTCAGGTAGCATAGACATTTTCACAATATTTATTCTTCCAATCCAGGAGCATGGAACATTTTTCCATTTCTTTGTGTCTTCCTCAATTTCTTTCATGAGTACTTTATAGTTTTCTGTGTATAGATTCTTAGTCTCTTTGGTTAGGTTTATTCCTAGGTATCTTATAGTTTTGGGTGCAATTGTAAATGGGATGGACTCCTTAATTTCTCTTTCTTCTGTCTTGTTGTTGTTGTGTAGAAATGCAACTGATTTCTGTGCATTGATTTTATACCCTGACACTTTACTGAATTCCTGTACAAGTTCTAGCAGTTTTGGAGTGGAGTCTTTTGGGTTTTCCACATAAAGTATCATATCATCTGCGAAGAGTGATAGTTTGACTTCTTCTTTGCTGATTTGGATGCCTTTAATTTCCTTTTGTTGTCTGATTACTGAGGCTAGGACTTCTAGTACTATGTTGAACAGCAGTGGAGATAACAGACATCCCTGCCGTGTTCCTGATCTTAGCGGAAAAGCTTTCAGTTTTTCTCCATTGAGAATGATATTTGCGATGGGTTTTTCATAGATGGCTTTGATAATATTGAGGTATGTGCCCTCTATCCCTACACTTTGAAGAGTTTTGATCAGGAAGGGATGCTGTACTTTGTCAAATGCTTTTTCAGCCTCTATTGAGAGTATCATATGTTTCTTGTTCTTTCTTTTATTAATGTGTTGTATCACATTGATTGATTTGTTGATGTTGAACCAACCTTGCAGCCCTGGAATAAATCCCACTTGGTCGTGGTGAATAATCCTTTTAATGTACTGTTGAATCCTATTGGCTAGTATTTTGGTGAGAATTTTTGCATCTTAGTTCATCAAGGATATTGGTCTGTAGTTCTCTTTTTTGATGGGATCCTTGTCTGGTTTGGGGATCAAGGTGATGCTGGCCTCATAAAATGAGTTTGGAAGTTTTCCTTCCATTTCTATTTTTTGGAACATTTTCAGGAGAGTAGGAATTAGTTCTTCTTTAAATGTTTGGTAGAATTCCCCCTGGAAGCCGTCTGGCCCTGGGCTTTTGTTTGTTATGAGATTTTTGATGACTGTTTCAATCTCCTTACTGGTTATGGGTCTGTTCAGGCTTTCTATTTCTTCCTGGTTCCGTGGTGGTAGTTTATATGTCTCTAGGAATGCATCCATTTCTTCCAGATTGTCAAATTTGTTGGTGTAGAGTTGCTCATAGTATGTTCTTATAATTGTCTGTATTTCTTTGGTGTTCATTGTGATCTCTCCTCTTTCATTCATGATTTTATTTATTTGGGTCTTTTCTCTTTTCTTTTTGATAAGTCTGGCCAGGGGTTTATCAATCTTATGAATTCTTTCAAAGAACCAGCTCCTAGTTGCGTTGATTTGTTCTATTGTTTTGGTTTCTATTTCATTGATTTCTGCTCTGATCCTTAAGATTTCTCTTCTCCTGCTGGGTTTAGGGTTTCTTTCTTGTTCTTTCTCCAGCTCCTTTAGGTGTAGGGTTAGGTTGTGTACCTGAGACCTCTCTTGCTTCTTGAGAAAGGCTTGTACCACTATATATTTTCCTTTCAGGACTGCCTTTGTTGTGGTCTGAAAGGACTGCCTTCAGAGCATTGTGGTCTGAAAATATGCAGGGAATGATCCCAATCTTTTGATACCGGTTGAGACCTGATTTAGGACCGAGGATGTGATCTATTCTGGAGAATGTTCCATGTGCACTAGAGAAGAATGTGTATTCTGTTGCTTTGGGATGAAATGTTCTGAATATATCTGTGATGTCCATCTGGTCCAGTGTGTCATTTAAGGCCTTTATTTCCTTGTTGATCTTTTGCTTGGATGATCTGTCCATTTCCGTGAGGGGAGTGTTAAAGTCCCCTACTATTATTGTATTATTGTTGATGTGTTTCTTTGATTTTGTTATTTATTGGTTTATATAGTTGGCTGCTCCCATGTTAGGGGCATAGATATTTAAAACTGTTAGATCTTCTTGTTGGACAGATCCTTTGAGTATGATATAGTGTCCTTCCTCATCTCTTATGATAGTCTTTGGCTTAAAATCTAATTGATCTGATATAGGGATTGCCACTCCTGTTTTCTTCTGATGTCCATTAGCATGGTAAATTCTTTTCCACCCCCTCACTTTAAATCTGGAGGTGTCTTTGGGTTTAAAATGAGTTTCTTGTAGGCAACATATAGATGGGTTTTGTTTTTTGATCCATTCTGATACCCTGTGTCTTTTGATTGGGGCATTTAGCCCCTTAACATTCAGGGTAACTATTGAGGGATATGAATTTAGTGCCATTGTCTTGCCTGTAAGGTGACTGTTATTGTATATTGTCTCTGTTCCTTTCTGATCTACTACTTTTAGGGTCTCTCTTTGCTTAGAGGACCCCTTTCAGTATTTCCTGTAGAGCTGGTTTGGTGTTTGCAAATTCTTTCAGTTTTTGTTTGTCCTGGAAGCTTTTAATCTTTCCTTCTATTTTCAATGATAGCCTAGCTGGATATAGTATTCTTGGCTGCACGTTTTTCTCATTGAGTCCTCTGAATATATCATGCCAGCTTGTTCTGGCCTGCCAGGTCTCTGTGGATAAGTCTGCTGCCAATCTAATATTTTTACCATTGTATGTTACAGACTTCTTTTCCCGGGCTGCTTTCAGGATTTTCTCTTTGTCACTAAGACTTGTAAATTTGACTATTAGGTGACGGGGTGTGGACCTATTCTTATTGATTTTGAAGGGGGTTCTCTGAACCTCCTGGATTTTGATGCTTGTTCCCTTTGCCATATTAAGGAAATTCTCTACAATAATTCTCTCCAATATACCTTCTGTTCCCCTCTCTCTTTCTTCTTCTTCTGGAATCCTAATTATTCTAATGTTGTTTCGTCTTATGGTGTCACTTATCTCTCGAATTCTCCCCTCATGGTCCAGTAGCTGTTTGTCCCTCTTTTGCTCAGCTTCTTTATTCTCTGTCATTTGGTCTTGTATATCGCTAATTCTTTCTTCTGCCTCATTTATCCTAGCAGTGAGAGCCTCCATTTTTTATTGCACCTCATTAATAGCTTTTTAAATTTCAACTTGGTTAGATTTTAGTTCGTTTCCTTCTCCAGAAAGGGTTTTTATATCTCCCAAGAGGGTTTCTCTAATATCTTCCATGCCTTTTTCGAGCCCTGCTAGAACCTTGAGAATCGTCATTCTGAACTCTAGATCTGACATATTACCAATGTCTGTATTGATTAGGTCCCTAGCCTTTGGTATTGCATCTTGTTCTTTTTTTTGTGGTGAATTTTTCTGCCTTGTCATTTTGTCCAGATAAGAGTATATGAAGGAGCAAGTAAAATACTAAAAGGGTGGCAACAACCCCAGGATAATATGCTTTAGCCAAATCAGAAGAGATCCCAAATTGTGAGGGGGTAGAAAGGGGATAAAAAGGTTCAGAAAGAAAAAAAAAAAAAGAAAGAAACAATTAAAAAAAGAAAACCAATAAAGAAAAAAACTTATAAAGGAAAAAAAAAATATATATATATATTAGATAAGCTAGTTAAAAAACGTTTAAAAAGAAAAGGGTAAAAGTTAAAAAAAACTTAGCAGAAGAAGAGAAAAAAAATGAAAAAGAAAAAAAAAATTAAATTAACTGCAAGGCTAAAGAATCATGGGGAGAAAGCCAAGAGCTCCGTGCTTTGCTTTCTCCTCCTCTGGAATTCCGCTGCTCTCCTTGGTATTGAAGCTGCACTCCTTGGTAGGTGAACTTGGTCCTGGCTGGGTTTCTTGTTGATCTTTGGGGGGAGGGGCCTGTTGTAGTGATTCTCAAGTGTCTTTGCCCCAGGCAGAGTTGCACCACCCTTACCAGGGGCTGGGCTGAGTAATCCTCTCGGGTTTGCTTTTGGGAGCTTTTGTCCCCTGAGCACTTTCCGTAGAGTTCCAGAGGACGGGAATGAAGATGGCAGCCTCCCAGTGTCTGGCCCAGAGGAGTCGAGAGCCCTGGGCCCCACTCCTCAGTGCGCCCTCAGAGAACAGCACCCAATCACTCCCGTCACCCTGGCCTCTGGCCGCGCTCCAAGCTCACCCAGCCTGCGACCGGTTCAAGGTAACCCCGAGTTGTGAGCTCACTCCTCGGCTCCGTCTCTGTAGCCGGCTTCCCCATTCTAATACCTGAAAGCTCTGAGACACTCAGACACCCCCAATCCTTCTGTGACCCTGGGGGACCTGAGACCACGCTGACCCCACGTGGGCTTCAACCCAATTAAGCCTCTGGAGCGATGTCCCTCAGCGGAACAGACTTTTAAAAGTCCCGATTTTGTGCTCTGTTGCTCCGCCACTTGCCAGCCCCTCCCCCCGCGGTCTATCTTCCCGTCGCTTTGGATTCACTTCTCCGCCAGTCCTACCTTTCAGAAAGTGGTTGATTTTCTGTTTCTAGAATTGCTGTTCTTCTTCTCTTCGATCTCCCATTGGATTTGTAGGTGTTTGCAATCTTTAGATAAGCTATCTAGCTGATCTCCCGCTACCTGAAGTAGTCTCAGCCTGCTAGTTCTCCGCCATCTTGACTCTCCTCAGTAGTGTTTCTATACACTAATAACAAAGTAGCAGAAAGAGAAATTAACAAAGCAATTCCATTTAAAATAACACCAGAAAAGAGGGCATCTGGCTAGCTCAGTCAGTATTGCATGTAACTCTCAAATTCAGGGTTGTGAGTTCAAGCCCCCCATTGGGCATAGAGCCTATTTACGAAATTTAAAACAAGACAAACAAACAAATAAAAAATAATGAAATACCTAGGAATAAACTTAACCAAAGTAGTGAATCACTTGCTCTGAAAACTATAAAAGACTGATGAAAGAAATTTAGTATGACACAAATAAGTGGAAATATATTCCATGCTCATAGATCGAAAGAATTAATATTATTAAAATATCCATGCTACTAGAAGCAATCTTGATTCAATACAGATTCAACGCGATCTGTATTAAAATACTAACATTTTTCACAAAACTAGAATAAAGGATACTAAAATTTTCATGGAACCATAAAAGACCCTCAGTCCCCAAAGCAAACTTAAGAGAGGTAAGAGCAAAACTGGAGGTGTCAAAATTCCAGATGTCAACATATACTACAAAGCTGTGATAATGAAAACAATATGGTACTGCCACAAAAATAGACACATAGGTCCATGGAACAGGATAGAGAACCCGGAAATAAACCATGCTTATGTGGTCAGTTAATCTATGACAAAGGAGGCAAGGATATATACTGGGGAGAAAATCTCTTCAATAAATGAAATGGTGCTAGGAAAACTAGATACAGGCAAAAGAATGAAACTGATCACATTTAAAAAAAATTTTTTTTTAAAGATTTTATTTATTTGTCAGTGAGAGCGAGCCCAAGCAGGGGGAGTGGCAGGCAGTGGGAGAAACAGGCTGCCTGCTAAGCAAGGAGCCTGATATGAGACTTAATCCCAGGGCCATGGGATCATGACCTGGGCCAAAGGCAGATGCCTAAATGATGAACCATCGGAAACTGATCACATTCTTATACCATACACAAAATTATATTCAAAATGGGTTAAAAACCTAAATGTAAGACATGGAACCAGATAAACTATAGAAGACAACACAGACATTAATTTCTCTAACATAATCATAGCAACACTTTTCTAGATATAACTCCTAAGGCATGGGAAACAAAAGCAAAAGTAAACTATTGGGACTATACCAAAATAAAAAGCTTTTGTACAGTCAAGGAAACCATAAACAAGACAAAAAGGCAGCTTACTGAATAGAAGAGGATATTTGCAAATGATAAATCTTCTAAGGAGTTAATATCCAAAGTATACAAAGAACTTATACAACTCAACATCATAAACAAAAGCAGAACAAACAAAAGTAGCAATCCAATTAAAAAAGTGGGCAGAGGACCTGAATAAACATTTTTCCAGAGAGGGAATACAGGTACCAATAGACATGTGGAAAGATGCTCAACATCATTAATCCTCAGAGAACTCAAACCACAATGAGATACCCTCCACAAGATATATATGTGAGAGTGGCTAAAGTAAAAGAGTTAAGCAGTAACAAGTGTTGGCAAGGATGTGGAAAAAAAAAGAACCATTGAACACTATTGGGAGGAATGTAAACTGGTACAGCAACTGTGGAAAACAGTGGTTCATGAAAAAATTGAAAATAGAAATAACATATGATTCAATAATTCCACTACTGGGTATTTACCCAAAGAAAATAAAAACACTAATTCAAAAAGATATATACAGCCCTACATTTATTGCAGCATGACTTATAATAGCAAATATATGGAAGAAACCCAAGAGTTCATTGATAGATAAATGGATGAAGAACATATGGTTATATATGATGGAATATTATGCAGCCTTAAAAATGAAGAGATAGTGCCATTTCCAACAACATGAATGGGCTTAGAAGGTATTATGCTAAGTGAAATAAACCAGACTGAGAAAGGCACACATGCTTGTTGGCAAGGAACACACTACAACTGGTCCTCTATAGTGTTATACTAGAGCTCCTAGCCAATTCTGTAAGGTGAGGAGAAATCAGAACAATTAGAAATATGTATAATTTCCCTTTGACAGAGGACATGATAATCTACAAAAAAATTTCTATGCTTTTTAGATTCCACATATAAGTGAAATGGTATTTGTGTTTCTCTGACTGATTTCACTTAGCATAATACCCACTAAGTCCATTCATGTTAACAAACACCTAGAACAGAAATATTCTCATAAATACAGAGTACAAACTTGTAGTTGCTGGTGTGGTGGCAATGGGCAAAAGAGGTGAAGAGGATTATAACATACAAAATTCCAGTTATTAAATAAGTCACAGAGGTGAAACGTACAGCATAGGGAATACAATAATGCTGTGATAACATTGTATGGAGACAGATGGTGACTATACTTATTGAGGTAAGCACTATGTAATGTACAGAAATGTCAAATCACTATGTTGTATACTGGAAATTAATGTAACATTGTATCTTGACTATAATTAAAAACTAAAGGCCAATGGAATCTATAAAAGCTACTAGAATCAATAAGTGAATTTAACAAAGTCACAAGATAAAAGTTGATACACACACAAAAAAATTATTTTAGAAGCAAAACTTAAGAATTATTTCTAGAAAGTGATAATTTAAAAATAATTTAGAATAGCATCCAAAAATATAAAGTACTTAATGATATGTTAAACAAAAGACATGCAAAAACATCACCAGGCTACTTTAAATTATTTAAAGAAGATGTTTAAGAACACCTAAATAAATGAAGAAATGGAATGGGCTAATGAATTGGAAAATTCAATATTCAATTAAATATAAAATTAATATAAAATTAATATAAAATCAATATAAAATTCATATTGTTTAGATGTCAGTTCTCAACAAACTAATCTATAGATCTAATGGATCCACAATGAAAATCCAAAATTCCTTTTTGTATAAATGGACAAGTTGATCATAATATTTATATGACAAATTAAAGGAACTAGAATAGCTAAACAATCTTGAAATGATGAATAAACTTGAGTCTAATAATTATTCTAGAGCTATAGTAACCACTAGAGTGTGGTATTTGTGTAAGGAAAATGAAATAAATCCATGAAACACTAAAGAAAATCCAGAGATAATCACAAAGGCAGTTCACTGGTATTTGGAAAATAGAGAAAATTAATAAATCTTGAACTTTACCATATAACAAAGTCTAAAATTAAAGTTGGATCATATGCCTAAATCAAACACTGACACTATGAGACTTTTAGAAGAATACATCAATGAACATTTCCATGGTGAGGAAGGATTTTTAATAAGAATACCTAAATCTCTATAAAGAAAAATTGCTAAATTGACTTCATTAATATAAAAACATTTGATCATCAAAAGACATCACTAATAAAATGAAGTAGCAGCTACGGAGTCAGGGAAAATACCCAAAACATATATATCTGACTATTGTATAAAATTTCTAATAAATTCTCAGAAACCAATAATTAAAATTAAAAAGTAGATCTTAAATAGGCCAACAAATGGATATTTCACAAAAGAAGATAAAAGAATGGCCAATAATAATTGGAATATATGCAACATCATTGATAATGAAGGAAATGTAATCACATGAGATATCACCACACACTAGGATGCTAAAATAAAAGATCCTGGCAAGATAAGTTGAAATGTGCTGGAGAAAAACTGAAATCTCCTATCTTTCTGGAAAGAGCATAAAATAGTTGGAACGCTGTGCAATAGTCTGGAAGTATTTATTTTTAAATAAAGTTAAAGATAAATCATTCTATAATCCAGTATTTGCCCCTCTAGGTATTCGACCCCAAATGAAAAACAAATCAACAGAATAATTTCACAGGAGTAATTGCTGCACAGATACTCCTACAGCCAAAATGGGAAACACATCAAATGCCCAGCAAAAGGAAAATAGGAAAAGAAATTATGAAGCACACTAAATGTCTAATAATAGTTGATTGCATAACAAATTATGATTTAAACACATAATGGAATACTATCCAGCAATAAAATACTGTGCATTATGGTGCATACAGTTGTTAAGTGAAAAGAGTCAAACACAAAAGAGTATATACTATATGACTGCATTTCTTTGGAAATGAAGAAGAGATAAAATTATACCAGGGTGTTAAAAAAAAAAAATCAGACCTGAGATTGCTTAGAATGGTGGAAGTTGACTGAAAGTGCATTTAAGGGAAATGTCTTTATTGACAGAGACCTAAATCTTATTTGGGTTTTGATTACATTTACCTAAACTCATTGAATTACACATTTAACACGTACACACTTTAATGTATGTAAATTTTACCAAAATAAAGGATTCATAAGGTTATTTGTTTCCATTTAGAAAATGTTGGAAATGGAAATTAATAACAGATTTTTTTGTCAGAAATATATTACTTTTATCAATGAATAAAAGTAAATTCATTTTTGTTGCTATTTAAATTTGTCTTTATTAATTTTTATTTTTTATTTTTAAGTTTTTACTTAAATTCTAGTTAGTTAACATACAGTGTAATATTACTTTCAGGAGTAGAATTAGTGATTCATCATTTACATATAACACCCTGTGCTCATCACTCAGTGCCCTCCTCAATACTCCTTACCCGTTAAGCCTATCCCCCTGCCCACCTGCCCTTCAGCAAACCTCATTTTGTTCTCTATAGTTAAGGATTTATTTTATTGTTTGCCTCTCTCTCTCTTTCTCTTTGTTCCCTATGTTTATCTGTTTTCTTTCTTAAATTCCACATACGAGTGAAATTATATGGTATTTGTTTTGCTTACTTTTGCTGACTTGTTTTGCTTAACATAATACACTCTAGCTCCATCCACACTGCTGCAAATGGCAAGCTTCCATTCTTTTTGGTGGCTGTGTAATATTCCAATATATATATATATACCAGTTCTTCTCTATTCATTCATCAGTCCATAGACATTTAGGCTGTTTCCATAATTTGGCTATTTTTGAAAATGCTACTATAAACATCAAGGAGCATGTGTCCCTTTGAAGCTGAATTTTTGAATCCTTTGGGTAAATACCTGGTAGTACAATTGCTGGGTCACAGGGTAGTTCCATTTTAACTTTTTGAGGAACTTCTATAATATTCCATAATATCTGGAGACAGAGTGACTACACTAGTTTGCATTTCCACCAACAGAGTAAGAGGATTACCCTTACTCTGCATCCTTGCCAACATCTGTTGTTTCCTATGTTGTTCATTCTAGCCATGCTGACAGGTTTGAGGTGATATCTCACTGT
This sequence comes from Lontra canadensis, assembly GCF_010015895.1. NCBI lineage: Eukaryota > Metazoa > Chordata > Mammalia > Carnivora > Mustelidae > Lontra > Lontra canadensis. Next base: position 19,337,832 of record NW_022631016.1, on the reverse strand, counting down.
GGTTTGATTTGTATTTCCCTGATAATGAGCAATGTTGATCATCTTTTCATGTGTCAATTAGCCATCTGTATGTCTTTGGGAAAAAAAAAAAATGTCTACTCATGTTTCCTGCCCTTTTCTTAACTGGATTATTTTTTTTGGGGGGGGTGTTGATTTTGACAATTTCTTTGTATATTTTGGATACTAACCCTTATGAGTTGTCATTTGCAAATGTTTTCCCCCATTCCATCATCTGCCTTTTAGTTTTGTTGGTTGTTTCCTTCGGTGTGCAGAAGTTTTTATCTTGATGAAATCCCAGTGCTTCATTTTTGCTTTCATTTTCCTCCTCTCTGGTAAGGAATCTAGTAAGAATTTTCTATGGCTGAGGCCAAAAATGTTGCTGCCCATGCTCTCCTTTAGAATTTTGATGGTTTCCTATCTTGCATTTTGGTCTTTCATCCATTTTAAATTTATTTTTCTGTATGGTGTAAAAAAGTGGACCAGTTTCATTTTTCTGCATGTTGCTATTTAGTTTTTCCAACTCAATTTGTTGAAGAGACTGTATTTTTTCCATTGGATATTCTTTCCTGCTTTGTCAAAAATTAGTTGACCATATAGTTGTAGGTCTTTTTCTGGATTTTCTACTCTGTTCCATTGATCTATATGTTTGTTTTTGTGCCAGTACCACACTGTCTTGATGACTGCAGCTTTGTAATATAGCCTCAAGTCTTCTATTGTGGTGCCTCCAGGTTTGCTCTGCTTTTTTCAAGATTGCTTTGGCTAGGGGCGCCTGGGTGGCTCAGTGGGTTAAAGCCTCTGTCATGATCCCAGAGTCCTGGGATCGAGCCCCATATCGGGCTGTCTGCTCAGCAGGGAGCCTGCTTCCACCACTCTCTCTGTCTGCCTCTCTGCCTACTTGTGATCTCTGCCTGTCAAATAAATAAATAAAATCTTAAAAAAAAAAAAAAAGATCACTTTGGCTATTTGGTATCTTTTGTGGTTCTGTACAAATTTTAAGATTGTTTGTTCTAGCTCTGTGGGAAATGGCATTTAGATAATAATTTCATTATATGTATAGATTGCTTTGGTTAGTATAGATATTTTAACAATGTTTTTTATTCCTGTCCATGAGCATGGAGTGTTTTTCCATTTCTTTGTGTCATCTTAAATTTCTTTTGTAACTGTTCTATAGTTTTCAGAGTAGAGATCTTTTACCTCCTTGGTTAGGTTTATTCCAAGTTATCTTATGGGTTCTTGTGCAATTGTAAATACAATCGATTCCTTGATTTCTCTTTATGCTGTTCCATTACTGATGTATAGAGATACAACAGATTTCTGTACATTGATTTTGTATCAGTGAATTCATGTATAAGTTCTAGAAATTTTTTGGTGGGGTCTTTTTGATTTTCTACATAGAGTATCATGTCATCTGTGAAGAGTGAAAGATTGACTTCCTTTTGCCAATTTGGATGTATTTTATTTATTTTTGTTGTCTCTACCAAGGCTGGGACTTCCAGTTCTGTGTTAAATAACAATGGCGAGAATGGACATCCCTGTCTTGTTCCTGATCTTAGAGGGAAAACTTTCAGTTTTTCCCTATTGAGAATAATATTAGCTGTAGGTCTTTCATATATGGCCTTTAAGATCTTGAGGTATTTTTCCTCTAACCGTACTTTGTTGGGTGTATTTATCAAGAATGGATTTTTAAAAAAAGAGAGAGGATGCTATAGTTTGTCAAATGTTTTCTGTTCATCTATTGAGAGGATCATATGGCTCAGCTCTTATCCTTTCTTTTACTAATTTGGTGTATTCCATTGATTGATATGTGAATGTTGAACCATCCTGGCAGCCCAGAAATAAATCCCACTTGATCATGGTGAATAATTCTCTGAATGTACTGTTGGATTCAGTTTGCTAGTATTTTATTGAGAATTTGTGCAAGCATGTCCATCAGGAATATTGGCCTATAATTCTCCTTTTTAGTGGGGTCTTTGTCTAGTTTTGGAATCAAGATAATGCCGGCATCATAGAAAGAGTTTGGAAGTTTTCCTTCTGGTTCTATTGTTTTGAACAGTTTGAATATAATAGGCCTTAACTCTTCTTTAAATGTCTGGTAGAATTCCCTTGGGTAGCCATCTGGCCCTGGACTTCTGTTTGTTGGGGGATTTTTGATTACTGATTCAATTTCTTTCCTATTTATGGGCCTGTTCAAGTTTTCTATTTCTTCCTGTTTCAGTTTTGATAGTTTTATGTTCTAAGAACTTGTCCATTTCTTCCAGATTGCCCAATTCGTTGGCAGATAACAGTTTATATTATCCTTTCATAAAAGTTTGTATTTCTGTGCTGTTATTTGTGATCTCTCCTCTTTCATTTGTGATTTTAATTATTTGGGTCCTTTCTCTTTTTGGTAAGTCTTGGTTGGGGTTTATCAATTTTATTAATTCTTTCAAAGTTTCTATATCATTTATTTCTTCTCTAATCTTTATTATTACCCTTCTTCTTCTGGGTTTAGGATTTATTTGTTCTTCCTTTTCTAGCTCCTTTAGGTATAAGGTCAGGTTGTGTATTTGACATTTTTCTTGCTCTTTGAGGTAGGCCTGCATTGCTATACAACTCCCTCTAATGACTGCTTTTGCTTCCTTCCAAACATTTTGGACTATTATGTTTTCACATTCATTTATTTCCATGTATATGAATATATATATCATATATATGTGTGTGTGCATATATATATTATATATATAATTAATTTCATTTGAGATTATATATTTATATTTATTTATATTTATTTTATATATTTATTCATAAAATAAATATATTTATATATTTATATATAAATTTTATTATATATTATACATATATTTCATTTGAGATATATATATGGATATATATAATCATATATATAGATATATAATTAATTTCATTTCTCAAATTACATATATAATATATACATTAATTTTTAATATGTATCTTAATCTCTTAAATAAATAAATAAATATATATATATATTTAAATTTCTTATTTGAATTCCTGATTGACCTATTCATTCGTTAGTAGGATGTTCTTTAAACTCCATGTGTTTGTGGTCTTTCCAATTTTTTTTTCTTGTTGTTGACTACAGGTTTCATAGTGTGTGGTCTGAAAATATATGTGGTGTGAACTTAGTCTTTGTGTACTTCATGAGGGCTGATTTGTGACCCAGTATGTGATCTATTCTGAAGAATGTCCAATGTGTGCTAAAAAAAAAAAAAAATGCATTCTGCTTAGAATGAAATGTTCTGAATATATCTGTTAAGAAATATATTTTCTGAATAATATTCAGAAATATGTAAGAAATATATATATAAGAATATATAAGAAATATCTTTTCTGAATATATCTGTTAAGCCCATCTGATCCAATATGTCATTCAGGGCCATTTTTTCCTTTTCTGGTTAGATTTTCAGTTTGGATGATCTATTTTAAGTGGAATGTTAAAGTCCCCTACTATTATTGTTTTATTACCAATGAGTTCCTTTATGTTTATTATTAATTGTTTTATGTATCTGGGTCCTCCCAAGTTGAAGGTATAAATATTTACAATTATTAGATCTTCCTTCTATACAGACCCCTTTATTATGACATAATGCCCTTCTTCATCTCTTGTTACAGTCTATTTTAAAATCTAGTTTTTCTTTTTCTTTTTAATATTGCTAAAATATTTTATTTATTTATTTGACATACAGAGATCACAATTAGGAAGAGAGTCAGGCAAAGAGAGAGGAGGAAGAAGGCTCCCTGCGGAGCAGAGAGCCTGATGCGAGGCTCAATCCCAGGACCCTGGGATCGTGACCTGAGCTGAAGATAGAGGTTTAACCCACTGAGCCACCCAGGCATCCAATAAAATCTAGTTTTTCTAATATAATTATGGCTACTCCAGATTTCTTCTGACACTCATTAGCATAATAAATGTTTCTCCATCCCCTCAGCTTCAATTTGTAGGTGTCTTGTTTAAAATGAATCTCTTGTAGGCAGCATATAGATGGGTCTTGCTGTTTTGTTTTTGTTTTTGTTTTATTTTTATCCATTGACACTATGTATTTTGATTGGAGCAGTTAGTTTTTTTATAGTCAGAGTGATTATTGATAGATATGAATTTAGTGCCATTGGATTTCATGTTAAGTCATGGTTTCTGAAGATTTTCTCTGCCCCTCCTAGTCTTTGTTGCTTTTGGTCTTTCTTTCCTGCTCAGAGAATCCCCTTTAATGTCTTGCAGTCTGGTTTAGTGGTCACAATCTCGTTTGGTTTTTGTTTTTCTGGGATACTCCTTATGTCTCCTTCTATTCTGAATAATATCCTTTCTGCATAGATTATTCTGCAAGATATTTTTCCCATTCAGCATGTTGAATATATCATGCCACTTTCTTATGGCCTGCCAAGTTTCTGTGTAAAGATATGCTGCTAACCTTAATTGACTTCCTTGTAAGTTAGGGAAGTTCCCTTGCTGCTTTTAGGATTTTTTCCTTATGTCTACATTTTGCGAATTTTACTATGATATGTCTTTATGTTGACCTTCTTTTGTTGATTTTGATGGGCCTTCCCTGTGCTGCTTGATTTGGATGTCTGTTTCCTTTTCCAGATTAGGGAAGTTTTCAGCTACGATTTCCTCCAGTAAACTGTCTGCTCCCTTTCCCTGTCTTCTTCTGGGACTCCTATGATATGAATGTTATTATGATTTATAGAGTTGCTGAGTTCCCTAAGTCTACATTAGTGATCCAATATTTTTCTTTCCCTTTTCTTTTAAGTTTCATTATTTTCCATAATCTAATCTTCCATATCACTTATTTTTTCCCTCTGCTTCTTCCATATCTGTGGTCATTATATCTAGTAAGTTTTGCATCTCAGTTATAGCATTGTTGGTTTTGTTGTTGGTAGTGTTTTGTGTTTATTTTTTGTTTTTTGTTTTTGTTTTTGTTTTTTTGCCTGACTTGTTTTTAGAAATTTTATCTCTGTGGTAGGCAACTCCCTGGTGTCTTCTATGCTTTTCTCAAGCCTAACTAGCATCCTTATGATTGTTTTATTTATTTTTTTTTTAAGGGCAAAAGGGTGGTTTTATTAAAGCATGGGACAGGACCCATGGACAGAAAGAGCTGCACTTATTGCACTTATGATTGTTATTTTAAATTCTGGATCAGGCATATTACCTATATCTGCTTCAGTTAATCCCCAGCCATGATCCCTTTTCTTGTTCTTCTTTTGAGATGAATTCCTCCATTGTGGCATTTTGTCTATCTTTTTTATGACTTCATTTATGCAATAAATCTAATTTCCTTTAAGCTATTAAACTGACGACTGTGTATTAGAAGCCAAAGTGTGTAAGAGGTCTCTGCAAATTGAATGTAATTTTGTACATTAAATATAATACAGTAATAATATTTTTGAATATCTATTTTGTTTTTAAATACTACTATTGCTGTGTGAGAAATTTTATTTTACTTTATCATTTTATTTTATTTTGTTTGTGTGTGTGTCAGAAATTTTAAAATGCTGTTTCCAATTCCATTTGCCTTTATTGTTTTATACATTTTCTAATTAATTTTTAACTTAATTCTTATTTAAAGTATGTGGCCTTATTTAAAGTCATATTCATTTTTATATCTGTTTTTATTGATTTTTAATATTTCATATGTGACAGCATATAGTAAAAATGATGCTATTCCTCTGGAATTTACTGAGGCTGATCTGTCGTCTCTTTCATGTACAATTTTTCAAAAAATCACATTAGGTCTGAAAAATTATTTTCTTCCGTTAAAATTCATCCTTGTAAAAATCAAACTCAATCACTCATTCATTAAAAACCATGAATTGTGTTGGGATTTGAGATGTAGTAAATCTCTAACTAAATTTTTCTTTTATCTATTTTTCCTTATTTTATAATTTGTTCTATCGGTTGTTTCTTTATAAATATTTGAGTTTCTATTGTTTTGCATATATTCATTATTATACTGTCTGTGTAGCATCTGTATTAACTCTCTGTGATATATGTTGTTTTTCATCTTAAATTTGAGTTTGTCTGATGGAAAAGATGTTACCAATGGGATTCATTGTCATCCAGTTGTCTTTTGTAATTGGCCTTCCTATTTTCCACATTTCTATACCTTAATTTTTAATTATGTTTCTTGTATACATTACTTAATATTAAAATCCAGTCTGAAAATCTGTTCTTTATTAGTGAATTTGACCCCCCCTTTTTTTTTTATTATTGTCACTGTCATATTGGGACTCATTTCTTATAAATAAGAAATAAATATTCTCCTATATATACTCTTTTCTTTCTTGCCTTTAAGGTGAAAGATCAAAGACTTTTTTTCTGCTTGTCTCAAATTGTGTATGTATGTGTATTACAAACATTCACTGAGATTATCTGATTATTCACTGAGAAAATGATTGTTTTCTCCTGATTAGTCCTCCACAGTACTCGTTTATACTATAAAATTTCTACAAACCATCTTGTAATAAAATTAGATGTTATTAGTGGTTTTAACATTTTTATTTGTAAACTTAAGTAATGGAATATTTCCATATTAATCTTTGTATTATCCCATAATTTCCCTAATATTCTGGAATAGAATTCACACAAAATTGTTTTTAAATAAAACTTTACTAAAGATAAACTAACTTAGATTTATTCCTTAGAGGGATATATAAATAGTTTTAAAATATAACAACCTTTTAGAATCAAATGTTAACAGCAAGAAATCCCATTAAGCATTACCAGAAAGTATTATATTATATTGATAAAATTAATTATGAATTCTATGGCAGATAAGAATAGATTTTATGTTCAGGATTTTAATAGTTCTCTTCTGGACATAGGTGCCCAAACTATTGCAAAATATAATATGTTGCCTAAGCCTATGATAAGTCTTTGAATCTAACATATATCATTGCATGACTAATATTGGAAGGCATTTCAACTTTATCCTAGGACAGAGAAAGGTTAAATAAATGAACTGTTAATATTATGCTTAACCCTGAGATTTTTGACACTAAGTGGTATGCCTAGGCCTCCTATTAAAAATAAAAGTAGTTATGCAGGTTATCCCATAAGAATATATATACATGTACCTATGAAAACCAATCCATGTAAAAAAAAAATCAGTGCTTAAATATGAATTACAGTAATAATTGACAATGATTAGCTTGATACAACAAATGAATTCTCTTTCTCTGTGTATGAAAAGTTTTATGTCATATTTTTTATAGCTTGAGAATTCCTCAACCCTTTGTTGGTAGGTCATAGGAATGCTTGTTTTAATAGGTTATGATACGGATAGGTGGATAGATAGAACGCTTACATTTAAATTACAAATAGCAGAATTTTTGTTACTTTCTTTTTGAAAATGTGCAAACAGAAATTTGCAGTTTGAGTGAGAAGTAAGGACTCTAACATAATTTACATGTTCTGTGTTCTCAGAAATCCCACACCATATTAGTAAGCATGCACACCCATAATCACTATTTTGATATAACAAAAAGTTCTGTCATTATTTTGTTTTACATTTGCTTTGTAGAGATGGACAAATGTTAACTTTCTGCTATTCCACTCATTCACATGTGAGTTTTTAAAATCATAAAATTATTTTTCTCAGTTGTTGATTCATGTTAACTTATTAAATTTTGCTTATGTTCTTGTTTTTCAGTGGTGTGGTGGAAATGTTGCTTGTATATTTTTGTTATGTTCAAATAATATCTTTATCATTAGAAATAGAAAAGAAGCATGCAAATTTAGAGCTAAATTTGTCATCAATATTACTCTTAAATGAAGAAAGAAGGTGATACAATTGTTTTATTATGTGCTTTAATTCCTACTCACAGTTCCTAGAAGTGAATTAATTTTGGCATTAAGCAATAATATAAACCTTATAAATCTGAGAACTGCTCTAAAATAGTTGTTCATTACCTAAATTCAAATTTCCACTTCTAATATTCTTGTTCTTTATTCTTTTTTTTCTTTTGCAGTAGAGGGATGCAAAGCATGAAATTAATTATTTTCAAATTTAATTTACTTCTCATTTTGCTTTCTCTAATCTTAATCCTATTGAATCAATATTTTTCTTTGCAGCCATGAGTGCTCTGACAATTTTTTGCTTATGTACATTTTTTTAAAAGTTTGAATCAGGCATATGCAGATGGAATGTTAGAATCCCATAAAATGATTTTATGTTCTGCCTAACGAGCTCATTAACATTGACTAGCTTGCAATTTATTCAATAGTTTTAATTTGTTTATTCATTTCACCTTAAAGCTGTTTGTTTTCTTACTCATTTGTTTAATTCTCTGGGCCTTTATTTCTTCATTGTGCCTCTTCATTCATTCATCACTGGCCTTTCCTTGATTTAGCAGCTCACAACATTCATAAAAAGTATAGTTGTTCACAGAACATCTAATGTTGGGGAGATTCATTATGTTGACATTTTATAGTCTTTCCAATTATACTTTCTTCACTGGCTGTCCTCAAGTATCTTATTTATCTTTGTAAGCACTTTCCTTAACTTTACAGAAGCTTTTCATCAGGAATCCATTTTTAGACTTTATTAAAATTAGACATGTGCAATACTTCCCATTCTCAAAGTGTATAATAATTTTTTTCTCTCTTATTGCTTATACCATTTAGCAAAATTAAGAAAGGGAAATGGTTTTGTTTAATATCTCATCGCAAATAAGCTTCAGCCTTTAGTTTAAAAATATCTATATCAAATGCGTGGGAAAGTGTCCTGGGTACTCTCAGGTATACTCGAATGTATCAATCTCTAAGTCATTCCATTTCCTTATGTTAGGAGTGAATAAATTGTTTGAGAGAGGACAGGCATATGTTTAGAAAATACCATTTTTTCTGCATATAAACCAGAAATGGAGAAAAGATGTTCTTCAATTATTTTTCCCCAACTTTCTATTCTTGTAAGCCACTGGGCTTTAGGATATGGTTCAGAAGACACATAGTTAACCTAGTTAGGTTTAAAAATGGCTAGTAGGAAGGCGGATCTGGATCAGTATTTGTGAGAACATCTCTTCTATATTGAGCCCCTGAACTTTTGTGTACCTTCCTGGGACAATGTGAGACAGCCTGGATATTTGCTCCTAAAACTTTCTGAAACATAACAACAATACAGTGATCAAATTAACTCACTGTTTTTCCAAAGCTGAAAACTCACTTGCTGTTCTACTTCCCAAATTATGTCCAGGTATATTTTTTTTCTTTCATGAAAGCTCAACAGAGATTCTGCAATAATAGTGATATCATGTTAGTCTAAAACAAGATGCAAAATGCTAATCCAATGATAAAAATGTCAGTAAATAGACAAGGTTTATTTGAATATATGTATGGCTCTAATATCATATACCATAGTGAAATTAAATTCCAAATGTTAAATCCTCTTTAACGTTAAATCACAAAACAGAGGAAGAATCCAAAGGCAATTTCCCTTGCTTCTGTGAGTTCCTATTCCCCAATAAAGGAAAATCCACTACCCATCTTCTCCATCTTTGCTCCATCTCGGATCTGCTAGTTCTCAATGCCTATGTAGAATCCTGACTTTTTAGTATCCATACAGAGGGCTCATTCTCACAGATATATGAATATTTCCTCGAGGACCTCAGAAAGCATTTTATTTCTGTGTCAGTCTCTGATGTATTTCACTTTCCAAGTATCCAAAGAATTAGTAGGTCATACAAGAGTGTTACTATCCTGGGTTTATATCTTCCACATCTGGCAATCCACAGGGTACACAGTACCTAATCCAGTTATCACCAATACAATTGTGTTGCCAGGAACTACCACTTAATATTGCCCTAAGGCTTTAGAGTAAAATCACCCGAACATGACAGGGTCAGAGAAAAATAAGAAAATCTTGGTTTCAGTTTACCAAATTAATAGTCAGTGGATACACAGTGTCTTGAATCCACAGTCAGTGGATTTTAAATTCAGTTTGGAGAAATTCCTAAAATATAATTCATATTCATGTGATGCATGTTTTTATCCCTGGGGTAATTCTATCCCTGGGGTAATTCTACCTATAGTTAATCCTGTAATTTCCGTTTCTCTTTGAGACCTATTTCTAACAGGACTGTACTGAATTGCTTGTAAATTTGATAAAGTGACATAGCATTGCTCCTATTTCTGACCAAGTTGTTTAGTCCTGTGTGGCAATGGAATTCCTTAGGACTAAGAAACCTGACTTAGGAAAGAGTTCTCTGTTATTTATACTTAAGCATTCAAGAGTCACCTTCAGGTCATGCACTGGGGAGATGGCATTTTAACCTATCAGAAGCCACCATAAAATTCAGGGTCAGCTGTTGAGGATGCCAAAATGGAGGATGTTACTCATGGCTGGTGATCTTGGTCTTCTTAGCATTCAGTTTACAACCGAAACATCAGCAGCATGCATGACCACAGGGTTTTGGGATCAAGCCCTGCATGGGGCTCTCTGCTCAGCAGGGAGCCTGCTTCCCCTTCTCTCTCTGCCTACTGCTCTGCCTACTTGTGATGTCTCTCCCTCTGTTAAATAAATAAAATCTTTAAAAACAAACAATGTTCAGCACTCAGATGCCACTCCAAAGACATCTGATGCCCTCTGCTTTTTGGAATCAGGGGTCTACCTCTGACATGCGTGTTTGAGAGAAGTTGTGCTTTTTTTTGCTAAACTGCAGGAAGATATGTGCTGAAAGTGGCCACACCCACTGAAATCTCTTCAGACTCATGACCTTTCTTGCCCATATCTACTACAGACCAGAAATGGGTAAAACCACTGTAACCAAATTCTTCCCTTAAGTTACCAAGACTACCATCTTGGTGGTCTGCTACAATCTGTTGAGGTCGCATATTCTTTGTGACTCTGCTTATGTTCTCTCTCATGGTCCTGCCTGAAATGCAAGCTTCAAAGGTCTCAGTTTAGGTAACTAGACCCTACAGAAAGAGACTTTGTGCGTAGGCTGAGCCATCATCTGCTGCAGTCCTTTGCTGAAGTCCAAGTACCTAGTGGCTGGCTTTAAGTTTCATGTACAGTTCACAGATACTAAAAAACTGAACACAAACCCATCACATTGTATACTTGCATAGGTGACTTTTACTGTATGTAAATAGAACCTTAATTTTTAAAAAATGGTGGAACAAAACAAACAAGAAACACTCTATAGAGACAGACCAATAGTTGCCGTGGGCTGGGAGTGGAGGACAGGGTTGATTACAAAAGGACTTGAGGAAACCATTTAGGGTTAATGGAAATGTTATACATCTTGATTATTTTGGCATCTTAGGATTATACACATTTTAAGGAATTCGTGGAACTCTAAACTTAAACAATTAAGTTTTCTCTATGTAAGTTATGCATTAATTAATCTAATTAAAAACAATAATACAAGCTGAACTACTATAAAGCTCTATTAACCCCAAGCCTAAGAACAAAATAAAAACAAACAAACAAACAAAAACCCCACCAACTATCCAATGCATTTAAGTCTAGGCTCTGTAATACACAACTTGGAACAACAAAAATCTGCCCATGGGTAATTTTTGCTCTTCAAAATTGTGCTCTTCTATTTTATTCATCAATTTTCCCAACATTTGTACAAAACATTGGGCGGATCCAAAATAATAGGGCCTCTATTTCCTGAACATAGTTTTAATAGTTCAAGGAATGGTGCAAAGAAGTGGCTTATGAATACTTTCATTAATATGAAGACCTTTATTTACAAGATACCGATTGGAGGACATGCTTCGAATAGTCCAGCACTTAATCTTTACTCCTAACAGTAAAACCCAGAATAAGGCAGATTTTTTTTTTTTCCTAATATATTTGGTTTGAAATCCTGGAGTGAACTTGTACTTCGATCTCGTTTTTCAGTTGTCTTCCTCCTCTAATGCAGTGGGAAACAGTGAAACTTCTGTTCATTTTCTTCTTTAGCCATCACTGCAGTCATCTTTTAAGAATAGTCATTTCTTTTTCAGACTCTTTACAATCCTTGAGATTCTTTCAAAATGTCCAGATCTGTGCAATATCCTCTTCTTCTTTCTTTCTTTTCTTCCTTCCTTTCTTTCTTTCTTTCTCTTTCTTTCTTTCTTTCTTTCTTTCTTTCTTTCTTTCTTTTTTTTTTTTTTTTCTACTACATTAGGTTCAATAGGTGCTTTTCTTCCTGCTCACTTTGAGAACTCTCCCTCATTTGCTGCACCTTCTAACATTGAAGCACTCCATCCTGTGGACAACTCTGGTTGTAAGCGCGTATGGGAGCTGTACTCTTGTGTGTAGGAATGCGATAAGCTATGTCTACATCAGCTGTCTCAAACACAATGTCAAAACTTCAGTGTCCCTTTACCTCTCCCCATGCAGTGTTTCTGTTTTATAGAAGCATTAGATAGAGGTCCCGACACAAGTGCTTCTTAACACATTCATACAGCTTACCGTGTGGTTATCTACTTATGCCACTTCACACATTTCCACTTTGTAAATTTTATTACTGTTATTTATTCCCTCTGCCTGAATACACTGTACCCAGTTAGAATTCAACCCAAGAAGCACAACTGCTAGGAGAGAGACACATGCGTATTTGGGTTTGTCGTTGGACTTAACCTTCACAAATGTAGGAGCTATTTAAACTGGTAAGCAGTTTGTCTGAGGCTGCTGTCCTTGCTTCTGGCCTTAAAATTCCCCTTAGGTGAACTAAACTTTAGATAGGTTTCTTTCAGACTATAGGCCTCTGATCTCCCTTTTTATTTTTTTTCTCTTTATTTTTTTTCTCTTTATTTCTTTCCTTTCCTTTTTATTTTTCTTTTTTCTCTTCTTTTTTTTCTTTTCTTTCCTTTAGTTTCTTCTTTTTCCTTCCTTCCTTCCATTCCTTCCTTCATTGAACATTTACTTTAGAAAACATATTCTTAAATTCTTTATCTGTCCTTTTGAGATGTACAGCTCTTAAAAAACCTCTTAACAGGTTTATAAAATAGTAGTTTTTTTTTTCTTTTTTTCAAGGATCTGGGAATTCTGTTTTTGAAATGTAATCCTGAAGGAAAGCAGGACCTTTATTTCCGAGTTTCTGAGAAATGATAGGACCTAAATTCAATAACTTTATCCCAGGTTGTAAAACTGCCTCATGTCATGAAAATAAGAGAGATTATTTTTTGCCAATTAGTCTGTTTTCCAATTAGCCAGTTGGCCAATTAACAAACACCAGTGGCCTACCATCTTCTCCTCACCCCAGCTACTGTCTTGAATAAAGTCTTACTTGCTTATTTTTGCTTTGATAAAGTCCACAGCAGAGGCTGTCAGGAAGGAATGGATACAAACTGGGAAAACAACAAGATGAAGCTGGAACCCATCACAGTGACCAACTCTTGCCTCTATCTTGGTAGTATATGTGTTCTGTCAAAACAGGATCCTTTATCTTAGAGTTAAATATACATATATACATAGCCAAGAGACGGAGAAGCTGAAGAAGATTTAAGGGAAGTTGGAGAAGTTGTACCACATGCTGGGACATCATACCAATTGCATGAGTGAGCATGTCAGCAACAACATACGTGAGCTACAAAATGGCTGCTTCACTTCCAGCAACCGAATCTCACTCAGGAAACTCTTGTGGTTTGGGCTAACCTGGAACATTCAGGGAAAGAAATTCCTGGAAATACAGTTTACCAGTAGACACACTACAAAGCTACTATACTGTTTCATCTGTTATCTGTCGGGAATAAAAATAACCACCCTGTAAGGCTCCTTCCTAGTTTAATAGCCTCTGTGATACCATTCTTCCCTGGGCCCTGTGGGTCATTCTTTTTCATTATAGTACAAGATCACTTATTCCCTTCTCTGTCCTCCTTTAATACTTTTTTCATAAATTTAACAGATTAATTATCAAAGTATAGTAAATATAATTTTGTATGCAGAGCTATATATTAAGTATACATGAAATCTGCTTAATCACGTGTGTCTAGTGTGCAGAATTGTGCTTAGGCGTGTGGAGACACTTTGCCAAACTTTTTTTGAATAATGTAATATAAGTGAAAACATATAAATATATAAATGAATTAACAGTACAATCATTACTAATTATTCCTCTATTCCAACTTATTTTTGCCAAGCCCATTCTTTAGTATTTGCCATACTTATATATATGCATATTTAGAACAGTTCTTCACAACAAAATCTAACACATTCCCTGTAATCTCAGTCAGTATTTGTCATGCTTCCTACAAGTCTACATAGTATCGATTGTACATTTTTAACCTGCATTTCTTTTTTTTTTCAACATCAACTTTTCACTCTGAACTCAAGTTCCTTCCATCTTAAAAGAAAAGGAAATCTTTACTATTACCCTCCCGCCAATAATTATCTGGTCTCTTTCTTTAATTTTACTATGAAACTTGTAGCAGTTGTGGATAATGATGTGTTTTGCATCTTTCCCTGTGATTTTTCAGTTTAAATATAGTTAGGATTTCCTCTACCATTTGACTATAGTGACTCCAATTAATTTTACTATTCAAAACATTTTGGATGCAAACAACAAAAAGCCTGGTTAAGGGTAATTAAAAATATATATATAGTTTATTTTCCCTACAAAATTTGTAGTCCTTATGCAGTCAGGGCAGTGACCCAAAGATGACCAGGAAGACCAGGCTCCTACCACACTGATGTATCTCCAACTTTGAAAGGTGGGTTTGTCCTCAAATTTGAACTATGCTGGTGCCCCATCAAAATCCTGTTTATGTCTAGGAATGTGAGACAAACCAAGAGTCAAAAGAAACCACAGGTCAAACTATCTAAACAGTCTTCCTGAAAATTTAATTCTGTCACTTTTTTTCCTCTCTGTATATGCTTTGATACTATAATATTAAGGGACTATATGCTAGTTGGATTTTTTTTTTCTTTTGTAATTGCGTTATTTGGAAACCATCTTTAAACCAACAAGTGATATTTTCAGTGAACATATATTTTCTCTGACATGAATAATGTTACATAACTTTCTTAGGCTTAGCATTTGGCTAAGACATTTTTCATTGCTTTTAATGTCAACCATTACTTTAGTTGAACTTTTTTTTAACAGCAATATATAGTTGGATTTACAAAATTAAATTTGATAATTTACTGTCTTTAATGAGTACATTTTACTCTTGATCGCTTAGTTGATTATAAATTTCTAGACAAATAATTTTTCACCTTCATAAAGATATTATTCCATTATCTACTAATATCATGTGTTTATGATAATGTTTCTACTGTCAGTGTAGTATTCATATGTTTTAAATTGTCTATCATGTGTCTTTGGCAAATCCTAAATTTCTTATATTTCTGACATCCTGCAGCCCGACTTGAAATTTTCCAAGTGTGCAGTGTGTTGAGGTGGCACCGTCAACCAAGCCAAAGTGAAACTACATTTCGCAGAGCTCACTTCTCTTTGCTGTACAGGTTGGGGTTGTTTACAGGATAAATTCCAATGTGATTTGGAAGTTATTTGATACAGCCATTTTTATTGTATGAAATAACAACAGGCACTGTGTATTTGTGGTGGTGCCGGCTCTCACTTTTTCAGCTTGGGCAGCACCCGGGCCCTCAGGGACTCTGCCTTCTCTAGGATCACTCTGTTGACTTGGGACAAATGCATATAAATGTGCAGTTCCATGGAAAAGGCTGCTACTAGCCCTGCTGGTCACCCACATAATTATGGTTGCAGGTCATACAAGTCAGTTATGAAATTAAGTTTATCCTACTAGGCTGTTGTTTGTCCAGTTGTTTTCTTGCTCTTCTACAGTTGAGATCCTTTTCCTGACCCCTCCTTGGCAGACTCATAACATTAAGCCCACACCATACACAAAAGCAGAAACCCTACAGATTACTTAACCAACTCCCACACTGTGTATATTCTAATAACTATAATAAATCTCTTAATCTATATCATTTATAGTGGTTCTCTTTGTAGTAACTGTGATAAGTTTCTTATTTCTAATTCATTCATTCATTCATGCTAGTTGGCACTTGATGTACTTTCCAATTGTTATGTATCAAGTATTTATTCAGTTCTGGAATATTTCTCAGTCATTATTTTATAAAATATTGCTTCCCAAGTATTCTATTTATAGATTCTTCTTAAAGTGCAATGGTATAAACTCTATATTTTTCTCCATGCTTGTTAATTTTTTAAAATATTTTTATTCCTATTTCTTTGGATAGCATTATGATATAATTTCTCACAACTATCAATAAACTAATTTATCTCTCTTCTACTCTCATATTTAGATTTTATCCCATATATTGAGTTTATTTTTCTATATATTTGCCGTTTCATATCATAATATGATTCTTTTTTTAAAAAATCTGTTTTCATTTGCTCTTTTTAGCTTATAATCCTTAATTTTTTCAAATATTACAGTGCATCTTTTATAAAATGGAAGATCTCCAACAAACTTTTTAAAAAATAATTTAGACTGCTATATTTTTCACATTTCATTAAAAATAATATTTTATTTTGTCAGTGCTTCCTTTAGCATATATTGTTTTCAAAAGTGGGGAATTCTTTGATTCTCTTTCATCTTTACTTGATAGACTTCTTTATATTTTTCTCTCTGTCTTCATGTTTTTTCTGATTGTCCATCCAGTAGTTTCTTCTATCCCAGACTATCAAGTCAGAAGGTGATCTTATATTAGTGATACTCTCTTCTTATCTCAGCAAATTATTGAGATATTTCATATTTAATCCTTAGGCACTAGTAAGATGGCAGCTTAGTTCAATTCTCTGTAATAAGTTGAAGCCTCTTTTCTGCCACCTACCTAGATACAAATCTTTACCAAATCCACAGTGTAGGAATTAGTCAAGGGATATTGATTTTGGGTTGCATTCTGTGGTCTAGGGTACATCGTGGTCTTCTTCCATTTCAAACCAAGAACCTGGTTTCTGTTGACTAACTCACATACAGTAACCTTCAAGGGCTAAATATTTGACTACCTTCTTATGGACTGCCATTCTTAAGATTATGTTTTGTTATTGACCCATAGGCACATTAATTTTAGATTTAATTTAGATAAGTCTATTTAAATGTCTCTGTTAAACTACTTTATTACTGGTACGTTTTTGGATCAGAACTGGAGGAGATTAAATCATGAAGGTCCAATCACACCTTAAGTAGATTAAAAGCCTGAGTTGGAAAACCTCTTCCGTTAAAAGCCAGATTTTAAATATTTTAGGTATTGCAGGTCACATACAGTCTCTTTCACATATTCCTTTTTCCCCAAAAAGGTTTTAAACTGTAAAATCCGTTCTTATGGAATATAGGATATATGCAGAGTAAAAAGACAATTTTATGCTATTACATGGGTAAATTTAGGACTGTTGGGACTGAGATGGTGTGTTGACATAGCAAACAAATGTATATGGTACAATCTTTAACCAGAAAGACAGAATTACACTATGCTTAATCCTGGTTTTCCTCATTTGCTTTTTTGCTTACTGTTAATTTGCATATAAATCAATAGTTTAATTTTTTCCAGGAAATTTTAGACATGAACCAGGCATATGATAATGGGAAATCCTTAGTGTATATAGAGATGTGAGAGTTGAATAAGACAAATATTGTAAATCAAATAAATGATCAAGAGTTGAGCGAATTTATCCTGAGAAGAAGTGAGTTTGAAGGGAAACTTCTAAAAATAATAAGCATTCATCAGTTATATCAAAGTACTTCTAAGGAGAAGGATGCCTTTGTTAGGGTTTATGTAAGAATAAGAAACCTTAATATAAGTATTTAAGATTAAGGCTTTTTTGTAATTTCTCTCAAAAAGTAGCAACAAAATCAACATCATCAGCAACTCTCTGAGTAGAAAACTATCACGGAAGAAGACATTAAGCTATATAATATGTAATTTGCAAACTGCAAAGACACAAATAAAAGCCTGCTTTTGCTGATTTGTTACATTATCTTTCAGAGTATGCAATGTTCAAGAGACTGGAATTGGGAGGTGACAGGAATTCATTTTAGTCAAAATATTGAACTTCCATTAAAACAAAAGTAATTTTAATTATTTTAACGAACATATGTTCTGTACCTCCTGGAGAGTTAAAAAGAAAATTAAGAAACTCTATTAGAAAAGTTGGAAGTAGGGGTGCCTGGGTGGCTCAGTGGGTTAAAGCCTCTGCCTTCGGCTCAGGTCATGATCCCAGGGTCCTGGGATTGAGCCGCACATTGGACTCTTCACTCAGCAGGGAGCCTGCTTCTTCCTCTCTCTGCCTGCCTCTCTGCCTACTTGTGATCTGTCAAATAAATAAATAAAATCTTTAGAAAAAAAAACAAAAAAAAGTTGGAAGTAGTATAAAACTTACTTTATAAAAGTAGCACACAAATATTCTAGAAACATAAAAAATAGTCATGGTATCATTTTGAACTTTTAAATTTCTAAATATGTCAAGTAAATTTCCATTGCATTTATAATAATAATCAATTGTTATTAATTATTAAAAGTGACAATAGCCAGGGATGCCAGGGTGGCTCACTCAGTTAAGCATCTGCATTCAGCTCAGGTCATGATCACAGGGTCCTCTGACTGAGCTCTCTGTTGGGCTCCTTGCTTGGCAGGGAGTCTGCTTCTCCCTCTCCCTATGCGTTTCCCCCTCCCCACTCACGCTCTCTCTCTTTCTCTCAAATAAATAAATAAAATCTTAAAAAAAAAAGTGAGCATAACAAGTGAATTGAACACTTCTAAATCTATTGTCAGAAGTTTAATTCAATACATCTTTTCTGGAGAGAAATTTTGGAAAATGCATCAAGAAACTTTAAAAGGACCCCAATTTCTTTTTAAAAAATTCCATTTCTAGGAATCTGTTCTTTGATTGTAATTTGTAATTAGCAGTACAAAATGTAGACAATAATTTGTATGAGGAATAGCCATTACAAAGTTAGTCAACAGCAAATAAAAGCAATAAAATCTCAATAATCTAAATGTTAGTGTGATTTAATAATCTTATGTATTAAATAGACCTTACACAGCAGAAATAAAGTGTTTAGCCATCTTTTAAAGCCATAAATATAGTTATCTCTACTGAAGAAATATCAATGGGTACAGAAAGTTATGGGTTATGTCTCATTGTTTGTCTATAAAATAATCTGGTTTTGGATGTATGTCCCCAAATTTTATAGAATTGTTTCTAGTAATGAACACTATTATATTTAACTGCTTTCTTTTATATCAATTCATGTTACTGAAAGTCAGCTATAGATATGGTTGTATTTATTACCGAACGTCAGCTATAGATACTGATAAATTTATTAAAAATGAAAAGTGGAAGAAATGTCATTCAAATGATAGCCCCAAAATATACTTTAGAAAACGCAGAATTGATTTTAATAATACTTTCAAAACTGCCCTTATACATATGTGACTACTTATCATTTTATTATTTTTATTAATAGTAATTATTTTTAATTATGTAAAGAAAGTATAGATTTTTTGGCCAAGATTATTCTCTCTACAATAACTTGTAGTACTATTTTTCACTTCACAAATATTTTTCATTAATGTAACATCTGTATGAACTCATGCTATTTCATGCATCAAAAGTAATTAATTTTCAGATAATAATCTTAATTTTCCACATAATTTTGGATGGATTGATACAATGAATATCCTCAAATACAGAGGATTTAGTTTATAACATCATAAATGCTAGTTTTCAACCTCTTGCTATTTACAGAACATTTATTATAGCCCACATGTTGAACACATACAAATGAAATAAAGCTTATTCATTCTTGATGACATTATTGTAAAAAGTGGACAGAAACTATAAATAAATGTACACATATGTAGCAAACAGACATTAACTAAGTGACAGACAGGGGACAGTTCATAAAAGATCAGTAAAAAGATAAATTATGAGTTTGTTCCAATATTCTTTCTCTCAATTATGCATTCAGTAATAGTTTAACTCATATCATATTGAAGGCACATTTGATGATAGGAAAATAGAGATGGCAGAATTTGCTCCTTAGAGATATAAGATGTAGTAAGGAAAATAATAAAGTTGGTGAACATAAATGTAATATTTCTATAAAATCCCAAAATATATATATATTAAATCAAATGTTTTAATAAAATTCAAGATGCAAGAAAATTTGTTGTGTGTGTGATCAGGACAAACTGATCGGAGGCATTGCCATGTGAATTGATTATTGAATGATACATAGAATTTGAGCATGTAAGATTAGGATAAAGAGCATTTCAAATAATGGTATAAATGTTTCTTGGGCATTAAGAAATATAATATGAATAGAAAATGCTTGAAATGTAGTGTGTCAGGAAACCTCAAAGAGACATCTATCTGGTTTAGGTAGGTAGTGATCTCAGGTTTTCAGCTACCAATGACTGAGAAAAAATAGCTGAGAGGAATCTCTCTTAAGCAGTTTAGACTTTCAGTTACCTAAGGCAGGAGGGAGGACAGGGATGTCTAAAGAAATTCCTTTGAAACATTCTGGGTACTCACAGTGTGATGAAACTGCAAAATCTAGGGCTGGTGGTAGGAGGTAATACTTTTCCCAAGGCTCAGAAAACTGGTGGGGAAAGAGAACTCCCTTGTGTCCCTAAAATATATTAGTGAATGGCTAAGAACTTCTTAGTGTAATATTATTACATGCGAATATTCTTAGTACAAATAAATAACTTGGATCTTCCATCTCTACTTTTCTCCCTCCCTTTCTCTTTAAGTCCCTTCCCTCCTGAAATGATTCAATTCTTAAGCCTGATAGGTATGATTAAGTCTGCTGTAGAAAAAGTTCACAGCAACCTGGATCTAGGTGTTTAATGCCCAAGGTTGATTAGAAGAATGCCCACACATAAGTGATTGCCTGGAATAAGATCTAGAAATTCAAGCGAAGTGGGGAAGGCAGCTCATTGAGGTAAATCAGAAACTGACTTAAGAGAAAAGACTTCATTGTAAGAATCTGTAAGATATTTTGGACTGGGGAACTCTGTTGCCCAGTGAAGACCAAGACAATACATTGCATAAGCCCTAAATAGCAAACTTAAGAGGGTCAAGTAGATTTTCTTTCCTTAAGACAAGGCATAGCCTGATCTACCATCCTTGTTTTGTTGATGCAAAAATCATTAGCAATTCCACGGATCCCATCATGACTAGCCAACAAACATCTAAGAAGAATGCATTGTTCATCTCTACTTGTGCCCATGACTTGAGACTGATTTATATTCCATCTAAGAAAGAGTGTCATTAATAACTTCTTTTAGAGTGGGGTGCCTCTGTGTCTCACTTGGTTAAGTGTCTGACTTGATCTTAGCTCAGATCTTGATCTCAGGGTTGTAAATTCAAGCTCCACATTGGGCTCCACACTGGGCATGGAGCCTACTTAAATATATAAACAAATAAATAAAATAACTTCTTTCAGAGTTAGTGACAAGTGTCTTAAAATTCTTGTACCATTGGAAACACTTGTGTGACTATTTTTGTAAACAGTGAGTCAATAATTAACCTGTAGATTGGGTGCCTAAATAATCAGCAGTTACACTCGTTTTGGAACTCACATCTGAGTCAGAATTTCCAGCCTGGGTGATTTACAGAAAATGAGTAGAAAGTGATTTTAAGTAAACAGATGAAAAACAAAAAGAGGAATTAGACAGAAATCTTGGTCTTGCGTCATTGGTAGAAGCTATCCACTATCCAAGGTCATCAGCTTGTTCCCAAGGTCTTGGGTCAGTTATCCACTTCTAAAGACTGTTAGCTTTTAGAGGATCCTGAGAATCTTCAATCTGAGGTCAGCTATTGCATTAGCCTTTCTATTATCTGTAATTCTGAATTGCTTCATTAATTGTAAATACAGACCCAAGGATTGACTTCTGGAGGCTCATTGCTCCCTGTAAATGAAAACTGATAAAGTCTCTTCCAATGAGATTCCATTAGTTTTCTCTTTGAAAAAAATCTCTTTGAGTAAACAAAATCTCATTGAGGATTGTGATTAGTCTGCTTAAGACGATGTAGGAAGACAGCCTGTTGATAACGTGATGAGATGGTATATAAATCAGCTGTAATTTTTTGTCATGTCAGTATGCAGCAGGACAGACTCAAGCAGTAGAGGTGAAATCTCTAAACACACAAGCCTCCCAGTTATGGTTCATAGGAGGATATGTGCTGTGTCCCAAAGGAAGTAGATTGTATGACCACAGGGCTATGTTTGGGTTCCCAGAGAAGAAGGTCTCTTATTAAGGACTTAGTTGATTAGTAAAAAATTAACACAATATCAATAAAAATCTGCACCTGATTTTTATCTGAAATAGCCAGTTAAACTTAGAAATCATCTCCATTGTCATTTTGTGAGGGTCTCAGATAAGTTTGGATAGTATGTAGTTTGTCAGGAGAGATTAGATTTTCCTCCTTAGTTAGGTAATTCCCTAAATAATAAACTGTTTAAGCAAAATTATAATTTACCTCCTTAACTTTGTCCCATAGCTCAGAGCAAGTAAATGGGTTTCTATTTTAACAGACTGCCTTGTTTTTGAACAAAGTAAAAGATCATCTGCATATTTTATCAGAACTCAACCAAAAGGGTAATTTAAATATTTTAAATATTGATTGAGGATCTTTGAAAAATAGGACAGGGCTTCAGTGAACCCCTGGATCATGATTGCCCAGGTATATTCCTATCCTCCTCAGGTTAAATATTTTATTTATTTATTTATTTATTTATTATTTATTTATTTATTTAAATGAGAGAGACACAGAGATAGTGAGCGAGAGCACAAGCAGGGAGGAGATGGAGAAGTGGGCTCCCTGCTGAGCAGAAAGCCTGACATAACATGGATTCTGGTTGGATCCCAGGTTCCAGGATCATGCCCTGAGCCAAAGGCAGATGTTTAACTGACTGAGCCACTCAGCCAACTGACTGGCACCCCTGTCCTCAGGTTAAAGCAAAAGGCATTGACTATCCTAGTTTGTTTGTTTGTTTTTTTGTTTGTTTGAGAGAGAGAGAGAGAGAACACCTTTGACCAGGGGTGGGAGGGGCAGAGGGAGAGGGAGAGAGATAATCTTCAGTAGGCTTCATGCCCATCCCAGAGCCCAATGCAGGGCTCCATTTCATGACAAAGAGATCATGACCTGAGCCAAAATCAAGAGTTGGTCACTTAACTGACTGAGCCACCCAGACACCCCTGATTATCCTAGTTTAGAGTTGCACTGAATAGAAACAGATAAAACATCTAGTACTAGTGAGGCCCCAGGAAGAATTGATGATAGGATGGATTTAAATTAGGTTCTACCAGGAAGTAATGGATAAGGATTTTGTTCATAGCCTAGAGAACTTGAACAAGTAGTCTGTCTTTGTCCATTTGATTTCTTTACTGGTAGGATGGGAGGGGTCTACAAAGCTTGTACAGGATGTTAAAAGGCCTTCAGACATAAAGCCTTCAACTCTAGGTTTACATTCTTCCTTTGTATCTGGCCTTAAAGGATTTTGAGGAATTCTGTGTGATAGCTTGGTAGGATCTATCTGAACTTTAATAGATTCTGTTCCAATTATTTTTTCCTATGTCATTGGGATTTTTCACCCATAGAGTGTCAGGTATGGTGTCAAATCTTTATCTGGAGTTTCATCAAATATAATGGAGAATGCTAAAATCTACACAGAGTAGACATAACTTGATCATGGATAGAAGTGTCCTTTGGAAACTTGAAAAATTGGTTCTCTTGATGTACACTTAACACCATGATTCCATTTACAAAGGCTTTTCCTATTAAATTTGCAGGGATGGAGTCACAGAACAGGAAGAAATTTTTCTCAGT
Source organism: Lontra canadensis (assembly GCF_010015895.1). NCBI lineage: Eukaryota > Metazoa > Chordata > Mammalia > Carnivora > Mustelidae > Lontra > Lontra canadensis. Next base: position 19,314,057 of record NW_022631016.1, on the reverse strand, counting down.
TAATGACCCAAGGGTTACAGTTAATGTCTTGGAGGTAGGGAAAACTTGTGAGTTATTTGAAATACTTACTGCCTCTGTTGTATGTATACTCTTGGGAAAAAAGTTGATTAAAAGTGACAGGTTTTAATGTAGAAAGAGTAGTGCTCATATCCCCTAGGAAATAATGACATTGACTTTCTGTGTTTAGTTAATTCGCCTTGACTGTTTAAGGATAGAGTACAGTATTAGATGCTTTTCCTTTCTTGGAGAATTTCATTGATCTGAATTGAAGGCTTTTCCTGTATTTTGGTTTTCTTTTTGTAAGATGGGATTGACTTTTTTTCCAGTATCCCTTACAGTACCTACAAGTTGGCCACCTAATTGTTTGATCCTTAGAGCCATAAGGCCACTTTGGATCTTGTCTTTTTTGTTGTTCTTCTAAAGTCTTTTCAAAATGTTCTGCCAGATATTGTATTTCAGGTAATGAGACTGTTTCTTTATTGAGGTCTGTTTTCAATTTTTGCTCTTAAGGCCTTTAAGGGAATGGGTGAGAATGCTGAGAACGTGTCAAATACAGAGAAGCTAGGGTGCCTGGCTGCCTCATTCAGTTAAGCATCTGCCTTCAGCTTAGGTCATGATCCCAGGATTCTGGGATGGAGCCGCACATCAGGGTCCTTGCTCTGCGGGGAGCCTGCTTCTCCCTCTCCCTTTGGCCACTTCCTCTGCTTGTGTTCTCTTTCTCTCTGTCAAATAAAGAAAGAAATTCTTAAAAAAAAAAAAAGACATAGAAGCTAGCTTGAATGTATCCTCACTGGCAGCCAAATCTGGGACAATATGAATGGCAAATAACTAACGTTATTTACCAATTGTAATCTACTGAATACATTAGAATCCACGAACTCAAAGATATAAATAAATTAATGAATGGAGTGAAAGTTTGATATTTACATTGGGGAGAAGTCTCACAAACACCTCCCAATCAAGTAAGAAAAGTACACATCACCCAATATAGGACATTTTTAAATGTACTACCTGATAGAACACAATGAAAATGTATCATCACTTCTGCTGAATTTGATCATAAGAACATCAGATGAATCCAAATTGAAGGACAATCTATGAAATATCTGTCCATTAATCCCCCCCAAATGTGAAGGTCATTCAGTTTCTTTCACTATACACAAAAATAAATTTGAAATGGATGAAACACCTAGCTGTGAGACAGGAAACCATCAAAATCCTAAAGGAGAACACAGGCAGCAACCTCTTTGACCTCAGCTGCATCTACTTCTTACCAGATATGTCTTTGGAGGCAAAGGAAATAAAAACAAAAATGAACTAATGGGACTTCATTAAAATAAAAATCTTCTGCAGAGCAAAGGAAACAATCAACAAAACTACAAGGTAGACTATGGCATGAGAGAAGATGTTTGCAAATGACGTATCTGATAAAGGGTTACTTTCCAAAATCTATAAAGAATTTATCAAACTCAACACCCAAAAAACAAGTAATCCAGTTAAGAAATGAACAAAAGACATGAATAGACACTTTTCAAAGAGGACAGCCAGATGGCTAACAGACACATCAATCATGGGCAGGGAAATATAAATCAAAACAACAATGAGATACCACCTCACACCTGTCAGAATGGCTAAAATTAACAACACAAGAAACAACAGGTATTGAACAGGATGAGGAGAAAGGAGAAACTTCATGTGCTGTTGGTAGGAATGCAAACTGGTGCAGCCACTCTGGAGAACAGTATGGAGGTTCCTCAAAAAGTTAAAAATAGCATTACTTTATGATCCAGCAATTGCACTACTAGGCATTTACACAAAGGATAGAAAAATACAGATTTGGAGGGGTACATGTACTCCAATGTTTATAGCAATATTATCAACAATAGCTAAACCACGGAGAGAGCCCAAATGCCCATTGACCCGTTGACTGATGAATGGACAAAAAAGAAGTGAATATATATATATATATATATATATATTCCATTATATTCCATTCCTGTAATATTCCATTATATATATAAAAGAATAAAATCTTAACGTTTGCAATGATGTGGCTAGAGCTAGAGTGTGTAATGCTAAGTGAAATAAGTCAGTCAAAGAAAGACAAATACCATATCATCTCACTCATATGTGAAACTTATAAAAGAAAACAGAAGAACATGTGGAAGAGGGGGAAAGAGGGAGAGAGGGAAACAAACCATATGAGACTATTACTGATAGAGAACAAACTGAGGGTTGATGGAAGGAGGTGGGTGGGATGGGCTAGATGGGTGATGGATATAAAGAAGGGTACTTGTGATAAGCACTGGGTGTGTATGTAAGTGATGAATCACTGAATTCTACTCCTGAAACCAATATTGCACTGTATGTTAATGAACCAAAATTTAAGTAATTTTTTTTTTAATGCCAGTGTCCTGAAGATCAAAGAAATGTTGAGGAATTATTCCAGATAAAGACTAAAACAAACAGGCAAAGTAACATGTGATGTTACAAGTAACATTCTAAATAGGATCTTTTTGTAATTGTAATTAGTAGAGCTTGAATATATTCTTAAGATTAAGTGGTAGAAATGTAAAAATTTTAATTTCCTGATTTTGATATTTGTGTTGTGGTTCTACTGGAGAATATATTTGCTATAAACACTGTACACTCAAGTACTGGTAGTTTGAGCATATTTCAAAATTAAAATTAAATGAAATTCTAACCATGAGAAACAAGAGAAATTGAAGGATATCCTACAGAACAACAGGCCTCTCTAGTATACAAACATCAGTGTCATTAAGGACATGCCAATCAAATAAAATACATGTTCCTGAATTGGTGGGGGCTGGGGGAGAAAAGGGAAAGGTTGTTGCTATAAAGAAGAGTACTGCAAAAATGAGCATAATTGCAATATGGATAATTTTAAGCAATATTATATTTTATGAATTTTATTGTTGCTCTCTAGATACTTAACAGAATATCCTTATTATTATAAGAAATGCATGCAGAAGAATTTAAGAAGATGGGGGTGCTTGGTGCCTCAGTTGGTTAAGCTTCTGACTCCTGATTTCAGCTCAGGTCCTGATCTCACAGTCATGAGATCAAGCCCCACCTGGGGTTTCCTGCTCAGCAGGGAGGTTGCTCCTCTCCTTCTTCTTCTCCTTCTTGCCCTCCCTCCTCATGCTTACACCTTCTCACTCTCTCTCTGTCTCTCTCAAATCAATCAATCAATCAATCAATCTTTAAGCATAAAAAATGAAAAAAGAATTTAAGAAGATGGTGCATGGTCCTGCATCTTACTTGACAATTTTTCAGAAAAAAAAATTAATAAAGTAAATAAGCACAGTATAGGTAAAATAAAGGAAGAATAGGCAAACATAGGTAAAGGAATTACAAAAGCTTTTTGAAATATTTTTGCAAATTTTATGAAGGTCTGATGTTCTTCAAATTAAAAATATAATTAAAAAATAAGAAGTCACTAGAAAATAGAAATGGAATGCAATTTCCTACTCACAACAACAAACTAAGGAACAAATTTAATAATAATTCTCAGGGCCCATATGAAGATAGCTAAAAAGACTCTAGTAGGAGATATAATAGTCTGAGAAATGTAGAGAAAGTATTAAATTACAGTATTAATCACCAAAAAACATGAAGATAGAAATGAGATTGCCTTTTGTCCACCAATTTGGAAACTAAATCACAAAATATTCATAAGTAGTTTAAGTGTATGGAGAAGTGGGCTCTTTTATGCTACTTAAGGGATTTTTTAAATTGGTTTAACCATTCTTTCGAGTAATACCATAACAAGATTAAATGCACAGTATAGAATTCCTCAGGCTTTTCAAACCCTTTGAAGTGGTGTAAAGCTGCCTGTTTTCTGTTATATCCATCCTTCAGTCTTTCCTCTACTCAGGGAGGTTGAACCAGAGAGAAACATGGATAGGGGATTACAGGCAGACAAAGAAAGCAGCAAAGGTGTTTCTACCCTTAAATCTGACTGAAAATCTCCGTGGCTGCAAATCCCCATTGTGCTGTTGACCTGTGATTCCAGCTACGAACCCAGCCCCAAGCCCCCCACCCTGCCACCGTTGCCACCCTCTATTCTTGGATGGCAGTAACACTCTTCCTCTTTTGTCCTTTAAACCCAAGTGGGGATGAGAGCTTCAAGATCTTGCTATTTCCTGAGTTGCTTCACTGTACTATTTGCCTTTCAAAACACGTTATTCAAAGTAGACTTGTAATTGGTTTCTCATTTTGCATGTTCTCTATTAAACTACACAGCATGAGTTTTGTTTCACTGATGGGACCTTGATGGATATAACTATGAATCCTACCTATAGGACTATATCCTAAAGATGTAGTACACTAAGCATCTGAGTTCAATATTGCTCACAGTTCTTTGAAACAGTAAAATATATGGAGCATTTAACTATACAAAAGTAGTTGATTGGTAAATATATAGCTCATTCATATTAGGCAACATGAGGTAGCTACCTAAAATTCTGTTTCATAGTTCTTGTGTTTTGGAAAGTTGTTTAGTTCATGAAGTTTAGTGAAAAAAACTTGCTTGATCCAAATTTTATAATATCTTGAAATGAGGAACTAGAATAAACTTTTTATCATTTTTTTCTAGTTTCTGGGATAACAGGTTATTATGATTTTTTTTTAAATTTTTCATGTTTTTTCAAAGAATATATTAATTTTATGTCATAAGCTCTTATTTGAAGTAAAAGCTTCAAGGTGATGCTGATGAGAACATGAAGGAATTTAGCATTCCTCTGCAGATGGCTACCTTTGCATTCCCTTAAGAAGCTGAATAATATTCATTAAAGTGGAACCAACATTGAAGATATGTCAACATCAAACATGCTTTTCATTTTTGATACATGAAATTGATTACCTTCTGTCTTTATTATTCATGGATTCTGTGTTTATAAATGTGCCTGCTCACTAAAATATATTTAGAATCCTCAAATCAATAATCATGGTGCTTTCTTCATCATTCGTGAACATGCACAGACAAGTGAAAAATTTTGAGTCACCTGAAATACGTGATCTGCTGAAGTCAAACAAGATGAGGATCTGCCTTCTTGAATCAGTTCTCATAGTAAATGCGTCCCTTCTGTAGTTTATTTAGTGCCACAACTTTTTTTTTCCTTTTTGTACTTTTTTTTTAAAAGGTAATTTCAATGTTTGAGATTTCCCCCAAGCATACTGCTAGAGTGCTATCTGGTGTTCCTATGTACAAGATTGTGATGTTCCTTACAAAGAAAATATGCATTTTAGGAAAGATTCATTTAGCCATGAGTTACGGTGTTGTTGGCCATGAGTTCAGTCAGCAATGAGTCCATGATATATATTATTAAATAAGGTGTCTTGAAACAGAAACACACATAAAATAAGATTATGTATTAATTTGTTGATGAAAATATTGTGACTGGAGGTTTATAGGAACCAAACCCTGTATTCCCCTAAGAGCAATGGTCCAGTATTCACTAATTCAGTAATTGCAGGTAATTTGTAGAACATAATTTACTACAAATACAATTAACTACTTTGTAGCTAGTTTCTTAAATAGTTTCTATATAACTTCTAAATAGTTTTATAGCTCACCCACAACTCTTTTAACAAAATATTAGTTTTTTTCTGATGATATTTTTGAAATATATTTTTTGAATCTCTAATGTTTTATGATGGCTCCTTAGTAGGCACCTTTATGTGGAACAGGAGAGAGACATCATAGCAGTCTCGTCTCTGCATCCTCTATCCCAATCTATCAGAACTTCATCTGTAACACATGTTGAAGTTCACCCAACATCTTGTTTTTACAGTTTCTGCTGATAAAATAGAGAAGAAGACAAACCCAGGTCTAAATTTTATAGTCAATAACGATAACAATAATGATAATAATTCTCAAGTTATTAATATTATTATTGTTATTATTTTAACCATGTAGAACTTAGAAGTGAAGGATTGTGTAAGTCTAACAATAAAGTCCCAGATGCTAAGTAATTATAACTACATTTAGAAAAGGCAAGCCTTTTACTGAATTGGATTTTTTAAGTAAATTGGCTAATTTCTTCAGAATTAACATATATTAATTCAATATTTTAAGGAAATAATTAGGTCTTGAGCTAGAATACTGGCAGTGGTAATGAAGAGAAAAATGATTATAATAATTTGCATCCAGAAAGGAGGTGCCTGGCAACTTTTGGATAAGAGAGGGGTTCCCAACATGAAGGATATGTAAAGGTCACTCAGAGATGGCCTCAAGTGAGAACAATTGATGTAGCAGTGGGACACGCATGGAAGTCAAATGGGGTGAAGTGGGTAGAGTTTGCCTTAAGAGATAGATAAAAGAGAAGAAACATACCTGATCTGGGGAAAAAGTATTTGTGTGTGTGTGTGTGTGTGTGTTTAATCAATATGTGCAATTAGTTGTTCAAATGTAAAAACACAGAGATGTTCATGATGGAATTAGAAACAAGAATTGGAGGTGGGAAGGGAAGGTGATGATGAACATATTTTTGAGATTTCTATAGCTTAGAGATATTAATAATCTGTGTTGAGCGATGTCAGTTGAGTTTTATAATTAGGATAAAAATTCTTTAGCAGAATAGGTCTTATTCTGAAAATGTAAAGGAAATGTGACTGATGACTAAATGTCCACAAAGGTAGCCTGTCATATTTGAGCTTTCCTTTAAGTGAGAAAAAGAAATGATCCAATCTCAATGTGCGGTCCCTTATGCCTGATTCCTGACATCTCTACTAAATGTTGCACAGGGTAAACAAACATAACAGATTTCTCTCCTTTCAGTAAAAGAAAAAAAAATCTGATGGTACCATAAATAAAAGACAAATACTGGGAAAACCTTAATAGTAAGTCAAAATTTCATCCCCAAATAAATCTGTATTGGGAGTTCTTTGTTCTCTCTCTCACTATATGCCATAATTAGCAAGCTAATACCTAAGCAAAATGTATAACAAAAATCTTTAGTTTTATTGAACTTTGGTATGTGTGTATATATCAGATTAAATTCTAGTTGCAAGGTAATAGAAAAAAATGATGTAGACTCTGATCTCAAAAATCTATGTCTAGTGGGAAGGAAGACAATAAACTAAATATTATAGTACAGTGTCAAACACTATGGAAAAGTTTCATAGAGTATGTGATAGGAAAGAGATGGCTTATCTGAACTGTCAAACATGAGAGATTTGGGGATAGTGAACAATTAATACCACACATATGAAAGCCATTTGTAATTATTTGGAAATTAATTAAACTTTATACATGATTATTATGTGTCCTAGAGCCCATATAATTAAAATTGTATGCCTGCATATATAAAATTATTTTATATAGTTTTTTTTAAAAGATTTTATTTATTTGACAGAGGGAGAGATCACAAGCAGACAGAGAGGCAGGCAGAGAGAGAGGGGGAAGCGGGCTCCTCACTGAGCAGAGAGCCTGATGTGGGGCTTGACCCCAGGACCCCGAGATCATGACCTGAGCCAAAGGCAAAGGCTTAACCCACTGAGCCACCCAGGCACCCCTATTATATATAGTTTTTATATGTAAAACTATGATATAGTTTTATAGTACATATAAGTTTTATATGTAAGTTGTTTATATTATACATGTATAAAAATTTAAGTATACACAGAAAAACATACATCTCACCCATTCACATGCTATAGTCCAAGCTTTAATCTGCAGCTCATTTTTGGGGGAAAAAAATTCAAGTTGCTTGACAAATGTGTCATAGCTGTTGCAAATTAACACTGACATATCTTTCTCCAGTGGAAACAATCTTTCTCTAATGGAAAGCTGCATGAGCAGGCACATAATTCCCTGACTCCTAAAGAAAACCACCAGGAAGCACTTCCTGAGATGGAGAGTATAATCATTAGATTAGACTTAAATACTAAGATTAGAAAAGATCCACAGGATAAGGCTGTTGAGTTAAATGTGGTATCATGATTGAGAATTCTAATTATTGGTCATATTCTTTATCTCATATTAAATTCTGCAAAGACCTGCCCATCATTCTGCTAGTTCATCCTGATAAAGAGACCTAGACTCCAAATTATTACTATAGTTATTCAAGGTTCTGTAACACAGTCATGTGAGAATTGCCACAAATAAAAACTCCCAGAATTCCTGTGATAAAAAGGGAGATTTCCTGCTGAACTAATGTGGCTTTTTGGAGGAACCAGTTTGAATTAAAATATATAAATTGATAGATGCCTAAAAGCAGTATTAAGGAGAAAACACAAGGGAGACTTGTATCTGATTTTGCCATTTAAAAAAAAAAATCCTCTTTTCTTGTGTTTGAATCAAATTTCCAAATTTATTATTTTCGGCTTTAGCAGCCACATAAATAAGCTAAAGAAACACTAGGAAATGAAGACTTGCTGATCTTTTGCCCTAAAATACCATCTTTGAGAAACTGCTTTTGAGAGACTTTGGCATTTCAAGTTAAGGTCTGACTTGGCAGTACTGTTCTCTCTACATTGTTCCAGGAAAGTGTGGAGTTTAAGGAAATGGAATTTTTATACCCTTCTTATCCCTTGGCTACCGATGCACTGATATTTTGGCACTCCCAGTAAGATCACAGAGCTTTTCTGCAGTGCATTTTATTTTTAGAAAACTCCAGTAGTTTTATCTGCTTCTGTCATCTTCCACACAGGTGACAGACACACACACACACACACAAAAGGAGAAAGTAGAGAAAATCCCTCTTTTTTTAGATGTACTTTTAAGGAGTTATAGAGTTTTCTTTTTTAAACTAAGCAAACTGAGGTGCAAAATTCTCTCCAAAGTTTCAGTAAGGCACATACTCTGAAAAGTTTATTACTGATATATTTAGAATGTATTGTTATAACTTTGCTATTTTATTTAAAGAATAATTCCTCAAAGGAACTTACTAGAAATAATAATAATTAATACTTAAAAATTTTAGCTCTTATAATCTTATTTGATCATTTTTAATTTCTGCTATCTCTAATTGATACAATTTTATGGATGTAGTGACTGAATTTTTTCATGGCAAAGGATATCAGTGAACTGTATGTGAGATTTAAATCCAACCCACTTTAATTTGAAAAGTTTTGTTGGCTCCCTCCACCAAAAAAAGACTAACATAACACAATAAAAATTTTAAAAAAAGAATAGATGTTATTAGAATAAGGACTCTCTTAACAAAACTTGAAACTAGCTCTTGATTATACTTCAAAGCACCTTCAATTTCCCCAAAGGGAAAATGGAAAGGAAGGAGAGGGAAGATTTAGCAATTGAATAAGTGGGTGTGGGAACCCCTTTTCCCACAGCTTTCAGGATAACAAGGACTCTGATTCTAGATACATAGAAAATGCTCTAAGGCAATTTGTTAGATCAATAAAAAATGAATTAATGAATGTTTAAGGAGAATTTTAAAAGAACAAGACTACTCGGTCAAAACTGTGGGCTTGTACCTTTGAACAATAATCTCTTGAGTATCGAGGCAGCTCTCTCTTCAATAAAACAATAAATACACTCCAAATGCAGCAACCCAATTGCTGACACAACTATGGTACTATTTATCAATTATTTGCATATTTTAGTTTTTGAAAACTCCTAAAACAGAAAACAAATAAACCGCAGGAGTTCTCTTAGCTTTCATGGAGTTTCTGTTAGCCTTTTACTTTTAGACAGAATTTCTCTTATAAAGTTAGCCAAGTTTAAAGTATTAAATGCATTTTACTAAAAGTACATTTAAATATTACACTGGGGCTCAGGAGATTTCGTTTTACAAATGAGATCAAAGTATCAAATTAAGCAAGTGTGCTGTATTTAACACCACTTTAAAAAATAATACACCTTGAAATCAATTTTGTTTTCCATGACATGGACTCCAGGAAGTTGGCCACAGAAAGTAGTGAAAATGCACATTTTTTTTAATTGATCTAAGGTTTTATTATGAAAGAGACATCTTATGTGCAATGTTTCTCAGAGTGTACTTAATACCAGAATGACCCAACACAAAGCATTTTTTGTTTCAGACAGGATACTCTGTTGAAAGAGGAATTTGATTTTAGATAATTAGGCATAAAAATGGTTTAAAAGAATATTGAGGAGTTCAAAATGCCTTTGAGATGACTGCTAGAATATGTTTAAGTATAAATATTTAGAAATGATACTCAGACCCACAGGCAAATCTGCTTGAAGAAGAAATCACTGTCACTGCCATGACTGTCGATGGCTCCTAATGAGCTCTGCTGCCAGGATTTCAACTTGCTTTGTGTTCTGTGGTACTACCAGTGTCCACACCACTACTGGTCCCTGAGGAATCCAGTGAGGCAATCATTTCTTTCTTCACAATCCACAAGCTGCTCCAGTCACTTGCTGACAAGGTTGATTCACATCGAGACACCTTCCTCAAAATGCTGATGTTTGAACTCATTCTTTACCTGGGTGCATCTGATGGGTGAAGCCTACATCATGTGCCTGTGATTGGGATGAGAGGGAGGTAGTGGGAGAAGATTTGCGGGATCTGCTTTGAGAACAAAGAGTTAACATACTTAAATAATTTCCAAATTTGGGTATTCTAAATTTACTGTAAAAATAGAAACTAGAATTGAAATCCTGGCACATTTGCCATGAGCAATTAATTTTAGGGCTTTATTACAATTATAATACATACAAGTTTCATGTGTCAAGTCAACATAACTCTCTATAATAACTAGTCAAAACCACTGCTACTAACTTGTGTTTATATAATCCTTTGTGATTATATAATTTATGTTAACCAACTTCACATTTTATTTTTTCCACAACCCTGGGAGAGGGCTAAGCTCAGATCTCATTTCCTCCAGCACAACAATTCTCAAGATCTGAACCATGTGCACTTGGCTTTTGGGAGATCTTTAAGGAAAAACGTATTTTTACAATGATACTAAACTGTCATTTGCCTTTTTTACTGTGCTGATATTTAATCTCATGGTGTAAAAGTACAATAATGAGAAAAACTGTTGGTGTCTTTGCACAAATCCAAGGTAATGAAGACAAATTTATACTAACAGTATTTCTATCATTCACTGCCACGGAATCAGAGGGAGAAAAAAAATTATCATTGTTGAAGCAGTAAAAAGTTGATTAATTTTGGGGCACTTGGGTGGCACAGTTGATTAAACACCTGACTCTTGGTTTTGGCTCAGGTCATGACATCAGGGTCACGTGACCAAACCCCACATGATTAGCACGAGATCTGCTTGAGATTTTCTTTCCCTCTCTTTCTGGCCCTCCCACCTGTGTCCTCTCTCTCTAAAATAAATACATAAATATTTTAAAAATGATTAATTTTATTAAGCAATGATTTTTGAGTGTATGTCTTTTTAATATTCTGTATGACAAAATCAGAAGCTCTCATGAAGAACTTCTGCTGACTATTAAAGAGTGATGGTTGATAGTTGTGCTGAAGTCAGCCATTGAGTGATTGAGTTGCAAGCTGAAGAGCTGATTTTCCCCCTTTGGACAGTATTTTTATTTATTTATTTATTTATTTATTTTTAAGATTTTATTCATTTGTCAGAGAGAGAGAGAGAGAGCACAAGCAGGGGAATGGCAGGCTGAGGGAGAAGCAGGCTCCCCGCTGAGCAAGAAGTTGAATGCAGGACTTGATCCCAGGATTCTGGGATCATGAACTGAACTGAAAGCAGATGCTTAACCAACTAAGTCACCCAGTGTCCCCAGTATTTTTATTTAAAATGTTATTGTCATTCAGACTTCGGGATGTGGCAGACATTTTCTAGAAAAATGAGCAAAATGGCCATGCTACTTAAAGGGGAAAAAAAAAAACCAAAAAAAAAAAACAAAGTATTTGTTGCCAGTGATAAAATTTGAGTTTTGTCAAAATCAAAATTTTGGAAAACATGTATTCATCACTGTAAGCTTGACAGACTCCCAGTACTTGGAGTCTGTTCTGAGAAGGTCAGCGATTATGTAAACGAACATTTTAAAAACATTTTGTAATTAAATGTGCCAATGTTTAGAAGGCTTGCATAAATCAGTGAACTAATATTTTCCAATTGGCAAATGCGTAACATTACAAAATCATATGCAATTAAAAGATCCATTCAAATGCAAGATAGATGAGTTTTAATCTACCAAAGGATGAAAAGTTTACTGATGATATGTTTTCAGCTTACAATTGCAATTAACCTTTAGGAAACTACCTCCCGCGGAGTTTTGGTGTAGTATCAAAGAAGAATATCTGCCATCACCTAAAGGTACTACTGGGGAATGCCTGTCATGAAAAATATCATGTTTCTAACTAAAAACAAGTATTCTACCAACCCCTACTTATTCCAGAAAATAGTTGGCTATAGAGAACTCTTCAGTCTGAAGACTGAACAACCTTTCCTTTTTTCAGATCTCTCCAAATTGCTCATTTACCCACGTGCAACCAACCAAGGACAGAAAAATGTAACTGAAGGCCGTGTAGGAAGTCTTCAATTTTTCTAGAAATCCCACTTTAATAGAACATTTTTCAGTCAGAGACTATCTCAAGATTTCCTCCATTTCCTTCACAAAATTGTTTCTTCCTGCAAGCAACTCTGGACTCTGCTGAAAGGAACGTAGTCACAGATGGGTTCTTTTAAGGCTACAAGCTCATGAAGAAACAGCCTTCACTAATTTTGTCTCAACTTAGTTTTGTCTTTGACATTATTAAAATACTTCTCCCTTTTCCAACTACAGTTTTGTGTGAAGCTGAATTTCCTTCATATACTTCAAACAAAACAACATATTGTAACAGATTGAATGCAGAGGAATATATGAGAATCCAGCTATCTATCTTCTAATAAACCAAATATGTTAAGAGATTTGCAAAAATGTGGGAAAATACTACTCCTCTTACCAACTGTGTTTGGTTTGGAAAATTTATTTTTAGGAAGGTACATTATTTGGGTTAGCATGTAATGTGTTAATCCTGTTTTTTTTTTTAATGGATAAATCAATCAATATTTTCAATCTGTTTAATTTCTCATATGGTAAATATTAAAAGATATAGGTCATAAGACACATTTCTTTGGGGTCCTCAATTTTAAGAGTACATAAGTGTCCCAAAACAAAAATTTTTGAGAACTTCTCTCCTAGTCTTTTACTAAGGATTGTACTTCCTGTAAACATAGCCAGTTGCTTTTAAAAAAGTAATTACAATAAAAATCATCAGCTAGTTCTTAAAATCTTTGACATTAGACTCTTGTCTCTGTCATAATTGTCAAATATGCCTTTTGAATGCCTAATGTTTACAGTGTTGTCAAATAAAAACAGAATAACTGGTGTCAGTGAAACTGATGACACTTCAAATAGGCAAGAGTATAACTTCAATAAAAATAGTGTATTGCATTCATATAGGTTTTTTATGTATTTAAATTATGGTGGTAGTGATGATAATTTAAAAAAAATCCAAAAAGGAAAAGGATGAAAACAAAAAAATAGTGATTTATAAAAACAGTGCAGTACCAGGCCTTTTCCCTCACATTTCCACAATTACTGGAAGTTTTATTCACATTTTGTTTTATTATACAGTTACAGCTGTATGCCATGGAAATGTATTTCTTATTTACTTCACAAGAGTACTTTTATAATGGAACAATTAACAACCCACAAATTGTTAATTCCTTGTTAGTATGAAACCATCTGGTGTCAAATTCTATACACCAGGGTGGGATTTGAAACAGACGTGCTCCCCACAACATGTTGTGTTAATCACTAGTGAAACCTGATGAAAATAATCTTCTGCTTTTAGAAATGCAGCTATTGTTTTAGCCAAGGTATTTTGTGGGGTGGGGGGGCGGGGGGAGGGCGGGACATACATTGTATATTTCACTTGAACCGATGTTGGAATTTTATTAAGTTGTTTGTGTCAGGGACAATAATACCCATTTCAGAAGCTTTACAAGGTATAGTACACAAGATGCTTCATGTTTATTCATAAACACATGCAAGCCATGGTCTTATTTGCAGAATCATGGTGTTTTACATAATGTTTTAGAGTATTTTTTACATTTAGAACATACCTAAAATATATTAACTTACATGCCCAGTGTGACTATAAAGTAAAAGAGTAGGAAGCATGAAAATACCAAAAATTTAACTGTTCATTATGGAAGCATATATAACAGAGATCATCTGAGTCTTTTTTTTTTTTTTAAGATTTTATTGATTTATTTGACAGACAGAGATCACAAGTAGGCAGAGAGGAAGGCAGAGAGGAGAGAAGAGGAAGCAGGCTCCCTGCTGAGCAGAGGGCCCCATGCGATGTGGGGCTCAATCCCAGGACCCTGGGATTATGACCTGAGCTGCAGGCAGAGGCTTTAATCCACTGAGCCACCCAGGTACCCCAGATCATCTGAATCTTGATCAACCTTTAGATATACTGCAAAGATGTAACATTCACATCATTTTGTCATTCCTCACATTTTATTTTCCTACCTAAATTTTTGTTCATTCTGGTTATCATGTTGACCCAATTGTGTATTCGTTAATGATTTCTGAATTTCACTTGTTCCAGATATTTCCACCTCTCCCTTTAGAAATAGTGAAATACTTGGATTTGGGGGAAGTTTTGACTATACGGAAGGTGCTTCTTTTTCTATTACTAGCAAAATTTGACAGGATTGCTTGAATTTCTGGAAAAGATGGTGGTTTTAAAAATAATTCTTAAAAATCCTCTTACCTGTAGCTCACTTAAAAACAACCAAAAATAAGGAAACCTTATTTAGAAGGAAACTCAAAACTTAAAAAAAAAAACAAAAAAAAACAAAAAAAAACTTTTATTGTATTATAAACATTAAACAGCATCTGTTATTTGCAGTACAATATAAGAAAACTGAAGTAAAAGGATTTTCTAATCAACCTATATTTTTTCTATTACAAATCAAGGTGCAGTGCTGTAGCATACAGACCAGAATTTGAAGTGCATGACTAAGGCTATCCTGTAGTTTGGAGAATGGGTTAGAGGCAGGGCCAAACTGCAGGAAGTGTGGGCAGGATACTTTACTATTATCAGTAATGAAAGAGACAGGAAAAAAAAATTAAAAAACACCGTCTTGCCAAAATATACATTAAAAACTTGTCTCACATCTAGCTTCCTCTCTTCGAGGAATAAGGCCCGGAGATGAGCTATCTTTGCAGCTACGTAACAAATCTTACGGAAGAGAAGAACAGGTGCTGGTGTGCACTGCCAAATGTTTATAACAATTTCACCACATGGATGTGTCTCTTCCAAGATAAGCCCCCTATGTGTGGCAGCCCCAAGAATAGCCTTATCTGAAAATTCTGTGGCATCTATTCTGTCCAGTTAGAGTTCCCTCTCCCCTGATTCATCTGCATGGAGTCTGGGCCTGACATTTTCTTCTTCCCCACAAATGTGGACATCAAATTTCTTACTTCAAAACTTCCTGAAGGATGTAGCTGAGGACAGGGCAGGAGCTAGAAATGACAGCTCTTATAAGATAATACTTTACTTTTTTAATTCTCTTTATGTTGGAGCAGAAGTTCTGAATCTGGTTCTTTATTTGGAAGTTTTACCAGGTGTATTCATTTTTTACAGCTACCACAAAAAAATTAAAACATACTTGCTGGCTTCTAAGGACACAAATGTATTATCTTCGAGCTCTTGATGCCACAAATTGGCCACATGTCTCACCAGCATCAAATCAAGGTGTTAGTATAGCACTTTCTTTTCTGGAGGCTTCACAGAGAATCCATTTCCTTGCCTTTTCTAGCTTCTGCAGACCTCTCACATACCTTGGCTCATAGCCCTTTTACTCCAACGTCAGCAATGTTGCATCTCTGATTATTTTTCCATAGTCACATCTTCTCACTGCATCTGGGGAAATTTCTTTCATTGCAAGACTCATGTGATTAGACTAGATGCACTAGATAGTTTAGGAAGATGTCAAAATTCGTAATCAAACATGTAAAGTCTTTTTTTTTTTTAAGATTTTATTTATTTATTTGACAGAGATCGCAAGTAGGCAGAGAGGCAGGCAGAGAAAGAGGAGGAAGCAGGCTCCCCACTGAGCAGAGAGTCCCATGCGGGGCTCGATCCCAGGACCCTGAGATCATGACCTGAGCCGAAGGCAGAGGCTTTAACCCACTGAGCCACCCAGGTGCCCCAAGTCTTTATTGTTTTTCTTTGTAAGGTAACATATTCACAAGCTCTAGGGATTAGTACTTAAACATCCTTGGGCACCATTATTCTATTCAGCAGAGGAAAACATTTTTGTTTTTCTCTGAAAACAAAATTTACTTTACTTTATTTCTACAAAGTATCTCTTTCAATGGCTTATAATGCCATTAGCAAAATTAAATCATAAGATTGTGATGGATAATACTTATTTTTTAAATTTTTTAAAAAGATTATTTATTTGAGAGAGAGAGAGAGAGCAGAGGGAGAGAGAATCCTGAAGCAGACACTCCTCTCCACCCACCCACCCCCCCCCCCCCCCCCCCCCCTGCCCCACCCGAGTGCAGAGCCCATCTCAGGACTCAATCTTACCACCCTGAGATCATGGCTGCTTAACTGAGCCACCAAGGAAGGCACTTGCGGTTATTTTTATAAGTAGATCTCCTTTCACACTTTAGTCAAGCTCTCAAGTTTTATTTTCCTCTTTAAGGGTTAATGCAATTGGCTATGGAACTTAAGACAATTAAGTTTGATGTGTCAATTTTTAGTTCTCTCATCTGTGATGATTCAATGATCTGCAAAGTTTGTATATTAAAGACCACATTTCACAGACACTTATGAACTAAAGATGTGAATCCAAATATCTACCAACAAAAAATCAGCTCAAATGTGACCTCCTCAGAGGTTTCCTTTCTGAGACTCCACTAGCTTCTTCACTTCTACTTTATTATTCTTCAGAGGATGCTTCTCTATCGAAAATTACACTTTGCTCTATCGAAAATTACATCATTGTCTTCCCCGCCCATGTTCCAAAACATATTTATTCCAGCTACATATAAACTTCAGCAACCCTTTTATACTCCATACTTGTAGTGATTATTCCTTTCATTCCTCAGTACATAAAAATTAAACAAATGTTATTGATAAAGATCATAACATTTTGAGAAAGGAAAATTTTACTTTATTGTAAAATTTTATTATGACACTTTCTAATTTCTTAGAATAACTTCCTTTTGAAAGTGTTTGAATTTGCCTCTCTTTCTCTCTCTAAAATAAATAAAAATAAATCTTAAAAAAAAGGGGGGGGGTTGCCAGGGTGGCTAGGTCAGTTAAGTGTCTGACTCTTGCTTTCAGTTCAGTTCATGATCTCAGGGTCATGAGATGGAGTCCCATGTTGGGCTCTGTGCTCAGCGGGGAGTCTGCTTGAAATTCTTTTTGGCCCCCTCTGGCTACCCCTCCCCCCACTCGTGCACTCACTCTCTCTCCCAAATAAATAAAAATAAATAAATCTTTGCAAATGTTTGAAATTGCTCCATGTATTAGTACAGTAAAATAAAGAATTGTCTGACTATTGAAACTAGTTAAAATAAAAAGGGATCAATGTATGACTGGACTCCATGTTTGATCATTTCTAAATCAGATAGTATCATGAAAAGTAAAGAATAATTTCCCTACTTTGAAGTACATAGAGAAAATAATCATCTGTTGTTTCCATTTAACATTATTTGTTCACATTATAGTGTACTTAGGGTAGGGAGAAAGAAAATTCACCTCTAAAATAGATAAAAAAATATTTTAATATCCACAGGTTGTGTGATATTTTATTGAAAATAGAATAAATGGGTAAATCAGTAAGCTAAGATGGTATTTTAACTCTCTTTGCCTTGAAATTTATTCAACTTTTTTTTTCTGTTTTTGAAGGGGAAAAATGGGATTTAGAACTCTTGGTGTTCAGATCATCTATACAATGTGAGCTATAAGAGAGCATGAGGGCAAGAGACTATGATCAAGGATGCCGGCCTTGTGAGAACATAAATTCATGAAAAAAGTGCTAATTTTAAGTCATAATCAGAGGACTTCTATACTTGGACAGAGTGTGCCTTGAAGTTATTGTAACTACAGTATATAAATTTCATGAAATTTAGTTAAACACAGAAATGATCATTCTAGAACACAGTTTCCCAGTGTATTGGTTTTTGTTCCATCTCAATTTCCTCTCTTCCTCCAAATCCAAGACATTCCAGGTACCAAATATGGTATACAAACTATCAACCCTGAGATCACCCACTTACAGTTTTTACAAGAAATATCAAGAGTTGCCCTTTTAAATAAGGAGAAGAATAAATGTAATTCCAATCATAATATTTTTGGTAAAAGATTAACCACAGACACAAATGCATCTCTTCAAAGATGAGTAAACTGAAGGAAAAACACAGCAACAAAATGAATCTTACATGATTCCTCTTCAAATGCAGCAAAGAAAAAAAAATGCAGTAAAGAAAAATGGGAAACAGGAAATTTCAGACAGTGTGGAGATGAATAACATGTGTTGGATGCATTACAATAGGAATAAAATGAAATTACAGGCTAAAATGACTCATTCTCTCAGGAACTGTCCAAGAGAAAATGTGTATTCTTTAAAACAAGGAGTAATAAGGTAATAGAATACAATGAAAACAGAATTTATGAGAGGAATTAAGATGGGGATGTTATTGTACAGTTTGGATAAATGATCAGGAAAGGCAGGGAGGCAGAATTAAAGCAACAAAGCAAATCACAGAAATTGAGAGTTTGTTTGAGAAAAAAATCTCACAAATGTTTGAGAAAAAAATACAAATTATTTAGAAGCATTGAAGCAAAATTATAATTTGGGAGTATAACAAATGGATGCATATAAAAATGTTTGAAACTCACAGAACTGAGAGGAATATAATGTGATGTTAGAACATACAAAAACCAACTCAGTCCTTTATATATCAATGTAATTAAGAATAAAAAGTATACAGAAAGACAATAATCATTGCAATTTTTATTAGTATATTAACTTTATTTACCATACAGATATGAAATACATCTTTATACCTTCTATGAGATATTAAAAAAACTCTTCCCAATAAATTTCTTCTCATAGTCATATATAAATGTATTTATTGAAATCTTAGTCTTCTTACCTTTAAAATTTTTAAATTTCACTATTTTAATTTTACTATATTTTTTCCTAGAATTCCACTTCCCCTTACTTCATAATTTGTCATAATTTATAACCATTCAGGAAATGTGGTTACAGAACTAATAGTCTCAAAGACACCTGAGCCCACAATAGAAGAGATGCCAAAATATTTTCTTCCTCATCTCTGTCAGTAACACCTCTCTAATAGTGCCCAGTAGATATGCCTTCACTTTGAAATTACTCTGTTACCTGGTACATAGTGGTACTCAAAAAACATTTATTGGATATATTGACAGATCATTCCCGAAGGCACCTGGGGAGACTGTGGCTCCCTTTTCCACTGCTGAATGTGGCAGTGGTTGGGGGTGGGGAGAAGGGCCTAGGATTCATATGTGCTGGGTTGCCAAAAGCAATGCTATCTGTGTAGCTATTTCACGTGGGATAGCCTATACTAGATACACCCGTGGTTTATTGAGAAATGACTTAGTTTTGAGACATCCAACAGAGGTTCGTTGGAGGAGGCAGATCACAGACTGTGTATTCAGGCTTCCAGCCACAATTGACAAACAGCCATCCTCTAATATGTTCATTACTATTTTGGTGTACTTCCAGTTTCTCCAGGACTGTGAAACTCTCCTGGTGGGCTGTCTCCTCAGTTTTCTTTCATGTCTATGAAGAAGAAGGAGCTGCTGGTTTGAGTTAGGAATAACTTTTCTTTTTCTTTTTCTTTTTTTTAAGCATGAAATAAGACTCCACTGACAGGTTATGATAATCTGAGAGGATTGTTACAAGGGCCACTCAGAATTATTGAACATAAGCAAACTAAAATAGCCATTTTATACTTCAAGAGCCCTGCTCCTCTGGAAGAGCACTTTGTCCAAGTATTGCTTCAATTTGGATTATTTGACTCCTTGGCCATTCTTTCAAATGACTAGTTAAAAGTAAAGAGAAGTTCAGGGTCTCTAAGTCTCACGTCTTTCATGGGATTCTTCCCTAGTTCAATTCCCACTTGCTTATTTTGAATCACCAATTGGATAGTCACTTTCTCCATTTGGAAGAAACTCATGTGTACTAATCGCTCAGTGAGCAATGCCACAAGGCATCCACGCCAACAAAGCTGTTGCTTTATAACCTCGTTTCTTAGGTTGTTCTTTTTCGTGCCTGAAAGAGGCTTTCCACAGTCTACCAGACCACTCTGAACCTGCCAGTTCACACACATCTTCTCTACCTGGGCAGCTGAATTTTCCCAGAAAGAACGAAGCCTTAACTCTCTCCAAAATCTAAGGTACCTGTTTTGGGTGAGCTTTGTCTGCACACAACTTAGATTAGGTTTACCAAATGACAGCGACTTCTCAAACTAAGATTTAAAGCTTGTTGCAACTAATTCTCTCGACTTGTTCAGTGACTTTGCTGTCCATCAAGATTGTTCAGATTCCTCTCATTATATATAAATGGAAGAGATCAAAAAGTTAAATATGTTAGAGAGATACATGTACTTATGGTAAGGGGTCAACGAACTTCTTTTGTAAAGGGTCAGATAGTTGCTGCTTTAGGCTTTGTGGGCCTTACAGTCACCTTGGCAACTGCTCTGGTGTACTGTTGGCATGCAAAAGCAGCCAGAGACAATGCGAAGAGGATTGGAAATGCCTATGTTCCAATAAAACTTTATGGATACTGAAGTTTGAACTTCGAGTAATTTTCTTGTATTAGAAAATATTCTTCTGCATTTTTTTCAGCCATTTAAAAATGGTTTTATTTGTAAATATATACATCAATGACCAGTATAAATGACCATAAATAAATACATAAATGACCAGTGGGCAAGATTTAGATGACAGGTTATAGTTTGCTGACCTCTGCTAGCTGTATCAACTTTGAAATATATTTCAGAAAATTTTCATTCAAGAGCTCCATTCTTTTTTTCTCCTCTGGCCGTAAGCAAAAAACACTGATGGAAATAAATGGGAAGTGGCCATTCTGATCTGTCAACCCCAAGCTCAAAATCCACAAAGCTCCTTGGCTCCTGCTTTACAAATCTGTTCCAGTTCTAATTCAGGTTCCCGACAGCTTGGAAGTGATTTGCCTTCCTTCTTTATCCCTCCTGTCAAGGCAATGGCTCTCTGCATGGTTTCCTAGCCACGTTTGGAGAATCTGCTAGTGTCCACTTCTTCCATAGCCCATAGAGGGGATAATTAACTAAGACTCAGAATAGAAAGCAAGTTTGACAGTGCCTGGCTTGGGACTATTGAAAAACGGGAGGTCTGCTTTTCTTTAAGCCAATTATGAGGGAGACACTACAAGATTTTAGACATTTTTGTTTAACTGAGATATGCATCATATTTAAAATGTAAGAAAAAATTCTAATACAATGTTAGTGAAATACCCTCCTACGCCTAAGTCTTGATTATCATATTTCTTTCATCTGGTATTTACCTCTACTTTTTAATGATAATGCTTATCTTGCTGTTTTATTTAATCTTGCTACACATAATCTCTTGATTTATGGTTTAATCAACTCACATACACTACCAAAGACTTCTCTTTCCCTTCTCCTGCTTCTATCCAACAAACTTATATCACAATTTTTGGTTAAATTGATATTTAACACTTAGAATATTATGGCATGAACTTTTCATTTACTTTGAGTTCAAGTAACTCACTTTGCTCACATTTTACATTTACTTAGTCCTACAACTTCTTCATCTTCCCTGAATCATTTGCCTCTTTATGTTTATTTCTCCATGTACCTACTCCCAGTGCTTTACACTGTCCCCTTCAAAGAGCCTCATTAAAGTACCCTAAACTAAAAACCCTCTCCATTATCCTGTTTACTCCATGTACCTTTTTCCCCCTGGGCAAGCGTTTTTGTCTTCTTGCTCAAATCTGGACCAATTAGGCATGCAGAGATGCCCCAGTTCTCTTGCCATTTCCTTGAATCTCCATTCTGAGGAGTCTCCTTACCATTTGATTTTGTCAAATGCTCCCTTTTCAGTATCCCACATTTTACTTTTCCTGGGTGTAACAGTGATTTTTGTGGATTTCACCAACCTAACAAAGAAGTTACAGAAGTGAAATTTTTGGAGACTTGCTTATCTAAAAATGTCTTTATTCTGCTCTCAAAACTGATCAATAGATCATCATCTAGTCTATAACTCAAGATTGAAATTGTCTGAAAAATTTTTGGACATTTACCCATTTTATTCTAACTCCCAATGTTGCCATTAGTATTCTTATGTGCAAAAGTTTTTATTAAACCCCCTTTTTTCTTCATTATTAAAGCTTTTTGTCTCTTTCTCTCTTTTTCTGCCATCTCTCTCTCTCTCTCTCTTTTAACAATTATATGTCACAATGAAGATTTTTTTTTTTTTTGGCATCCATCATGCTGAGCACTTACACATATAGAAATGTATTTAGGTTAAGGCTAAGGATAATTATGGCATTATTTCTGTGATAACTTTAAATTTTTACTTTTGGAATTCTTTATGGAATTTCTATCATGCATATATTTGAATTCCTATTAATTTTCAATTTCCTTATACTTTCTCTACTGTTACTCTCTTTCTTATCTTTTATTTAGAAGGAAAATTCTTTATCCTTTTACTTTTCTACCTTATATTTGTTTTTATTTTTTAATCATTTTAAAAAATTGATCTTATTTTAATTCCTTAGTTCTTTTAATTTTCTCTTATTTCCTTTTTAAGGAATCTTATATTTGAGTCCTTTCTCGGAATATTACCTTTTAAGATAAATTTCCAGCCCTTTTTTCACTTTGCTTATTCCTTTTGAGTCTCTTTGCTTCTGTTCACTTAATTTGCTATCTTTTATGGTGGCTTCTATTCTCAGAGGCCTAATGAACCTGGGACTCTTATACACATTTAGCAGTGAAATAAATTAAAGCTGATAGAAATGTCTACTTAACTGCAGGAAAGTCATCTTTAAATGGAAGTTTCTTTTTTAAGTTTCCATAACCACAATCTGACTGTTAGAATATGGAATGTGGAAGAAATAAGCAACTTTTAGTTATATGTGAAATGTCAGAGACTGATTAATAGACTATATTATAATTATATCCATCTATAAAATGGGTGTTTGGATTTTATTTAAAGAGATCATTTTTCCTTAACCATATCCTTGGCTTTAGTGTCTTAAATCCCACATATATTTTTATTGCACTCCTTTTTTAAAATATTTTCAAGATTAAATGTGGTGGATTTTTGTATTTCCATTAGAGATGCTTTGAAGTTGGGTTGATTTTCAATAAATTGAGAGAACACTTTCATTATTACATATTGTTAATATCTTTTTTTAAAAGGTTTTATTTATTTATTTATCAGAGATAAGGAGAGAGAGAAAGCACAAGCAGGGGTAGCAGCAGATAGAGGGAGGACAGCCCTCCTGCTGATCAAGGAGCCTGATGAAGGACTCGATCTCAGGACCCTGGGATCATGACCTCAGCTGAAGGTGGACGCTTAACCAACTGAGACACCCAGGCATCCCTTAATATCTGTTTTTATAAATGTTCACTATATTTTTGTTGTTTAAGCAAATATGACACTTCCTTATGTAGTTTTTGACTTTAATAAAATTGTTAGCCAGAGAAACAATATCATTACATAAATTTTATGTTCTTGGAATACTTCTGAGTTTCTTATATGTATGAATATATTTAATCTTCACTTGATACAAGAGTCATGTGCTATTTTTATTATTATCTGCATTTTACAGGTAGGGAAACTGAGAAAAAAGAGAAGAAAATTAATTTGCCAAGAACATACAGCAAATTAGTTGCAGAACTTGATTTTGAGCTTGCTTTTGGGCTGAGCACATCTTTCACCTCTAAGGTCTTAGAGGTGACTTAGACTTAGAAGCAGCAGCAGCAAGCATAACCTACTTTGGTTTCTATAGAGAGTAAAATATCATGAATAAATATGTAAATTTATATGTAAGTTTTTCCATTTATTACAATAAAAATGACAATTAATGAACATGTAGTATACTATGATTTACACATTTCCCATTTATTCCTAAAAATAACACTTATCCTTCAATCTGCCTGGAGAATGTTTGCAGACCTGATAAAACCCTGAAATCAATTTTTATAGGAAAACATAAATGTCTCCATGAACTTTTAGTTTATTCTAGGTGAGTGCAAGATATATGACAGTAAAAATATCTTTCATTATTAATCAAATCATTCTTTTCAGCTGGAACTGAGCAATTGACATCTTCCAAGTACCACAAGGGGGAGGCAAGAGAAGGCTCCACCACAAGAATTTAAGGTATGTGCTGGGATGTCCTCCGGAAATATAACTTGGTCCTTTCCACATACACACAGTCCATGGCAGGGTGGTATAAAGCACTATATTCTTTTTTTTTTTTTTTTTTTTAGATTTTATTTATTTATTTGACAGACAGAGATCACAATTAGGCAGAGAGGCAAGCAGAGAGAGAGGAAGGGAAGCAGGCTCCCTGCTGAGCAGAGCTCAGGGTTGATGCAGGGCTCAACCCCAGGATCCTGGGATCATGACCTGAGCCGAAGGCAGAGGCTTTAACCCACTAAGCTACCCAGGTGCCCCTAAAGCACTATATTCTGAGCCTGTCCTGGAGCAGGTATCTTAGGGTTCCAAAAACAATACTCACAAAACTGGGACTATGAACATAATTCATGAGTCATTTAATAAAGATCTGCATTGTGCTAATCAACAGCACACTGTACCTGAAATGTACCTAGAGAAAGATGAGTCCTTCTGAGCACTATCTTTAGATTTTTAGAAAGGAATTAAGATTACATTTGAGTAATACGAGACTTTAAACAAGGAGCAGTAAAATGAAGTCCAAGAAAAAAAAAATATGATGAAAGAAAAAAGACAACCAAGATTATTGATTTTCTGGAGGACTATGAGTAGCAGGAAAAGCTTTTGGCCAGTGTGGCTGAGTAAATGGCTTTGTGCCTGTTACAGAGATCTATCTGAGGAAAATCCAAGTCCAGAGATGCAAAGAAACCCTCATCCTATGGGTTTATTGAGTATTTCTGCTGGTGAAAATATGATTAGAAGAGTAGGGGAAAGGGGCATTAGCAAACATTTCTAATTTTTAAAAAATTATTTATTTTAAAGAGAGAGAGAACAAGCAAGTGGTGGGAGGGGCAGAAGAAGAAGGAGAGAGAGACATAATCTCAAGCAGACTCCCCACTGAGCACAGAGCTCATCATGGTCTTATACCCAGGACCCTTAGATCATGACCTGAGCTGAAACCAAGAGTTGGCTGCTTAACTGGCCTAGCCACCCAGGCGCCCCAGCAGCATTCCCAACTTTAAAACCATTTTAGTTAGTCATACTCTGTGGCAGCCATGTTAAACAAATCTTACATTTGCTTTCGGAGGATAATTCATTTTATGCATAATTGTTTGGGGCATATTCCTCTTTCCTGAAATTTTCCAGAATATTCGAATCATAGAACAGGATTTATAGTACAGAATAATATAATGAGTCTTTATAAAAATGTAGTAAAGTAATAATATATTATCAAGTCAGGATAGGAATGCTACATTGATCTCAAACTCTAAGACCTCTTCATCCTATTCATAAAAAACCATGCTTTATTTTGTTCTAGGTTGATGTGGAATACTGTGTCATAATTTCTTCCTCTGTTTAGCAATCTGAGCTCACTGTGTTTACTTTTGTTTCCTATAGGTTTATTACAAACTATGATTGCTAGTATAAATTAATTAGCCCTTAAAATCTTCATATACGGCACCTGGGTGGCTCAGTGGGTTAAGCCTCTGCCTTCAGCTCAGGTCATGATCTCGGGATCCCGGGATCGAGCCCCACATCGGGCTCTCTGCTCAGCAGGGGGCCTGCTTCTCCCTTCTCTGCCTGCCTCTCTGTCTACTTGTGATCTCTCTCTCTCTGTCAAATAAATAAATAAATAATTTAAAAATAAATAAATAAATAAAATCTTCATCTATACCTATTTGGCCTGAAAAACAAACAAGCAAATTAAATAAACAAACAAACATAATACCCTCTTATTTCCGGAACAATTGAATAAAAACATTTCTCTGTGCCAGAGATAAGAAGCTATCTACCAAAATCTTTTGTCTTCCCCATAATAGAGAACTGTACCCTGAAATTAATACTCACATAAGACTATATTTTCCCGTTCCCTTACAGTTACGGGTGATCATGTGATCAGTTTTTCCCAAAAGCAAGTGAATGGAACTTATGTGCTACTCTGGCACAAGGCTTTTAAGAAGTCCATGTACCTCTTCTATGATCTCTTTTCTCATATAATGATTGGGTCTAATTGAAAATGGTATCCTATAGGATGGTTGAGCTATGAGACAGAAGGAGCTAGGATTCTTGCAAAACAACAGAGAAGAGAGTGGTCCCATCAGCATGACCAGTCACCAAGAAATATTTTATGAGAAATATATACCTTTTTTTATTTTGTTGAGCCATTACATTTAGACTTAATTATCACTGCATTCTTGCTTATCCTCACTAATATATCCTCTCTGCTACTGCTTACAAAACCTCTTTAAATTTTCCTTAGAGTCTATTCAACTATTCAGGGGCTTTTGTAACTTGGCCTATTTTCCAAGTGAGCACACAGACTATGCAGGTATGAACTTGCGATAGGCTCTTGGGGGTGGGGGCAGGATTCTTAAAACTACTTGTACATAATGAGAATCTTCTCACTGGAATGGTAAATACGACATTAATAATGCACATGAATGTATAGTGATTTTACCACTTAAGGTAGAAATATATCCCCTTGAATTTAGCAAATATTATTTGCTGTGCCCATGAACATTCATTGACAGGTTTGATGAAACCGCACATCCTGCTTTCCTTTTTCAGATAGCAAGAGCTGTTTCATGGAACAAGTGTTTTAGATGAAAATGAATAGGTAGGAAATAAAACTATAATGTAAATCTAGACCCGTGGTTGGTTGGTTGACAGCTGCATGTCTGAGGGAAAAATAGTCAATATTTTCTGCGATGATAGATTGAATGGGATTAAAATACAGCTAGATTTTATCTGATACTTATCAACGATACACATTTCCCTTAGACTTAAAAGAAATATCTGGATGAGTTTGAGGTATTAGACTATTCATTAATCATAGACTCCATTGCTTTTTCATTGAATATGAATATTGGTAATTTTCATGTATATAAGCTGACATTTCAGAAATAATGAATACATTGCTAAATACTGTTTGTAATAGGTTCAAATTTGCTTGTGTAGAACTATGTGAATACTCTTCTGAGACCTGACTAAAACAATGGGCATAAATTATATTTCTTACAAGAATAAGAAAGATATGCCCATGCCCCAGTGAGCTCATAAACTGTGATTTTTGAAAAATATCAGTCACTCAGTTCCTTCTATGATATGCTATAATTATGTTCAGATGTATGCTTAATCAGGATGCTTTAAGTATTATTTTTCTAAAAAATATGTGTAGCATACTCCATCAACCATTAGCCATCCTTCCATGAACATTACATGAATACAGTTTATTAAATAAAACACATTCTCAAATATTTTCCTTTGTTTTGTTTTCCATGCAGAATTTTGTATTCTTTTTTTCTATGGTTAATGATACTAAATTCCTGTTAGAATATAGACATGATTTATATGAGGGACTTGTTCTTAATTATCAGAAACACAAGAAACACATACTGTCAGCCTGTGAATATTGTGAATGCTAACAACAAAAGAATTATGTTGATATCCATTGCTCTAAGGACAAAGACTGAAATTTAGCTTGGCCCACAGAGCCCGGATCATCTGATCTCCATCTGCCTTATAAGTGTCATTCAGCATTATACTCTCTCTCAACTCATGCTCTGTGCTCCAGCTTTTCTGACCTGTTTTCAATTCCATTCTAAACATTCCAAGCTTCTCAGCTTGACTGAAGTTTTCTCCCTCTGCTCATCCACTGTACTCAATCCTTGTTTACCTGAATCTTACTTTTTGTAGGATTTTAGTTCAATAGTGACTTTCTCAGGAAAGCCTACACTAGCATCCATACCTAAATTATTTCAATCTATGTATGCTTTCTCATCAGCATACCCCTCTCCTTCATATATTTTATCCCACTGGAATTGTTGTTTATTTGTTTGTATGACATCTAATGAATGTTATTCTTTCCTATTAAGCTATGGGACTATGCCATTTGTTGGTCACCTTTATATTTTCATCACTTAAAAAGTATGTTGCACATGGAGCTAAATAAATGAATGAGTGAAGTAGCTCCTGTTTATACCAGGAGTGAAAAGAACATCAGGCATGAATTAAGCCATTACACTCTCTGTGTGATGATTTCTTTGAAAATGTTTCAAGGTATTGTAAGATGAAAATCTATTTTCAATTAAGCTTTGAGCAGAAAAGATGCTTCCTTGCAAAGTCTTTTAAATTTCAATGAAAATTAACTTGAAAATAAGAAAAATGCAAACTCTAAGCATAAAATCTATAAAACTAAAATTTCAACATTCCTTAGACTTTTTTAAAAAATGTGCTCCTATACCAGCTCTTCTGCAGCTACTTGTCCCACACAAGATATTACAAACACCAACAAACAAACAGAGAGAGAGAGGAAGATGGAGGAGGAGAAGAAAGAGAAGGGGAAGGAGAGAGGAGATGGGGAAGGCAGAGGGGGAGGAAGGAGAAAGACAAGGAGATTTTGATGGATGGTCAACATTTGGAATTAGGAAAGACACTTTGAAGGGAATGACCCTGAACAAGGTATCTATACATTTGATCACTAAGACTAAGAGGCAAATAAAATGCTCATTAAAAAACTGCAGTAGTTTTCCCTTGAAAAACCAGAGAATAGAATTTGGGACAAACAATTCTGCTTTAAACTGATGGTGGAAACCTAAAAACCTAGCAAACAAGAGGGGGGGAAATGATAAATTATGTGTATAATGTATACTCACATCATTTCCTGACCCATGAACCACATGCACAGAGCATATTCTTAAGTGATGCAACAAAGGCTAAAATCACTATACTGAATTTTGAGCTTTTATCCAAAGACAAAGATTATAGCTTAAGTATAATCAAGTTAATTTTCTGCTAAAACAAACCAACACATGAAAAATCAATATTGTTTGGAGAAATATAACAGAATCCAGAGTGTCTAAAACATAACATTCAAAATGTTAAGAAATGTTTAAAATTACTCAAATATGAAGAAACGGGAAATATAATCATATCTAAAGAGGGAAGGCACAGTGTACAGAGACTAACCACAGGTATTGGAATTAGTGGGTAAGAATTTTAAATTAGTAATCATAACTATGATTACCAATAAAAAAGAAAATATGCCTATAATGAATGAAAATATAGGAAATTTTGCAGAGATTACTAAAATAATAAAATGATACAAATACAAGTGAAAATTCTAGAACCAAAATAGTAAATATCCAAAATAAAACTCACTGATGGGATGGAGTAAACCCCTTCCAAAGATCTCCATATCTGAGTCTCCAGAACCTTTGAATGTACTATTCTACATGGCTACAGGAACCTTGCATTATGTGATTAAGAGAACACACCTTGAAAAGGTGAGATTATACCAGATTACCTGGTGGTACCTTGTAATTGCAAGGGTCCTTAAGTGGAAGATGAAAGCAGAACAGAAAGTGAGAGAAGAAGATGTTACTATGTAAGAGGTCAGAAAGAAACAATGATTCTAATCATTTTACCCACTGCTGCTGGCTTTCAAGATTGGGGAAGGTAATCATTAGCCAAAGAATAGCCTTTAGAATCTGAAAGAGGGAAGAAAACAGATTTTCCCTTAGAGGCTCACAAAAAAGACTTTACCTATGCAGACATCTTGACTTTAATCTGATGAGACCCCTGTTAGACTCTCTAAACTACAAACTGTAAGATAATTTGAGTTGTTTTAGTCAATGAGTGTGTAGTTATTTGTTTCAGAAATGGTGTAGACATAATAAAATGGGCTGAACACCTGAATAAAGGTGGAAGATTAAATGCCAGTGAGCTTAACACAACCACAATTAGAGATCATCTCATATCTATTAGAATGGTTACCACCAAGGAGAGAAGAAATAACAAGTGTTGGTAAGGTGTGGAGTAAAGGGAAACCTTGTATATTGTTCATAGGAATGTAAATTGGTTCAGTCACTACAGAATACAGTATGATTCCTCAAACAATTAAAAATTAAAAATGGAAATACCATATGATCCAGCAATACCAATTCTGAGAGTATTTCCAAAAGAAATGAAAATAGGCTATTGAAAAGATATCTGCACTCCCATGTTTATTTGCAGCATTATTCACAATAGCCCAAATGTGGAAACAACATAAGTGTCTACCAATGAATAAATGGATAAAGAATATATGGCATACACACACACACACACACACACACACAGTGGGATAATGAGACATTATTGAGCTGTGAGAAAGAAGGTAATCTTGCCACTTACATCAGCATTGGTGGACTTTGAGGGCATTAGACTAAATAAGGTAAGCCAGACAAAGACTAAATCCTGTATGATCTCACTTATATGTGGAATCTGGAAAACAAACAAACAAACGTAAAAACAAAGTATAATGATAGTTACTAGCTATGGGGTGGGGGAATGGAAGAGATATTGTTTAAAGGTATAAATTTACAACTAGTAGATAAATAAATTCTGGAGCATTGAGGCACAAAATAGTGATTATAATCAATAATATTGTATTATAAACTACAAAGCTGATAAAAGTTTAATTGTTCTCCCCACAAAGAAGAAATGATAATTATGTGACCCAATAGACTTGTTAGTTAATGCTGTGGTAGTAATCATATTGCACTATATAAATGTCTCAAATCAACAGGTTGTACATCTTAAGCTTACATAGTGTCTATGTCAATTATAACTCAATAAGATAAGAAGAAAGGAAAAAAGGAAGAAAAGAAAAGAAAGAAAGGAAAAAAAAGAGAAGAAAAAAGAAACAAAATGGCTGAAAGACTTCAATGTGAGAAAGGAATACATCAAAATCCTTGAGAAGAACACAGGCAGCAACCTCTTTGACCTCAGCCACAGCAACTTCTTCCTAGAAACATCGCCAAAGGCAAGGAAAGCAAGGGCAAAAATGAACTATTTGGACTTCATCAAGATCAAAAGCTTTTGCACAGCAAAGGAAACAGTCAACAAAACCAAAAGACAACAGACCTAATGGAAGAAGATATTTGCAAATGACATATCAGATAAAGGGCTAGTATCCAAAATCTATAAAGAACTATCAAACTCAACACCCAAAGAACAAATAATCCAATCAAGAAATGGGCAGAGGGCATGAACAGATATTTCTGCAAAGAGGACATCCAGATGGCCAACAGACACATGAAAAAGTGCTCCATATCACTTGGCATCAGGGAAACACAAATCAAAACCACAATGAGATACCACCTCATACCAGTCAGAGTCAGAGTGGCTAAAATTAACAAGTCAGGAAACGACAGATGCTGGCAAGGATGCGGGAAAGGGGAACGCTTCTACGCTGTTGGTGGGAATGCAAGCTGGTGCAGCCGCTCTGGAAATCAGCATGAAGTTTCCTAAAAAAATTGAAAATAGAGCTACCCTACGATCCAGCAATCACACTACTGGGTGTTTACCCTAAAGATACAAATGTTGTGATTCAAAGGGGCACGTGCACCCGAATGTTTATAGCAGCAATGTCCACAATAGCCAAACTATGGAAAGAACCTAGATGTCCATCAACAGATGAATGGTTAAAGAAGAGTGGTATATATATATACCACTTTTCTTATCATTATATTATATGTTATTTTATATATATATATATATATATGTATATACATATATATATATATATATAATGGAATACTATGCAGCCATCAAAAGAAATGAAATCTTACCATTTGTGACGAAGTCTATGTAACTAGAGGGTATTACGGTGAGCAAAATAAGTCAATCAGAGAAAGACAATTATCATATAATCTCCATGATATGAGGAAATTGAGAGGCAAAGTGGAGGGTTTGGGGAGTAGGGAAGGAAAAAATGAAACAAGATGGGATCAGGAAGGAGACAAACCATAAGAGACTCTTAATCTCACAAATCAAACTGAGGGTTGCCAGGGGGAGGAGGGTAGGGAGAGGGTTGTTGGGTTATGGACATTGGGGAAGGTATGTGCCATGGTGAGTGCTGTGAAGTGTGTAAACCTGGCAATTCACAGACCTGTACCCCTGGGGCTAATAATACATTGCATATTAATAAAAATTGAAAAAAAAACAAAAAAGAAAAGAAAAGAAAAGAAAAGGGGGCACCTGTGTGGCTCAGTCAGTTAAACCTCCAATTCTTGATTTTGGCTTAGGTCACTGATCTCAGGAGTCCTGAGAAGAGCCCTGCATTGAGCTCCACACTGGGCATGGAACATACTCAAGATTCTCTCTGTCCCTCTGCCCGTCCCTCACCCCACTCCCACTCAGCTCTTGCATGCATGGTCTCCCCCCAACCAAAAAAAAAAAAAAAGGGAGAGAGAGAGGATAAAAGAAAGAGAAGAGGGTGGAAGGAAGAAAGGAAGGGAAAAGGAAGAATGTTTAATCTTATTTGACAGACTCAAATGCAATATAATGGAGAAACTTAGAATTCTCCTTTCATTTTCTTGTCTGGCATTTCTAATCCCTTAAATGTACACGTTTCCTACAATCACTAACATACCAGAATAATAGTGCATACATTTCAAAGAGAGAGAATATTACTTATTTGTAACACACACACACATGCACACACATACACAGGACAGACTTTGTAAAAATGTTTCAAGATATCCAGTGGTAAAAATAAAAGTCATTATCCTGGGAACCCGGGTGGCTCAGTGGCTTAAGACTCTGCCTTCCTTCAGGTCATGATCTCAGGGTTCTGGGATCCAGCCCTGCATGGGACTTTCTGCTCAGCAGGGAGCCTGCTTCCAACTCTCTGCCCGCCTCTCTGCCTACTTGTGATCTCTGTCTATAAAATAAATAAAGAAAATTTTTTTAAAAAAATCATTATCAAATATAGAACTCTTACAGAGACAACAGCAATAGCAAAAGAAAAAACAAGCTTCTACATGTTGATGATAATTGTGCTATGAATCAAATATGATTAACCTAATTCCATACACCTGATACACAATGGAAGTAAGAAGCAAAAAAAAGGGGGGGAAAAGGAAATTAAATAGGTTTGGCAAAGATAAACTTTTAAGAAGCATATAAATAACAACATATAAATATGTATACTAAATTTAATTACTATAGGATGTTAGTTTCCATTAATATAATTACTGAGCAATTTGGTCCATGGTAAAAGACATATGGTCAGTCTTTGTGTAATGTATCTACTTCATTCTTGATCCCTGACAAAATATATTAAGGAATGTTCAGAGGTCTTCCAAGTGGAGAAATCCCAAAACCATATCTTATCTAAGCTCTTTAGAATATTGTTGTGTCTAATCTTTGTTGATTTTAATAAGAAAACTTTTTCATAATTCTCATTTTTGTGCTTTTCTCATAAACCTACAAAGATTCAAATAAGTTATAAATCCATCTTGAATACTAAGAAGCAGATTTCTTTTATTTATGCTGGTTACTTAATCCCTCCTCCACTAAATATCAGGAGAAAATCAAACTTGTTTTTCACTTTCTTTAAAGAAACATGATAAAAAGATATAATCTTATATGAGAGTGCAGACATTATTTTAAACATTATCTTAGATGTTTTAGGCATTCTATATAAAAATAGTGCATATTCTCAAAAATATTTACTGAAACGGCTACTTCATCCCAAACACATTCTAGATACTGGGAATACAGTTTTAACAATAAAGATAAAAATACCAATGTTATGGAGCTTCTATTCTGGCCAGAAGGCTAAACATAATCTAACACACACACACACACACACACACACACACACACACACGAAAATACTTTCAATTGTAGCAAGTGTTAAGGAAAAAACAAAACAGACTATTATAATGTATAGTAACTTGGAAATGCCACTTTGGATTTGGTGATCAGAATATAACTATCTGAAATGCTGACATTCTTATTGAAACCAACTATGTGAATATCCAGAGCATTTTAGGCAGAACAAAGTGTGAAGGCTCTAAAGTATGTACAAACATGGCATAATTTAAAACTACTGAAAGCCAGCATGACCAAAAGGGGTGGAGTGAAGGAAAGAGTGGGATGTGATAAAGTTAGAGAGGTAGGCAATTTTATGTAGGGACTAAAAAGGCATGACAAAAAGTTGTATTTTTTCATAAAGACAGTAGAAATCATTAACAAATGATATATGTATATATTTTTCTAAATATTGTTTTATATCGTGTATTTTTTCTATATTTTTTATTTTTTATAAACATATAATATATTTTTATCCCCAGGGGTACAGGTCTGTGAATCGCCAGGTTTACACACTTCACAGCACTCACCATAGCACATACCCTACCCAATGTCCATAGCCCCACCCCCCTCTCCAAACCCCCTCCCCCCAGCAACCCTCAGTTTGTTTTGTGAGATTACGAGTCACTTATGGTTTGTCTCCCTCCCAATCCCATCTTGTTTCATTTATTCTTCTCCTACCCCCTTAACCCCCCATGTTGCATCTCCTCTCCCTCATATCAGGGAGATCATATGATAGTTGTCTTTCTCCGATTGACTTATTTCGCTAAGCATGATACCCTCTAGTTCCATCCACATCGTCACAAATATATCATGTATATTAAAGACAAACATAGAAATTGGAAGTACAAAGAACAGTTGGTAGTATTTATTGTAATGTAAGCAAAAATGATGCTATCTTGGAAAAGGACTGTAACAATGAAAAAAAGAGAGAAGCAATTGGGTTTTAGTTTTATTTTTAAAATCAGATAAAAAATTCTGTTTAGTTTGGAAAAACCAATATTGTTAAAATGCCCATCCTACTCAAAGCAACCTATAGATTTAATGCAATCCCTATCAAATAACCAATAGAATTTTTTTTTTTTTTGCAAAACTAGAACAAATATACTAAAATTTGTATGGAACCACCAAAGACTCACAACAGCCAACAGAGTTTTGATAAAGAACAAAGCTAGAAGTATCACAATCCCAGATTCGAGGATATGCCACAAATCAAAACAGTATGATACTAGCACAAAACTAGACACATAGATCAACACAACAGAATAGAGGCCCCAGAAGTAAGACCACTCTTATATGGTCAATAATTCTACAACAAAGGAGACAAGAATATACAATGGAAAGAAAAGTCTCTTTAATAAATGGTGCTGGAAAAACTGGACAGCTCCATGCAAAAGAATGAAATTGGACCACTTTCTTATACCATACAAAAAGTAAACTCAAAATGTATTAAAAACACAAATATGAGACCTGAAATCATAAAACTCCTAAAAGAAAACATATGCATTAATTTCTTTGACATTGGCCTTAGGAACATTTTTCTAGATATGTCTCCTTATGCAAGGGAAACAAAAGCAAAAAGAAAGTATTGGGTGAGACTATATTAAAATAAAAAGCTTTGGGGCACCTGGGTGGCTCAGTGGTTAAGGTCTCTGCCTTCAGCTCGGGTCATGATCTCAGGGTCCTGGGATCGAGTCCCGCATTGGGCTCTCTGCTCAGCAGGGAGCCTGCCTCCTCCTCCTGTCTCTCTCTGCCTGCCTCTGCCTACTTGTGATCTGTCAAAAAAAAAAAAAAAAAAAATCTTAAAAAAAAAAAAAAGCTTTTTCTTGGTGAAGGAAACCATTAACAAAATGAAAAGTCAACTTTCTGAATGGAAGAAAATATTTGCAAATGATGTATCTGATAAGAAGTTAATGTCCAAAATATATAAGGAATTTATACAACTCAACACACACACACACACACACACAAACACAAAAGAAGAAAGAGAGAAAGAAATCCAATTAAAAATGAGCAGAAAGGGCACCTGGGTGGCTCAGTCAGTTAAGCGTCTGCCTTCAGCTCAGGTCATGATCCCAGGGTCATGGGATCAGGTCCCACATCAGGCTCCTTGCTCAATGGGGAACCTACTTCTCCATCTGCCCCTTTCTCCTCTCATGCTCTCTATCTCTCATTCTCTGTCTCTCAAATAAATAAATAAATAAATAAACTTTAAAAAAATGAACAGAAGACCTGAATAGACATTTTTCCAAAGAAGACATACAGATGGCCAAGTGACACATGAAAAGTTTCTCAGCATCACTAATCATCAGGGAAATACTAATTAAAAACCACAATGAGGAATCACCTCACACCTGTCAGAATGACTTGGATCAAAATAGACAAGAAATAAGAAGTATCGGTGAGAATGTGAAGAAGAAGGAACCCTCATACACTGGCAGTGGGAATGTTAAATTGGGATAGCCACTGTGAAGAACAGTACAGAGTTTCCTCAAAAAATTAAAAATAGGATAACCATATGATCCAGTGATTCCACTACTGAGTATTTACCTGAAGAAAATGAGAATATTCATTCAAATATATATGCATCTCTATGTTTATAGCAGCATTATTTACAGGAGCCAAGATATGGAAGCAACTCAAACGTCCATGAATAGATGGATGGATAAAGAAGATGTGGTACACACACACACACACACACACACACACACACACACTGGAATATTACTCAGCCATAAAAAAGGAACAAGATCTTCCATTTGCAACATGAGTGGACCTAGAGGGTGTAAAGCTAAGTGAAATAAATCAGACAGAGAAAGATAAATACCATATAATTTCACTCATATGTGGAATTTAAGAAACAAAATAAATGAACAAAGAAAAAAAGACACAAAGCTGGACTCTTAAATACAGAAAACAAACTGGCGGTTACCAGAGGGTAGGTGGGTGGGAGGATGGGTGAAATAGATAAGGGGGATTACTGGGGGTAAACCCCACTTACTGGGGTGCCTGGATGCCTCAGTCTGTAAAGTGTCTGCCTTCAGCTCAGGTCATGATCTCAGCTTCCTGGGATCAAGTCCCACATCGGGCCCCCTGCTCAGGTGGGAGCCTGCTTCTTCCTCTCTCTCTGCCTGTCACTCCCCCTGCTTGTGGTCACTCTCTCTCCCTCTCTCTGTGAAACAAATAAACAAAATTTTTAAAAAATATACTTACTGTGATGAGCACAGAGTAATGGTACAGACTTCTTGAATCATTATATCATACACCTGAAACTAGTATATCACTGGAAATTAATTATACTTTAATTTAAAAAAAATTAAAAAGGAATTCTGTTTAGACCCCGCTAATATAGTTCATCAACATTCAAGTTGAGCTATCACAAAAGAATCAAATAGGGACTCCTGGGTTGTTTAGTTGGATAAGCTTCTACCTTCTGCTCAGGTCATGATGCCAGGGTCCTAGGGTTGAGTCCTGCATTGGGCTCCTTGCTCAGCAGGGAATCTGCTTCTCCCTCTGCCTGCTACTCCCCCTGCTTGTGTTCTCTCTCTCTCTATATATATATCTATCTATATGGATAGATATATAGATAGATATCTATAGAGATAGATATCTCTCTATATATAGAGAGATATCTACATAGATTTATATCTATATATATATCTGTATATATATATATATATATATATAGAGAGAGAGAGAGAGAGAGAGAGAGTCAAATATATGAGTCTGAAACTCTAGGCAGATACAAAATTAACTCTAGGAGAATTAGACAAACCAATGAAATTGTGGATTCAAACTATATTATGGCAGGCAAAACCAAAACAAATCAATAACAAAAAAGCACCTATAATTAATTTATATGTAAGCATCCTAAGTAGGAATAGTAACACTCAGTAAAACCTATTACAACCTATTTTAGTCTTCATTCATCAGAAGACAAAACATTGCATTTATTTTTTAGCTCTACATTTTAAAAATGAACAAGGCAGTAAAGAGTTAAAAATTATTTGTGGAGGTGCTGAGTGGTGCAGTCTGTTAAGTGTATGACTCTTGGTTTGGCTCAGGTCTGATCTCAGGGTCCTGAGATTGAGCACTGTATGTATTCTCCCTCCCTTTAAACTCTGCAACACCACACCCCCTCCTAGCCCTTGCACTCTCTCTCTCTCTCTGTCTGTCTGAAATAAATAAATCTTAAAAAAAAAAAAAGAATGTAAAAAAATTACTTAAATGAGAAGCACTGAAAGAAACTGAGGGTACCTAGCTTAAAGGAATAGAAACATAGTAGTCACAATATCTACTTTTTCATATTTGAAGTCCAAGATGGTTTAGGAACAATTTGCTTTGTTTTATAAAATTTTGGAGAAGATTTATGAGGGACTCTTATTAAATATGAGATATTTTCACTGCACTTTTAGTACTCTAATCTGGAGTGTGTGAGTCTGTATCTCTTGCACTATTTATCTGCCTACTCCCCTTCACTAATGTAATTAATTGAATCATTGATACTCTCAAAAATTGTTAAGAATTTGGCCTCTAGCTCACGTAATGATACATCCTACATATAAGTTTACCTAGTAGGTCTTTACTCAAACTGAGACCTACTGGAGTATAAAGGAAAGCTTACTAATATTTAAAATGGAAAAACAGTCAAAAACAGTTGGAACGGACCTGTCCTGAGAAGATCCAGGATGCATGGTGAACCTACTCTCTTATAAATGATAAATCAACACCATTCTCACATCGCTTTCTTAATCTCCTTAACTCTTAATCCTCTGAGGATCCTTAATCCTCACCTCCAACCCTCTCTAACCACCCACATGCGTGGCCGTAACCTGGATTGTCCCTCTTAACTAATTAACTTAATTAACTTAACTAACTAAGATTGTCCCTCTTAACTAATCCACTCAACCTATTCGAAACTGTCATATCTCAGGCTCTGAGTGAAATTCCTTATTCTTTCTTTTTTTGACTCCAGTATGAGAGACGGTTGATAAGTTTTGGCTTTAGCAGCTCAATATTCGATCTTGTGAACCATTTCTGTTTCACTGCTATATTTGTTGAGCAAACCCCAACTCAGCACCATTTTAGCAATGCAGATACCCATACCTTGTTATATGATCATTATGTGACTCCACAGGTCTGATTTCTTTAGCACATATTATTTCTTTAGCCTTTTTCTCTATGCTAAGTAATAACCCTTTGACATGTTCAGTTACCCTACTCTCTTCCTTCTCTTCTCACCATTCCTATCACATAACCTCCGTTAACTAATAACACTGAAATAAACTGGAGTGGAATTTTTCCAAGTCCTGATCCTTAATCTATAAATATATATTTATTTTTACCAATTTTACTCCTGAAAGAATACAAATTGTTCCTGTTCAAAGGCAGTTTCTTTATTTGAGCCTTTGGTTTTCTCAAGTATCCTCTGAAACATAGCTTCATCAGTTACCATCTTTATATCTAATGATTATTTCCTTAAATTTACAAATATGATCACATGTTTTACTTCCTTTTTTAAAAAGGGAAATAAATATCTTACTTTGATTCCTTCATATTGTTCCTCTTCGCGGCATGCTTCTAATCATAAGCTGTTTCAATTTCTTTACTTCCTATTTCTTTAATAGCTTACTACTATCTAACACCTGCCTCAAGGATATCAAGGAAACTTCTGCTTAGATTCCCAAGTCTTGTATTGGTCACCACATTCAACATATCCTTGATAAGTACCTGATATGTGTCAGGCACTGTTGAATTTCTTAGACTTAATAATCAGAGGAAAGAATAAAGGAAACAAGGAGAATCTCTGCCCTCAAGTAGTTTATATTCTACTAGGCTGAACAGATTTTTTTTTTAATCAATGAAAATACTCAGTAGATTCTTTAGTATGTGAGGAGCTGGAAAATTATGTATATATATATATATATATACACACACACACACATATACACATATACATACATACATATATGTGTGTGTATACACACACACATACATGAAAAAGAACAAAATATGAAAAAATAAGAATATAGTAAGAGGAATCAGAACTGGACTGTAAAGTGAGTTACAATTTTTAATTGAGTTGTCATAATTGACCTTGTTGAGAAAGTGAGGGGAGCATCTCCAACATGTTCAAGGAATACCAAAGAGATCAGTGTGGCTATAGCAGGGGAGGGCATAGCAAAGGATGAATTCACAGAGGTAATGGAAGACAAGAGTATGTATGACCTTTTGGGGCATTTTAAGATGAATGGTCTTTATTTGGAATGAAATGGGTGGTGTGCTACTTATCACCAAGACAGCGACATGATCTGACTTTGATTTCAGAAGTGTCACCCAGGATTCCATATTGAAAGAAGAATTTGGAGGGCAAGAGTATGCACTTGGAAGCATTTAGGAGTCTATTTTAATAATCCAGGAGGAAGTTGGAAAGATTTTGACCAATTTACTAACATATGGTGCTGTTGGAAGTACAGTTAGAAGATAGAAATGGTCATATTCTGAATATGTGTCAAGGTGATTCCAGCAAATTTGGACATTGGAGCTAAGAGAAAGGATGATTCCAGGGTTTGGGGCCCAACACCTGGATCTGATGGATTTTAGTTGGGGGTTTCAGAAAACATGAATAACAGCCACTACTCAGAGAGCAGCAAAGCCCTTCAAAGAAGAAATCTTGAGAGAGTCTTTCAGTACCTTACTACAGGGAATGTTATCCTCAGACAGCATCAGGGGCATCACCTAAATGCTTGTTAGAGATACAGAATCTCAGTCTCATGCCCAATTTACTAAATCAGAATTTCCGCTTTCACCAGATCCCCAGGTGATTTATAAGTACGCTCAAGTTTGGAGAGCACTGCTTTAATAACACGTAGTATCAAAGTACAAGAAGGAAGCATAAAACTGGCACACATGGAAAATTCTTTTTAAAAATAGTAGAAGCATTTTTGAATTGTACGCTGTTTTTAATTAAGAGGAAAGTTACTGAAAGTTTTTGCTGTTACCTCTTTTATATAGGAAATATGATGCTATAAGCTTTACATAAACTTAAATTTTCTATTTTTTTAAGAAATGAATTTATACCCATTTATTGCCCCTTTCTCAACTTCCCTGATTTATGTACCCTAATTTCTAATTCTCTTATTCCTGTTAGAAGTGTATTTAATGTAACCACAATCACATAAAGATTTGGCCACAAATGACCAGGGATGTCACTTAGTCCAGAATTCGTTTAGAAATATTGAAACAAACACCTCTGAAGCCTGCATAACAGATGCACGTCATGTAGCTAATTAGAGAGAGTTGGACTAGAACAAAAGATCGCGGGATTCTTGAAGATAATTAAGTTGTGATTTTTTAAAAAAGTGTCCCGTAGCTCAGATTCCTATTGGTCACATAATTTTACCACAAATATGAATAAGTTGGCAAAAAATTCCCTTTCACAAAATACTTGTCAAAAGAATCTGTAAGCTCATAAAGAAAATAATTTGTGTTAATATACCCATAATATGTGGCATATGTCTAGGACAATATCGTTAAAGTAAGGGGTGCTATGTTAGCATGTTAATATTAGCTACTGTCATATATTTGGCAACAAATAAGTATTAAGAACATAAAATATAAATCTCAGAGAAATCAAGTCTGGAAATGATTCTTAGTGCCAAATTGTACTTTTCTGGCATGTCATGCCCCTGATCATACTTCTGGCCTACCATAGCATGAATGGGCAGAGAGGCCCCGCTCATCCTGGCCCAGCTAATATTTCCAAACTGCATTTTCACCAATTATTTTACAAACACTGGTGCAATATTCATACGCTCCACTCAAGACACATTTCCTCAACAATTTTTTAATAGTTATTTCTACACTGTGGTTTTGTCCTATACCTAAAGTTGTCCTCCACCACACCCTCACTATCACCTGGTGAACTTTTCAATCTTGAGTGCTCATTTCAGGGCTATTTCCTTCTTTTTTTAATTTTTAAATTTTTAAAATTTTTATTATTTTATTTTTATTTTATCTTAGTTATTTATTTATTTTATTAACATATAATGTATTATTTGTTTCAGGGGTATAGATCTGTGATTCTTCAGTCTTACACAATTCACAGCGCTCACCATAGCACATACCCTTCCCAATGTCCATCACCCAGCCACCCACCCCTCCCACCCCCCTCCACTGAGCAACCCTCAGTTTATTTCCTGAGATTAGGAGTCTCTTATGGTTTGTCTCCGTCTCTGGTTTCATCTTGTTTCATTTTTCCCTCCCTTCCCCTATGATCCTCTGTCTTGTTTGTCAAATTCCTCATATCAGAAAAATCATATGATAATTGTCTTTCTCTGATTGACAGTTCCCTTAGCATAATACCCTATGGTTCCATCCACATCATTGCAAATGGCAAGATTTCAGGGGTTTTGATGGCTGCATAGTATTCTGTTGTGTGTGTGTGTGTATATATATATGTATGTGTGTGTGTTTGTGTGTGTGTATATATATCACATCTTCTTTATCCATTCATCTGTTGATGGACATCTAGCCTCTTTCCACAGTTTGGCTATTGAGGAAATTGCTTCTATAAACATTTGAGTGCATGTGCCCCTTTGGATCACTACATTTGTGTCTTTAGGGAAAATACCCAATAGTGCAATTACTGGGTCATAGGGTAGCTCTATTTCTTCTTAAGCAGCTTTCTGACTCATTTTCAGCATAGAACTGATCTTTCTCTTTCTTACTTTCTGTAGAATACTTTCTTCTAGCTTTGTTATTCATCTTTATCATTGTATAAGATGACACCATGTGTTGTGGTTATTAGGCAACTTGTTCAAATCCTTGATTGTAAGATCCTTAAGGACAAGAATAGGTCTTTGAATGTATGTTAACTCGATGGATAAGAATGCCACAACAATAAAGAAAATAGCTCAATTTTGTTGTATACTTATGCTTTAAGATATCTTATGCATTCTTAAACATACTGCCTCAGAAGCTCATGAAGCAGGTTCTATTAGCCTAAAGTGGTTAAGGATCTTGCCCAAACTCAGTCAACATGTGAGTTACATTTACAGGATTCACACTCCTGCTTCCAGAGACTGAGGTTTTATTGTTTTGCAAAACCTTTTGACAAAGTGTCCAGAATTGAACAGATCTTTGGTTTCTATCCTAAGTTTTCTTTCACTCCATGTAGCAACCTCTGGAAGCAGATGTGAATTCTCTAGGACTTTCTTTTCATTCTTTTCTTTTTTTAAAAGATTTTATTTATTTATTTGTCAGAGAGAGAGAGAGCAAGCAAGCAGGTGAAGCAGTAGGCAGAGGGAAAAG
The DNA here is from genome assembly GCF_010015895.1 of Lontra canadensis. Taxonomy (NCBI): domain Eukaryota; kingdom Metazoa; phylum Chordata; class Mammalia; order Carnivora; family Mustelidae; genus Lontra; species Lontra canadensis. The sequence goes on along the minus strand of NW_022631016.1, from coordinate 19,270,699 downwards.
CAGGCTCCCTGTTGAGCAAGGATCCTGAAGCAGGATTCCATCCCAGGACGCTGGGGTCATGACCTGAGCTAAAGGCAGACACTCACTGACCAAACCACCCAGAGGTCCCTTTCCTCTCATTCTTACAACATTATAACACTTACATGACAGTGCTGTTAATTTTTCAATAAGATAATACACCTAAAGTTTGTGAACTAAAGGATCCATTTATTAAATCTTAGCCTTATCCTTATTTCTCATAGTAATAAGAAATTCTTCTTAGAGGTTATCACATTTTTTTTTTCCTGCAGAGTGAGTGTTCAGTAAATTTTAAAGGCAACTTGCATATAATGAAACCCAAACTACCTACATTTTACTTCCTTTGAGTAATGATTTTTCTTAGATCTATAGATGTGTGTCATAGTGAATCCTTGACTCATGATTAATGTTCCTTGACAATAACAAATTTTATCACATTTTATGGGTCCTAGCAGGGAGATCCAGAAAACAAAATAAAACAAAACAAAAAACAAACAAACAAAAAAAACAGATTAGGAAATTATGTGTGCTTTAGGTTTCACATTTACCACGGAAAATTGACCTTTATCATTTTGTTCAATAGGAAAAATCTGTTATGCATTACTTAAAAAAAAAATTCCTGAGACAGGTTCCCATCACTTTTGGTCTATGAAAACAGTTTTAACAACAGAGATGAGTGACTTTTCTCTGAGAAGCCATATGCAATTGTGTTGTCAGTATGAGAACTAAAAGCATTTGGTTTATACATGTGGTATGGCTGTCTTAATCTTTTAGTTCATCAAATTCCAAGGAGTGAGCAAAAGGCAAAGATTGTAGCTTTAGCTGCCAAAGAGAGTGTGAATCATTTCTCCCAAGATTTTAAGTATCTTTTTTTAGCTTGGAGGCATAAAGCAAACAACCTGAATGAAAACAGATTTAGGCTGTAACAAGAAGACAGAATTTAACCAGCATATGCTAAAGTGCCTTACCAAAATGGAACAAAAGTTTTGTGCATAAATGTTACTTCAAAAAAAAAAAAAAAAAAGAAAGAAAGAAAGGAAAAAAGAAATATGCTGTAAATTATTCACATTGTGTTCACTGGACCTTATTATAGCTGTAAAGGTTATGAGAACTCTACTCAGATAAAGAACTAGAAATTACAAAAACAATAATCTGTCATGAAGGTTTTCTGATATATATTGATCAATATAAGCTTTATTAGTAAAGTCATCTATGTATCTCTAAGGCTTGTATAGCCAAGTTAGTTATATATTACTTCATATTTTCATTGGATTAATCAGTTTTTACTAAAATAAATTACTATATTTAAATATTATTTAACTTAACATTTAGTAATAATAATCTTACAGTTCAGTGAAAGAAGTTAAGAATCTTAGAATTAACTCAAATATATGTAGAAATTTAGTTTAGAATAAAGATGAGATTTCAGATCAGTATGGAAAGAACTGATTATTCAAAGATGGCTGTAGAAACAGCTGGATATCTGTCCATCTAATCATCCATCTATGATACAAATGGATCCGTATTTTACACTTTAGGACAAAATAAATTACAAGTGGATCCAAGTTCTAAGCATAAAAAAACCACAAAGAAATAGTAAATATACAATACAATGTAAATACTAAATGCCAAATAAATAAATAAAAATATTAATTAATCTCTTTAAATTATTGATTAGAAAATTATTCTGAACCCTCATCAAAAGTCTAGAAGTCATAAAAGTTTGATAATTAGGCTATATAGTTGAAAGGCTAATATATATTCAACATACTGTAAACCAAGTTAAAAGTAAAGATTTAACACACATAAGAGATAGAGGCATATTAAAAAAAAAAGATGTATGTTTTAAATATTAGAAGCTCTTGCATATCAATATAAACCCTTAGCAACATAAATACAGAGGACTTTCCTTCAGCTCTCTTTGCATATATTTCCTTATCAAAGAAGTCTTCCCTGACAACCCCATACCCCCCCCAAAAAAAAGCATCCTGAAAAAGTTAACAGGTTAACTTGATGGTTATTGTATATTCTTTGCAAGCTCCAAGAAGGGCAATACCACATATTCTATATTTAGTTTATTATTATATCCTGGCCCACGGGTCATTGCCTGGATTATGGTCTTTAAATAAAAATTTTGAATGAATTAATGGATCCAGGATGAAATGTAAAGAGACATGATAAGTAAGAGAAGGATTAACTTGGGAAGAATGAACACAATATTTTTCAGAGACAAAAAAGTAAAGGCGTATATATATGCATGCGTGCGTGTGTGTGTGTGTGTGTATTAATAGGAAACAACCTAGGTTATAACCTTAGCACAATGCTTATCAAGCACTGCTGAGTGAACATTTGATATTAGATGATATGAATTTGTAGAGAGCTGGATGAGTTTGATTTTGCAAAATTCCACATAATTGCTCAGCTGTCTAAAATCAAGAATAGAGAAATAAAATAACTGAAAATGTCTTGGCTTACAGTTTGACAAGAAATGATTTCAAACAGTGAATAAGGGAATAATTTCATGATTAGAGAGTATGCATATTCAAACAGGTTTATGGTTGGCCCAGCATAGGCAAATGAAGCTGGAAATAGGGTTACCACGTCAAGAGATAATGAGAGTTTGGAAAACACAGAGGAACAGTGAAGAGGAAATTTGTAAAATAATGGAAAAGGAAATGTTGAAACAGATTTGAAATCTTCTGTAAGACTTGATATTTTACTTTCTCTTTCAGTGCCAGCTTCTCTGTCTTCAGTGCCATACAAAGATAGAGAAAGCTATGGAATCAAAGCTCTGCAATGTTTCAGTGCATGTAACACTTCCAGGATGACCTCATTCAATTTTCTATCCATCACTGAGATCTATACTCTCATGATTTCCAATTGTGTACCTTCAATTTTATTATTTGCTTTAAAATCCAGATGCATAGGGTAACTTCCATTCAAATTTTATTAGTTGAGGACTATTAACAGGAAACATTTTCCATTCTCTCTCTATATATTTTTTTTATTTTTAATTTTTTAAATTTTTTTTCAGTGTACCAGAATCATTCTATATATTTTTTAACAGAAAAGGATTCAATTCATTAATCAGATGCTTTTAAAATCTTTGGAAGAACTGGAGGTGTAAGCGCAAGGTTAAGACCCTAGAAGTCACAGCAAGAATTGTTGAGTTAAAGAATGCACAATTGTAGCTCTGATCCATGTACCAAAATGTTTTTTCTACCTGCGCCCCCGCTTCTTGATGCATGGAAGATGGGAACTAGATTGCTTTAGGATTCAATGTCATCACAATTACAGTTGGTGGGGGAAGAGCCAATCAACTGAAAGATGGTCTCTCTAGCCAACTCTCTTGTGTATTTGAAATGTTCTATATGTACATCTAATTGGACATGCCTATTTTATATCAATAGGGTAAAAACAGAGTATTTTAGAAAGCTGTTTTAGCTTTTGCAGTCTCAGAGTGGAGATGGATGGCTATGAAGAGAGAAGCTGGGATGGGGTGGAATGATTCATGATTACTTCTTGAATATATCAGCCTGGATGTTCCATAGATAGTTCAACATCAGAACAGAAAACAGACATTTTTGTCTGTCAAATTGTTTCCGATTTTAAGCGTCTCATTCTGGTTAATAGCACTATCTAGGAATCTTTTTTCTTTTTTTTTAATTCTTCTTTCCCCTACTTCCAGCTCCTATAGATAAATATGTTTTGTTGGTTCTAATACTTAAATATCTTCTGAACCTCCTTATATCTCTGTATAGCATTCTGTTGACATATTTTATATATGATTTGGGATAGATTTTCAGCTCTTTTATGTTCATTATTTATGTCAGTGATTGAAAAGCCCATAAAATGTTTCTGATTAAGTTACCTGAAACAAATACATTTTAAAAATATTTACTTGAATTTACTGAACAATTTTAATACAGATACATGTATTATATATTCTCATTTTTAGATACTTATTTTTTCTACAGAAAATATTTTATCTTCAAGAAAAAGTAAAACTTAATATGTTTGCAATATAGATTGTCTTATTGTGATTTGTGCTAAAAATATTTTTTAATCTGTGGCCAAGGAAAAGAATAATCTAGAATGCTAGAATTGTAAAGGTTTTTAAGTTATTTTAGGCTTAGTTTGTGAATTTTTCAGTCCAATTTTATTCCATTTTACATATTTAATTTATGTTTTAAAAAGGCCTGATGATAAAAGTTGCATATTCCATGTTATGATAAAATAAAGGCCTCTGAAGATGTCCTCATCCCAATCAGTGGAACCTGCGAATATGTGATTTTATTAGAAAATAAGGGACTTTTCAGATGTGACTAAGTTGAGGACCTTGAAATGGGGAAATTATCCTGGATATCTGGATGATTCTAATATGATCATAGAATTCTGATAAAAGGGAGGTAATTAAGTAGGGTCAGAGATTAGAAGATGTGAAGCTAGAAGAAGTTGGAGTGATACACTTTGAGGAGGGAGAAAGGAAAAAGGAACCCGAAGCCAAGAAATGCAGGTGGCCTCTAATAATTGGAAAATGCAAGGAAATGGGTTCTGCCCTGAAATTTTCAGAAGGAAAAAGCCCTGCTAACACCTTGATTTTAAACTTCTTATTTTTGCAACTACAAGAGGGAAAACAAATGTTATTAAGCTACTAGACTTGTGGTGATTTATTATAGCAACGATCAGAAACTAATACACAACTACTAATTACAGCAACAGAAAGACTCTCCTACTTTTTCAATAGTCTATTAAACAGGTTTTCACAAAGAAGAAAGCCCAGTTGAGAGAAGATGGGGTGTTTCCCAGCCACATGCTTAGTGAAGAGAAAGTTGAATAAATATGAAACCAGATAAAATATACAGACCTTGTAAAGTGGAAATGCCATTTTAGTAAGGCATTTGCAGAGAACAAAAGAGAGAGTATAAATAAACTTGTCTTTAAGGAGCGATTATTCTCCAATTTGTTTTTCTGGAAATAGTCATTGCTTGAAGATAATGAAGCCCATTTACGTTTTTCTGAGTTAAGTGGCCTAAATTGAATATATACTATTTTTATAGTTAGGAAATAAAATCACTAAAATCAGAGGACTTTAAACATTTGTGATAGACTGGGTCGGAAAAAGGAAAATATCAACCAAGAAAGAACTGGAATGCCATCGGGAATCAATCATTACGGGTGGAACGACTTAGAACAAGGGCATTCTTGTCTCTCACGCTGCTCTCCAAGTGGCAAATAAAACACGATAATTTTCCACTTCCACTTCTCATCACTATCTTAGTGCTGTTTTGAAAACATGGGCTCCTGATCCGTGGTCTACCTGCCACTCAACTGTGACAGACAGAATGTTGGTATCCTTTCCATGTCCATTCTACCTTCCTGTGTGCCTGAGAGGCCATAAGCCTGGATATTCTAGGGGCTAGCCAAGGCTTCTTGCTGTCAAGCTCTGTCCATTTCTTCACATGCTGTTTATTCTCAGAATTGTGATGACAATTTTGTCAGCTGTATGTGTACATTCCCTACCTAGGCCCTGTGTTCCTCACCTTGCTGACTAAAACATTTCTTGTCAGTATGAATTCCATCTTAACAAATGGATCTAGTATTAACTCCCATCCTCTCTCTTACTTTTTTGTTTTAAGATTTAGTTTTTTAGAGCAGTTTCAGGTTTACAACAAAATTAAGAGGAAAGTGCAGATATTTATCATTTTCTCCAGTCCCACACATGCATTACCTCACCTATTATTAACATCACTCTCCAGAATGGTACCTATGTTAAAGCAAATGAACCCATATTGATGTATCATCATCTTCATCATTGACATCATCCAAGAGTTCATAATTCATGGAACAGTTCATTGTTGTTGTACATTCTAAGAGTTTGGACAAATATATAATGACATATACCCACCATTATAATATCATACAGAGTATTTTCACTGCCTTAAACATTTTCTGTGCTCTCTCGCCACTCTTCTACCATTCTGCCAACCTACCCTTGACAACCACAGATCTTTTTACTGTCTCCATAGTTTTATCTACTCTAGAATGCCATATAGTTGGAATTATACAGTATTCAGTCTTTCAGACTGGCTTCTTTCCATTACTAATATGCATTTAAGTTTTTTCCATGTCTTTTCATAGCTTGGCAGTTTATTGATCCGCTCACCTATTGAAGAACATCTTGATTGCTTCCAATTTCTGACAATTATGAAAAAACCTGCTGTAAACTCATCTTATTTTCCCATAAGTGACAATTCTTTCACTTTTCAATATATGACCATTCCAATATAGGTCATATATGTGGTATCATTGCCCTCATGACATTTAGAAAACTTTTTTTAGATTCTTCATCTATTTAACAAACATTTATTGAAAGTGAATAAGAATAATACAATATATTTTTTCTTTCTATATTTCTTCTGAAATAAATCATTTGAAATAACTTATTGAAAGATCATTGAAAGTAACTTAGTGGGAATTCTTAATAAAGTACTAATAATCTTTCTTTACACTCAATGCTTTATATTTCCTTAAGATATATGTGTGTTTTATCATATTTGAATTATAATATGTGATTTATCATGTTTAAATATTTCCATTCTAGTACGACTGGTTATTCAAAACTCAGCTCTAAAAGATCAGATCAGCTGAAAAAAACTAAATTAGTTTAATTCATTCATAAATGTTAGATATTTTGTTACAGTCTGTTATATTCCTTGGGTATCATTCTCAATGTTAACATTATGAAAAAAAATAGAAACCGTTTTCAACTGTAAATTGTTTTTAAAATAATGCTATGTACCCAAGGGTGCCTGGGTGGCTCAGTGGGTTAAAGCCTCTGCCTTTGGCTCAGGTCATGGTCTCAGGGTTCTGGGATCGAGCCCCGCATCAGGCTTTCTGCTCAGCGGGGAGACTGCTTCCTCCTCTCTCTCTGCCTGCCTCTCTACCTACTTGTGATCTCTCTCTGTCTGTCAAATAAATTAATTAAATCTTAAAAAAATAAAATAAAATAAATAAAAAATTAAAAAAAATAATGCTATGTACCTAGATGGTAACTTAATTCTAAAATTAAAAAAAAAATGTGCTGGGATTTCAATGAGTATGGCTTAATGGAAATTGAATATACAGTTCCTGGAAAGCAGGGAATAGGATGTGTAATGTCCCCAGGATATCAGAAATTGCCTAAGACCATAAAACTGAGTAAGTTGATCTCATAAAAAATTGAAGAGAGAAGTGACATGGTAAAGCACAATAATGGAGTGATTACAATTACCTTGAATTCCAAAAGAAAATAAAGTTGTGTATTCTGGTAGAAGAAACCCCTAGCATTTTTTTAATAAACTAGTTAGAGATAATGGAACTGACTGATGCCAGGTCAACACAAAGCTAATTTTCCATTTTCATGAGGAACAGATGGTATGGATGGACATGAAAATTGGTTTCATAGAGGGGAAAATGGTTTAGTTTGGCAAGTTTATTTCAGAAAATATACTTCAGGATCTAGACTTGTGTAGCCATTTTGAGAATGTTCTCCCACAGATATGGTTGATTAAGGGGTAATGATGACTACGTGTGCAATCTGTGGAAGAACATCAAGATGCATCCCTTTGAGAAGATCTTCTCCCTGGCCAGCTGGGTTTGTGGAACATGTTTCTGAGAATTTTTTTTTTTTTAATGGAAGCTTAGTAAACAAGGGAAAAAAATCACATAATAAATTAAATTAGAGATCCGTTGTATTGCTTGATACTTGTACCATATTACATATGAATAATAATTATAGAAAAATAAAAGGAGAGGTCATAGTCAATGCTCTTTGAACAAAGACTTTTTGAGAAAAATTAAGAAGAATAATACAATATATTTTTATTATTTTATTTTTTATTATTTTATTTATTTATTTTATTTTATTATTTTAAGAAGCATTTATTTAAAGATAATGAAATAAAATTTTGTCAAGGAGGCTGTATTTTTACTTGGAAAAATTTATTTTATTTAATGTAGAAATGAGACTGAAGGAACAGAAGCCTCAGGTTGAGCTTTCATCTTTCCTTCCAGTGAAAAGTTCTGATTTGAAAAAAGTAAGGGAAGTAAGGGAGATGAACAGCCAGCTATAAATAGTATGCCAAATAACAGTTTTTACAAACTTGGGCCTACATCAAAAAGTGGCAGAAATGGCAGAAAGATAAGCTCACTTTTTTGGCATGGCAATCTCTATTCTATCAAAAGACCTTTAACATGAACACAGTGAGGAGAAAGAGTGTAGCCCAGAATTTTTAAACTGGGTATAAGTGAAGACAACAGATGTGGTATCTAAAGATGATTGGTAAAAATAGAAAAAAAGTTATTTCCTAGTAATTTCAAACAAAATAATTATAAATGTAAGTATGTAGATACAAAATGTATTTTTAGATGCAAATAAGGTAGATTATGAGTGATAAACAAAGTAATATGAAATTTTAATTTAAGACATAAATACCACATGGATAATACCATAATACTATATAGAGTGGAGATCATGACTTCATATACTATTAAAATGAATCTTATTCAAAGAACAATATCTAATAATAAGAAAGAAAACATATAATTGAGTATATCAATAGAGCATCTACCTATATGGGAAAGTAATTCATGAATTTAAGGATAGATCTATGGATGATGAAAATAATTGAGGGGGGCAGATTGAAATGAACTGGTAAAAACATTGTAGCTCTACCAACTAGAGGGTAAATATTCAGAGAGCTATGGCTTAATATTATCTTGGTTTGAATTCATATGCACTAGAAATACTGAGAGGAACTCCTGTTCTGAACTAAAATCTAATGAAAATGTAGGAAGTAGTTATTGATTTCCACATAACATAAAATCTGAGAAGAAAAAGAAAATTTACTCCCGGAGCTCAATTTAAGAAAGGAAGTAGACATTTCACATGTCAATATAACCATGATATTACCAGATTATATTTCAAAAAAACTGCAGAAATTAAATTATACCATCTTTTACTTAGAAAATAGATTTGTTTATTTAGAACATTTTGACAGCTACAGGCTCTGTATCATACAATAGCTCTCTAGGACTAACTTTCCTTGTATAACTGAAACTTTGTACCATTTGACTAATACTTTATGGTTTCCTCTTCCTCTAGTCTCCAACAATCACCATTCACTATCTGCTTCACTGAATTTGACTATTTTAGATTCCTTACATATGTGGTATCATGTAGTATATTTGTGTTCATGACTGTCTTATTTCACTTAGCAGAATGTCCTCCAGATTCGTCAGTTTTATTGCAAATGGCAAGATTTCCTTTTTTAAGGCTGTGTAATATTTCATTAATGTATATGCTATAATTTCTTTAGCCATTTATCCTAAAAATGATATTTAGAGGAGAGGTACTAGGCATGCTCTTTGTTGGGTAGGCTTTGTGCTGTATTCTTCAGGAGGGTGGTTCTGTTGCCAGGGGACACAGGAGGATGGGTGGGCCTGATGCCAAGGTCTGCAGGCAGCTATGCATAGTTCCAGGTCCCTCAGCAGGTAAGCTTGCTGCTGGAGGTCACAGGTGAGAGTTAACACAATTTAAAAAGCTTTCAATGATTCAAAATTTTACCATAACTTTATGAGAAATCAATTCCCACATATAAACAAGAAAAAAGATGCAGAAAATATTTAGATGAGTTGAAAAATTATAAACAGTAATTGTAGAAGGAGAAGTTAACCCTAAGGAGTATCACACCAGAGACTGCTATATTGCCACTTTAGATATCTGTCCAACTTTTAGAATAAATTGGAAATTAAGCATTTCTACTTTATAAGTAATAAACTGTATAATCATTTATTTTATTACAACATTATAAAAGTTCACAAAACTTTGATTAGTAGATGCAAAGAAATCTCCATAACAGATTTATTTTTAACATAATATGTACAAAAAACAGACCATTGTACACATAAACAAGTCAGAAACTGATGTGTGAAATAAAATTAAAAGAATGGTAAAAGAAACAGTCAAAGTTCAAACACTGTTGTGAAAGCTTCTAAGGAAAACCAATAATTGTTTTACTTGGTTTTAAGATTGCTCATTTGTTTTAATCTGTAATTGAAGGAAAAGATAAAAGAGAATAATACCAATGTTGGTACTAAAGGCCACAATAATGAAAAATGAAAGAGAGAACTTTTCTGTTTTGTTTTCTTCTGAACTTTAGAGGAAAATTCGTTGTAGATTGAAAACTGGAAAATTAAAAAAAAAAAAAGATAAACACCTAATGATCATAAGTGACTTTTTAAAATCTCTGCATAATTTCAAGGTTTCACGTGTATTTTAGTGCTTGCCAAATATGTATCGTTTTAAATTTTTTGAATTTAAGATGAAAAAAAGCCAATTGCTTTCTTGTTCAAACTGGGGTGAGGATGGGAAGACAAATTCTAAAAAAACAGGATAGTCAACCTCATGCTGACTTCTTTTCAGATTCCAGAACAGAGTATTAAACAAATTTCATGACCACTTGAGTAAGGTAACAGTGATCACTGTAAGAAACATAGCTTACAGAATCTGTAGCAATCTACACTGAAATTTGCATCCCTTTCTAAATGTTTCTATCTAGAGAATGCAAAAACATAATGTAACTTGGTGTCAGTATGGAATATGGCAGTATATCTTACATTAATTTTGTAAAGTGGGTTTTATCATGACCTATGTTTGCTCAGTTGTTCAAATGACTGATTGTAGACTGAGTTGCAAATGGAAAAGACTCTTGACCTAGAAACAGAAGGCATGGATTTGAGTATTTTCTTTAGTCTCTTTGATTAATAAATCAATTCCACAAATAAATATATACTGGAGGAAAAAATAACTCAATATCTCATCTGTTAAAGAATAGAAAATGACTTCTTTCGTAGAATTGAAGTTTTGTAAAGATTAAATGTAGAAGAAAATATGCAACTGCTTCATAAACTGCAGCACACCCAAGGGGGGAAAAATAGTTCTTTATGATAGACCAATAATTTCTTACTTATATTACCTTCCACTTGTCTGCAACATATCACAGGAGATACTGGTTTGCCATAGTACTTACTTTTTATTTTGTTTCCTTCATCCTTCTTTTGTGTTACTTATTTCTAAAATCTGGTGCCTGGAAGCTAAAACTCTATATTCTTATATTGGATGTCCCTGTATTTTAGGTATTTATTTATATATTGTTTAACAAATCAATCATAAATAGCTCTAGTCACCTTCCAGACTTATTTTTCAGATTTATTTTTACAATATAAACAACTTGGAATAATTTTCCTTAAATCGTTTCTCCCTTTTTACATGGAATTATTATCTGGTATTTTAGAACAATTTTCTTTTATTTATCCTTTTATTTCCCCCAAATGATTCATCATGATTTTTGTTTTATATAATATATTTTTTTAAATTTTTTAAATTTTATTTCCCAACATGTTTACTTATTTATTATTATTCCATTTCCATTCCTTTCTGGAATAAATATCTTCCCTCAATGTTTAATTTTATTATCCCTAAAATTCAAGATTAAAAATTTCATTTTTTGTAGAGCTGTGGCTTAGAACTATCTTCATTTTAAAAAAATCTAAATATTTATTTTCTTTCATTGCAGTGATAGTTTGGCTAATCCTTGATTTCTAGCTTGACGGTGTTTCTCTCAGCACTTTGAAGAAACTATTTAACCCTCTTGGCTTCTATTACTGTGCTACAACATCTCTGTCAAATTGTTTCATTGTTTTATGTTTCCCTCTTTAATCTCTGCTTTTTTTTTTCCAAAATTTCTTTTTGCTTATGTTCAGCCTTTGCTAACATCGTCTCCCACTAGAGGTATAGTGAAATATATGTTGGATCTTCTCATTATATCCTTCCTCTCTGCTAATTTTTCTTGTGGTTTCCATCTATTTCTCTTTTGGTGCTTCTTTAGTATAAAGTATTTAATGCCAAAAACCAGGCTAGAAATTCTCTTTTCTATGTGCTCTTTTGTCCCACTCTTTGAGTTTTTTAATCCAATGAACACATATTTTTCATTTTTAGAATTTCTATTTGTTAAAAATTCTCAATATTACAATTCTCCTGTGTTCTTGAGATATAGTTGTTTCATACTCACTTTATACTATCTGACCTTTCTGACAGTCTGATTCTGCTAATTTGTTACTTCTGCTAAAACATTTATTTAATTATGGTATATTTTTGCTATTTGAAATGTGAGTTCCTGTTCAGTGGAATGTTACCAGTTAGTGCATGATGAGTGTTTTTTGTTTTTTTTTTCTAAAGAGAGAGTCATTTGAATTTTATTTCATCAGGCATGTCAGTTATTAGGACTATATAATAGTGACTTATTTGTCAAGGTTTCAAAAACATGCAAACATGTTACTTTAAATCCAAGCAGACATCAGAGAAGACCTGTAGTTACCAAAAGTCAGGCAGGAGCATTTTTTTTTTCTTCTCCCGGAGCCCAGGAAACATTCAGTTTGCATGTCACCATCTTTGGTTCTGCATACATTTTTCCTGATGCACAGTTTCACTGAGTATTGGTTTCTTAAAATGGCCTATTTTTCTCTTTTTGAAGCCCAGATTACTTGGTTGCTGAGATAATTGAATATTCTTCTACCCTCCGAACTAGAGCACCACTTGTTACATTTGCTTTCTATTTTGTTTTCCAACCTTCTCTCCATTTCACTATTTCTGTATTTTTGTCATGTGAAAGCTCATCTCTGAATATAAAATTGTTTTTTTTCAGATGTTATCCAGTATAGTTCATTTTTTTAAAGATCTTATTTATTTACTTGACAAACAGAGATGACAAGTAGGCAGAGAGGCAGGCAGAGAGAGGAGGAAGCAGGCTCCCTGCTGAGCACAGAGCCCAATTCCAGGCTGGATCCCAGGACCCTGGGATCATGACCTGAGCCGAAGGCAGAGGCTTTAAACCACTGAGCCACCCAGGCACCCCTAATTTTTTGTAGAGGAATGGTTTCAGATTACATAATTTGACACTTTTATGAAAATGGAAGAAGTGTCTATCGGTGATTAATAGAACTTATTCTGTTTACCTTAGTTTGTTTATTCTTTCTTAATATTTTGTTATAAATGGAGATTTACTTAGAATATTTGTAGAATGAAGAAAGCTAGGATAGCTAATGTGGTAAAAACAAAAACAAAAACAAAACAAAAAGAAAAAAAAAAACAGAAGACAAACATCCACAGTGAAGTAAAAACATAGAAACAGGATCAAATTTAGTATCAGTGAAATTCTCAAGTGTGACTTAAAACATGCTGGAATGACTGCTTTTGTTATAGCATCTTGAAAACCATGGTCTGTGTGGGACAAGGAAAAATTACTCCCCCCCTCCAAAAAAAAAGGAATCAGAGGTCTTCAAATATTTTAGTAATGGTGAAAGAAAGGCATTTTGTATGCTGCTCTGAAAGATGAGTTAGAATTAAAAAATCAAGACTGCAAAGGAAAAAATGCTGGATCAATATCCATATATATATATATATATATCCTTAAGACCTTTTTGATAATTAGAGATTTTATCAAAGAACTGCCTTCTGTCCAAAGCATTTACAATTATTACATAAGGGAATACATGAATAACTACTTAAGATGCTGTAGATGAGGTTCCTGTTCTCAGGGAAATCTCACTGGTTGCATAAGTGTTCCTGAAAATCTGAGTCTATGATTCTATGATTAGGTATTTTCTGTTTGTTTCTAGGAAAATTTTAAAATGTGTCACCCACTCGCTGGTTATGAAACATATATACAGCCATTATATTGAATGAAATGTTTTTTTACTATATGATTCTTAATGCTACAACTTGTATTAGATGATTCAAAATACTTGAAACAAATTATTAGGTTGCCAAGTTATGTGATGTATTACATCGGGCACTTCAGATTTCCTAAAAAAAAAAAAGTTCAATGGCTCTACAGTGCTTTAGAAAAGCTCACAGGAAAGAAAACCTGTATAAGCTCTTATCCCCTACATACATATCAAATATAAATTTGACATTATATGTGATAGAATAATAAAGACATAATAAAATTTTATGTCTCAGTTTAGAAAAATAATCTTCATCTTTTAAATGCAATATCAATAGTTAGCTGTGTGTCAAGACTAATACAGATTATGTTAGCTAGCTTATTCACACACATTTACAATTTTTAGCTAAATGTGCTCAGCTTGGTTTTGTATATTTAGCCCTTCTACACATACTTATTGAGCATATTATTTTTGTGAAGGGTTTGCAGGTGATGTACATACAGTGAAAGGAGAAAATATAATTAAGCATATTTTAATAAGATTATGTTATAGTGGGCAGGAAATACATTAAAGAACCACCAAATAAATACAAAAATAAACCTTGGGAAAGTTCTAAGAGAGGCATTTGGTAAGATAAAATATTTATTGGAGGAATTTATCAGGGAAAACATCTCTAAGTAAATGATGATTGATCTGAGACCTGTAGGCATTAATTAGATTAAAAAATAATAAAGGTGGGGTAGAATTATGAAAATAATTTCAGGAAGAGAGAACATCTTGCGAAAATTACCTATTGGAGGTTACTGAGCTACAGACACTGAATGAAGGTCCTGTGGTTGGATTATAGAAAATGAGCAATGAGTGTGCCTGGGTGGCTCAGTGGGTTAAGAATTTGCCTTTGGCTCAGGTCATGATCCCAGGGTTCTGGATCTATCCCCATGTTGGGCTCCCTGCTGAGCAGGAAGCCTGCTTCTCCTTCTCCCAGCTCCCTCTGCTTGTTTCCCCTCTCGCTGTCTCTCTCTTTGTCAAATAAATAAATAAAATCTTAAAAAAAAAAAGAAAGAAAATGAGCAATGACATCACCAAGGTGAGATTTGCCAGAATTATATCAGTATTTTTCTATAAAAGAATAACTTGTATAAATTCTGAATTTGAAACCCAACAATGAAAACAAATATTCTATAAAATTGTGTTATATAGACTAACTCCTTTTATTTTTTTTTAAAGATTTTTTATTTATTTACTTGACAGACAGAGATCACAAGTAGGCAGAGAGGCAGACAGAGAGAGAGGAGGAAGCAGGCTCCCTGCTGAGCAGAAAGCCCCATGTGGGGCTCGATCCCAGGACACTGGGATCATGACCTGAGACGAAGGCAGAGGCTTTAACCCACTGAGCCACCCAGGTCCCCCAAGACTAACTCCTTTTAGAAACATTTACATATTTAACTCTAATACTTTTATTTTATTTTTAAAATAACTGCAGGGTTTTTTAATTTTTTTAATTTAATAAAATCTAAGTTTATTTATTTTGATTGTTTTAAGTTTTTATTTAAATGCTAGTTAGTTAACTTATAATACAATATTGGTTTCAGGAGTAGAATTTAGTGAATCATCACTTACATACAACACCCAGTGCTCATTACAAGTGCCCTCCTTAATATCCATCACCCATTTAAACTATCACCCCACCCACCTCCACTCCAGCAACCTTCAGTTTATTCTCTAGAGCTAAGAGTCCCTTATGGTTTGCCTTCCTTTCTTGTTATTTTCCCTTCCCCTATGTTCATCTGTTTTGTTTCTTAAATTCCACATGTGAGTGAAATTGTGTGGCATTTGTCTTTCTCTGACTGACTTATTTCACTTAGCATGATACCTTCTAGCTCCATCTGTGGCATTGCAAATGGCAAGATTTCATTCTTTTGGATGGCTGAGTAATATTCCATTATATGTGGGTCCACTTTTGTCTCATTCTCTGTACACACACACACACACACGTACATATAAATATAATACATATTTATGTACATATATATATATATATACACACACACACACACACGCACACACACACATACATATATGCATGCCACTTCTTTATCCATCCATCAGTTGATGGCATTTGGGCTCTTTCCATAATTTGGCTATTTTTGAAAATCCTGGTATAAACATCATAGTGTATGTGCCCCTTTGAATCATTATGTTTCTATCCTTTTGGTAAATCTATAGTAGTACAATTGCTAGGTCATAGGATAGTTCTATTTTTAACTTTTTGAGGAACCTCCACACTGCTTTCCAGAGTGGCTGGACTAGTTTGCATTCCCACCAACAGGTGAGATGTTGATCTTTTTTAGTTCCTAGATTCTGTATGCTCTTCTTAAACCTCGAGCCTGGTGGATTTTGGACTGAAATTTATACCAACTGGCCCTTCTGGTTTTCAGACCTTCATTCATGGCTTAGAACTACACATAGAGAGGTGCCTGGGTGGCTCAGTCAGTTAAGCATCTGTCTTTGGCTCATGTCGTGACCCCAGGGTCCTGGGATCAAGTCCTGTGTTGGGCTCCCTGCTCAGCAGTGAGTCTGCTTCTCCCTCTGCTTCTCCGCCTGGCTTGTGCTCTCTCTCTCGCTCACTCTTGCTAACTCTCTCAAATAAATAAATGAAATCTTAAAAAAAAAAAAGAACAACTACATATAAATTCTCCTGGGCTTCTAGTTTACCAACTGCAGGTCTTGGACATCTTAGCCTCCATAAACAAGTGAATTAATTTTTTTATAGTAAATCTTTCTTCCTTCCTCCCTCCATCTCTTTCTTGCTCTCAACTCTCTTTCTCTCTCACCTAAAGGAAATAGTTTTGTTAAAGTGAAAGTCAATTTTTATGCACATTTTAACATTTGATCTTCACTTTGATATAAATCTTAAAAAATATAATCTATACTCTGGTATGTACTATATTTCAAATATTGTGTCATTACATGGGTTGCTTAGTTGTTTTTCCCAGTTAGAATTTTTGAATTATTTTTGTTTTTGAAAGAGAATTAAATGAATAAAAATGATTTATTTCTACACTGCGAAATTACTTGCTTAACATTATCAATAAGTGTATCTTATCTACCACAGTAGAATAACAGATGAATGTCTTAGTATCTGCCCTTCAAACACCAACATAAAGAAAATAAAAGAGTAGGTGTGTTTTTGTTAAGAAACTAGAAAATTCAAGCTCTCTTCTAACTGCCTAAATAAGCTTATAAAAATTTCTTCTTTTTCTTATTTTTTGTTTTTTTTACTCATCTATGAAATGTTATTTGGACTAAATGGTTCAAAAGATTCCTACCACTCAACTTTTCTGATAGCAGATTTCAAAAATATATAAAATGTTTCATTTGTAGCAAACAAAATAAAACCTTGGGGAAAAGATATTTCAGAAAAACAAAATGTAACCTGAGGCATATATGTACAATGAAATTACAGTCAAAACTTGTCAAAACTTAGTCGATTATTGAAATGAAGTATAAAGAATAACTATGTATGTGAATATCATATCATTTCATTTTTAGAACTGATTGTTTCTTTACAATTACCTAATACATGATGTTCAAAGTATTGGGCCTCCAGATGGTTAAAATTGAGATTATTTGTATGATTTGCTCGATTCAATGTTCTCTTCTTCAAAGCAAATGCAAAGAGAATTAATGTTTCAGACAACATAATCAGTTTCACTTTACTGAAGCATTCTTTAATGACAAATATATAACGAATAACAAAGCTACAGAGATCTCAGATAAATGGTACTCTTTAACTTTTAAAATTTTATTAAGTTCATGGAATTCTATTAAGAACTCTATTTGGCTGCAGATTGGGATTCTAAAATGCAAACAGTCTTCTTCATTTGCCTCCTTTTAATCTCTCTTACTTTAAAACAAAATAAAACAAAACAAAACAAAAACAGTATGGAAAGAAATTCCAGTTTCACTTTTAAACCATATTTTAGTTAGAATATCCAGTGATTTTCTTTCATCATTGCAGAGTTTGAAGTCTCTTCTGGCAAGCCAAAGACCTATCTGCTTCATTTTCACACTACCGAGAATTCACTGATCTTCAAATTAATATACTAAAACAGTGCTTTTGAAGTTTGATGACTTCTTTTTTAGAAAATTTTTATACACTAGAAAGAAGTATCTCATATGTCATCAATCATAGAACATATCTACATATTTTTAAATTATTCTAGGGCAAAAACACAAAAGTAAATAGATATTTATACATGAAATTCAAACATGTAACTATATGAGGGCTCCTGGGTGTCTCAGTCAGTTAAGCGTCCACCTCTTGATTTTTATTCAGGTCATGATCTCAGGGTAATGGGCTCAAACCCCACATCCAGCTCCACGCTCAGCACGAAGTCTGCTAAAGATTATCTTCATCTTCTTCTCCTCTGTTCCTCCCCCTGCTCACACACACTTTCTCTCTAAAATAAATAAGATCTTTAAAAAACAATATCAACAATAAGAAAAAGAACAAGAATAAATTATGTATCTATCTCTTTATCAAAAAACGTTATATTCAGTCTGAGAATTTAGATCTATAACCAGAAGACGTCTTGACAACCTAGAGATTATACAACTGATTGTTTGATTTTCTTTTTCTCCTTCAACAATTTCTTTTAAGAAAAATGTAGGTCAAATCAGAATAGAAGCAGAAAGCATGCTTTGAGTGATCTTCATGCTCACCCATTAATTCAGAGAATATATAATATGGAGTACACAGTCCAGTTATATATTTAGCACTGGATTGAAGGGTACAATGCTAATTTAAAATACTCCTATGAAATAAAAACACAGTTCAATGCCTGATGGATTTTTTAAACTATATTTATCAATGTGGACACACTGAATAATAAACTACACATGGATCAGTTACTAGTTGAGAGACACTTGCATACCAAGTAATGGAAAATAAGCACACCAAAACAGGGAAGAAGCATTGACACATAATCTTGCCATAAACCCCACTCCCAGCAGTGTCGTACAATTAGTAGGGAATGCACAACTTCTAGCTTCTAAGAAGAGAGGCTTTGGAACAACACATTTAGTGCCCTAAATTTTTGATTGCTACCTGAGAGGCTTACTCCTATTTTACCTGTCTCTAAAAGTTAGTGACACCACATTTGCTGGTCCCCTGGGAACACAGAAAGCAAAAAAGTGGTTTTAGATGGATGCACTAGCACTCCCCATGGTTCCTCGGCTGGGTCAGTGCAGTGACAGCAGGAAATAAAGCTCAGTTCCCAGCTGCTTTCTAATAGGAATTAGATGACACCTGTAACATTTTGACTTCTCTGTTTGCTGCCCAAATGCTTGACTTCTAACTAATTTGTCTTGGCAGTTGATGGGACAGATGATCACTACTTCCCTGGGAGTTTGATTGGACATGTAGGTACTCTCCATGGCTTCTTCCCTCAGCTCATTCCAGCAATAAAACCAAGATTCCAGTTTCTTCTTGAAAAGTGCTGAACTACAGTTCTAGAACCCTGACTTCTAACTGTTGCCTGAGGTCTGCCTTCTAATTCTCTTGTTTTTGGGAACTGATGGGGTGGGCGTTCACTAATCCTGTGTCCAAAGAAAATAAAGCAATGTTTTTGAATAGCTCTGTGGACTCTTTCTGTCACTCCTCGGACATGCCCCATATACTGTAGCAATAAAGCCCAGCTCCCAGCTTCTTCCTAGAAAAGGTTAGATTGCACATGAATGCACCAACTTCTCTTCCTAAGGGACTGGCTTCTTACTCATCACTGAGTGGATGGGAAGGCAATCATTAATCCTTTGGGAGCTTGAAAGGACATGTGGAAATATCCCAAGGCTCCCCCCAACCCTGGTTCACTCCATCAATAAAACCAAGTCTCCCGCTTCTCCTTAGATGGAAGTGCGTTGCACATTTAACCCCTCAACTTTTCTGGATGCCTCCCAAAGGGCTAGCTTCTGTCTCTGACAGCTAATGGGACCCTCCATTTATTAGACCCCTGGGAGTGACAAGAGCAAAGCAAGAGTGGAAGATCATGTGGTCAGAACAAATGTGCAGACGTTTGTCACAGTTCCTCTCCCAGCTCAGGAAAGAAAGAAGGAAAAGAAAGGAAGAAAGAAGAAAGAAAGAAAGAAAGAAAGAAAGAAAGAAAGAAAGAAAGAAAGAAAGAAAGAAAGAAAGAAAGAAAGGAAGAAAAGTAGAAAAGGTAAGTATTGATAGGGATGTAGAGGGAAAAAAAACATTTACACACTATCAAGGAAAGTGTAAATAATAGATATAGCCATGTGGGAAAAGTATGGAGGGTCCTCAAAAAATTAAAAAATAGAACTGACATATAATCCAACAATCCCTCTTATGGTTATATATCTGAAGAAATTGAAGTCATTATTATGAAGAGATATTCTTCAGTGAACTCCCCCATGTTGCAGCACTGTTCACAATAGCCAAGATATGGAAATAACCTTAATGTCTGTTGAATGATCAAGAAATACAATGTTTCTGTGTGTGTGTGTGTGTGTGTCTGTGTGTGTAGACATTAAAAAGGATATCCTGCCATATGCAACAACATGGATGAATTTGGAGGACATTATGCTAAGTAAAATAAGTCAGATATAGAATATAGGGGCCCCTGGGTGGCTCAGTTGGTTAAGTGTCTGCCTTCTGCTCAGATCATGATCTCAGAGTCCTGGGATTGAGCCTTGCATCAAGCTCCTTGTTCACTAGGGAGTCTGCTTCTCCCTCTTTCTCTGACCCTCCTCCCTGCAAGTGTGCTCACTTGCTTGCTCTCTCTCTCTGTCTCAAATAAATAAATAAAATCTTTTTAAAAAAGGAAATACAAATAGTGCATAATTTCACTTATATGTAGATTCTAAAATTGTCAAATTCATAGACACAGAGAGTAGAATGGTGGTTGACAGGGAAAAAGGGAAGTTTTATACAAAAGGGAAAAAGAAGTTTTATACAAAGATTTAGTCATGTAAGATGAATAAGTTCTGGGGATATAATGCACAGAATGGTGACTGAGTCAACAATATCTTGTAAACGTGAAACTTGCTAACAGAGTATGCCTTAAGTTTTCTTACAACATGCTTGGAAACTAGGTGAGGTGATTGATATGTTAATTAGCTTGATTTTGGTGATCATTTAAAAATCTATACTTATATCAAAACCTCAAGTTGTATACCATTAAAATATATAATTCCTGAGGTGCCTGGGTGGCACAGTTGTTTGAGTGTCCAACTCTTGGTTTCGGCTCAGGCCATGATCTCAGAGCTGTGAGATGGAGCTCTGCGCTCAGTGCAAAGTCTGCTTGAGAATATCTCTCACTCTGTCCCTCCAGCTCACGCTCTCTCTCTCTCTGTCTAAAACAAATAACTTTATATATATATATATATCAATTATAATGTAATACAGTTGAAAAAATTCACTTTTTTAGTGAGATTCCACTATAATGCCCCCTGGTATATTGCTAGTTATTAAACAGTTAAATGATAAGTGAAGTAGGTTATTATATTCATTGTTATTGCTCAAGATATAATTTCCTTTGTCTAATGGACATTTCTTGCCATTATTGCCCCATTACTATCTGTGGGTTGGTGGACAGCTTGAAAAGAAAGTTCAATAACCATCATGGCAAAAGAATCACAGCAGTAATATTTCCCCCTTCTATATGTAATTTATGTTTCTGCTATTATACTCACCAAATAATATTCTAAAGTGGATGATAATGATGTATTTCTCACAGAAACTGGCTGAGCTAAAAATACTCATGATAGACTAAGCCTTGCAGAGAAATCGGGTCAGTTCACTCTCCATAAACTGAAGATTACTACAGCTTTCTACAAAAGCAGGAAACTCAGAAAGATTTAGTTAACAGCTATAAGTTTCCTTTTCTACGACATCTATTAAGGTTATGGTGATGAAACTTATATTAAATATTATTACTACCCCTCAATATTTCTTTTCTACACAAAATATTTAGCTGTGACTATAATAAAAATGTTACTTCCCATGTGTACCAAAAATAATAGCATAATTCCATATTTTAAACATCACACATGGTCAGTATATTTAACTACACTGATTTGTGTTTTGAGCAAGTTTTAATTACTGTGATGTCAGAGTGGCTTTAAAATTCAGCAAATTTTTATACAAAACATACTTTAAATTACTTCACACTTCGGTGAAATTCACTCAGCTTTAGGCTAAATATAGAAACTTAACCGTCTACCACACTTATGTCAAAGCTGGTTAAGAGGGGGGAATAGAAAAGGTAATCCATTCAGTCAAAATCTCCAGGGAAATGTAACATGCACAGAACACTATGTCCCTTCTGGCACACTGCTATTATTTTATTTACTTTTTACTGAAACTTTTTTATAAGCTATCCTAGAAAAGAATAACACACTTTTAAATGATTTGTGCTTTGTGTGTACATTTATTAAATTTAAGACTGAGCCACAGAGGGGTTTAAGCTTTTCTGGCTAGCCTTATAGTTTAAGAGATTTATGTCTTTTCTATTTAAAATTCTTAAATATTATATAACTAAACCTTTTATGCTAAGGCTTAATATAAGTGATAGTTCAAGGTATCTCTAATCTAATCATGGTAAAATGGATGTGGAGCCATTTGAGGGTCATGTCAACTAAAATAATTCCTGGTTTTGAAGGAAAAACACCTGCGGCTAGGTAGGGAAGGTTTCACTATCTTCAAAATAACTGGAAAGTACTCCCTTTGGAGTTTATTACTTTATATATTCTAACACTGTGATTCTGGCCCTACTGACTCTCTAAGCTAACTTCCACGAATCTCATCTAATTATTTAATTTGTCTATCATTTTTTAAATGAGGATGACTCCACAGTTTGATACATGACAACCTTGACAAGATTCCAGTCTTGGCTCTCCACTTACTCATAGTGTAGCAATGATAAATTATTATACCTTCCTCTGCCTCAAATTTCCTTATCTGTTAAATATTTATAATAGCAGTTATAGTTCACAGAAGCATTTAAGGATTAATAAGATAGTACCTGAAAGCTCTTAACATCGAGTGGTCCAGACTGTACCATCAGCCAAGGTATATTAGCTGCTATTATTTCTATTTCTTTTCTAAATTAGGTTTATGTACCTCCAGCTACCTTTAAGATCTCTTCATCTGAGTTGCATCACCAGTAATGCACACAGGACAAGGTCAACATTAAATATAAAGTAAAACAAAATATATCTCTTGTCACAAACTGTCTCTATAATGAGACATCTAGAATCTCATTCACCCAGATTTGAAACATGAAATTATCTGTATCTTCTCTGTTTCCCCCTATGCAAGTATTATATCTTCTGTATTTTCCTTCCCCAGAATTCCTTTCAAAGGTTCCTCTCCAATACTAGCTGTCTTCATATGTCTTACCTACACCACTGCCTCTGAGACTTACAGCTTCCTAACTATTCAATTGCCTCCAGTTGTTTCTACTCCATAAGATCTAATCCCTTGCAGTTATATTGATCTTCTGAAATGCACTTCTTGTCACATTACTTTTCTGGCCAGAAACTTTCCGTGGTGCTCTGAAGCAAAACAAAGTCCAGACATCCTATTCTATCATTCAGTACCAACTTACTTCAGAAACCAGTGCTATGTATGTCTTCTTAACTTACATCCTTATGAATGATGACTGTTTCCTTCAAATCGTCTATCTTTTCCAACTGTATGCCATTTCTCACAATTTTCCAACAGCTTCCCTTGCATGTAGTGGACAGTCGGCTGTTTTTATTGAATGAAGGCATGGGTTACAATGTAATTCAAAATAAGAACTGTCGGATAGAACAAAGTTCTGAGAAGGATAATGTCTGTAGAATGTACTAGTTTCTTAGAGCTCTTATAACAAGTACAAGAAATTTGGTGGCTTAAAACAGAAAATTATTCTTTCACAGTCCTAAAGGCTAGAATTCCAATATCAAGATTCTAACAAGGTTGATACATTTTGGGGGATTTTGTGTTCTGTGCTTTTATCCTAGCTTCTGGCAGTTACTAGACATTCTTGGTTTTCCTTGGCTTATAGATTCCTCATTCAAGCTTTTGCATCCATCTTTGTCACGTGGATGTCTTTTTCCTGGATGTGTCTTTTTTCTTGATGTGGTGTTCTCTTTTGTCATTCTTGTCACTCTTTACTCGTAAAAGGACACCAGTCATACTGGATTAAAGGCTTCCCGTACTCAGTATGACCACCTCTAAACTTTACTAGTTATATGTGCAATGCTGCTATTTACTTTTTGAAAGATATTATTTATTTATTTGTGAGAAGAGAGTGCACACATGGGGGGTGAGGAGGGACAGAGGGAGAGAGAGAAGCAGCCGTTCTCCTGAACAGGGAGCCCAATGCAAGGCACGATCCCAGGACCTTCAGATTATGACCTGAGCTGAAGGCAGATCAAGAACTGACTGAACCACCCAGGGGACCCTGCAAGGATGTTATTTCTAAGCAAGCTCACATTCTGAGGTGGTGGGGGTTTAGATTTCAATATATCTTTTTAAGAGACACAATTCAACCCATAAGAAAAAGTGAGTTAAAAACAAATCATAGATGCTGAGTGCTGGACCCATACTCGGTTGGTCCCTTCCTTCCTGAGTTGTTCTGTCACTACCTGGGTTGACTGGGCTCTCCCATTACTTACAGAGCTCTCCAGTGTTCAGCGACCACTCAACTGTCTTGCACTTCCAATTTCTTCATCTGCATAAAAATAATAATAGTTCCCACTTCAAGGCATATTGTGTGGATTAAAGAATGTGAACGTGAGTAAACTGTGTAAAATGGTGCCTGACTGCATGTAATCAATGTATGTATTATTCTTTTATTATTAGAGGTGCCTGGGAGGTTAACAGTCTCACAGGCCCAGTGAGGGCGTGGAGGATTTGACTTTTCTTTTTAATTCTCCACTCTTTTTAATACTCCACTCGATGTTTTCCTGCTTCTCTGACTTCCTTTCTTATTTTTTTTCCTAGTTTTTGCCTTTCTCTACTAAGTAAGTTACCTATAAGAACGTCTATGGGATGTCTTAATTAAAGGTATAAGATTAAGGTACCAAGGTGTATCTGCCTGAAGCAAATAAAGTCATGGAAAAGAAAATGATTGGCCACTTTTTTCCTAAATGTTGGAGTGCTCCACAGCGAAAACTAGTGCCCTGGCTCTTCTCCATTATCCTTACCTTCGAAATAACTTCCAGTCCCATGTCTTTAGACACCATCTTTAACACAATGAATTCTACTTACAAATAAATAAATTCTAAGTTGGTACATACCTAATTAGTTACCTACAAAGACATTGCACAGAATTTTCTAGGACCTTACTAAAACTGTTAAAACTTGAACGAGTCAAATTCACATTGAGTGAAAAAGAATTATTTTTAAAACCAATTTTATAATATCAAATAATTACAGGGGCCCCTTGGTGGCTCTGTTGTCGTTCAATGTCTGCCTCCCACTAGGGTCATGATCCCAGGATCCTGAGATGGAGCCTTGCCTCGGGCTCCCTGCTCAGCGGGGAGCCTGCTTCCCCCCCCACTCCCCCTGCTTGTGTTCCCTCCCTCGCTGTGTCTTTCTCTGTCAAATAAATAAACAAAATCTTTTTAAAAATATGAAATAATTACTGAGGAAATTTATTTTAATATTTTGTGCAATTCCTTATCGCCCTACCTCTCCATACAAATTTTAACTACCTATGTTCTTTAAAACCTGATTTTGGGGATATTTGGTTTTAAATTTATAATTATAAACTTTCTTCTTTTATGATTTATATTTTTGACAATTTCACGTATACATTCAAAAACATGAAAAGAATGAAAGAGTATCCTTAGTATAAATAGAATAGTAATTCATATTAATGATTCTCCCTAGATTAAAAAAAGCCTAGTTTTATAACAAAATGACAATCTCTTTTCAAATTGAATTCCATAAATGTTCAAAAATTGTAATCATTTCCATCACATATCTATTCTCATACTAAAGGAAATTTCTAAGGGAAGCCAAATCAGATGGTCATTTTACCTTTTATTTTTTTAAAGATTTATTTATTTATTTTAGAGAGAGGGAGAGAGAGAGGAAGAGAGAGAGTTGGGGAAGGGGCAAAGAGAGAGGATGAAAGAGAGTCCTCAGAAGACTCCCCGCTGAGCAGGCACCCCCCCCCCCCCAACACACACACAATGCAGGACTTGATCCCAGAACACTGAGATCATGACCTGAGCCAAAATTCAGAGTTGGCAGCTTAACTGACTAAGCCACCAGGTGCACCCTAGATGGTAATTTTAAATTAATTAGCAATGCATAGAATATTATACAATTCTTTATGACCAGGAATAAAAAGCTAATATATCTACATAAAGAGCTTAAGTAAATCGCAACAGTTCATAGTCCCAAAACATCTTGAAAAATTACCTATATTATCCCCACTTTTATTGTAAATAAATGTTAGTTTTCATAGCGGATTTAAATTTCTATATTTTATTTTATCTTATAATGATAGAAGGCTATTTCAAATTTACATATAAAGCTCAATTTTCTATGACTGTCTTCACTATATTGCATTAATATATTCAGTATTGCTTTGGAAAAACTGTATTGTGATTTATATTGTTATCTCATATATAAAGTAACATTAAGAATTTCCCATGGAATATATGTAATATCTTTAATGATTCAAAGAGTATCTGGCAGAAGTAACTTCCATACAAGTATTTATTAAATATTAAATACAATGAATGTATTTCTATACATTCTGTTGATTTAAAATAATATGTACTAGCTTGTGGGCACTGGTTCAAAAGAGGGAAAAGCTGAGTAGAAAACCCAGATATTTTCCATTGAAATGTATTAATGGCTATTCTGAAGAAAGCTTTAAATAGTTTCTGAGTGTGTATGAAGTTGAAATAGACTTCACACTCTTAAAACATATGCTCTAGAAAAGAAAATTAAACTTATATATAAATTGTTATTTCACATAATATTAACTATAAGATTAAAAGGAAATACCAAGAGTTAGTATTTGGTTTTCAAAAATCTGCTTCCAGCTGGGCAAAATAGGAAATGTTTTGACCCGGGGCTTTCATACACATAAAATGGACAAGTAGAGTAACTCAAGTTGTGTATAGTGAGCATTTTAATTGGTTTAGAGTTTGAAGCAAAGTAAAGCAGAGAGATTGTGTAGCAAGAAATATGATTAGACAAAATTGGAAAAGTCGGCTTGGGGACAGACAATTCTGAATTTCCCAGGAAAAAATTAAGGTAGATTTCATTTGGTATATAAGAAAGACTCGTTAAAAGATTTTATGCAAAATGTAACACAATTGGGGTGGCTTTAGGGAAAGTAATCTGACACCATTGTGTCATGTGGATTAGAACAGGGGTTGAGAAGTCTGTGGGAGTTTAATGCAGTAGTTCAGGGCAGTATAATGAGTTTAAAGAATGCTGAAGTGGAGGGGCATGAGGTTGGGGGAAAGAGGTTGGTGAATATAAAGGTGTTACTAAGACATAAGAAATAGAGATCCAAAAGAAAAGAATGCTTAAGAGAGAAATGACTCCATTCTGGACATGTCGTATCCATGTGCTATAAAGAATACCCACATCAGAGATGTTTAGCAGTTATTGGAAATGTTATATGATAATCTAGTAAATGACCTAGGGTCTACACATTCTGTTACAGTTTTCTTTCCCTGAGTTGCTAGGTCCGAATTTTGAAAAGTGGAGATTTTGACCACCTACACCAGTATTCCTTGAAATGTTCCCAAAATGCAGATTATAAAAGCCATTCCCTATATTACTAAATAAAAATATATATCTAAATCCACTAACTTTAGAACTTCACAATTTTTCTTCATACTATGCTCTATCATTGAGTTATAAATATTAATTTGGGGCTAAAACACAATTCAGATAAATCTTAAATTATAAGGAAAAGTAAATTATGAGAATAAAAGCATATTTTTGAACACTGTGTTTAACTTTGATGCTCGAAGAGGAGACTTCACTTTAAGTTAGTAACAGTAATCTATAGAGTCTGCAATAATTCTTAATTTTAAATCACAGTGCAATATTGTTGATTAATGAATACAGGAATAGCATTTTTATCTGAAATTGTTTAGTTATAGTCAGTGCTATAAATGGCCATGTTTTATTTCAAAGCAAAAGTAATACACATAATTAGCTTTTATTGTTGTCTGTTTCACTACTCCTATGTTGACATATGTTTTACTCATACTTTTATGAACTTATCTTCTGTTTTGATTAAATTAGTATCCCACTGAAGTCACAGGACACGAATTTTCTAGACCTATCATCTACTACATGATATTAAATTGTGTAGAACCATCAAAATGATTGTGAAAATATTTAGCAGATCAAACAAAGTCTTTGTAGATATACTTTCTTTTATTGAGTTGAGAAGCATTTCTCCATAAAAGATAGAGGCAAAATTTTAACAAAAAGTTATACTTCTTTCTTGGTTAGTTCCTCAACCATTTGCATATGGTTTTAGGTGAAGAATATAAAGGAAGTGAGAAGATTTGGGGAAATTTAATTACTTGTATTTGGGATCTAACACTTCTGTCTTTATATGCCTTAAAAAGCAGACAATTTTATAAAAGGGAATCTAAAATTGTTTTATTAAAATCGATTTTAATCTTATTCTATAGAATTGGAATAGAAAGACCAGATTTCACGTATGCATACATGAGACAAGGCTAAACTTATTCCAATGATAGATCCTTTCTGGGAAGTCAGAGTTTCAACAGCATTGAGGAAGAAGTTGACCAGGTACCAGGTCACTAGAGATCTAGTAATGTTACCAGACAATAGTCATATGGATATATCCTAGTAAGGGGATCCCAAGGCCTGATGTGTTTGATTTAATAATGACTGAATAAAGAGTAACTTGAAAGGATTGAAAAGCAACTTGCAGAAATTGTTTTTAAAGGGAGAATGAGTTATATCAGAGTAAATGTAGGCAGGATCAGAAGATGAATCTGGAAAGATGTTTGCCATATGGAGATACAAACCATGACATTTCCTAAAAACGGGATTTATATAACAATCTAGATCCAGATCTGGACTGGGTTGAATCATGCAAATTTCAGTCTTCTTCAGAATATAACTGAATGGGATCTAATAATTGCAGTTAGCTAAGAAAAAACTGCTTAAGATATCATTAAAAGAAAAAGAACATCATCTTCCTGATAAAAGAAGTTGCTGAGTAATTGTACATCAGATTATAAAATAATCTATGAAGAAACCATTTATTACGCATTTAAAAGTATTCTGATTATGTTTGAAGCAACTATGATTTTAACTGAAAATTTGTAAGTGTCCCCTGATTAAGTGCCACCTTTTCTTGGTTAAAATGCCTACTGAGCTACAAAATTAGATTACAACTCACACAAACATGAAAAATTAAGAATGTCAGGCAGTTGGGGCACCTGGGTGGTTCAGTCTTTCAGTGTCTGCCTTTGGGTCAGGTCATGATTCCAGGACCCTGGGATGGGGTCCCACCCTGATACCTACCCTAGAGCAGGTAAGGGAGAGCCTTCTCCCTTACCTGCTCTACCTGCCACTCTCCCTGCTTCTTTTCCCTCTCTCTCACTGTCTCTCTCTCTCTCTCTGTCAAACAAATAAATAAAATATTAAAAAAAATAATGTCAGGCAGTTAAGGAAATAAGTATTAATGTTAAGGCTGATGAAAAAGAATTAAGAAAAAATATACTCTGCTTGTATCTTAAAGTTTGTCAAGCAACAAGTCAAAACACAGACCATATGACAAAAGAGAAGGTCCCTGCTGACTCAGGTTCTCTTTCTACAAAGGGCAGAGTATCGTTGCTCCTCCCATAATATTGCCCTCCTTTCAAGTGTGTAGTCACTTCATTGGCAATTTATCCCTCTGGGTAAAAGGCTGCAGGTGGCAGTAAGCATAGTTGTTGTCCCAAAAATAAACCCTTGGATGCATGGCCAAATGATCTTCAAACAAACCATCAGTTGGGGAAAAACAAAACAATGTCTTCAATAAATGGTGTTAGGAAAACTGGGCCTCCGCATGCAAAAGAATGGAGTTGCACTCTTACACCACCACAGACAAAAATGAACTCAGCATGGATTAAAGACCTAAAGATAAGATCTAAAAGTGTAAAACTTCTAGAAGAAAACATAAGGACAATGCTTTATGATATTGGACTTGACATTGATTTCTTAGCAATGACACCAACAGCACCAAAAGATAACGAAAGCGAAAACAGGTGAATAGGACTAGATTAAACTTAAAAACTTTTGTGAATCAAAGGACAAAATCAGCAGAATGAAAAGGCAAACTAAGCAATGGAAGAAAATATTTGCAAATTATACATCTAATAACAGTTAACATCCAGAATATATGAAGAGCCACAACAAATCAACAACAACAAAAATTAAATTCTTCATTAAAAATGAGCTAAGGACTTGAATAGAATTTTCTCCAAAAATGATATTTGAATGGCCAATAACTATATGAAAAGATACACATCACTGATCATCAGGGAAGTGCAAATAAAATCCACAATGAGTCATCACCTCACACTTGGTTACTATTAAAGAAAAAAAAAAAGGGAAAGAGCAAGTGTTGGTGAGGATGTGGAGACATTGGACTCCCCATGCACTGTTGGTAGAATTATAAAATGGTGCAATCACAATAGAAGTATGTATTTTCTTCAAAACATTAAAAATACAACCACCATATGACCTCCTCCTGGGTATATGTCCAAAGTAATTAAAATCAGAATTTCTAAAAGACATCTGTACATCCATGTTCATAACAACACCATTCACCATAGCCAAAAAGTAGAAGGAACCAACAAGTCCATCGGTGGATGAATGGATAAGGAAAATGTGGAGGATACATTTATTTATTTATAATAAGTGAAATAAAATAATATTCAACAGGGAAAATAAAAAGAAGAAACACTATGAATGATCCTAGTATTTTTAGTAAAAACTGAATTTTTAGTAAAAAGTGAGAGCAAAAATGGTGGTTGCCAGAGGTAGAAGGTGGAGAAAATAAGAGGTTGGTAGAAGAGTACAAACTTCCAGTTATAAGATGAATAAGTATGAGGAGCTAATGCATAATACAGTGACCACAGTTGATAATATCGTATTGTATAACTGAAATTTGCTGAGCAGACCTTTAATATTCTCATTTTTTTAAAAAAGTATGTGAGGTGATGGATGTGGTTTTTTTTGTTTTTTTTTCTTTGTTTTGTTTTTAAGATTTTATTTATTTATTTGACAGAGATCACAAGTAGGCAAAGAGGCAGGCAGAGAGAGAGAGAGAGAGGAGGAAGCAGGCTCCCTGCTGAGCAGTGAGGCCGATATGGGGCTCGATCCCAGGAGCCTGGGATCATGACCCGGCTGAAGGCAGAGGCTTTAACCCACTGAGCCACCCAGGCATCCCGATGGATGTGTTTAATTAATCAGTGGGGGGGCATTCTTTCACAATGTTTATATATATCAAATTGCCACATTGTACATTTTAAATATCCTGCATCTTTTGCTAGTTATACTTCAATTAAGCAGGAGGAAAAAATGGAAGAAATCCTGACAGGCTACAACATGGATGGACCTGGAGGGCGTTATGTTAAGTGGAGTAAACCAGTCACAAGAGAAAAAATACTGTATGATTCCACTTAGATGCAGTAAATAAAGGAATGGTGGTTATCAAAGGCTGGGCGAAAGGGTAAAAAATTTGTATAATAGGTTTGAATTTCATATTTGCAAGATGAATAAGTTCTGGAGGTCTGTTTTTTAACAATGTCAATGTATTTAATACTTACGGAAATATATGCTTAAAAATGGTGAAGATGGTCAATTTTATGTTATGTGTTTTTTATCACAATAAGAAAAGAGAAAACATTTTTTTCTGAAAAGGTGTTTTTGAAGAGGCAGAAGACCATGAGGAGCCAACAGGTTACTCTGTGTGTGTGTGTGTGTGTGTGTGTGTGTGTGTATGTATATGCTTTGAACACACCACACACACACACACACACACACACACACACACGATAAACTAGAACAGAACATAAAGAAGTTATGTTCGTGGGCTACAACAGAGTTTTGGAAGGGCATATCATGAAGCTTATTTCCAAATAAAGTTTTCAGGGTAAGAGTCAGGGGAAAGGAGAGTTGTTCTGACTCCCTTTCTATTTCCTTAAGTGTTAGTCTGTGGTAACGTTCTATCCCAATTCTCTCTCACACAAAAGGCACGAAAAGGGTGGTTTAATCTATTCTTTTACAGAAGTATGAAAAAATAGACCAGTATGATTTCAACATAAAGAAGGATTATAAAAGGAAATTTGCAGGCATGGCATAGACTCACTTTCATTATAGAATACAGGTTTATATTTTGATAAGAGCCCAGAGATCTTCTGTATCTTGCTTAAAACAAATAGACACTGATTTAATCTGTTTTCCTTTTATTCTGCTTTCATGAGAAGAGAAAAAAAATCATAGTTTTTAGTGATGTCAGTGGATTTTAGGTCTGCTTTGGGATTTTTTGTTTGTTTGTTTATATGGTTTGGTCTTCTTGAGGGTCTTAATTAACTATAAGGGATCACACAAAATGAAAGAATAACCAATGAAGA
The DNA here is from genome assembly GCF_010015895.1 of Lontra canadensis. Taxonomy (NCBI): domain Eukaryota; kingdom Metazoa; phylum Chordata; class Mammalia; order Carnivora; family Mustelidae; genus Lontra; species Lontra canadensis. The sequence goes on along the minus strand of NW_022631016.1, from coordinate 19,238,260 downwards.
AAAGCCTATTAGAAAGAAAAGACAGGGAGGAGCAAAGCTTGTTGAGAGAAATCTAAACACTCAAGGCTTTTTAAATGGTTTTTTTGAGGTACCGTCTACCTACCGTAAAAATCCGATTAACTGTATGATTTAATAATTTAAGCCAATGTACAGAGTTGTACAGCAACCAGCATCTCAGTCCAGGTTTAGAAAATTCCCTCACTCAAAACAAATAAACAAACAAACAAACAAAAACAAAACAAAACAAAAATCCCTTGTGCCCATTTGCAGTCATTCTCTATTTATTATTTCCACACCAACCCCCCGAGAAATCACTAATTTATTCTCTTACTCTATAGATCTGCCTTTTCCGGAATAACAATCTATCCCTGAAATGAACAAAGCTACATCTTAAAAATAGTTTAAAGAAGTTGTCAACTGAATCTCATATCCCTGACTCTGTTGCTCAGAATTCCAAATATCAGAGCTTTTGTGAGAAACAGCCCTGCCTATGTTTCCAGAAAAAGAAAAAAAAAAAAAGTTTACAAACATGCCAACTAACTGTTGCAGGAGGGTAGCTTCATTTATTGTTGCTTGGAATAATCCTCCTCTCAGTCCTTGGCTACAGAGGTGGAATTTATTTCTGCAGTACTCCTTTGCTATTTATCAGACATGATTCCGGTGACACGAAAAACCTCTTCTGGGCACCTGCTTTCCCTGCAGCTGTTGATTATCCACTCACCTGTGGCTGTGCTTGGTTCTTATTCTGTAACTGTGATCTTACCCACAATCCTATGGTTTTTCCAGATGAGAAATTCTAAGTGGAATCAGTATAAGGGACTACGTCTCTTTTCGTTATGAATACATCTCCTAAATGTCAAATGCTCACCATCGTGAAAGGGTCACCATTTATTGCCCGAAGGATTAAATGCACATACTGGTGGTAATTCTGAACACCTCATTGTAGCTACCTGGATGTTCCTGGTAGGCATTGTAATGAATTATGTATGAGAAATCTTCATCCTTTCAGTTTTTTACGTGGTCAGTGTCTGCATCTGCATTCATTCATTTAGAACCTGCTGGGAAATCGCAGGCTGCTCTCATGCTAGGTTCTAGATTGTTCTTGTGACCTGTCGTCCTTCATTGCCATGAAGTTAAATTTGTATGTTTAATGTTTCATCCAAGACATGACAATGAAATTTACTTATACTTTCTTAAAATGAGGACAGGCAAATGGTCTGTATCCTAGCTTAAATGGACCCCGCTTTTATTCAACTTCAATGAATTGGTTGGTAGAGGAGAAATTTAGAGTCATTCGGAAACCACCTGCAAGAGACCTGGTGAGTCAAGATATCATGACATTTTGCACAGATGAGAAAGAGTACCCTGAAAAAAAAAATGTCAACATCTTTCTATTTTGTCAGAAGGCAGAGAAATAAACAAGCTGTTATGTGAGAGAACTCAGTGTTACCTGGGAGTGCAGTGACAGAATGACAAGGTTATAAAGGGATCTATGTCGACCATTCTCTCTCTCTCTCTCTTTTGTTAAGTTGCAAGTCATCAGATTCTGAACTCTCATGAAAGAAAATACCAACTGGTAAATCAAAATCACAGTTGAGAACATCTGGTACTGTCATGACTATTGTTTGGAGACCATTGAGAGTTCAAGCAAATTAAAATTTGAAATGTGTTTTTCCTTCGTCCTAAATTTAAAAAAAAAAAAAGAATTAGGTTAAAAGTGATCTATAGTAGTTGAATTTTTCCTCTTCATGCTTTTTAATATACCATTCCGCAATATTTTTTTCTTAATTGCTGTAACATGCAATTCTTCCTTAAGAGAAAAATCACAATAGGAGAGAGGCAATATGATCTAAGGAAAAACTGTGGGCTGTAGAATCAGACATAGATTTAATTTCCAGCTCTGTGCTCACTATGCTTTTGAACTTTTATATAAAAACAAACAAAAAACTAATATGTATTATCTAAGTATTTATTCATGACATTGGTAGTTTAACCATTGGCATTGACTTTTAAAGCAACTTTATAATGTAGGTGGTCTGATCTCACTTCCCCACCTGAGACCTGAAAGCAAGTTAAAGTAAAACTAGAGATACATTTGGATCTAAATCTATGCGACTCCAAAATACATTTTACTTTCATTTTAGTTTTTTTTTTAACAGAAATTTTAGTGATTTCTTATAACAAAGTTCAAATATATATATATGTGTGTGTGTGTGTGTGTGTGTGTGTGTGTGTATTCAATGATTTTACAAACTGATCGTATTTGTGTAACTAAACCTTAGTTCAAGAAACAAAATTTCCAGCCAATATTATCTCCAGAAACTCCCCTTTCTAGTCACAGCCTCCCCCAAAGTAATCACTGGCCTAACATCAAAACCACAAACTAGTTTTCTCTGTTTGTGAAACTTATATAAATGGAATCATATGGTATAAAATTGTGTCTGCCTTCTTAAGTGTAATCTTATGTTAAGAGATCTCTTTTTGGCATATAATTATAGTATGTTCAGTAGCATTGCTGTATAATATTCCATTGCATGAACCTACATATATCTTAAGTAAGGCTATGGACATTTTTGTGCATGAATTTTGGTAAATATTGATAAATGTTTCTGTTGAATATATACCTAGGAATAAAAGTGTGGATCAGAATACACTCCTGTTGCTTCAAAAATTCATTTGCTTACTATGTCCAGAAAGCATTTGCATTCTAACAAACATATGTGTAAAATATGTATGGCAAATATCTTAGATTTGTCATGTTATGAAGATGTCAACATAATGCTAAAATAATAAACATACCATTAAAGATATCAATTTCAAATAGCATTACACTATAGCTAGTGGCTCAGAGTGATAAATAAAACACAGTCCTTGCTTTCACTAAGCTTAGAGTCTGTCTTCAAATAATAGGTTTATTCATAATTACCAAGCCACATCTTCCTTCTCTTTTAATTAGCTGCAATGTGATGTTCATTATTAGAACTACCACTAAGTTCATTGAAACTGGTGTGTACCACCCTGACTTAAAAAGAAGAATTATATTTTGGGGTAGAGAATAGAGACAAACAATTAAGGTTAGAAACTCAAAGTCTCTGTTTAATTCAGTAAATATCTATTTAACAACTAACTCAGAACTCTGATTGCTTATATTAAAAAATTAAAACATTATCACTCCTATCAAGAAATTTACAAATTATTTCAGAGTTAAAGAACTTCACTTTGCTTATGAGTGATTTATGTTCATGTTGAATTAAAGTTTTTGTTATTTGATTTTGGTTTGAGTTTTTTTGTTTTTTTTTTTTTAATGATGGATAGTCTGATGTATTTGAATTTGAATGACAGATACTGGCCTAATGATTTAATAGTATTTTAAAGCTTTAAATCAAATAAATCATAAAATTTTCAAACTCTTCAGAAGGCATATCTGAATTTTAAATACACAATACTGCTTGGTCTTTTTCTATAAAATTTTTTAAAAAATGGTTATTGACAGAAAAGCTTTTAAATTGTTTTAGTCAAACTCAAATAATAAAAGGATTTAAAAAATAAAACATGAACTAAAAAGAGTTTTACCAGAATATTGAGCTCTCCTTGGTATTCATAGAAATCAACACAATGTCCATTAGTGCAGAATAAAAGACATAAAACAATTCAGTGTAAAAAAAATGCCCTGCATTAATGGAACATTAAAGTTATGATTTAAACCCACAAAATTCAGGAAATTCAGAATTAGAACTCCCAAGGTAACCTTAACTGTGACCTCTTGTGCATGTACACTGTTTAAAAAAGTGAGATTTTTGCCTTCCTGATCACATATCACTATGAAAAACAATTCTGAAGGGGGAAAAAGGGCACTTCATTTCCTCAGAACCACTATATATGTTTAAAGTTTTATACCCACTTAGAAAATCAAACCATCCATCTTTTGCTACCAGATGAGCTAATTATGAAATAAGAAGGAGTTTTTAAAACACACTATAGAAAGCTGTGATAGCTGTGACATAATGTACACACACTTGAATCATAGGAATCTGGGCTTTTCTTTTAAATGTGTCTACCTATAAAAACATATTTATATTACAGAATGACAGTGGGGAACATTATGAAAATTGAACAGTACGTAAGGAAGAAGGGAAATAATTGAACAGAGAGTCAAAACTATCATGCTTCATATTTTTAAAATCTATGCTTTTCTGTGTAGATATTTGCTTTCTACAAATATGGCTTCCTCACTTGTAAATTGAGAGGACAGAGCTAAGTGACATCATAGTTTCTTCTAGCTTTAAAAGTATATGATCCCGTGACTTCACATAAACTTAACTTCTAGATGAGAATCATAAATTTGACATCACATTAATCCTTAAGTAAATCATATCAGGGCTTAGTGAGAGATGCCAAGAAAGAAGTTGATGTTGATAAACCACTGGGCTTCTTTTAAGTATGACCAGCCTCTCTCATTGATATTGCCATTTCTTTTGGCTCTTTTAGTTAAAAAAAAAAAAAAGTTAACTCATCTATCTATCTGAACATTAGTCTCTGTGACTGGGGTTAGGGTAGGTGTATTTTAGCAAATTGAAAAACATTCATCAGCCCTCCTGGGATGTATTCCTCAATGTAATGGATATGAGGTTAAGGACTGGAGAGAAAGCCAATAGTGAAGGAAGTCCCTTTCAGTGTCACCGTAGTATAGAGCTCTGCCAAGCAAAGTCACCATGGACCATTTTTTTCCATAAGGAAATATATTTATTGAAAAGACAACTAAAAAAAGCATACACGCTCTCACGCATGCACACACACTTACGGAGGTGTGTCTATGAACTGTGGCACAGCAGAACTATCAAAACTATGTTCCTTTCCCAGCACCCGGTACTTGCACCTGTTTGTCAGAGGGCTGCCCCCCAGGCTGCCAAAACCTGTTTTGCCTACATGCACAGAGTGTGTGTAAAATCCCAGAAGCTTCTTGGATTTGACCGTTCGCATGGTGGCTGTTACGTCCTAACTGGTGCGTGCTTATCAATACTAGTGCTTCCTTGTTTCTCATGTTGTGACCTCCACTGCCTTTTCGGTTTCTCTGCAAGGCTGAGGCAAAGTTATCTACCCTTCAAAGGATCTTACTCAGCTTCACATCTCATGCTAATATATTGCTGGGTTGGTTTGGGGAATCCTAGCATGAAAAGAAGCCTAGTTTTTAAAGATGTGCATATTTGAGAATTGCCTTGAAAGGATGTTGAAGAAGGCAATCAAAAGGCTAGAAGAAGTGGACATGTGAAGAAAGACCTCTTGTATAAATGCGAAGCTTTCTGGCCAGTCAACTGAGGTAGAATGGTGGTCTACTAGCCCTGTTCTACCATGAGTGTTGTAGCCCCTTGCACCCACTCGCCACCAACTCTATCTTCTTCCCAGACCGCCTGAAGGCACTTGAACTGTTGCTGTGATCTGCGCCTGCTTCCAGGAGCTTGCTCAGGACATGGGCCACACGTTACGCCCTCGATCCACTTTAATACACCAGTTAGCCTGATGCCCAAACAAAGGCCTATTAACTAAGCTGTCAATTTCTAAAAGCAAGAAACCACCAAAAAAATCATGACTTTTAGTTTTAGTTAGATCAAAGGAAGCAATTATGCTTTGTTTTTAATTGCATGTGTTTGAACCTTTTGTTTGGGTGACAATACGATTTGTTGCAAATAATATAGAATGATACAAGCAACATAGGGATTCTGTCTCAGGGCAACTCAAGCCTAATAACCATCCGTGAAGCTGAAACTTCGTGCCCAACAATTGTTTCACCCAAGAGCTGAATTCAGTCTCCAGGAAAACTGAAATATCTTTGGATTTCCTGTGGTAAATAAAGAATCACTGAGATCACTCTTGAAATCCTGGAGGGAGAGGTTTTTATGGCCTATTTACATGAACAAAAATGTCACTTATTGATGAATATACTATGAAGAAAATAATATTACAATGTAACCTAAAAACTACTTATGAAAAGCCAAGAATCCTCTCTGTTACATGTGGTACAGATTTAATTACTGAAAATTTTTTACTAGCTTTTTTATATACAGTGGAATAAGTTGGAACAATAGCCACTAAGGAGCCTATGGTATATCCTCTTCTTATTGAAAAACAAAGTGAATTCTGGAGAAAATAAAATATCTTATAAATCAAAAACATATCTCAACTATTTTCATGTTTGCTTATTATCTTCTGAATACTGTCAATAGGGATACTCATGTTTTATGGTTGAAATAGTAATACCTGAATTGTTCCATTTCTGCCTTTTAATGGAACTTCATTTCTTGTTTATATGACACAAAAATTTGTATGATTATTTGAAAGACAATAATATCCTACCATGTTAATGCACTATAATTTACTTAATTTTTTATTGTAAGACATTTTAGCTATTAGAGAATACACCTCAGGGAATAACCATGTGCATATTGCTTTGTTTTTTTTCTCTTCTTGACAAATTTCCAACATGAAATATTTATGACAATATACAAAGTGACACTGTAACTAGTTGAAGGTGAGGAAAGGAGTGTTTAAAATTTAGACTGCAGTTTTAACGGAAGTGACTGTCAATGATAAATTAGCTACTGAGGTACAAGGACAGAAATCCTGTCTCCTAATGGGTATGCAGACATTTAAAAGTAAGTTCCCATAGATGTCTGTTATCTAGTCAGCAAACCAACCAGTGGTTCCTGAAAGAGTATTAGAAATGTCTTAGATTTAAACATCCATGCAGTGTCACAAAATACTTTTAAGTACCTATGAAACCATTTTTATCACCTTAACCTTCAGATTAAAATATTAGGGAACAAACACTAGTACTTTCACACAGAAATAAAAATATGGATGCTACACATTTTAGCAGGGTAAGCATTAAAATTTTTTGAGTGGGCACTTCGTTTTGCACACGTAATAGAGTTGGGGGATATTGTTTCCTTATACAAAACAAGTGTTCTTACTCTGAAATACCACTGCAATCAAGGCTAATCCCATTTTAACAAATACCCTTCCACCAGCCTGAATGCCTTGTGGTGCTCTCCTTCTCTTTCCTAATACAGCCACATTTCTCTATGGAGGAACCAACCCCTTATTAACTTTCCTTACAATCACTTCTCAGCCTTTGTGGTTACTGACCCTACCATTTGACTGAAACCTCTCTAACAATAGGCAGCAATAATCTGTGGTGAAATCTGAAGAACACTTTCCAGTCTCTTCTTATTTGACCTCCCTGCTATATCTGATATTTTTTGATTACTTGCTCCAGGAAATTTTATTTACCCATGGCTTCCATGTTGAAACTCTCTCCTCATTGTCCTATAACTTTGCTATCTTAGCTATTTTTTTCCCCAAACTTTTAAGGTTGAGGCTCCCCAAGGTAATATCCTATGGTATTGCCTTCTCATTTGACACTTATGCCTGCTGAAAGCCTATTCATTTTCATTACTCAAAAATTACCTTCTCTACACTGATTCCATAATTCATATTTCCCATCCAAACCTATGTAGAGGTAATAACATATTGTAAAGTCAATTTTCTTTGTACATCAATAGCTTGGGTTTGTTTAAAACTGGACCTATTTCCTCATCCCAAGACCAGCTATTCTTATTTCAATATTTGTTCTGATAAGAGACACCATCATCTACTTAAACAGCCAGAATAATGTCCCCCTCCTCATCACCACTACACCACCTTCCTCTCTCCACTTACACAGTCAGTTAATTACTATATACTGTTCTAAATATCTCTGTAATCTTTCTTTCACTTGATACTCTCTGCTCTTCTTCCATAATGCCCTCGTTCCTAAGCTATTAAAGTGTCCTCCCAACTCATATCCTAATAGTTTCACTCTAATCTTATCTCTTTCTATGTTTCTGCCTCTTGCTCAACAAAGAGAATTTTCTAAACCACAGTTTGGATCAAGTTACATCCTGTTTGATCCACTGAACTTAAATCACCCTTAATTTGTATTTTATTTCATTTAGCTGTCTATCCAATCATACATCCATTCTTTGGACTGAGCCAGCAGTAAAGAGAATACAAAGGTTCTGGTCTCATGGAGCTTATAGTTGAAGACAGAAGACTAAAATTCAGCTAGCAATGACATATGTACCATAAAAATGAAAGCAGAGTTCCTGCGGAACCCTGTAAATAAGGGATTAGCAAAGCTTCACAGTCAGCCAAGGGCCTTGTGATCAACTGTAACTTGGAAGTTGCATGTGAATTTCCAAATTGAAGGTGGAGAAAATGGAGGCATTGGGTCATAGAGAAAATTGCGTGGAATGATTGTCCCAAACAGAGGGAACAACTTTAACCAGACTCTGAGGCAAAAGAGAACATACAGTTTTAGAAGAGCCTGATGGGGGGGTGGAGCACAAGTGTGAAAAGGGTGAGGGAGAGTAGGTACAGATGGAATGTAGGGGGTTTATTGAGATAAAAGGATGGTGACTTGACTGTCGCACTAAAGAGGTGATGTAACCACATGTATATTTTAGGACAAATAAGCAAGCAAAAAACCAGCTAACAAATCATAAACTCGCTGGTTGCAGAAGATCTTCATAATCAAGTTCCTGCCCACAGACCCTGCCTCATCTTCCCCTCATTTCCAGCAGCTCCATTCCTCGAATCCCAATCGTCTTTTACCGATTTAACATGGCCTTTTCCTAGCATCTGTAGTTATGGGCCTCCACATCTAGGCAAATGTCTTTTTTTTTTTTTTTAAGATTTATTTATTTATTAGAGAGAGAGAGGGAAGGGGCAGAGGGAGAGGGGAGAGAGAATCCCAGGCAGGCTCTATAGTGAGCTCAGAGCCAGAAGTGGGCCTTGAGATCCCCTGAGATCACGACCTGAGCTGAAACCAAGAGTCTGCAGTCACTTAACCAACTTCACCACCCAGGCGCCCCTTGAAAATGCCTTTTTTAGCTTCTAAAATTTGCTTCCTCTTTTCTCAAACTATCCCAATCCACCTCACCCTGCAAAGGGAGTTCGAGAATTTTCTCCTCTATGAAGCCATCCTTAACTCCAGGGTGGGGGCAGGGGGTAGGAGAGAGAAATTTATTTGATCAACTTGTGGTATTTTTCTACTGTTTCCATTACAAGAGTGGAATGCTGAAGTAGTAAAAAGGCTTCCCATGAAAGTAAGTAATCTTCTCTACAGAATCCCTGACAGATGGTCATGCAGACTTTGCTTGAACATTCAGTAACTTGAAGCCCATTCTTTCTAATCCAGGCCATTGTTTAAAGTGTTGAATTTTTAAGACTGACATTTGCCTTATAATTTCTGTCCATCATAACTAGTTTCTTTTCCCTGAGAGTATGTGAAAAAAGTGAAAGAAAATGTTCCTAGTTACTTTATGTTATTCAGTGCACTTCTCTGGACAATTGCTGTTTGATAAAGCCCAGCATAAAACAAAGCATTGATGAAACAAAATAGGAAAGCCATATTTGCAGCTAATTTTGTCTGATTATTACATTCACTATCTGATCTTATTTGAAGCATCTGTATTTGCCCTTACTTCTTAAAGATTTTGGCCCTTAGTTTGCTGACATTCTTTCTAATATTTCTTTTGTTCTGAACTGTGAGGATTTTAATATCCTATAGATGATCTTTCTAATACCCTTTACTTAATATTCTCTACAACAATGAATTACAACATATACGTCTCTGGCATCCACACTAAGCACAGCCATACCTGAAACCTCATTACCAATAACATAATCCTCTACAAACACAAATTCAAGAATTCCCTTCTCATATCTACTTGCTCCTCTTATTTCTCTGGATGCTAACTTCAGATTTTTCTTTTTACTCCAGTTAAGATGAACAATCCATCCATTGTTAGCACTCTTATAAGAAGAAGTACCAGGAGGCTTTCTTTCTTTTTTTTCCTGCCATGTGAGACCATACTACAATGTTTACTGTCTGCAAGCCAAGAAAAGAGATCTCACCAGAATCTTACCATACTGACACCCTGGTCTTGGAATTTCTGCCTTCAACTGCAAGGAAATAAATGTGTGTTGTTTAAGCCACCCAGTCTATTGTATTTGTTGTGGTAGCCTGAGTTAAGACAGTATAATTCTTTAAATAATATGGGGAGAAGAAGGAAAAAAAAATGAAAAAAAAATATGTTATATAACAATGCATAATTTTTCTCTTATGACATTATGCCACTATTTTATTTTTAATTGAACTTTTTAAAACATTGTCTTTCTTTCTTTCTTTCTTTCTTTCTTTCTTTCTTTCTTTCTTTCTTTCTTTCTTTCTTTTTCCTTCCTTTCCTGGCCTACTTCCTCAAAGATTTTCTCCATTTTATCTGGAAATTCTTCTTCTTTTCTCAAAGACTAGAGCATATGGTTGCTTATTTTAAGAACTTACTATTTCTTATCTACCCATGTGATCATTCTGCTTTTATTGCTCACACAATTTTTGACAATATCAGACAGGAAAACAGAGATAGCTGATTGAAGTTTGTTTTATTGCTTTCATCAGAATCTATACTGCTTGGATCTCAAATTGAACAATATTTTTCTGGGTCCATTCTGAAAACATCAATTGTAAATTGCCACTCTAAATTATCTACATTTAATATTTATTTTTTAAGAAAGACATTGTGAAGGTAAATTATTATATTTATGGATGAGTCTATTATCTGATTCATTCAGCAAAAATATTTTAAAACTTAAACAGTAACTCACTAACTGAAATATTATCATTATTTCTTTATATAAAAATGTGATGTTTATCTATAAGCAAGAATAAGTAATTCACCTTTCTTTCTTTTAGTTCCATGTAATTAAGCAGCACTGTTCTTGGATTCTCTGCTTGTTCTGTCTTCATGTTTTCTGTACCTAAAAAATAAGATTCACTAAGAAATATATTTCACTATGAAAACAGATTTTTAAAGATTTTATTTATTTATTTGACAGAGATCACAAGTAGGCAGAGAGGCAGGCAGAGAGAGAGGAAGGGAAGCAGGCTCCCTGCTGAGCAGAAGGCCTGATGTAGGGCTCGATCCCAGGACCATGGGATCATGGGATCATGACCCAAGCTGAAGGCAGAGGCTTTAAGCCATTGAGCCACCCAGGCACTCCTGAAAACAGTTTTTTAAATGCAATTCACCAGGATGTTAACATTATTTTTTTAATTTTAATTATTTCATTAAACTATTGTATCCAGTGCTTAAAGATTAATGAATTAAAATTACAATGTAGAATATGAAAAACTGACTAGATGAGCTTACCAGCAAATTAGACACTGCAGAAGAAAAGATAAGTAAACTTCCACAGATTAATAGACATTATCAAATTTAAAGCATGCTCAGATAAAATGTTTGCAAGCAATTAACACTGTCTCATTTTGCAAAATATCAAACATTACAATATAAGTGTAATTGGAATCCCAGAAGTGAAATTATGCAGAAAAATATTTGAAAACATACTAACTAGAAACTTTAAACATTTTTTGATAAACCTATTTATCCTAAAGTTTGACTGATGCTAATGGTAAATCCAAAAAAAAAATAAATAAATAAATAAAAAAGATGTGTAGGTATGTAATAGTTAACATTCTGGAAGCCAACATGTCAAAAGAAAAAAAGAGAAAAGAAAAAAAAAGAAAAAAGAGAAGGTAACTAATGCATAAACTATCTTACGTGTAACAAACAACATATAATGATGGCTTCATTTTCATTGGAAACAGGTCAGGAAACAATGGGATAACATCTTTGAAGCTGGAAAAAGAAAAAAAAAAAGTAAATTTAGAATTCTATATCACACTAACTGTAAAGTTCAGTATAATTCCAATAAGGGAAACTCAAGGAAATGTTATACCTACCAACACACACAAGAAGAAGTGCAAAATTTAAAAAAAAATCAGGTTATACTCCAAAAAGGGGAAAGGAAATAATTAAGGTAAAAGAAAGAAAAAAAAAAAAAAGAAAAGAAAATGAGAAAGAAAATCAATGAAATGCTAAGATTATTTTTTTAAATTAAAATCAACACAGGTTTGGAGGTCAAACGGGGAAAAGAAGAATTCTGGGTAACAAATATTCTCATCCTACATAATCTAAAGTAAAAAGAAACAATCTTTTTGATATGACAAAATTTAAGAGAAGAAAACCTTGTATTTTAAGAAGAACTGGAATAGTATAGTTTTAGAAGATCTATTTATTTATTTTGAGAAAGAGACAGAGAGAGAATTCAAGTAGGTGGAGGGGTAGAGGGAAAAGGAGAAAATCCTCAAGCAGGCTCTGTGTTGAGCATGGAGCCCAACCCATCCCAAGACCTTGAGATAACAACCTGAGCCAAAATCAAGATTCGGTCACTTAACCAACTAAGCCATCCAGGCACCCCTGGAATAATATTTTATTTAGTTATATATCAGAAAAAAGAAAGTGTCAACTAGCAAGTGATGCCTAAAATTAATTCGAGGGTAATCAAAATAACATCAATAAGAATTAATAACTAACTGTTGAGTATATTTGCTTTTGGAGATTGTTTGAAGAGGAAGAACATTGAAATAATTTTTATGTGGAGTAAGATACTTGCTTCTTGGGGGCGGGGGTGGGATGCCTGTATTATTTTAAAGTTAAAGAAAACCATGCAACAGTATTTCAGTAAACCTAAAAAAAAAAAAAAAAAAGCTAGATGGTGGTAGAACTAGAAGATATGCCAACCAGCCAATAAATATTAGAGTAACAACTGTCTTTTATTTTCAAGAGTCCATGTTAAAAGAAAAAAAGCATACAAAAATTATATTGAAGAATTGTTTATTGAAGGTTGCAACCTAACCCAGCAGGACATACATGTGCACACATGCAATTACACATAGGCACATCCTCACAAACTACATACAGATTGAATATGTATTCTGCCCTCTGAGTATATTGCCTCAAACAGAACCAGATATGTTATAGTACCTTATGACTATGATATTCTCAATGTACAAAAGAACCCCAAAAGCTTTCTGTGGAAAAGCTGTATATTTTTAATAATACATCTAAATATTAATTTACATTTAAAATATTTGAATATAAACATTTAAATTGCTGCTTTAGATGACAATTGCTAAATAACCTGAAACTATTAGCTTTTCAATTTTCACAAATCCTCAAACAAAATGCATTTTGATTATGCCCCTCTTAGCCAACTGTACAAAAGTGTATTGATAAAAAGCTGTGTTTCGTTTTTATTATTTTTTTACTAAGTTTTAAGTTTTAATTCCAGTGTAGTTAACTGGAATTAAATATAGCACTACATTAGTTTAAGGTATACAATATCATGGCTCAGAAATTCTATACTCAGTGTTCATTATGACAAGTGCACTCCTGAATCCCCATGACCTATTTCACCCATCTTCCCACCCACCTCCCCTCTGGTAACCAACAGTTTGTTCTTTATAGTTAAGAGTCTATTTCTTGATTTCTCTCTCTCTCTCTTTTGCTTATTTATTTTGTTTCTTAAATTCCATAGGTGAGTGAAATCATGTAGTATTTTTCTTTCTCTAACTTATTTCACTTAGCTTTATTTTCTTTAGCTCTATCCACATCATTGCAAATGGCAAGATTTCAAGACTTTTATGGCTGAATAATGTTCAATTGTGTGTGTATATGTATATGTATGTGTATATATATGTATGTATACGTATACCACTTTTTCTTTATCTATTCATCCATTGCTGCAATAAACATAGGGGTGCATGTATCCTTTCAAATTAGCATTTTCGTATTCTGTGGGTAAATAGCCAGTAGTGCAATTACTGGATCATAAGGTTGTTTTATTTTTAACTTTTTGGGGAACTCCATACTCTTTCCAGACTGACTGTACCAGTTTGCATTCCCACCAACAGTGCAAGAGGGTTCCATTTTCTCCACATCCTTATGAACACTTGTTACTTGTGTTGTTGATTGTAGCCGTGCTGACAGGTGTGAGGTGGTATCTCATTGTGGTTTTGATTTGCATCTGCTGATGATGAGTGATGATGAACATCCTTTCATGTATCTGTTGTCTGTCTTCTTTGGAGAAATGTCTGTTCATGTCTTCTGCCCAGTTTTTAATTGGATTATTTGTTTTTTGGGTATTGAGTTTTATCCGGTTTTTAAAAACATTTTGGAATACTAACCCTACAAAGCTGTTTTTTAAAAATTGTGACTGGGATTTTTGTTCATTTTGGTCAGATCAATGCTCTGAAGATTTATTTTATTTTTTAAGGAAATCTCAGAATTTCGGTGGTGACTTGCAAGTCGCAGAAATCATTCCACAACTAGTGTCTGCTTTTTAAAGAGATTTTTTCAAAGGCAAAAAAGTAGCTGAATTTTAAACAAAAGCTAATATGTTTTACACTAGCTAAGATATGAATCAAGTACAAAATTTACAAAAACATGACCCATTATTACAAAAAAAAAAAATAGTGGCTCCTTTATACCTATTAGATTTCTTTAGATAGTTTTCCCTATTGCTAATGTTTTGAGTTTTGGAAAGCATTTCATGAAAATAAGGGTTATATTGTTTCCATGCCTATTTATCATACAACCAGAAGATCATTCCAATATGGTTCCTGTCTGTAGAGACTTCTAGAATGATTTTTCACATCAGTTCACATCAAGAATCCATGTCCATTCAGTGCCTCCTTTCAGCATCCAAGTTCATACTTTTAATATATGGCTGTGTGTACTTAATGATCTCCTACCTGCTTTTCATTTTCTTTCTTGTTTCCAGCCTTTCTTAATATGCCCTTTCTTCCATCTAGGAGAATCGCTGACTCTTTCCTATTCCTAAACCTGGTAACTATGTAGCTCCTCATATAACCTGGATGAAACCGTGAAATTTGGTTTAGATTGTAGATGAGTATGAATGTTGGGTCAGGTTCAGCAAAATTACTTTCTCTGTGTTTTTGCCATAATTAACAAACTAGGTGCCCAAATGGTGAATGAACAAGGATACAAAGGAAGAGACTGTCACCCTATGTTCTCTTACTAAGCTAAAACTTTTAGACGTTTGGTATGAAAACTAAACAGAGAGACAACAGGTTTGTTGTTCTTCAAGCCCTAATGACTTTTGTATGATCTGTTAAAACAAATCATTTATTTACTTCCCCAGAGAGAAATTCATTGAGACCCCAAACAATTCTCACTCAGTATTTTTTATAATAAAATGTTTAACTGCCCACTTTACTTAACTACTCTAAACTTACTGAGCAGAGGGTAAAAGGGCCTACATTGGTATCTAGCAGAGTAGATAGCATTAGCAGGCACTCTACCAATATTTATTTATGTGTCCTAATATTTCTCATGCGCTACTATGTATCAAGTTGTTAATGGAAAATGAATAGAGAGTAAGAGAGGCAATATTTTGGTGAAATATAATATGGAGGTTTATCCCTCCCTCCCAAAAAAATGAATCACCTTCCAGGAAATAACAACAGACATACAAGATTTTTTTTTTTTTTTTTTTTTTTTTTAGTGGCCTTCTCATCTTCAAAAATAGAAGGTGGAAGATGAAGGGAGAACATCTATTGACTACTGAGAAGTTCAGACTGTGATTCAACTATCATGTCCCTGACCAAAATTTCAAACCTACCTGGCATTTGTGAACAACAACAAAACTTGAAAGAATGTACCTTTTATGGATCTATTGGAAGGAAATCATCAAACAGTATTCTTAATGAAAATATATTTGAATTAAGAACATGGATTTTAACAGGGAAGTTAAAAGGAGAGGGGAAGCACTGGTGGTGACCAATGAGTCTTGAAATACATTTAGTTGAATATAAATGGATGAATGTGCAATATTAGTGGAAAGGAAAAACTTGTAAATACCCTGAAACAAAAATAAAATAAAATAAACTATCCCCACACAAAACAAGCAATTGGGAGGAAGGGTTCTAGGAGGTGGGTGAGATTATTAAGGTTTATTTTCCTATAGGAAAACGTTGTCTTATTTCACAGCATTGCCCCCAATAACTTTTGCTTCTCATTAGTCACGCATAACCTTCACTGCTTAGAATGTGAGCTGAGTATTCTTGACAGAGACAATAAAGCTGAATAGTAGACACAACTTCTGCCTGCTGAAAGGTTGTCAGATGATGGTGGGAAAAACACATTTTTAAATAGAAAATAGAAAAATGCTCAGGAAGCTGTGAACTTTAGAATTGACTTTATGCATGCAAAAGGGAGACCAGGAAGACAGATGTTTTCTGGGAAGGGTTCCGTAGGAAGGGGGAAGGGTAGGAAGTCGTTAATAGGATTGAGTTTGTATTGTTGCAGGTTAAGTTTCAGCTCTCTGCCGTTTCCTGGAAGCCTGGCCATCAGAGAAGAACTACCAGCTGCCACCGCAGACTCCTGGAGCAACTGTGGAATAGCAAATAGCTAGACTGTCCCTGAAAAAGTGCCAGTTTGCGTCTCTCTCCCCAACCACCCCTCACGCGCGTGTACACACACATTCCCTCTCTCTCTCACACACACGCGCGCACAGAACAGATTCACTGCACATTTTTTTAATTGAAAGCATGCAAATGTGTCTTTTTCTTACTATCTCAAAGTTGAATATGTATCTGCATAAGAAAAAAAATCCCCCTTTTTAACAGATAAACTGAAACCCATCTCTGTGTAGAGAAAGGATTTAGGTCTCAATGCCCTGCTGCAAACACAGTCATTAGAATACGAGGATAATTAAGCAGTTTTCAAATCCAATGGGAAAGAGTGGGATCAAATGTACCCCCAGCTGGCATGGGGAGCTGGGAACTGGCATCTGTGGTTTATAATTCCAACCCTTATGTTGTAAGGGAAAATTCTCATATTCTATTAGGGTCTATTTTCAATTGATCATTGTCTCTTTCAGTTGTTTCATTTAAAAGCCTTGTAATTAACCTTTACCTAGAGGTTTCATTTGCAGAAAGGGATGGCATATTTTTGGCTGTGTTGTTTGAGGAGCAGAATGAGATCAATGTAATCAATAAGATTAAAATAGAATGTATTCAAATTGTTCAATGCAATTGGACACATTTGACATATCTTAGCATATTAAAGATGAGATTGAGGAAATAAGTTAATTTCAATTTAAAATAATAATGAAAGAGCAAACTAAATGGAAAATAAGCTACCCAAGGGAAAAAATCTTGCAGAGTTTTCTTTTGCCTTACTAAATTGAGTTGACAACTGTGCTGAGATTTCTAGTCCACTTGTTATCACTACCATCACTATCATTGGGTCACCTTGTCATACATCACATTAGTTACACACACTTCTGTAGAAACTGCAATAATCAGTATACATCCAGACAGTTTTCACTGTCATCTCTCCAAAATATTATTGACCAAATGGAAGCAATTCAATGTATTAGCCAGGATTAGGACCTTCAAAGTTCAATCAACAATTTAAAAAAATTAAAAAACACACATACTTGATGCTCTAAATAAATTGAGATTTTTAAAAACAGCAACATTTTCACAAAGTCAGATTCACTTACCTATTGTTCTTGTTCTCTCCTTTCTCTATCACTTTGGGAAAAGGTGGCATCAGAAACGGCATAACAGCCAACAAATAATTTCATGAACTAATGTTATACCAATTCATTAATTTTGCTAAATAGTCTTCTCTCATTTGTAATTTGTATGATAGCATTAGGGATAATACAATGCGGAGAGAGAAATGGAGAAAAGAAACAAAGTTCTGGATATAATTTGCAAATAACTAGCTCCAAATGAAGAAGATATTTCCATACTCTTCATCATGTCATATATGTGTGTGTATATATATATATACCATTTTTCTTAATTTACAAAATAATGCTACAAATACAAAAAAGAAAAAATAAAGTAAAAGAAAGCATTATATTTTCCCTGCTATTAGAATGAACTGGTTTTGTGTTATTAATAGACCCAAACAGCTTTTACTAGTATCACTCCCATGTCACAATGTGTTGACACATTATGTATTTTCTAACACATTTGGAACGCTAGGTTTCCCTAGTGAATCTCAGTATCTCGGAGGATGAAAACAAAATCTGAACACTGTCAGCAACATCCAAATCTGCTCTAATTTAGAGACTCAATGGACTGCCCAATTGCCATGAGATGTTCATTATGTGAGAAGATATAAACCTTTTTCAAGTTTTTACTTATTTAATTATTTAACTTTCATTTTTGGCATTTCACTTTCTGCTATTGTACTTGCCATCATTCTTGTTTGCTAGGTCACATATCCAAAATAAATAACAGGAAACAGGAAACTTTAAAAAATACTGAAATTATAATATATATTTTATATATATTTATAATTTATATGTAATATAAATCAATATAACATATAATAATATAATATAATATCTAACTTAATATATTAATCACTGCCATTAGCCTTTATGAACTTCGCTCCATCATTATATATCTCATGTGTATGGAGAGAGAAAAAATTAATGTATGCATATATCATCAAATAATCTTTGAACTCCTGATTCTCAATACCTACATTCTAGCCAGTATTTGGATTTAATAATTCTCTACAGTTAGATATTCGAATTGCTTCTACTTTTTTGCAATCAGGGTTGCCCAGTACATTCACAAATACAATTTATTGTCTCCACTTATTATTATTTCCTCAGTAGATATCCTACAAATGAAATAACATGGTCTAAATTACTGAAATCATTACTATGTATACTCTAATTTTACTTTAGAGAAAGACAATCTGCCAAAGTGGAAAAGGCACAAAACTCCATGAGTTAGGAATTTAATACCCAGTTACACTGTTTAACAGTTACTTTGGAAATTTACATGAACTATTTGAGCCTTTTTCCTTGCCTAGTCCAAGAAGAACATACATTTTCCTCTAGAAATTACTTGAGATATCTATCTATCTATCTATCAATAGATAGATATCTACCATAATGTCTGGCAAAATAGTGTTTATAACTGGTAAATATTATTACTGAAACCTACAAGCACTGCATTATGGTTGAGAACTTGTCCTCTAGTGAAGAAATTTTGAAAATGAATACTGGCTTTGCCACTCCACTGATTATGAAAACTTAAACAAGTTTTGAATCTCTCTATGTCTATACTTATTAATAATAATAATTCTTATTTCATAAGGATTTTATGAGGTTTAATTTGTGGTACAATATAATTAAGGTCCCAGAAAAATGTCCTGCACATAAGGTATGCTCGATAAATATGTGCTACTACATTATTTTTAATACTGCCAAGTTCACTTATCACCTACTTAAGGCATATATATATATATATATATATATATTTTTTTTTTAAGACATATATAAATGTTTTACTTAAACATTTGAGAGAGAGAGAAGGAGAGCATGGGCAGGAGAGGGCAGAGGGAGAAGGAGAAGCAGGCTCCCCACTGAGCAGGAAGCCCAACATAGGGCTCCATCCCAGGACTCTGGAATCATGACCAGTCAAAGGCAGACACTTAACCAACTGAGCCACCTAGGCACCCCTTAAGGTTATATCTTATTTAAAAAATATATATTTTGGGATACCTGGGTGGCTCAGTTGTTTAAGCATCTGACTTCAGCTCAAGTCATTATCCCAAGGTCCTGGGATCAAGTCCCTCATCGGGCTCCCTCTGCAGGGAGAAAAAAATTAAAAAAAAAAAAAAAAAAGAATAAAAAAATAAGAAATACATTTTTTTTGCAATTGCCCTAGTTATGAAAAGGTAGTTTCTTTCTATTTGTCTTATTTTAGTTACTGTGTATTGAATATCTCATTTATATTCATGGAATCGACTAATACTACATATTTTTCTCTATGTGATAGGAATTAAGAATGTTGCCTTTCATATTTTCTTGCAATTCCTTCCTAGTTTTATGTGTTAACTTTGTTGATGCTTTGTTATTGTCATATTTCCTTTGTAGATTGTCAAATCCAGGAAGTATCTTTTGGTTTTGCTTTTCTTTTATCCAGGTAAATATTCAGTTTAGAAGGAGTTTATTTATTTTTAATAGCAGTTAGAACATTGTATTTTGTAATTTTATTGGCTACATTTAACTCTAACTAGCGTCCTTTATGCACTTTATGTATTTATTAATTTGATACTATGTGCTTCGGACTGAATGTTTGTTTCCCCCAAAACTCATGTTGAATCCCTAGTCCTCATTTGGAGGTGAGGGCTTTGGAAAGCAATTTATTCATGAGAGTGGAGCCCTCCAGATGGGATTAACATTCCTATAAGAAAACAGAGAGGAAAAATTAACTCTCTCTCCACCATGTGAAAATACAGCAAGAAAGTATTCATCTGCAAACCAAGAAGAAGATCATCACTAGAAACCAAATTGGTTGGCACATTGATCTTGGACTTTTCGGGGTTTCAAAATTGTGAGAAATAGATGTTGCTTAAGCCATATAGTCCATGGTATTTCTTGTAGCAACTTGAGCTTTTGAAGACACTGGAGAAAGCTCAATATAAAATTTATATTACAAAGAGTCAATTTGTATGGAACCACAAAGGGCCCAGAATAGTCCAAGCAACCTTGTAAAAGAAAAGCAAACCTGGAGGCATCACAACTCCAGACTTCAAGCTCTATTACAAAGCTGTAGTCATCAAAACAGTATGGTACTGGCACAAAAAAAGACACATAGATCAATAGAACCAAATAGAAAACTCAGAAATGAACCCACAACTATATGGCCAATTAATCTTGGACAAAACAGGAAAGAATATCCTTTGGGAAAAAGACAGTCTTTTCAAAAAATGGTGTTGGGAAAACTGGACAACAACAAACAGAAGAATGAAACTGGACCACTTTCTTACACCATACATAAAACTAAATTCAAAATGGATGAAAGACCTAAATTCGAGACTTGAAACCATAATAATCCTAGAGGAGAACACAGGCGGTATCTTTTTTGACATTAGGCATAGCAACTTCTTTCTAGATATGTCTCCAGAGGCAAAGGAAATAAAAGCAAAAATAAAGTATTGGGACAACATCAAAATAAAAAGCTTCTGTACAGTAAAGGAAATAATCAACACAACTAACTGGCAACCTATGGAATGTGAGAAAGTATTTTCAAATGACATCTGGTAAGGGTCAGTATACAAAATATATAAGGAACTTATAAAACTTAACATCCAAAAACCATATAATCCAATTGAAAATGGGCAAAAGACATGAATAGAAGTTTCTCCAAAGAAGGAGGAGGGGCCAACAAACACATGAAAAGATGCTCAGTATCACTCATCATCAGGGAAATGCAAGTCAAAACTGCAATGATATTTCACCTCACACCTGTCAGAATGGCTAAAATCAACAACACAAAAAGTAACAGGAGCTGGTGAGGATGTGGAGAAAGGGGAACCCTCCTGCAAAGTTGGTAGGAATGCAAACTGGTACAGCCACTCTGGAAAACAGTATGGAAGTTCCTCAAAAAGTTAAAAGTAGAACCACCTTTTGATCCGGCAATTGCACTACTAGGTATTTACCCAAAGAATAGAAAAACACTAATTCAGAGGGATTCATGCACCCCAGTGTATAGCAGCATTATCTACAATAGCCAAATTATGGGAGGAGCCCAATTGTCCATCAACTGATAAACATATATATATGACTTCTTCTCGTCATATGTATACACACATACATACACATATGTGTGTATGTATGTGTGTGTACATATATATGTTTGTATATATATATATATGGAATATTACCCAGCCATCAAAAAGAATGAAATCTTGCTATTTACAATGACACGGATAGAGCTAGAAAGTATAATGGTAAGCAGAATAAGTCAGTCATTGAAAAAAAAAATACCATGTGATTTCCCTCATATGTGGAATTTAAGAAAAAAAATGAGCAAAGGGCTGGGAGAGAGAGAGAGAAAGAGAAGCAAACTAAGAAACAGAGAGAAACAGAGTCTTAACTATAGAGAACAATCTGATCATTACCAGAAGAGAGACAGGTGGGGGGGATGGGTGAACTGGGTGACAGGGTCTAGAGATGCACCTGTTGTGGTGAGCATGAGCATTAGGGGTTATAGGAAAGTGTTGAATCACTATATTCTGCACCTAAACTCATATTATGCTGTTAACTAACTAGAATTTAAATAAAAGCTTAAAAAAAAACCCCAAAGAGTCAATTTAATAAAAGCCACTTTTAAATAGTTATCTTCCCATCATGTATTTGTGATGATTTTTAAATTATATTGGCCCATCTATCCCATTCCATTGATTTCTCATAATTAAACAGTGCCACACTATTTTGCTTTTGTGGGGTTTATGTTTTTTATAAGAAGACAAGTGTCATAATTTGTTCTTCTGCTGTGAGACATTTAAGATACCATATTCACTTTTTATAAAAATATAAAAATGTGTATGTATATAAGTATAAAAATATGGTTTTTAATTGCAATCTCAATATCTATTTTTTGTCTTTCTATGTAATGATATTTGTATTAATTTTAATAATTCTGGAGAACAGTACATTTAAACTTTTTTATTAGTAAAATTGAAATATTTATCAAACTTCCACAAATCTTAGAAAAAATATATAGTTTGGCTAAAATTACTGGATTACTGGTTATCTTATTATGGTTTGACTCTCAATATGAAGAGTGTATTTATAACTTATTATAGAAATCAGATACTCAGTGAGCAAAGCAGAGTAATTTGTACCTTCCAATCCAAAGTATTATGAAAGACCCTATTGGGTTAAAGGCCTACACACCTTCTATCCAACTAGGAAGACTGCTAACCCATTTAATTAGCCTCAGCAGAAATGATAAAAGTAGAAGGAAAACTTCAAATTTATTTAATCTTGGATAAAGAGGAGTGCATAAGTTTTGAAAAAAAATTATATCTAAACTCTCTTGATATCATTGAAGGCAAATAATTTAGTGGTCTCAAAATCTCTAAATAATTATCACTTATCCACTTTACCTAGGAAGAAATATACACGAGAGCACTACATCAGATATAAATGATTTTTAAGGTTATTCTTGGATCATCTCATGCACAATATTTTAAAAAACATAATCAACACATAAGACTTTTGCTCCAATTAGTGCTAATTTCTCACTGAGAAAATATAGAAAACAATTATCTGCATAATGTCTCTAGTTTAATATATGATAATATTTAATGAGAAGAGTGTATTCACTCAACACTCATGAAACATCAATAGTCTTTTAGTATTAATGAATGCAACTTCACACACACTAACTTAGTAGTGAACATATTCAATTTCCTTATTTATGTTATCTCAAAATGCATATACTATATATACCCAACAGTAACTTAATTATAAACAGTGATCATGGCATTACCTATAAATGAAATACGTTTAACTAGAGATAAATTTCCTTCCAGAAACAAAATACACATAGTCTTACTTGCAAAATGAAAATTTTAAATTTTAATTTCATCTTTTCATGATTTAAAAAAACAAGTCTATTTAACCCTGTATATAAACATTTATTCCAGCAAATCAATAATCACTTAGCTAGAAAAATTGAATATGTCAGATGAACATATTCTAAAGCTTTCTTTTCACTTTCATGTTCTCATTTGGATTATGAATTATGGTTGTTTTTGCTTTGTTTTTTAAGATTTATTTATTTATTTGACAGAGAGAGAGAGAGAGAGAGAGCGCGCACGCATGCACAAGCAGAGGGAGCGTCAGGAGGAGGGAGAGGGAGAAGCAGACTTCCTGCTGATCAGGGAGCCTGAAGCGGAACAGGATCCCAGGACCTTGCGATCATGACCTGAGCTGAAGGCAGATGCTTAACCGACTGAGCCACCCAGGTGCCCCTGAATCTGACATTTTAGAGACAACGTTTAATTTTCTGTGTAACCATTTGCCAAACAGTATAATAATTCTGAGTCTTAGTGTAGAGAACTTACTAACAATAGCCAAAATCATAGCTCACTGAATTTCTAGGATTACTCTTTTTATATAGTCAGTCTATGGATAACATTGCAATGTAGTCCAAAACAAGGTTAACAGAGGAAAACACACAGTTTTCAAAGAAGAAAAAAAATGCCACAGTATACAATGTTCTTAGATATGAAGCTTAGTTCTTATGAATTTCAAAAGTAGATTTATTTACTACCCAGCTCATAATAGTTTTAGCTAATAATCTAAGATTTAGAAAATAATTTGCTGAGTTCACCTATAACCATTTCCATAATCTGTAATCAGAACTTAAATATAAATCAGTCTATGGGACGGAAGTTTCAATCCTCCTGACCCTCAGCGGTCAGACACTAGGGCGGAGAAGAAAGTTTTCCTTTGTAATAAACCATTCCATTTAGAGCACAGTGGCAAAACAAGGCTCCCTACTCTAAAGCAGGCATCAGGGACAGAATCTGTTTCTGAGAAGTAAATGGAACAAGCTGCTGATTATCACTCCCTGAGGCTATGAATTATTTGGAGGTCCTGGAAGAGGTGGTGATTGAGGGAAACCACCATGATTGCTGGTGCTTGATTCTACAATATCCGCTCTCATCAAGTGACAAGGTCCCCAAGCTGCTTTTGCATTTCTACGGACTGGAGTTAGTTGAAGTCATTGCCAAAACTTCTAGACAGAGGAAGTAAAACACAGAAAAGAGATGCAAAAGGGAAAGTTAAGCTACATCTTGAATGAGTCACAATCACAAAAACACATGAGTAAATACAACATCATAAAACAAAGAAAACTAGTAGATACAATTTACTCCAAATTAGTTGACTTACTGACATAAAATTAGTTTTTATTAATTATAATTTTAATTGTCAAAAAGAAATGGATGAATAATGTCAAAAAACACAGGGACAAAAATTATAAAACAGGAAAAAAATTAAAGATATATGTATATAATGTGTATATGTATACAAAATGAATATAGAAGTTACAGAGATGTTATTGTGTGTGTGCGTGTTTAAAACAAAACTAAGGCTGTGAGGGGACATATCTGACTCTTGATTTCAACTCAGATCATGATCTCAAGGTCCTGGGATCTAGCCCCATTTTGGGCTCCACGCTCAGGGACATCTGCTCGAAATTCTCTTCCTCTACCCCTCTCTGTGCTTGCTCTCTCTCTCTCTCTCTCTCTCAAGTAAGGGCTATAAGATAAACATAATAAGAATTTAAAAGACTGACAGTTGAGTAGCAGTATTTCAGCAGGAATAACTACACAATTTTAGAATTAAGAAAGTACACCAGTTCTCAAGTTGAAAAAATATTCTAACTCACTCTATTATACTCATATTCTTCTATGAGCCCTAGACTGAGTCAAGGAAAAGTTTAAAATTATTATACAGAAATATCCAAATAGTGAGGCCTAAGCAAGTGTCCTAAATTTGAAATCTTCTGCAGCATACAAGTAGATCAGCTATCCTAAAATATTTTAAAAATCACAATCAATACTGTGTTGCAACCTATTCTGCTGTTTGCTTAAAGGGGATTCCATCTTCTCACATTCAGACCAAAGGGATTCTGAGAACATTAAACATGAGAATTAAATATGTCAAAGACCATTTCATCTGAATACAGTTATCATTAGATAGTGAAAGTGAGACTATTAGTGGCCCTGCTGGTTGAAATTTATCCTGTTCAAGGAAGAAGAAAATGTAGTCGGGGGCGCCTGGGTGGCTCAGTGGGTTAAGCCTCTGCCTTCAGCTCAGGTCATGATCTCAGGGTCCTGGGATTGAGTCCCACATCAGGCTCTCTGCTCAGCAGGGAGCCTGTTTCTCTCTCCTCTCTCTCTCTCTGCCTGCCTCTCTGCCTACTTGTGATCAAAAAATAAATAAATAAAATCTTTAAAAAAAAAAGAAAGAAAATGTAGTCAGAAAAAAAAATGTTCAATCTGAAAGAAAAAAAAAAAGGATGCTCACTGTAATTTGTCAAGCCACATCCTTTTTTTTTTTTTTAAATTTTATTTATTTATTTGACAGAGAGAGATCACAAGTAGGCACAGAGGCTGGCAGAGAGAGGGAACGACAGGCTCCCCACTGAGCAGAGAGCCCGATGCAGGGCTCGATCATGACCTGAGATGAAGACAGAGGCTTTAACTCACTGAGCCACCCAGGAGCCCCAAGCCACATCCTTTTTTGAGATAATTGAGATATCTCAATTAACTCTTTTCTTATACTTCAATAATTTAGGCATATTTCAAGGATTTGAATATGATTCAGGACCACTGGAAAGAAGTTTATAAGGAGAGCAGTAACCAACTCAAGAGTAAATAGGGCCCATGTGTCCTGAAGGAATTAATATAGCTTCCAACTTTGCAGAAGACAGTAAGGCTTTTAGAGCTTCTGACTTTTCTATCCTGATGAAGGCCAAAAATCCTATTAATGTTACCATTTACCTCATCTTACAGCTAGTTCAGATTATTTTCTCTGGACAAAAGGAGAAATAGGAAGAAAACACAACCAAAAAATCATCAAGTGACTATCCTAAAGCAATTTGTCTCAAATATATAATGTGCATTGTATCTTTCCCTTTACATGGATCTGTCTTCTTTGAAGATATATATGTTTTGAATATTGAAATTAAATGGAAGAAAAATTTTAAAGTATAACAATTGTAAGAGAATATATTCAACTTGTAATCAATCATATTGAAGTGTAAGATGCTCAATTCAGTGGGAAAAGGAAGGAGAATTTTTGAGAACTCACAGCTATGTCCTGTTACTTAAATTGCTGACAGGGCCAAAAATATACCTGGGAAAATTGCTTAGTACAGCTGGCAAGTCAAGGGAGCAGATATTTAAGTGGTAAATAGTAGAAGGTCACACGCTAGTGACTGCACACACATATGCTGAAAACCAACAGGGTATCAGGGGGAAGCATAAAGTTTAGTGGAGTTAATACCACAAAGAATCTATATACGAGCATATCATTCAGCCTAGATTATCAACACTAAGTATTTTCTGATCCCTGTCTTTAGTTGATCTGTCCTTGTAAGTAGTGAAATAAAATATTTGAAAAATGGCTTTTCCTGGTATGACATTATTTATAGTATACAAGGGTCATCCTACACTTAAGCTGTACACTTTTAACTTCCTCTCTGCCATCGAGGGGTATTTTTCATATACGTAAGAGTTTGCATAATAATTGTGCTGTTTTCAATCCATTAGCTTTCAGCCTTTTTAGTTAACCTGTGGAGAATACCGATTCTATGTTCTTCCCTGTAAACCAATCGAATCCACAAATGAAAAGAGAGAGTAAGGAGCAGGAGGAGGCAGAGAGACAGAGAGCTGAGGAAACAGTAAAAAGTTTACTATGATGATTCCTGGGGCAGAGACAGATATAAATTCTGAAGAAAAGGTGCTCAGCATTCAATGTGGTGCCAGCAAGTGGGGTTTTGATAGACACGTCAAGACCATGAGTTATTTGTTCCTTACGTAAAGATTCTCATCTATACCCAAATCTTGTTTTATATTTTATATTTATATTTATATATTTGATATATAAAATTCAACATCTGTGGAGTATATTATCAATATTGTCTTGCAATGTCTTGCAACAAAACGGAATTATTTTAAGCTAGAGGACAGCTTACCCTGAAGCAAGACTATTATCATCTTCTGGGATCTATATGTTTATACTCCATCACTGAGAAAAATCCTACACCAGCTTCTGTGAAGTAAATGGAAGGATCATTAAACCATTAGCTCCAGAGGGATGCCAGCCCCCTTCAAGCATAACATACAGGCCTCCATATCAGAACTCTTTCTCTCACTCCACTCATTCTTCCAGTACATCTGCTTCTCATCGCTACTGGATCATTTACTGGACCAGCGGAGGAAGATCTAGGACAAGACTCGGCAGACACTGTCGCTACTGTTACTGCTCTATGTGGAAACAGAGGCGCTCCACTGGCAATCTAACAGTATCCCAGCTGATGTACTCAAAGTAGGCTTTATTTGGGGGTTAAATGTATTATTAACTTAAGCACGTTTGAATATCAGTTGAGTGGCAAATAATTAGTGAACACATTTGGATTCTTCTGGCTCAGGAATCAGCTTCTTGCTGGACCTTTTGTATTTTTCTCACACTTCTTGAACTTGGATTATGTTTACATTTTTGCTGTTGTTCTATGCCCTTCCATATTTTTCTGAGTTTTCATAATAAAGAAATCTGTGGTGCTATATCAGGGACCAATAATGTATTAGGAGAAACCGCTGGTCTTTGTTACTCTCCTTTCCTACAAATAATAGGCATTCATTTTAAGGGCACCTGGGTGACTCAGTCGGTTAAGTGGCTGACTTCGGCTCAGGTCATGATCTCGGGGTCCTGGGATTGTACCCCGCGTTGGACTCTCCAGTCAGTGGGGAGTCTGCTTCTCTTCCTATCCCTCTGTCTCTCCCCCCACTCATGTGCACGCATGCTCTCTCTCTCTCACTCAAATAAATAAATAAATAAAATCTTTTTTAAAAATAGGCATGTATTTTAAGGAGAAGCTTATAAGGCCTCCAACTTTGCAGTTTAACAGACTGATATTGTCATGACAGAGTTATTGATTCAAGTATCTATGGTGGGAGCTGTTTCTGTGAGTGAGTCTTATAATATTCTTATCTCCTCTTCTTATCACAGGCCAGATCATACTGTATTCATGGATGCATACTGCTCTCACACAAAAGATGATTGGTTTCAATTATTTTCCAATTAATACATTCCAATTATGAACCAAATATGACTAGAACAAAGGCCCCAGACACGTAGTTAAAGGTTTATTAGAAACAAATTTGTTCATTTCTTCAAATCTGATTCAGCCAACGATCTTGTTCATTCATTCATTCATTTGATTTAAAAAATGCTTCTCACACCTACAAGGTGTTAAGTCGGCCTCTAAACAGTAGGTATCCTCTATAGAACAAACCCTAGTCTCTTCTCCTAGGGGCTTCTAACGAACTAGGGATGGTTGTGGGGGTAGATAATAAGGCAAGGTCAAACGAGTCAAAAGGGGATTTTAATAGTGTGGCGATTTCAATGATGCTAACTCAATTCATATCTCACAATCCATATTCCACCTAGTTCAAAATTGCCTTTGATATGAGCACACACAGAAATCCTATTTTGACACCTACTCTATTAAATAGCTCAGAAAGCTTAAAGGAACCATTTCTTCCTTGACTTTAATGTATGATCAAATCACATACTAGAGTCAAGTCAAACTTCTTTCTCTTTAACCGAGCTGGGTTTTTTGTTTTTTTGTTTTGTTTTGTTCTTCTTCCAGAACCTTCACAGTAGTTCAAGTGCCCTGAATTGGGGTATTGGTGCATTAGCAGGGACTGTGCCTGCACATTTGTCCCAACTGTCCACTCTGAACTATTCTATAGAGAGGGAAGGAAGTAATACCAACTATCCAGTCCTGCATTATCCAAGCCAGACAGGGATTGTTCCTGAGGAAGGAAGTCACTAATGGTGCATTTGCTACTTGCTCCTCTGGAACCACTGATTCAACCGTACAAGCCCCTACTTATTTTTCATCCAAAGAGAATCAGAGCAATTGATTTCAGTCTCACAATATTATATAAATTGTAGGAACTCAAGTTTGTCAAAGTCAGAGCAGAACAATCACCTCAGTGCTTATGTCTCAAAAAGATGGTTATATCAGAAGCCAGACTCCACATGTATTGGCTCATTTCCTTCTAAGTTCCAGTCATAGAAATCAAAGTGAATTATATGGGTGACGTTAGTAAATCATGTTTTTTCTATGCCACATATGCAGCACCATACTGTGATATTACTGATTTAGTTTGAATTTTAAATTAAGATATTCTCAAAAATTAAAATTAAGTTCACTAAAACAGAGGTTCTGTGAGGGCAGGGGATTTTTTTAAATTATCAGTCATTTGCTTTTACATCCTTAGTACCTAGAAAAATGTCAAGCACATGACAGGTGTTTAATATGTTGAGTGAAAAAATAATTCTAAGTATTTTTTCTCCTTTTCATTCCCCCTCCATGAGACCGACAGCAGATTCTGAAGGAAATTCTTTCTCACGAATTTCCACTTTATTTCATTTCTTCCCATGTACCTCAAAATGAGGAAATTAGGAACACTTTAGGGAACATGAGATAAAATTACTACCAGTATGGGTTTATAAAATCCACAATGCTTACGGACCCTTTCAGCTGTCAGTAACAAAAATCCAACTTCAAAGATTTAATATGCAAGTAAATGACTGTTTCACAAAGCTGACAAAAACCCAATGATATATTCTTCAGACATGGCTGAATAGAAGTTTCTATTATGTCCTCAGGGATCTGACTCTCTCTCTCTTTTTTTCCCCTATCTCTCTCTCAGTAATGTTTTTCTTTTCACTGACTTTCTTCTCCAGCAGACTTCTGCATATGGATTCAAGATGCCAGTGGCATATCCAGGCTTACATGACATTATAGCTTGAGTTTCCATAGAAAGAAAAAGTGTGCTTCCTGATACATTGCTCTGATAAATGTCCAAGAAGAAATAAGATGGTCTCAACAAAATTTACATGGACAGCCCTGAACCAACCACTGGACTGCTAAGCTTGGGACTCCTGCTGATTTCTGGGCTGGAGGGAAAGTTCAGTAAAAATAACTCTACCCATGAACTAGGTAGACAGAAAAACATTGCCAACCATTCATAGACCACAAGACACTGAAAAATTTCATTCTTGCTTTCTTCTCTGCCACACGTCAGCTCACTTTATTTCTTATTCCTCATTATCTTTGTTTCAAAAAGATTGCTCTTATTTTTTTCTTTCCTAAATGCATCAAAGTGCATTCAGTTATGAAAGATTTTACACATGCTGTTCTATCTTTCTGAATATTCTTCCTTTTTCCATGTTTTACATCCTGACCACTTCATATTTGTCTTGCAACACTCGATTTAGTGACTACTTTTTCATGGAAGCCATCAAAGGTATTCTAGTTTAGACAAGATCCCTTGATCCATGCTCCCTGTTAGAAAATGTATATGGTTCTTTTCAGAACTTGTCACTATTGTAATTACATATTTTCTAAATATCTGTTGGCATTTAATCCCTTTACCTGCAGGAGGACAGTGCTCCAGACCAGTGCCTCCCTCAGTGTTGCTCCAGCTTATGACACACTGGCACATGGTAGGCATGAAACATCTTTATTAATGAGTCAAAGAAAATGAGTTAAAGAAATGATTCGATTAATTAAATGTGGACTAACTGGCTAATGTAGCGGGAGAATGTTGTTGTTGTTTTTATAAAGGGTAGATAATAAATGTTTTGGCTTTTGTAGCACATGCAGTTTCTCTCAAATATTCTTCTTTGTATTTTGCTGGTATGTCTTTCTGTTTGCTTTTTTACAATAGTTTTTAAATGTAAAAAACATTCTTATTGCCAAACCATATTAAACACTGACCAGATTCGGCCTGTGGGTCATGGTTTGCCCACCTCTGCATCAGTATGCTAGTAGTTACAATTTGTTTTGTAATTGCATAATTATAGAAAGGTTCTAATTCTATTCCTAATAATAATAATAATAATAATAATAATTGCTTTGGCTTTGTTTCTGAGATGAACACTTAACTTTCTACTCTACATAAATTTTGCTTCTGTTCTCAGCAGTACCCAGGCTAGGACCATATTGTTGTGTTTTCTTTTCAAACTTATTTGCTACCAACTTTTTCTTCCTACAAAATGCCTGTGAATTTCTTCTAATCTCCTGCTATCTGTGCCACACTGTGCCTTTTCCATTCTTCAGCCAAGTGTACCTGCTGTCCTAGCTTCTTGTGGCTGTTTCCAGGTTTTATGCTGCATCATCATCCCTTCTGCTTTCTGCTGTATACGGTATAATATTTCAGTAGAAGGAAGAATGTTTATTTAAAATAAACTGAGTAAAACAGACATTCTGAGATACCAACACCAGGGAAATAGGCGTGCCATCTGCCCTCCATAAGGAGCTCTTTGCCTGAGGGACATAACTGTATCACCCAGGTAAGCTCTTGCTAATGTGTAAATAGTACAGCAACCTACAAATCATGGTTGTCATTCTAGACCTTCTGTTCTTTTTCTGCCCTCAGTTCTATAGTATATTTTCAATCCTTTTTTCCCCCCACTATATATATTTTGACATCTCTTCCCCTGGAATAAAACAACCACTAGTCTTGTGAATGGGGAACTCAGAACATCTCTACCATTATTTTCTCGTGCCTTCAGTTTCTCAGTAGGAATTGTAAGATTTATTTTTTTTAGAAAAAAAGTGGCATTTAAAGTACTGCTGTTACATAATTAGAGGGTAATAAGGTAAAACTCAAAACATATGCATGTGTAAGTATTTTAAAAGCTATCTCTTGGGAATACATATTTATAAAAATAAGCGAGCATGCTGTGTCTTGCAAACTTAAAAAAAAAAGAATCTGTCATCAACTTACTCAAAAAAGAATCAAACTGTGGCAAAAATAAATTACTTCCCAAAACTTACTATGGGCAGCTATAAACAACACATAGTTTAATAGCTCTTCATCCAATATGACAAATGTTATATTGAGATAAATTTTACATACAATAAACTGCAGAGAACTTAATTTAATGAGTTTCTGTAAATGCAGACACCCATGTAAGCACCAAAACAATTAAGATGAAACATGTTTCCATCCCTCCAGAAAGTTCCTTTACGCCCACTTCAAACTAATCCTCATCTACTCATAAGTAAACCCTATTCTTATTCCTATCTGCACAGAATTAGTTTTGCTTATTCTTGAAGCATAGAGTATGTATTATTTTGTTGCTGACTTTTTTATCATAATGTTTTGAGATTTGTCTGTGTTTTGCATTTTAAAGGTCCACTCCTTTCGTTGCAGAGGATTGTTCCATTGTGTAAATAAGGGGTCATGAATACATCCAAATAGCTCATCCATTACCCAATTGGAGGACTTTTGAGCTATCAGTTTTTATCCATTATGAATAAAGCTGCTATAAACTCTCATGAGCAAGTTTTCTTTGGTGGACGTAGGTGTTTATTTTACTTAGCTAAATATCTAGAACTACATTGGCTGCTTTATAGGGTAGGTATATCTTTAAGTTTTAAGATATTGCCAAACCCTTTTCCAAAGTGGTTGCACTGTTTTACATTCCCATCAGCAGTGTCTGTGAGAGTCGATTGCTCCAATCCTTGTAAAAATTTGGTGCATACAGTACTTTTAATTTTATCCATGTTATTAGGCAGGAGATAGTTTCATATGTATTTCTTTCTGCTGATTCATGATGTTGAGTACTTTGTTGCTTCTTGGCTTTTCATATGATTTCCTTTATAATTTTTAAGCTACTTCATTTGTTATTATATTACTGTTAATATTATTATCAGCCTATAGGAAGTCGATATATCCTGAATATAAATATCTGTTTTACGTATTCTTGTCTGACTTATTCATTTCCTTAAGTAAGTTTCAAAAAGCAGTGAAAATCTTTTCTAAATAGGCTTTTTATTTTACTTTATTTTATTTATTTATTTTTTAAGATTTTATTTATTTATTTGACAGACAGAGATCACAAGTAGAGAGGCAAGCAGAGAGAGAGAAGGAAGCAGGCTCCCTGCTGGGCAAGAGCCGGATGTGGGGCTGGATCCGAGAACCCTGGGATCATGACCTGAGCTGAAGGCAGAGGCTTTAACCCACTGAGCCACCCAGGTGCCCCAGGCTTTTTATTTTAAAACAATTTTGTATATACACAAAAATCTCGGATAGTACAGGAAACGCAATATATTCCACATCGAGTTTCTTTTAGTAATAAGATCTTATAATAATATGGTACATTTGTTACTGTTAATGAAGCAATATCAGTGCACTATTAGTAACTGAAGTTCATACTTTTTGAGATAAGTTTACTTTTTGCCCTAGTATCTTTTTTCTGCTGCAGGATCCCATTCAGGATAAATAGTATACATAGTAGCTTTGTCTTCTTAGGCTCCTACGGGTCATGACTGTTTCTTAAGCGTCTTTCATGATCGTAACTGTTTTAGGAAGTGCTGGTCAAGGATTTTGTAGAATGTCTCTCGAGTGGCATTTGTCTAGCATTTTTCTCACTATGAGACTGAAGTTCTATATATTTGAAAGGAACACAGTGAATATCAAGTGCCATTTCATCCCATCATCAGATACATACTATCAACCAAACTTACTATTGTTGCGGTTGACCTCGACCAACTGGCTGAGGAAATATTTGTGAGGTTTCGCCCCTGTAAAAGTTACACACATCCCCTTCCCCTTCTCATTCCTTAATCTATTATTTGGAAGAGAGAGATTCACTATACACAACCCAAACTTAAGGGTTAAAAAGCGAAGGGTGCCACCATGAGGGAAATATTTGAATAAATGGTTTGGAATCCTTTGGCACTGGAGATTTGGCTTTCCCCCCATTCTTTATTTCCCCCATTATTTATCGATTCAATAATTTTATCAGTATGAACTCGTGGGTGTATATTTAATACTTTGGGTTAAAATACAATGGTTTGTGAGTTTTTGTAGCTCAAAATGTTCTAGTTTTGGCTACTGGGGAATTTTTCAGTTGACTGCTGTGTCCCTTTAACATATGCCCTCATTTTCTTCAAGTGTATGTGTGTGTGTTTATGATTTATTGATTTATCTATAGTTAATCCTGTTTATTTCTAGAGCAGTTTTAGAGTTAACAGAAAAAATGAGCAGAAAACAGAGAGTTCTCACATTTCTCCTTTCCCCATACCCCTAATTCTTAATATTTTGCTTTAATGAGGCATATTGTTTTGATTGATGAGCCAATCTTGATACATTATTACCTATAGTCCATAGTTTACAACAGAGTTTCCTTTTTGTGTTGCATATTCTATGGGTTTTGACAATTATCTAATCATATGTATCTACCATTACAGTTTCATATACAATAATTTTACTACCATAAATATTCCCTGTGCTCCAACAGTTTATCCCTACCAGTATCTTAACTAAGCCCCCTGCAGATTTTCCTCTGCTCTCTGAAGTTTTACTTTTTCTAGAATGTCATTTAGTTGGAATCATACAGTATGTAGCCCTTTCAGACTCTCCTCTTTGTTTTTTGTTTGTTTGTTTAAGATTTATTTATTTATTTATTTGAGAGAGTGAGAGTGGGGGGATGGGCAGATAGAGAGAATCTTTCAGACTCCACATTGAGTGCACATCCCAACATGGGGCTTGATCGCATGACCCATGAGATCATGACCTGAGCCAAACCAAGAGTCTGATGCTTGATCAAGTGAGCCACCCTGGTGCCCCTGGACTCTTTTCTTTCAGTTAGCCATACGCATTTAAGATTTCTCTATGTCTTTTAAAGCTTGATAGCTCGTTTCTTTTTATCACTAAATAACATTCTGTTGAATGACTAAATAACATTCCACAGTTTATCCGTTCACTTATTGAAGAACATCTTGGTTGTTTCTAATTTGGGACAATTGTGAATAAATGTATTATAAGCTTTTTTATGCAGATTTCTGTGTGGACATACATTCTCAACTCATTTGAGTAAATACCTAGAAGAATGATTCCTGTATCATATGTTAAGCTTATATTTAGTTTTGTAAGGAACTGCAAACTACTCCTAACGTGGCTGTTAACATTTTGCTTTCTGACTGGTAATGAATGAGAATCCCTGCTGTTCTGTATTCTTGCCAGCATTTGGTGATAGGAAAGTTTAAGTAACCTGGCTCTCACAGTCTGTCAACAGTATACTTATTTGTTCACTTGCAGTGTACTGTAGAGTGTATTGGAATTATTAACCAATAACTCAGTGTGAAACAACATTATTAGCTAGAGTGCAGTGCTTGTGTACAGCTGTGTTTGCTTTTAGTCCGACAGAATCCACTCATTTCCAAAATTATTTGTCAGTACTTTTTTCCTGACTCCCTTAAGGGAGGCTGTTTCATTTATTTGTAGTGCAACTAGATGGTTTCATCACAGTTCAGATTCCATTCTCAGATGCCCAGAACTCCTAAATGATGTTTTAAAATTTTCATACAAAAACATTTTACTTTTTGTACTGTAAAATTCTTTGAGTTTTGAAAAACGTGTTATATCATGTACCCACCATTGCATACAGAATAGTTTCATTACTCTAAAAAATTCCCTGTGCTTCACTTATTCAATCCCACTTTCTCTTCAAACTTCTAGAAACCACCACTTTTTACTGTCCTTATAATTTTCCTTTTTCACAATGTCTTATAATTGGAATCATACAGACTATAATGTAGTCTTTGCTGTCTGACTTCTTTCACTTAACAATAAGGGTTTAAGACGCATCCAAGTCTTTTTGTAGTTTAACAGCTGATTTTTATTCACTAAATATTAGTCTTTTGTATTGAAGCATTACAGTTTGTTAGAAGAATGTGTATTCTGCTGTTTGTTAGAAGAATGTGTATTCTGCTGTTGTTGGGTAGAATATTCTACAAATGTCAGTTAAATCCAGTTGATTGATGGTGCTACTGTGGTCAATTATATCTTTACTGAGTTTCTGTCTATTTTATCTATCAATTACTGGAAGAAGGTTGTTAAAGTCTGATTATAATAGTGGATTTCTTTTTCTCTCAGTTCTATCAGATTTGACCTTGTGTATTTTGATGTTTTATTGTTAGTTGGATAGATGTTTGGGATTGTTATGCCATCTTGGAGAATCACCCCTTTTTCAAAATATAGTATTTCTTGTTTTTCTTAATAATATTTTCTGAAGTCTGCTTCACTTGAAATTAAAATAGCTTTTCCAAGGGTTTGTGTGTGTGTGTGTGTGTGTGTGTGTGTGTGTGTGTTTTGTTTCTTTAGAGTTAATATGGTACCTCTTTCTCTATCCCATTTCTTTAAGTTGTTTTCATCTTTGTATTTAGAATGAGTTATGGGCGCCTGGGTGGCTCAGTGGGTTAAGCTGCTGCCTTCGGCTCAGGTCATGATCTCAGGGTCCTGGGATCGAGTCCCGCATCGGGCTCTCTGCTCAGCAGGGAGCCTGCTTCCCTTCCTCTCTCTCTGCCTGACTCTCTGCCTACTTGTGATCTCTGTTTGTCAAATAGATAAATAAAATCTTTAAAAATAAATAAATAAATAAAAATAAAATGAGTTACATACAGAAAACAACTGGTTCGTTCTTATTATTGTTTTATGCCCTTTGACAACCTACCTTTTAATTGGTCTATTTAGATAATTCACATTTTCAATAATCGTTGACATGGTTGGACTAATATCTATCATGTTGTAACTGATCCCTATTCATTAGTTTTTTTTTTTTTTCTTTGCCTTCTGCCCCTTCATTTTCTCCTTTCTCTGGTTTTGAGAATTTTATGCAGCTTCATTGATCTCCCCTCTTTGAATTAAAATAAAGAAAGTATTTGCCTTAAAGTTTCGAATATACATTTTTAACTAATTTAAGTCTACCTTTAACTAGCACTATTCCACTTCATATATACTTTTTAACAGCAGATTCTTAATTCCTTCCTCTAATCTCTCATGTCATTACTGCCATTCGTTTCATATACATATGCTGTAATCACCCAATACTTTGTTGTTGTATTCCTTTAAATGAACCTTTATCTTTTATATAAAGTAAGAATAAGAAATATAAAAGATTTATTTAATCTTCATTTATTTCTTTCCTGACATTACTCCTCTTCTGATGAAAATTTGAGTCCCTGGCTTATATTTTTTACTTTCCCCCGAAGAACTTCTTTTAACATTTCTTGCATAACCATGACTTCTACTACTTTTTGTCTGAGAAAATGTATTTCTCCTTTGGTTTTGAAGGGAAATTCTCCTTGACATAGAATTCTAGGTTGGCACTTTTTTTTTGCTTTAGTTTTGTTTTGTTTGTTTGTTTTTCTAACAATTCAAGTGTATCAGGTGTTTTCTATTATTGTTTGCATAGTTTCTGAGGAGAGGCCCATTGTAATTCTTATTTTTGTTCTTCTTTACATAAGGTTTTGTTTATCTCTGGCTTTCAAAACCATTTTTCAATGCTTTCTGAATTTTAAAAACCTAGATGTGATTTTGTTTCTGTTTTCTTATTTATTTCATTTGATATTCTCTGAACTTCCTAAATCTGTACTTTGATGTCTATCTTTAATTTTAAAGAGTTCTTGATCGTCAGTTCTACAAATATTTCTTCTCCTCCACTCTCTTTTATCTCCTTTCAGTGTATCGATTATATGTTACACGTTTTAAAATTGTCCCACATACGCTGAATGCTCTCTAATGTTTTTTATCCCCCCATTTTTCATCTTTCATTTCAGTTTAGGAAGTTTCTATTGACTTATCTTCAAGCTACTGGTGCTTTCTTTGGCTATGTCTGGGCTACTGTTGAGTCTATCCAAAACATTCTTCAATCTGTTACAGTGTTTGTAATTTCTAGAGTGTTTTTCTGATTCTTTCTTAGTTTCTCTCTCTCTCTCTGCTTGTATTTGAATGTCTTCTCTTCTTTCCATTAGAGCCCTCAATACATCAATCATAGTTACTATAAATTCCCTGGCTGATAATCCCAACATCTGTGTCATATCCAAGACTTGTTCTGATACTTGTTCTGTGTCCTCAGATACTTTTTTATTTTTTTTTTCTTGCTTTCTTGGCATGCTTTCTGATGTTTGTTGAAAACCAGACATGTTCAAGAGGCTCTAGAACCTTAGGTAAATAGGCTTTAAGGGCAAGAATTTGTGGTATTCGGGCTAGGGTTAGGTTGGATTTCATGTTTGCTAAAGATGTAAGTGCCAGAAGCTTGGAACCCCTCTTGGGTTTTTGTTGCCAACTTAACATGCAGCTTCCCTCACAGAGCCTGCTTCTAGCCCTCCTTTCAGCAGCAGTGCATTCTTATTATGCCAACGTCCTGTTGGTTTGGGGGAAGGGAAGGGAAGCCTTTTAAAATCTTATGGCTACATCTCCATCTTTTAGTGGGCCTCTGTCCCTGGGTTTTCACTTTCACAGTGTTTTTGTTGTTGTTTTTTGCTTGCTTTGTTTTTTAAAGTGGTATTGTCCCCTCCCCTTATCTGAAAGTAAGACCTTAATGGGAGATGAAAGTGGAGGAAATTCTTCTCACTGGGATAAAAAGCTTTAGTAAAATATTGTTTCCCTGGAGACTAGGCCTTTGTAATGGAGAATGCTTTAGGCACTGCCAGAGCCTTGAGGGGAACTTTGAGAACCTGGTGAGTTTTCCGAAGATAAAGTTCACAAATTTAATAAAGATTAAAGTTCACCCTTATCCCCAAGGACATACCTTCAGAAGTTGTTCACTCTCAAGCTAGTCCACATTCAAACTCCAAAAATTCATAAAAATTACCTTTGAACGTCCTTCAAGTTTATAGATTCTGTGTTTGTATTCCAGGTAAGCAAATCTCAGATTTGAATCTCTGGATTCACCTGTTTCTCCAGATTTCAAAGTGGAGATTTGCTTTGCAACCTCAGGTCTTTGATGGGACCAAAAAAGTAATTAAATTTCATTTGGTTAAGTCAATTATTGATGTAAATACAGATATGATAACCTATAAGCTTTATACATATTGGGAATAAACTCAAAATCTAAATATTTTAATTTTGAAAAAGTCAAATTTATAAATTTTTCTTCTATTTTTTTTTTCTACGTTCCCTTTTTTCCCCCTTTATTCTAAGAAATCTTTATCTACCCCAAGGTCATGAAGATTGTTTCGTACATTTTCTTCTGGAAGTTTTATAATTTTAACATTTATGTTTAGGCTTGCCATTCATCTTAAATTAATTGTTGTCAATGGAATTAAGTGAGGATTTAAGAGTTTTTTTCCCCCTACGTTTATTGAAAAGATATTCATTTGTTGAAAATACATTCATTGTATAATAAGTTACAAAAATGATGTGTACAGCATAGGGAGTATAGTCAATGGTATTGTTAATAGCATTGTATGGTGACAGATGGTAGGTGGTGGGCATGATGTACTGTATAAAGAAATGGGATCACCATGTTGTACACCTGAAACTAATGTAGCATTGTGTATAAGTTATACTCAAATTATTATTATTATTATTTAAGATATTCTGGACACCTGGGTGGCACAGTCGGGTGGGCTACTGACTCTTGGTTTTGGTTCAGGTCTTGATCTCAAGGTCATGAGGTTGAACCCTGGATTGGACTCCATGCTGTGTATGGAGTCTGCTCAAGATTTGAGATTCTCTCTCCCCTCTCCCTCTGCCCCTCCTCTCTCAAATAAGTAAATAAATCTTAAAAAAGAAAAAGACATTCATTCTGAATTTCTTGCACTCTTATTGAAAATCAATTGTCCATATAAATGTGGGCTATTATCAGTTTCTGTCTTCGGCTTCATTGATCAAGTTTCTAAAACTTAGGTCACTACCACAGTGTCTTACTACTGAATCTTCATAATGTTTTAATGTTTGTATTAAACAGTCATTTATTTTTAAAAATAATTTAAAAGAAACACAGGTATTACCTTTTGTATTTCCTCATATACTTACTTTTTGGATACTTTTCATTCTATAGATTCAAGTTCCTATCTTGTGCTCTTGTGCAATTTTCCTATTATAATAGAAGAATTTTCTTTAGCATTGCTTGTAGTGGCATGAATTTTCTCAGTATTTGTTTTTTTCTAAATTGTTTTTATTTTGTGCTCTTTTTAAAAGGAGGTCTTCATTGGATATTGAATTCTCAAATGACAATTACTTTTTCTTTTTGTTGTACTAGTTTTTTAATGATAAAAAGTCTACTGTCTTTCCTGTCATTGTTTCCTGGATATAATGTACTATTTTTTAAGCCAATTTCAAGAATTTTTCTAGTTCTGATTTTCAATGGTTTGCTCATGTGGGCCTTTCTTCACCCAATATATGTTTTTTTTTTTTTGCTGAGTTTCTTAGATTTCTAATATACTGTTATCACTAAATTTGCAAGACTGTCAGTAAGTACTTTTTCAAATAAGTTTTTTCCTTTCCCATTCTTTTTCTCTATTCATTCTGTTCTTTTAGTTAGATATGTACTAGTCCGGTTCATAGTTCTCACAACTCACTGAGATTCTATTCCTTTTCATTTTTCACTTTTTGGTATGATTTTTTTTTTATTTCATATTGGATCTTCATTAAATTTTATATTCTGTACTTGTCTCCAATCTGCTATTAACTCCATGCATTTTCCTTAAATTTCAGATATAATAGCTTTCATATAGAATTTTTATTTGATTCTTTGGTGTAGTTTCTACTTCTTTTTTGAGATAGTCTCTTTGTTTATTATGACCGCATTTTTTGTGTAAGTCCATGAACTTAAGAATTTAGAATATCTGCTAAGGAATGCCTAGCTGGCTCAGTTGGTAGACCATGTGACTTTTAATCTCAGGCTTGTAAATTCAAGACTCACATTAACTGTAGAGATTACTTAAAAATAAAATTAAAAAAAGAGAGAATGTATAATATCTGCTTTATATTCTTTTTATTACTCCATAGCAAATGACATAAACTTCACTGCTTAAAATAATATCCATTCATTATCTCACACCTTTTAAGATCATTAATCATGGTACACTCTATTAGTGTCTGCTACATGCATAGGCTCCCACAAGTCTGAAATCAGAGTGTCAGCTGCTCTGGGCTCCTGTTTCCTGGCTCTGGGAAAGAATCCATTTCCAAGTTCATTCCTGTCTTTGGCAAATAAATTTATTTGTGGTTGTAGGACCAAAATAACCATTTTCTTTCTAGCTCATGGCCTAGGGCTACTTTCAGTTTTTAAAGAACTCTCATTCTAGAAGCCACTTCAGGTTTTGCATTTCATCCCTCCATCTTAAAAACCAGTACTAATGTTTCACAATTTTTGTAATCCAAATCAATAAGAGAGAAGATTATCTGCTTAAATGTTAGTCTCATTCAAACATATTCTCCAAGTTATCAAGCAATATTGATCACCACAAGTAGTAATCTTAATTTTATCTGCTTTATGTTTTCCCCTGTTACATGATATGATCACGGTTGTGATAGCTCATGGTATTATAGTCCCAGGAATTAGGACAGAAAATCTTGTTAAGTCATTTTAGGATTCTGCCCACCATGTTTTAAGGTGCTTTTCTGTTCATTTTAATACCCATGTTAACTCAACTTCTATTTATATGGGCTGCTTTTTCTCTTGATCTTTGGTCCGGTTTCCTGTTATTTCATGTCTAGTTATTTTTCACTGTAAACTGGATAATGAGTATGATGGTGTGTAGAAAATGAATTTTGTTATCATCCTTGAAAATATGTTTATCATTTTTTTTTTCTAGTACAAAATCTAATTACTGGCTGTCAGCTTAAATTTGTGGACGCTTGGTGTCATCCTTTCTTTTTTTCAAGGAAAACTTCTTTAGTCCTGCTATACAGTCTTAATTTTAAGGTGTGGTGATTTTAGGTCTTAAATGATACATCTGAAATGTTTACTATGTACCTGCTAATGTTTTGAGCTCACCCTTCATACATTGTTTCTCCTGTGGCTCAGCAGTTTTAGCTTTCCAATAGTTATTTTCTGGCAGATTTCTCAAATTCTCCCTTTTACATATGTAAGTCAGGATCCATTCAAGGACTTAAAGGGACTTAAATGCAAATTGTAGAATTGCCCCTTTGGGAAGCCTTCTTTCTTTGCAGGACTTCTTCCTCAACTTCCAGCCAGTCTGGTAACCAGAACTCTTTCAACACCTTAAATCAACAAGACTGCATCTTCCTACTTGAATTCTACTCAATTTATGCCCCAGAGACTGAGGATGTCACTCAGGTTATAGTATTATCAGAATTTCACTTCAAAAAAAAAAAAACAAAAAACAAAAAAACCCTTCGTAAATTTCCTTTTTTTTTAAGTTGGCATATACTCAAATTTCTATCTGATTTTTTCCCTTGTACTTTCCTTTTAGTAATTATTCTATTTCCTTTCTCCCAAATAGTTAAGTTTTATTTGTTTATTCATTTAGTTAATTTTATATTTTGTCCTCTCTGTGAGTTTTGTCTAACACTGAGCTGTGTTGTTATTACTGAACTAGAACCTCCTATTGACATTTTATTTACAATGCTAGCAAATATTTAGATGATGAAGATAATAATAGTAATGATAATAACTCCTTAATTTTGGTTTGTCCATAAAATTGGAAATTCATTTTAAATTTATTTAATTTTGTATGCAAACATATATACACATAAATTTGCACATGTGTTCATATACATATACATATACATGTTTAGTAAAAATGGGATTTTCTGTACTGTACTTGGAGGATGTATTCAAGTCATTATATGCCATTTAATTTGCACTATTCAAAATATGTAGCACTGTGCCTTGCCTAATCATGCATCTTCTTCAAATTGTTTATTTCTTTAAGATCTAATTCAATTTTCGTCTGCCAAATAAAGAATTCTTCCACAACCGTTAACACTCACTGATATTTAAAACATGATTTAGCACTACTTTTCATACTGACTTGGCTTTCTCACTTTTTGAGTCATATACATTACTCATGACTCCTCAACTTGAAAGCAAAATTCTTCCAGATAAGTACAAAGTTAAAGGCTCTTTTTAAAAATGATTCATAGGAAATTGAACTTAAGATCTATATTCAGATAGATGTAACTTGTAGCTCTGACCTAACACTTGGCTGTGTGACTTTGACACACTTCTTAAATTTTCTGGCCTCATTTCCCTCCTCTGAAGATTGTAATTGAGAGTGTTTTCTGAATTTTAATATGGTTTATGTTATTTTTTTTCTAGAGTCATACATTAATGTTTCAGACACACTTCGTTTTCAATAATCTTTGCTGATTGAATGATAATTCTACTATCTTATTTGACCCAGTGTGCTGGGTCAAATAGCTAATTAGATCTGTGTGCTTCTGCTATTGCAACACTTTCAACAAGTAAAATATAACACTTTTTGATAATAGTCCTAAATGATATATCCCTGATATCAACAATAAAGATTGCATAGCTATTTTAAAGCATGCAGAAGACATCAAATTGGATACACCACTGTGGCTGAAAATTTCCAATGTGAAATGAGTAGGATGGTGAGAAACAGAATTTCTAAAACTTTAACTTTGATTTGAAATGATACCAGGCTTATCAGTTTTGTGCTTTGCCTCAACTATCTGGGTGAAATGCCTGTCTTTTAGTAAACAGATTTAGCACTGGAAAATTTAGAAATTTTTCCTTGGGGGAAGGGGAAGAAAACCAGGCCTCTTCCCCCTCCCCTGAAAATATTAACTATTATGCAAATCTCACTTTAAGTTGTGAAATCTCTAACAACTGTAATAATTAGATTGAAATCAGAAAAAAATAAGAGGTGGTACTCTATTTAGTATACCATAATAAATAAGCTTATATATGATACATTTTATCCCTAGATGTCAAATCACTCAACATCTGAAAAGTGTGAAATAATTTGCACAAACATATATTACAGTTAGCCTATGATTTAAATGAGAAATCTAAGACACTCAATTGATTTAGTTATGCAGTTATATTATTCT
Source organism: Lontra canadensis (assembly GCF_010015895.1). NCBI lineage: Eukaryota > Metazoa > Chordata > Mammalia > Carnivora > Mustelidae > Lontra > Lontra canadensis. The sequence continues at coordinate 19,193,873 of NW_022631016.1, read as the reverse complement.
TCTATATTTTAGAAGAATATTATAAGCTATATTATAGCTCTCTGTTCATTGCAGCCATCTTATTGATCTATTTTTAGGTGTAAACAAATCTGGAAAAATTTGTAAGCCATGTCTTGACAATTATAGAGAGATAAAACAGATTTTTCACAGTCATGTCTGTGCTTATTATAATGGGTTAATTAATTATATTTTTTGGATTACTGCACCTTTAATTCTGTGAAATTCTAATCAAACATATTTGCAAGGATCCAGAATAAAACTTCAGGTAGATGGTTTTGATCAATGCAATTTTAATTGCTAAAAAACAGGTAGGGGACAGCTGAAATGGTTAGAACAAGTTATAATTTGAAGTTGTTAAATATAGTAAGTTTATTTTCTTCTTAAAGGAAAAGGTGTACTAAAGATGAAAAATTGACTGGATTTTTTAAATTGTCTCCTTACTTTTTGTTCCCATTTTTGTGATAAATGTGATTTTTATCAGGTAACATACTTGAAGTGTGCTGCATGAGCTCTGGCATAGGTGGGGAACTATGTAAAGAAAGGGTCATATTGCCATTGCCATTATTCACTGGACAATAGATGACTAAAGTTACATTTGGAAAAGAAAGAAAATAAAAAATGTTGATGACATTAATAGATGAAAACAAATGTAATTATTTTAATTTTATTATATCTATGCTAAGTTTTCATCTTTGGTTTGTAATACTGGTAATTTTCACATTTTGCATATGATAAAAATGGATTTGCATATTTCCCTTCTACTTCCATTAATTACCTTATTCTGAAGTGTAAATTACCTCTTTTAATTCTTAAAACAAATCTATGAGTAGGTCTATTATGTTCTCTGTTTCACAGATGAGAAAAATGAGTTGTAGAAGGGATAAATGACTTTCCTAGCATTGCATAGCTAGTTGACAGCAAAGCCAATATTTGGACTCTGGAATTTTGCTTGCAGGATCCATGTTTTTAGCCACTTCACCATGCTTCTGACAGTCAACGAGTCTTTCATAGATAAGAGCTCCAAATATTACAGACAGACAGGAAGCTGAAAGCTAAAATGACCATGTTGTGTGGTATTGAAGAAACTATTGTTTTCCTACTCCTTTAGTCTGTCATAGACTTTTCAGCTGCTGAGCTCATTAAAGGAAAATAAAGACTGTTATTTGATTCTTTCTATGGGGACATGGGTTCCTAAAACTGCTAACCATTAAGATAGATAGATACATGGGTTTTGTTTGTTTTGTTTTTAACCTGGAAGGGTCCTGGTTAAGTGAGAACATATACACAGCTTACATTTTAAAAAAGGGAAAATGCACCAGCAATACACTTAGTTAAAATATAAGGAAGATATTTTGGGGTAGAGGTGGATTAAGGGAGTAATGAGAGCATAGAGGAGTAACTACAGAGGATAAGGGCAGTTCATGAAAGAGAGAAAAAATAATTTGACAAATATTTCTGTGGACTATAAGTTTACTTTAGTTTTGATACATATATTTAAAAGAATAGAGCTATTGATAAATTATTACCTATTTTATAAAGGCACTCTGATCTTGAACTGCATAAGAAACACACACATACACACATTTGCATACATACACACTGAGAGCCCTAACCCTCACTCAAAAAAACCTCTGTTTCTGCTTTAAGCTAACACTGAAGAGTATATCTTAGCATTTTTCTATATGAAACGCATTCTACATGGCATTACTGAAAAAATGTTGATTTGAGTGAATGTGTTATTGTGTACACTAGCAATAATTCTCTTACAACACAAGAGAGAATTTCCTATCTAAAATCCCATTTCAACATCTACTTCAAACCAGCTCTGTCTTGGGAACCTTCCTCTAAAGAGATTGAAATGGGAGTCTTTGCCTACATTGTTTATTCCCCATAGGGAGCAGTTTAGCTCATTCTTAACCCCCTCAGTCCTAGGCTTTGTTTGAAACACTAGATTGGAAACCTCTTTGAACTACTTTAAAATGATAATCATCCCAAAATTAACTCCCTCCCTGGAAAAAAAAAAAAAAACTGCATTCCTATTAAAAAATATATTACATTTGGCCATATTGATAGCTAAACATAACCTGAATGCATAAGTAAATACATAAAAATTATTTTTCAAGGAAATACATAAGTATACACTATTTTTTAACCTAAATAATTTAACAATAACTATTGTTAACTCTAAGAAACAAAGTTTTATGGTTATATATTCTTTAATTAAATATTTGATTCACTTCAATGTGACACAATGCTTGGAGTAATTCTACATAACCTTTATAAGATAAAGTGAGTCTAATCCTTTTTAAATACTAATAATTCATTTTCTCTGATTAAAGCTATGTTTGATTTACTGATGACTAATATTCATATAGTAATTTTTAAAATAAAAAATACAGTTATATATGTGTGTGTTTTCAAGGATAACAATAGTTAACTTTTATTTTCCAGACTTTCTGAAATGAACACAAAGATATTTAAAGTAAGCCAAAATATTAGAAAGCTTTTGCTGTATATCATTGAAACAGTTGATTTTAAGGAAGACTAAGCCAGATTTGGCAAAGCACATTATGAAAGCAACACTGTTTTGCATTTATAAGGGAGATTACCTGGCGTATTCCCATAAAACTTTTAATGATTTCAAATGTATTTCCAGGCTGCTGTAATTTGTTTAAGTCGTATTTTACTATGGCAAGAACACTTAGCTTGAGATCAACCCTCTTAATAAATTTTTCTGGGCACGAAATAGTATTGTTAATTATAGGTATAATGTTGTACAGCAGATCTCTAGACCTTATTCATCTTGTGTAAGTGAAACTTTATGCCTGTTGATTAGAAATTTCCCTTTTCCCCCTTCCCTTGCCCTGGCAACCACCATTCCACGTGTGGTTCTATCCATTTGACTAGTTAAGGAACCTCACATAAGTAATCGTCTTTCCATGACTGGATTGTTTCACTTACATAATATCCCCCAGCTTCATCTCTGTTGTCTCGTATGGCAGAATTTCCTCCTTTTTTAAGATGGAATAATATCCCATTGTATGTACATATTCCATTTTTAAATCCACTCATCCGTCAATGGACACTTGGAACGTTTCCACACCTTGGTTCTTGTGAATAGTGCTGTAATGAATATGGGGCTGCTAACACCACTTCGATATCTCGATTTCAATTTCTTTGGATATACACCCTCACGTGAGATTGTTGGGTCACATAGTAGTGCAACTTTTGATTTTTTGAGGAAACTGCATGCTGTTTTCTATAGCAGCAGTTGTATATTTAAAGTATTAACAATACTGAGAGTAATACAGAAGGAGATAAAGGCATTTCCTCCCCACCTCCATTTTGTAGATGAGGAAATGAAGGTAGAGAGAATTTAAGTCATCTACACAATACCACACAGCCACTGAATGATAGAGCCATGATGTTATGGCAAGAACTGCAGCACACATTCTCTAATGTAAAGTAATACAATGAAATATTTTGTCTCTCATCCCATTGACAACACAAATTCTAATCACCACTGTTACATCACTGTCACTGACCCCAAGACGAAAGAGAAAAAAGAGACAAGAAAAAATAACATTCAGGGCTCTGCCCAATACACCCAGCTCTACAAATATACTGAGACTGATATCTTACCTCCCCCAAAATATATCTCAGTTTAGACATTATCAATGAAGCACCAAAGACACATACAAATGCTTCACTTAGACTAGAAGTTTCTAAATGAAACCATGCCTATTCCTCTAGATAGACACAGTCAGTATCTACATTCAATTGAAATTTGCTTAACTCAGGACTAAAAATCAGTGGAGTTTTTCCAAAACCTACCAAAAATATTATTTAACATTTTAAAAACAAATTGACTGCATTTTCAAAAAATTCAAGTAGTTGTATTATTTTGTTGATACAGCCACAAATACAAAGGCTGGTATATTTTAAAGCAGCAAAATATAGCTTTATCTTGCATAACATTTTATACATACTGTGCTATTTTATATATTCTCTCAGTCCCCTAGATGTGTCATTGAGTCAGTGAATGATTGTTTGGCAGTTTTACATTTATAATTGACCAATAGTGAAAATGTAAATGAGAGAAAAAATATAAGATGTTGTCAGATGGTGATCAATTTATAGTACAATTTTTCCATGTAATGTTCTATAATTGAAATGATATTTGGAAGACATTATCTTAGAAGAACTTTTTCCTGAGGGCATACATATGGAGCATTTTCCAAAACTGCCTTTGTTAAAATTTTATTGAAAACAAATTATTTAAAAATTTTATTAATATTAACCCTTCAAAACAATTAGTAGTACTTTTTCTTTTTTAAGATTTTATTTATTTGACAGATAGAACACAAGTAGGCAGAGAGGCCAGCAGAGGGGGAGGGAGAAGCAGGCTCTCAGCTGAGCTGGGAGCCCAACGTGGGGCTCAGTCCCAGGAACCTGGGATCATGACCTGAGTTGAAGGCAGCCGCTTAATCGACTGAGCCACCCAGGTGCCCCAATTAAGTAGTACTTCTATGATGATAATAATATCGAGTACACAAGCAACTAGAAATAATTCAGTGCTTGAATACGATTTGCTGTTAAGAATATGGTAGTGAACAATGGTTTTACATAAGTCTCTTTAATTCAAGTCTGTGTGGATTTTATTTTTTTTTTTAAGATTTTATTTATTTGTTTGACAGAGAGAGAAAGACATCACAAGTAGGCAGAGAGGCAGGCATGGGGTGGGGGAAAGCAGGCTCCCTGCTAAGCAGAGAGCCTGATGTAGGACTCGATCCCAGGACCCTGAGATCATGACCTGAGCTGCAGGCAGAGGCTTAACCCACTGAGCCACCCAGGTGCCCATCTTAAGTCTGTGTGGATTTTAAAATCTGAAAATGGACAAAACAAACAAACAAAAATAAACATCCCCAAGCCTATAAAGCTTCAGCTAATAATCTCCCATAGGTCTTCATTATAGCTCCTACCTTCATTCAGTACCACAGATTAGAAACTTTTAGAACCTAGGTTTAGATGAGGTTTCTCAGGAAAGCCATGAAAATGAAAAGAACTGGAATTAAAAGCCCTCGGCTGCTTTCCAGTTTATACATGAAAAATAAAGACCATTGACCGTCTAAACTCTTCATTTGCTTTTGTTGTTCTGTGTGTATTTGGTTTTTGAAAAAATAGATATTACCTTAAGTTAAAACTCGATATTATTTTGGTTTCTTTATGGACTTATTATTCTGTGCTCTACTGTACTTTTTGCAGATAAGGAGATAAAAATTTCTTTGGGGAATTGAAACATACCCTGCACCAAAAGTAATAATATTTCAAAACTCTATTTCAGAGAAAATTTTCATGATGAAAGCTTCTTTGTAGTCTGCGTTGACCCATGTGCCTTGACCTTTGTCAAATAAGTTACAGCCCACAGAGCCGCAGTAATTCTACATCGGACATAAAAACTGGTTTTTCAATTGGTGAGGTCACGGTAAATCAAAACAAAACAGCTGAGGTCATCAGTTTGTTTTTCACTGTCCCATTAATTCCATCCATCAGCCATAGGTTGGTACCCTAACCTTGGAGAGTGGTCCTGAAAATGTAAATATTTATTTTCTCAAACTTGGGGAGTAGCCTAAGACAGTGTAAATGGAAATATGCAAATAGAGAATCAGTCTTTCATTTAAAAAAGAAAGGATAAAACTGCTAATTCTGCGAAGGGGGTTGATGAGCAGTGTGGCCCACATGACTCTACCATAAAGGGGCATTATTTGCATAAATGAGTATTGTTGTTGATTTAATCTTCTACTTCAAACATACAGCTTCACGTTAACAAGTGCCTTAGTCTCCAAAAGACATGTGATTCAGTGTGCTTCTAATTCTGTGACAATATGCACAAGAGTAAATAAATGTTTAAGTATTCATTTGTTTGACGGATCCCAATTTTGCTAAAAATCAGCTTGTTAACCCTGAGCGAGGATTAATATTTTTCTGACACATTTTATTCAACTTTCAAACAATGATTTTGGAAAAGCTTACTTCCAAGGTTCCAACCAGACCCAGGATTTTATGATTTAGTAAGTTAGTTAACAATCAGCATGTCATAAAAGAGGTCACATAATGTAGTCACAGACTAAAAGTTAGATCATGCGGCAACCAGAGAACACTATTAAATATCACAGTTCATCCTTTCTGAAGCCTTTGCTATAGGACATCAAAAAAGTTTTCATTAACATGATAGCCAAATACTAAGACATAATGACTGGTTATTTAAATTATTATTATTTTTTAAGATTTATTTATTTGCGAGAGCGAGAGAGTGCACAAGCCAAGGGAAGGGGCACAGGGAGGGGGAGAAGGAGACTCTCCACTGAGCAGGGAGTCCTAGGGCTCAATCCCAGGACTCTGAGATCATGAGCTAAGCCAAAAGCAGAGGGTTAATCAATTGAACCACCCAGGTTATAAGTTATTTAACTTATAACTAAAATGTCATATAGCAAATGAAAGGCATATGTTAAAATTAGTAACTTTATGATTTCATTTGGTGAGAAAAAATAAGACCTATACAGAACAATCATTAATTAAATGTTTGGAAAGCATAACTGAACATTTTTATCTTGACATTACTAAATTTTATGTGCAGGAAAGAAAATAACCTTGTTGATTAATGATGATTTTAACATGGATAAAGTTGTGGTTTCCCTTGCATGGCTATAGATCACACCTCACGTTAATTTTTTTAAAAAACAATGAGGTTAACGGAAGGCATTCTGCCTTGGTAATTTCAGATGGTTTCAATAAATTAACAGAATAATAATTTAATACTATTATTTTCAAAATTCTGAATTTTGTAGAATATACACATTTTATTGTGAAACAGAAAGAGCCATTATTTTAGCTTTAAATGATTTTTTTTATATTTAGACACAAATTAGTGAGCATATTTTATTATTATATTATTAATTCAATAACTAGGTCATGACTCAGTTGGTACTAATACTTATTACCAGCTACTTACTATTTAATACAACATTTTTTTTCTACCTATGTGGTGCTCTATGTACTTATAAGAATCCACCCAGATGTGTATGCCTACATGACAGCATCAAAGGTCAGTATTAACACAGTAAATCTTGTAGGAACACAAATTAACCTGTAGAAAGCTCACATGTCCAGGCAAGAAAGAACTTTTTTTTTTTCATTAAGAAATTCTAAACTTGTGGTAATACTTCAGATGTTTGATGATAATCTACAAAGTACATGATCAAAATAATTTCATTACTTGGCATTAAACTTATTTTTTAGTGGATGTTTTCTTGGGGGTTTATGCTGATCAGTAAAGGCTTAAAAATACTACTTTACTGTAATACAATAAGAGATATACATATTTAAGTTACATCAAACTAAATACTTTGTACAATTTTTGAATTTATGGTAAATGTAAATTTATATACATCATATGAATTTTGAGAGTTTATTATTGAGATCTACTTTTCAACAAGATGGCAGTTAATGTAAGTGTTTTAATTAAATACAAATTATCTTTGACTTTATTCTGATTCATTTGCTTTTTTTCTTTCCAAATCATTTATTTCTGATTTAATATTTATTCATTCTTTAATCTTACTGTTTTTGATTTATTATGCTTTTTTGTTTTTGTAATTATGTTCAATTAGCCAGCATATAGTACTCCATTAGTTTTTGATGTAGTGTTCAATGATTAATTAGTTGAGTATAACACCCAGTGCACCACATGTACCCTCCTTAATACCCATCACCCAGTTATCCCATCCCCCCAACCCCTCCCTTCTGTAACCCACAGTTTGATTCCCAGAGTCCAGAGTCTCTCCTGGTTTTTCTCCCTCTCTGATTTCTTCCCACTCAGTTTTCCCTCCCCTCCCTTATGGTCCTTTGTGCTATTCCTTATATCCCACATATGAGTGAAACTGTATGGTAACTGACTTTCTCTGCTTGACTTATTTCACTTAGAATAATCCCCTCCAGTTCCATCCATGTTGATGCAAATGGTGGATATTCATCCTTTCTGATGGCTGAGTAATATTCCATTGTATACATGAAGCACATCTTTATCCATTCATCTGTTGAAGGGCATCTCGGCTCCTTTCATAGTTTGGCTATCGTGGACATTCTGCTATGAACATTGGGGTGCATATGCCCCTTATTTTCATTACATCTGTATCTTTGAGGTAGATACCCAGCAGTGCAATCACTGGGTTGTAGGGTAGTCTTATTTCTAACATCTTGAGGAACCTCCATACTGGAGTGGCTGCACCAGCTTGCATTCTCACCAATAGTGTAAAAGGGTTCCCCTTTCTCCACATCCTCGCCAACACTTGTTTTCTGTCTTGTTAATCTTGGCCAATCTAACTGGTGTAAGGTGGTATCTCACTGTGGTTTTGATTTGTATTTCCATGATGGCTAGTGATGTTGGACATTTCTACATGTGTCTATTAGCCATGCGTAGGTTCATTCACTTTTTAATTTAATTTTAAGAATCCACACCTAGGCCTCCTCATTCCTAATACTGTATTCTTCCAAAATACAATGCTGTCATTTTTTTTAATTAATGAAAACAATAGTAGCCATTTTTTAATGTTAGAAACCTGTCACGTAATAGGTCAAAGGTCCTCATTCCCACTTAACATCACCTGGGAACCAATTGTCATTGCTTAGAAAATCAAAGAGCAGAATCTTACTATACTGAGATCTCATCTCAATGAATTTGCACGTACTTTCAAAATATTCTTATTTGGGTTATCAAATTAGTTTCATCTAAAAAAATCATTAACCAGAATTTACAAGTGAAAAATGTATAGTCTGCAAGTTGGTTAGGAAGACAGATTAGAAGATACTGAAGATAGGAGCTTCTGGGTGAGCAGCACTGAAGTGGGGCATTGAGCATGAAAATGGTCTCTTAACTATTTTTCTGAAGTTTTTCAGTCAATGAAAACAATAGTAGTCATGTATGATGATGAAGGCAGGGTGAAAGAGAGATAAATTCAACATATGGGAAGTGTGGAAATGTAAGAAATGTTGGAAATCAGAAATGGAATCCATTCCTTTGTGTCTTCCAGCTTTTAGAGACAGAGGGCATACTTGACTCATCCATCCTCAAGGTCAGTAACTTAGCCGGGTCCTTCTCATGCCACCATCCCACTGGTTCTCTTCCTCCGTTTCCATAACTCTTTTTGAACTGAAAAATGTTCTCTGCTTTTAAAGACTTATATGATTACATTGAGTCTGCCAGAATATTGCAGGATAAAATGAAATACAGTTGCAAACTGTAATTTTTGAAATACAGTTGCAAAGCATCTCTTAATATATAAGACAATATATTCACAAATTTCCAGGATTGGGGTGTGTACATAATTGGGGGCCATTCTTCTACCTACAACATGCACCTCCTTACCCTGCTTTATTTTTGCATGTAGAACTTACCACCATCTGTGGTATTTTATGCTTGTTCATTTGCTTACTGTTTTTCTCCACTTAGCTGAATGCAAACTTCTGGAGAACAAAGACTTTGTATATTTTCTTTATCGATATATCCCCAAGGCCTAGAAGAGTCCCTGGGACATGGGAGGCATTAAAGAAATATTTGTTAAATGATGGGGCACCTGGGTGGCTCAGTCTTTAAGCATCTGCCTTTGGCTCAAGATCCCAGAGTCCTGGGATCGAGCCCTGCATAGGGGACCCTGCTCTGCAGGAAGCCTGTTCTCCCTCTCCCATTTCCCCTGCTTGTGTTCCCTCTCTCTCTGTGTCTCTCTCTGTCAATAAAATAAATAATATCTTAAAAAAATAAATATTTGTTAGGTGAGTAAAAGAAGTCAGGTGTATTTAATAACTAAAATAAATATTCATGACCAGGAATAGTAGACTTAATATTGAAATTAAGAAATATTGCTAAAGGGGAACCTGGGTGGCTCAGCTGTTTAGGAGGTGGACTCAATTTCAGCTCAGGGCATGATTTCAACGTTGTGAGAGTGAATCCCATCTCAGGCTCTTCTGGGCACGGACCCTGCCTAATGTTCACTCTCCTTGTCTCCCTCTGCTCCTCCTCTCTCTTTTTAACAAAAAAGAAAGAAAAGAAATATTGCTCAAGAAATCTGTGACTTCATTTAAATATAAGAATAGACTTTACAGGTTTAATGAAATAATATATGTCATATTTTTTTTTATTATAGCAATCTGTTTGCAAACTAACACATCTCCAAACCCATCCAAGGAACTGTAGGGTTAAGTAGATAAAAATGAACAAATCCTATATTGAAAGTTTATAACCAGTGACACTTTTATTCTTTACGAAATACAAAGCACACAATAGCACATTGGCTGTTAAGCTAGATTTCCTCCCCAAAATTCCAAAGTGTATGTGGCAGGGAGAGTTGCTGGAGAAAACAAATGAAGTCCAAACATTTGGATAATGAGTATTGCACATCAATGTCTTCTTTTTTTTTTAAATTTAATTTAATTTAATTTTATTTTATTTTCATTTTTCCAACATTCATTGTTTATGCACCACACCCAGTGCTCCATGCAATATGTGCCCTCCGTAATACACACCACCAGGCTCACCCAACCGCTCGCCTCCAACACCCTCAGTTTGTTTCTCAGAGTCCACAGTCTCTCATAGTTCATCTCCCCCTCCGATTTTCCCCAACTCACTTCTCCTCTCCATCTCCCAATGTCTTCTGTGTTAGGAGAGAGAGTCAATTATCATAAGGTTTCACTTATTTGTGGAGCATAAGGAATAGAACATCAATGTCTTCTAATGAAAAGTGTTAAAACTCATTGAAATAATGATCATCTGAATTTAATTCCCTTTGTCTATGGTCATAAATCTATCCTGATTGCTATCATTTTAATTTTTCATTATACTTTATTTTTGAAGGATTGCACATAAAAAATAACATTATATTTTTGTTTGCATTCAAACAAAAATCTACATATTCATTTTTACTGACTTCAAAAATGAGCACATGCCATGTCACCTGTACAAGTGACTGTAAACAAGGAGATAACAAAAGCGAAAAGATCATAATATCATGATAAGGATTTTCAAAGTTCTATTAATTCATGTCTGCAATGTACTCCCCTTGATAATATCACATAGCTATTTGTGTATGACTGTATATTATGAAAAATTTAAATACCTCCACCTATTACATACAGCTCATACAGCTGTGTCAATACTGCTAATATACTAAAGACTTACATTTTCTGATCTGTATGTGCTTATCAATTTCACAAATTTTGCAATGGCTTCTATTTGTGTATAATTTCTTCTTTAAGAAGAAAATATAAAAATTAACTAAATGACACATTACACTAATTAGAGAGACAAAGACAGAGACACTTAAGAATGTATGTAGAGGGGCACCTGTGTGGCTCAGTGGGTTAAAGCCTCTGCCTTCTGCTCCGGTCATGATCCCAGAGTCCTGGGATCAAGCCCCACATCGGGCTCTCTGCTAGGTAAGGGAGCTTGCTTCCCCTCTCTCTGCCTACTTCTCTGCCTACCTGTGATCTCTGTCTGTCAAATAAATAAATAAAATCTTAAAAAAAAAAAAAGAATGTATGTAGAACTTTACTAGGATAGTGAATCATAGAGTCATATTTTAGCACAGTCCACTTTACCCTCCATCCTGTTTTTTTGGTGGGGAAACAGCCCACTCTTTGTGATGACACCACCTATCCCAAGCCAGGTCCATAAGCCTCCAATGATGAGGCTGAGCTAGGAGGCCTCCCTATCCTGGGGCTCTGATTCAAACTCAGTACTTTCCCACTTCCAAGTGCCCTAATATCTTCTTCAGTTGAGGCCTTCTCTCCTTGATACTGCCTCTCCCAACCCCAGTGCAAAATGTAAGAAACTAAAACATCTAGACTGATTAATACTGGAGTGAGCGTGAACTAATTAAAAAAAAAATGTAAAATAGGACTGGATGAGTTACAAAAGGAGACATGAGTGAGAGTGCAAGGCAGCTCAGGATTAAGATGGGAAAAGGAATTCTTCTTGAGAGAAAGGGAAGCAAACCATAAGAGACTTAACTATAGAGAACAAACTGAAGGTGCTAGAGGGAGGTGGGTGGGGGATGGGCTAGATGGGTGATGGGTATTAAGGAGGGCACTTGTTTTGATGAGCACTGGGTGATATATGTAAGTGATGAATCATTAACTTTTAAAAAAAGGAATTATTTTTAATAAACAAGTAATAAGGTATAAACTTACTTTGAGGATTGTCATACCGTGTCTAGACAAACACATTTGAAAGTTTGGGGCACCTGGGTGGTTCAGATGGTTGGGCATCTGCCTTCACCCCAGGTCATGATCTCAGGGTCCTAGAATTGAGCCCCGCATCAGGCTCTCTGCCCAGCGGGGAGCCTGCTTCCCCCTCTCTCTGCCTGCCTCTCTTGCTGGTTGTGATCTCTCTCTCTGTGTCAAATAAGTGAATAAAATATTAAAAAAATAATAAAATAAAGTGAAAGTTCTAGGGTTATGTTATATGATATGAGGTAACATTGAAAGTATTGAGAGTATTACAACTTAAGTGTTTCCTATAGTTTGGAATTTTTTTTTTTTTTTTTTTTTTTAGATAGAGAGAGAGCGAGCGAGCATGCATGAGCTAGGGGGAGCTACGCAGAGGGAGAGGGAGAGAGAATCTTAAGCAGACTCCCCATCCAGTGAGAAATCCAATGCAGGGCTCCATGTAGGGCTTGATCTAATCACCCTAACATCATGACCTGAGCTGAAATCAAGAATCATTCGTTGAATGGACTGAGCTACCCTTGCCCTCTTAATGTTTGGATTTCTATGTTTAGCTCTTGTTATATTGTTAAATGATGTTCTCTTGTTTTTCTTAAATATTGATCATTTTCTTTTTACTTTCGGGGAAGACCATTTTACTCTACTGGAATGATGGCAAATAATTTTTCTTAAAAGTCGATAAAAGAATACACTTAAAAAATTTCCACTGCTGGAACAGTATTTATAGAAATCAACTCAGGAATTTGACAAGTGATCATTCTTATTCTTGATTTACTTTTTTTCTTAAATTTAAATTTAACATTTTGTTTATTTATTTATTTATTTATTTATTCATAGTGAGTGCAAGCAGAGAGTAAAGGGGTAGAGAGAGGGAAAGAGAATCTTAAGCAGGCTCCATACTCAGTGCAAAGCCCAAAGCAGGGCTTGATCTCACAATCCTGAGATCATGACCTGAACTGAAATCAAGAGTCCAGAAGCTTAAGATAGTGAGTCTCCTACAAGCTCCAGATCTAATATTTTAAAACAGGCAGTAATTGAACTGGTAATAAATTTTAAAAATCACCTAAAATTTGTGCTTGATTGTGTATTTTTTATAAAAAACTTATTTTTTTAATTTTTAAAAAATGATTTTATTTATTTATTTGACAGAGAGGGAAAAAGAGAGAGAGTACACAAGCAGGGGGAGCAGCAGAGGGAGAGAGAGAAACTGGCTTCCCACAGAGCAGGGAGCCTGATGAGGAACTGGATCCCAGGACCCTGGGATCATGACCAGAGCTGAAAGCAGATGCTTAACTGACTGAGCCACACTGGTGTTGCTTTACAAAGACTTTAAATCCATTTGTATTAAATGAGTTAGGATAAGAAATGCAAAATGTTAAGTATTATACCCTACTTACTCTAAGATCTTGTATGTAACTGAATAGTTACTGTACGAATCAAACAATGAAACTTATGAAATGTAAATCTTTATCTATAAAAAGAGACTCTTCTAAGCAAAGTGAATTTATTTTGGCTCTTGGTTTAACCAAAGGCTGAATGAGATGGTGTTTAAAAAAAAAATCTAAATATTAAAAAAAAAAAAATTTGATAAACCTTGGTGACTTTTCATCCAAAGTGTACTTTGATGCAGGGACCATGGTATAAAACGAGTCAATAAATCTTTACATATTAATTAAATAATTAAATAAATTTAAATAATTAAATAATAAAATAATCTTTACATTATTAATTAAATATCATGGTTTACTATATAAATGAATTGTTCCAAAACAGATTTTTCTCTCCCATGATTTCCCTAAAATATGGTCTGTTACCAAAGAATTAACAAATGGATCAATATATGTTATCGTTTTGCTTTTTCTTGTGCTGAAATGTGGCTGAAAAGTTGGCAAAGATTAAAGTACTTCCTCAGGGGCTAGACAGATGTGACTTTGAGGCATTGTAGCAGCTGAAGTATGTTTTTGTGCTATTCCAGTGACAGAGAGCATAAGCAACATGATGTTCTTAGGGCAATAAAAGAGGTACATATATACATAACGTGTCTGATAAATTAGGAATCTGTTGTGGCAGGAGTTATAGATAATCTGCAGTAATGGAACTGCTTGGCCAATTAGGTGTCAGGAGAGCATGATTTAAGTACAGCCAGACAAAACAGGAAATGATTTCTTCTCAAAGTCACTGGAATAAAGGACATTCCATCATGTTTCTAATTTCATCTCAAGCCTCACTTCATCTAGGAAATTTCTGTGACCCTCTTACCAGCCCCTCATCCTGTTTGCCCCCCTCCCCCCACCCCCAGTTAGGTCAAGACTGCAGTAGAATCAAGTGCCTTCCTTCAGAGCACTGACCAAAGTGAATAATAATATAATAATTCGTGAGATTAAATAATTATTCTTTTCTCCTGCTAGAGAGGGAGCTCTATGCAGTTAGCTATTTGAGCTATTGATTACCGTCACACCCCCAGTGCTCACCAAAATTATGCACATTGTAGCAGCCCAACCAGTAGCTGGTGAATGAACAACTGAATATATGAATGAATGAAATTTTACCTGTTTTCATTGAGGCCTTATGCCAATGCCTTGACACCAGAGATCAAATGTTACAGAGTCAAGTCCAGCTTAACACGAGCCAAGCACACTTTATTGTCCTTGTTTACTAATGACCGATTTATCGATGTGTTTGTCTGTTAAATGTCAACATTGATTACTGTTCAAACATTTGTCTATGACAGGACCTTTTTAGTCCATGGGTGACATCATTCTGCATCAGGGTTGTCAGCGGGTTACAAAGCAGTTCTGCTACAAGATCATGCGCCCTGATGCGAAATGAAATACGGAGCCTCTTGTCCAAAAGTTATTAAGAAATTCCCAAGTGTACCCCAACACATTAATCCAAGGGTGACCCCTTTTTAAGCACGGAATTGTGTGTGACTATACAGGTTGCATTCCCATAAATAGAACCCTGTCTATAAGAAAAAAAGATATTTTTTGGTTTTCTTTAGTTTCAGAATCTAATTTTATGAAACTCTCCCCTTCCTGTCTCCTCTCATTGTTTTATTCCCACTTCCTCATCACTTCCAATAATGTCATCACATGATTACACAGGAGTGAGTGTAATCACAAGAGGGGTGAGGAAAGACATTTGTATGCAAAGCAAACTACCACCAGCACTGGAGATTACAAGAAAGGAGTTCAGAACTCCTCCTCCTTCTGGTCTGTTCTCTTGGCAACTGTGATAGGACTTTGTTTAATCAACAGGCTGCTAGGATGAAGCATCATGGCCAGGAATTTTCATGGCCATTCTTCTCCTAGCATGTTGATTGCTGAAATGAAAACCGAAACTGACATTCATCAGAGTTGTTAACATTGTATTTTGAGATCATGAGAGTAACTACTTCTACATTCACAACACACTTGGCAAGATTCCCTTCATTCTTCCCCTTCATTTACTTTCGTGTATCACTTGTCTTCATTTCTGTCTCTCTCATTAGATGGTTAAATCCTTATTTAGCCAGGACCATGGTTATAGCTCTCCCCCACAATTTCATAAATAGCATATGTTTTGCAGTGATTCTGCATATATATACACATATATATGTGTGTGTGTGTTAAAAATAATAAGTGATTGCATAAACAAATCTCTTATTTGTAAACCATGAGTTTTAAGTCTGGGTTTCTTTCCTTTCTAGATTGCTTTAAAGCTACTGCAGCCCACGGACTCTCAAATTTTACCTCTCAGAATCACTTAAAGACATTTGAAAACACAGAATGCTGACCACTCCCGTAGTTTAGAACTGACCCTCTGACTCAGTAGTTCTGAGACCCCTCATTCAGAACAAAGTCCCAGGTGATACTAACATTGGTCTGTAGACTGCATTTTGAGAACCACTGTTCCAGACATTAAAGAAAAAATTATTCAGTGACACTGCTAAAGCACCGTAAGGAAGACTTTGTCCAAGGCGGCCATGGTAATTGGTGTAGGGACCACTGCAATGGGGTCTCCCTGTGGGAAAGAGAGATTCAGCTCTGAACACAGCACAGGCAAGTGGGAATTTAGAGCCAAGGAGCATGGTGGGGGTCAGTGGATGGAAAATTACTAAGAGGAAACATCAGGCCTAACGTGGGGGCAGAAGGGTATTTCTGGCTAATGTGACTGTAGAGGATTCTTGCTGAAGGCAGAAAACAGGGATTGGATATCATATGAGGGGTGGTGAAACAGGAAGAACCTCCTCGAAAACTGAGGAGGCTCAGATATTATTCACGGTCCATTATATAAAAGGTGGGATTCCCTATGCTTGGTGTCCCGCAGTTATGCTGCAGAGACACTGCATGGGCAACAGTCGTGTGAGCCCACTGCAGGCTTGTTCAAATGAGATGTGGGAGACAAAGGAAACTGACACAAATATGACAACCGTGCTGCTTCCTACGCCTTTTGTCTCTGACTTAGAAGTCTCACATTTTTCTGCTGAGTATCTGTGAAGCTGGCAAACTAATTTTATAGCTTACGAGCAGGTTAAAATACCACAAAATTAAGTTATTGACAAATAATGAGGGAAAGAAAGGAGGAGGAAGAATGAAATATTTTAAGAAAAAAATAAATAAAACAATAGATATGACTTGTCTAATCTTTCTATAATGATTTATTTAAAAATACTATCTTTTCTTAAAAAGAGTCAAAGAATTCTTAGAATTTTTTTAATGAGTTTATTAATTAAAATGCTATTTGTACCACTCAGACCTAGTCTTTGCATTAACAATACAACTTAAAATATAAAGTTAAAGATCATATTTTTAGGGGTGCCTGGGGGGCTCAGTCAGTTAAGCATCTGATGATTTCAGCTTAGGTCCTGATTTCAGGGTCATGAGACTGAGCCCGGAGTCTGGTTCTGCACTGGGCATAGAGCCTGCTTAGGATTCTCTCTTTCCCTGTCAGTCTGCCCTTCCCCATTCACACACTCCCTTTCTCAAAAAAAAAAAAAAAAGAAAAAAAAAAAGAGAAAAGAAAAAAGAAAGGTTATATTTGTGTTCATTAAATGCAATTGTAGACACATTATATTTATGATTTATTGTTTGTCACTATTTTTTTGTTTGAAATACTTTTCTTTCATTCACTTTTTTAGGCATAAGCTGAAATCACAACCAGACAATGGAAAATTCATTCCTGATTACTTTCACTGCACCAATTTTTGAAAATTTAAAATAAGCCACTAACCTTACTCTGGGATGGATACAAGCAATCAGATTGCATAAGTATTTACTTTTCAATCAACATGAGAAGTATTCAAACTTTTTTTTTCCCCCCCGTTTGGCTAAGAAGATGGGATTCAATTTACTTATAAATCTTTTCATATGTAACCAAATTTTTTGCATTAAAAATGGAAGGGAAAAAAATCAAGCAGTGTGATTCATGTTTGATCTAAGAAAATTAGGAGAAAACCAGTCCTGACTTTTACACCCAAAGTACACAGAACATACACTTATAAAGGGGAAGGGGCAAGAAGACGAAAGTAAATTTAAGATCAAATGTTCTTTCATTTACTCTTGATTGTTTTTCAAAATAATTACATTTTTAAAAACATAACTGGCTGTTTGATAATTTAACTTTTCCCTGGCTCAATCCTCCATCTTCCCACTTCCAAGTAACTTGATCTAAGAAATGTTGAAATATGATTAAACAGTATCAGTAACAAAAGTTACTTCTGTAACAGTAACTTCTGTTACTGTTAGAAACAGAGGTTTCAGTTAACAGTTCACTTGCAGATAACAGAAACCACTCTAGCCACTTTAGGTGATAACAATAAAAGTAATAATAATAATAATTGCATTTTTAATGTAGATGGTAGTTTACAACACGAATAGCAAGAGAAGGGCCAGCTGATTAGCAAATGTACTTCCAGCCCCAGAATCACAGGTCCCTTGCTGTGGTGCAAACAGCTGTCAATACTGCCTCAGGTAAGGGTGACTGCAAAACCGGGCTCCCTCCATGGTGTCCAAATCAATGTCTTCCACCTTCTCTTTCTCCTTATTTGACGCAATTTCTAATTTAAGGATCATGAGGACATCTGAAAAACAGCATATGAATCACTCCCCACCCCCACCCCGAACACTCACTGCCAGAGGAATGTAATTTTTAGTTTTCCAGACTCTACAGTCCATAAGGCAGACTGGAAGGAAATAAGAAAAGAAAAATGTGTCAAAAAGCTACGCAAAATTGTTTTTCCTCCAATGTATTTATGGAGAAGGAAGCAATGTAGACATTCTTTACATTCATCTCATAGCCATGGAAAGAGAACTAGGTTGGGTTATTTCCTGTTACATTGGAAATTGATGTTCTCTCTAATACCATTAGAAGGAACCCAGGAAAGGTTGGCTCAGAAGCTATTGATTTTAACAGGTATGTAGCTCTTTAGTAAACGACACCCTAAAGATGGACAGTTATGGTTTAGCAACAGCATGACAACTTCTAGACATCCAATTCCACACTAAATAGAAGGTTGTTTTATTTAATTGGTTTTAACAAAATTGAGTATTTTATGCTTGCTGAAGGGGGTCAGCCTTCACAGAGTGCCATTATTATAATGACAGAATGCTCTTCAATTTCTTGAGTGTTTTATGATTATAGTAAGGCATCTTCTGTGCAACTTCTCATTTAGTTTTAAAAGTACAGAAATACGGGCACCTGGGTGGCTCAGTTGGTTAAGCATCTGACTGTTGATTTCTGCTCAGGTCATGGTCTCAGTGTTGTGAGATAAAGCTCCGAGTGGCACTCTGCACTGGGCACAGAGCCTTTTTAAGATTTTCTCTCTCTCTCTCGTTCTGCCCTCCCCATCCCTGGCAAAAATCTTAAAAAAAAAAAAAAACTATATATATATATATAGACTGATGACAGCTATATATTTTATTTTATTTTCTTATAATGGACATGTGATCTCTCCTTACAATGAAGGACACTCATGAGTCACTGAGTCATTCATCGCATTCATACAGACCTTACTGCCTGTTTTTCTGACTTTTCATGAGCTACTATTTCTTAATATTGGTGACTGTAAGAGTTTATTTAATTTGCAGAACTAGTTTACATAGTATTTCTAGAAAAATACAAAAGAAAGAAAGAAATTAGCAGAATCCCAAGTTAACCCATTTACAGAGTGAAAAAAAGAAGGAATTGAAGAATGATATTTAATAAAACAGAACTCCTTATCAAAGATTTTAATTTTTAGGTAATGCTCTGTTCTGTATTTTAATTTTTATTACTAAAGCTTATATTCAATAAGGTAGCATATGAGTCTCTCTTTTTAAAGGAATGCATTAAAAAAATAAAAGGAATGCAATAAGTAAAATGGGATAAGTTTTAATACATTCATAGTTTGAATGCTCTCTCTCTTTTTTATATCTGTAACTTCTGAATCTTGGAATACATAGTTGTCTTGCTTATCATTTACCAAATACATTACCTGGTCTTAAAACAAAATGCAA
The DNA here is from genome assembly GCF_010015895.1 of Lontra canadensis. Taxonomy (NCBI): domain Eukaryota; kingdom Metazoa; phylum Chordata; class Mammalia; order Carnivora; family Mustelidae; genus Lontra; species Lontra canadensis. The sequence continues at coordinate 19,174,122 of NW_022631016.1, read as the reverse complement.
TACCAGGCAAAACCACTGTTTCATATTTTAAAGTTTTAAAATATTATTACAATCATTTTTGCAGATACCATTCTCCAATATCATGACAAATTTTAATTGCATTTATTTACTTATTTATTTAAAAGATTGTGTTTATTTATTTGACAGAGAGACACAGTGAGAGAGGGAACACAAGCAGGGGGAGTTGAAGAGGGAGAACCAGGCTTCCTGCCAAGAAGGCGCCCTATGCAACGCTCTATCTGAGGACTCTGGGATCATGACCTGAGCTAAAAGCAGACACTTAATGACTGAGACACCCAGATGCCCCAACAAATTTTAATTTTAGACTAGAATAACATTTTCATTTTTTTCTCCAGAAATCCAGAAAATAAACTACTATAAGATATATTGATATGGTGGCATTGTCGCTATTTGTATCCAATTCTGTTACCTCCTTCTCTGATAATATCAGAGATATTTAGATAATTAGCTGGGCATATGGCTTTCCAGAAAAGATACTACATTTCCAAGTTCCTCTCACAACAAATTTGTGGCCGACTATCTTGTTTCCAGCCAATGAAATCATAGAAGAATCCAACGTAAGAGGGCATCCTTTCCTTCTTCGTTTTATACCTCTTTCTATAAAGCAGATGTGGTGGTCACCTCTCTTGGATCATATATATGAGTTCAACTCCTAAAATTATTTAAGCATAAAAACAGAAGAAACCCGAGTTTCTGATGACTACCCAGAGCACCACAATGATATCAACTCAGAGATTTAAGAGAAGAACAAACTTCCATCTTGTTAAGAAGTGATTATTTTAGGAATACATCATCACATCATGTATTTTCATGAATAAAATAGCATTTCACATCTGATCTCAGCCTTTGGTTAGTTTTTAAACTAGATCCATTTAAATGTAATCCAAATAGCTCCTCACATCATGCAACCATTTATCTTGAAACTAACAACAAATATACAAAATAGTTAATCTAGTAAAAGGCCATCATGTACATACACACCAGCACCCCCACATTTAATCAAACACTGTATAACATATAGAGAATATGAGATTCTATAATATCTCTTGAAACCAACTTTAATATGTCCACGGCAATAGTATATCAAACACACATGTATATTAATGTATATTAACAAAGACATTGCAGGAGAAAAATGGAATACTTATTTGCTTATTTATTTCTTTAGCTGACTCTAAACTTAGGGCACTCTGTTGAAGAAAAAGAAAAAAAAAACTACGGGTAAGCAATCCAGAGATATATTTAAGAATCCTAACTCTATTGTCACACATATTACAATTTTCCAGATTCTTGTGCCCTCATCTGTGAAATCAAGAGTTTCTAAAAGTCTCTTTCTCCTCTATCATTTTGTTGAGCAGAAATATTTGTTATTTTAAAATATAAAACTAGTTGGGGACATGGGTCATATAACATTTGTTATATTAAAACTTTTTTGAAATATAATTTAATATCTCCCGCTCGTTCTCTGCTGCCCCCAGATTGAGTTTCTTTCTTTCTCATTATGCTGACTATATAAAGAGGCTACTGATGTTGCAATAATCAAATACGTACTTAGGATGTGGTATGACATCTCAGAAACAGTACTAAACTGGAATTATAAATATATGTAAATATGTATGTCTTATATTTATGTAAATGTAAATTATCAACTCATTGTAGTTTAACTCTTACTAATTAGCACTGTCATCTTAAGCAAGTCATTTAACATTTCTGAGCAGTATTATCTGTTCTTATTAGAGCCTTGCTAGACAAGATTACCTTCATTCCTCCTCGAGTTTTAAAATTATTTTATAATATATTATTTCATTCTTTGTGTAAAAAATGTATTCACTTTAAAGAGAAATCTACGTGTAGCCAGAAAAATATAAATGTGTTCTTTATTTTCTGGAGCTATACTGACATCCTTTGGTAAGGTTTTGACCGAATACAACTTAATGTAGAGATAGAAGAACAGAGAAATGGACAATTAGATGGTTGATAAATAAATTAGATGGTTGATAAATAAGTAGAATCACCCAGATGTATTTACATCTACCTCCACACACATTTGGGCGTGAAACTCAAATTTCTGAGAAAAAAAAATATATATGCATATATATATATATATATATATATATATATATATATATATATATAAAGGAGACTGTGACAAGTCCAAAGTCTAAAGATTGTAATGGCATTAATTGCATATTTAAGTTATGAATAAAATATTTTATCTGCAGAATATAAAAATGCAATGCATGTAAGATTAAGGAGACAGGACTGCCTCACAGACATTCCAAAACGATCAGTAAGGTATGATCTCGTATGGCAATAAGTAATAAAAATAAGGTATCTGGAGAATCAAAAAAGAAAGTTCACTGCAAGCAAAAATAAATAAAAATCATAAACCTCCACCCAAATCACTCTGGTAACGTATCAGATCTGGCTGCAACGTGACTTGGCACTCCGTTAATACTTGTATTTCAGTAGTCTGGTGTGAGGATGGTGCAGGAATATATATGTCAGAAGAAGAAGTGTCTATTAAAGAAGAATTGCAAGAAGCGGTCCAGTTCCTGAGATTGCGTTAGGGACGCAGCCGGATTAGATTGGGTTGATTACCTTAGCCTCGAAACAGAGAGTCTTTCTGCCCTGCGGGGGAGGGGAAGCCTTTCATCCCCAGCCCTCGTCTCAGATGCGCCCTCCCCTTCGCATTCACTTGCAAATAGCTGTGTGCTAGCAAAAGCCAGCACTTCCCCAGTCTCTAACCTTCCCATGGCGAGTACTGCCGCTCTATCAGCAGAACCTTTCTCTCCGGGTGAGGAAGGGCTTTTTTCCCCTCCTCTCCTTTTTTCCCCCCTTAATCAGAAGCCCTGAATGAAAGCCAATCAGAGAGAGCTCGCCCCCGTGTTCTTCGGTTCCCTGCCGTCCAGAGTTGAAAGTGATGCTGAGAGAAAGCTTGAGTTAGATTGAAGTAGCATCAGTGATAGAAAATAACAGCCGAAAACAAACAAAAAGGGGACGTAGTGACAATTTCTCCAGGGTGATTTTGGCTGGAACCAACTTCCGTTATCCAGAAGCTGATAAAAAAGGTAGGAAGACTTCATCTCTCAATCCCCCCCCCCCCCCTTTTTTTCCCCCTAACCTCCTTAAGGTCTTTTATTTTCTTTCCCTGGGGGATGGGAAATGTTTGTTTTTAAGTTGTATTTAACAATTATTTCCAAATAATTATCTTTAACACATGATGAAATCAATAAGCATAAAACTCTCTATATTAGATTCTAGAAACAACTGCTTTGAATATCTCTAAGAGGTAATGTAAAACTAGATAAATTATATATTATGCTCAACAGTGGGTCATGATATTAGAGTTTGTGAATTCATTCACTCTGAACAAATGCCAAAAATATATCATGGAGTGTAATTTGTCATGCTTATACTTGTTCGTCTTTATTTTAAAAATCAGTTGAAGAGATAACCTTGTTGCTGTGAACTCTAGCATCATCTAACATTACTTTGCATTCCATATGAATGGATCCACTCTGCACTTATTTCTGGTCATAGTTCATCATACGTTCAATATAAAGAGAAATGACAGGCAGAAGACAGATTCTTTGAAACTGTCAATGGCCACTAAGCATCTACATAAATAAAATAGATTGGCATTCATCAGAAATAGAAGAGGCATAATTCCTACATTCACATTGTGTATCTGAGTCAGAAGTGAGAGGGGAAAGGGGACGAAGGGGTCTAAATGCATGTAGTCAGCAATTGCAGCATTTATTGTCTCTGCTGCAATAAAATCCATATTTTATGTGGTGTTAAATTAATGCAGCACATTGCATGTCCAAATGCATGTCCCCAACAAGTAACTACTGATAACACTGTAAGTATGGGCAAAAGCAGTAGTCCGAAAGTGTTTTTACGTCGCTATAATAAAAACCTACCACCTCCTTATCATTAAAAAGGGGAAGGGGGTCTACAGGTGCAATCAAAGACAAACATCATTTTAAAACTGACCTATCATCTTTTGCTTAAAAAAAAAAAACCAAAAAACAGAAACCTCTTTCCTATAATAGTGGTTCTTCATTCCAGTAAAAGCTTCTGTTATCCAAAACTGCACATCCATTACTCTCAGCTGCTGGGAAATGCATTATTTTTTCTTCTTTTTTCTTAAAGGATCTATATTAAAAATCATCTGTCCCTCTGATGCTGACAACTGTTATACTTCAATGCATATGTTAGTAGACTTTCTCCCTCTACACCATCCCCCTCTCTATCCTTCTTTAAAATGTAGCTACAAGAGCTTCTCTGTGGTGAATAACACTTGGCAAGAGTGTGCTCATTTTTTTAGGTCTGGTATGGTGAGGATTTTTAATTAGTAGAACTTTCATGAAAACATTATGTCATTGACAAGAGCTCTAGGTTCATTTTTAGTTAAAGAGATGAAGAAAAAAGGAAGAGGTTGTGTCATAGAGAAGTAGGTAAATAAGTTGCATAAATCATTCACCTTGTCCCTGTTCCCTGCGGGGTAGTAAATGAGGCACATATGTATTCAGTGTGTAATGCATAAGGAAATAGTAGTTTATGGGGCGGGGGGAGGACACACGTATAAGCAGAATGTGTCTGTCTTAGGGACCCTTCAAATACGAATCCATTCTGATGATAAAAACATAAAGAAATGCTTCTTTCATTTGCTTTCACTTTTTTTCAGCTGTTATTAAAGTATGAGACAATGTCTGTTTTCATGAAATCAGATACTTTTTTGGTTTCAAATACTTGCTACTAACAAATTGACTTTCCTGGTGAATGCATATGCCTTCCCTGACTCCAATCAAAGAATAGAATTCCGTGCACTTATATGTCTTGTGGAGGAGAGTGGAGGGGGGGAGCCAGGAGAATAGGAAGGAACATATAGTGTGTATAGCATCCACATACATATGCATGTATGTGAGGTCAGTGGTTAAATTCCCTGGTACCTGAACGGTGCTTTAGGTGATATTCCTAGATGTTTATAAAAGCTAGCTATTTGGTGATACCAGTACTAGACAGGTATTCAATTTAATTTTACACTATTAGATTTTTTTTTTTTTACTATATGGAGATTTTTCTTTAAAAAAGAAAAAAAAGGATAGAAAATTGATTTTTCTACCTAGGGAGATATAAATTTCTGGCACATTATTAAGAAAGTATAATATGAAAGAGGTATGATTTTTTTTTTCTTGAAAGTATAATATGAAAGAGGTATGATTTTTTTTTTCTTGAAAGAGTATACTTGAAACTGAAAGGTTAATTCCAAAATATATGAACCCTGTTCAGGCTCTAGGATTCATTTCATGATCTTCACTTAATTTCTCATATAAACAAATAACTGAGGCAGAGTATATATTATCTAAGGGATTTTTGGACATATGACTTCTTTTCTATGTCTTAACCTACTTTGCAGCAAGTGATAACACTGTGTCCTCCTGGAATATGTCATTTTTATACCAAATCATTCCGCTAGGCTGCAGCACACGAGCAGCATTAGCAGCAATGATGCTGATTCAGCAGCAAAGTGAACCATATTTTTGTTAAGTGTTATTATCAGTAAGAGTGTTGTATAGTAAGCAATTAATACAACTCATGGATATAAACCCAACTATCTCCAGTCTATCCCTTGGGTTTTAAAAGCACCAGCCATAATACATTGTGATTTCGACTATGCAAATTGCATTCTAATACTGTTGCCACATTAGAAATGCTTGTAAAATACTGAAATAAAGTAACAAAGTATGAGTAGAGAAATATAAGCATTATTTGTATCAACCATAAGTAATTTTATGCAGAGATTTGACCTCCAAACTTCAGGTCTATGTTTGAAAACTCTACTTTTGTTTAACCTAAAATATTATCTGGTTAGGGTTTCAGAAAAGCCACTTTACTAACCATATTATATTTAGCAGTCATGTCTGAAATAGGCTGAAGTTAAAAACCAAGTAGCAAGAAAGGTGCCCTAATTCTTGTTAGGCTAATACTGAACAATGGTGATATTGACGAAGCATTGTACTAAGTATATATGGTCCCTCTTATGAATATTTTGGAAAGGAAATCAGAGCCCAAGGAATATCATCATGAACACATATTTGAGAAATGAAAGCAAATATAGGAAAATATATTTTCCCTTTCTTGACACTTTGTTCAGACCAGTGAGTTCACTGAGAAAATTTTCTTTTGTCATAATTAAAATAATTTGAAATATGCAGGTAGAAAGAAATGCCCTAAATTTAAACATTTTAAAATCTGCCTTCTTTTTTTTCTAGTTGAAGCAATTGGGCTATGTCCACAGAGCACTAATATAACATTCCCTGCTTTTATCTCTAATAAGTTCAATACTCAAAATTACAGATTTCTTTTTTTCACGCCTAAGAACGAGAAAATTTCAATCAACAAGGAGTGCCTGTTTTCTAAGATAACAATATCAGCTCAGGGTCACCTCTCTTCACTTCTTCCTTTCTTGCTAAACAGCAGCCTCACTTCACTTGATATTTTAGTATGAGACTTGGAGCCCTTTCAAATCCAGTTGTGTTGTCTTTCGTAAGGATATCTAAAGCATGAGGCCATTTTTGCCTTTGCCATACCTCCTTTGTCACTGCTCACTTCAACTAACTCAAAAGGCAAACATTGTAAGAAAGCATCTATCACATTAAAGTTGCCGATTGCTGGGAATGCATTATCCTTAATGTTATATTAACATTGATCAGTTAAATAACCTGAGAGTTTCGTAAAAAAATTGTTTCAAAATAACTTTCACTTAACTCTTTACTATCAATGCAACTTCTTGCCAAAAAAAAGTAACTTGATCTTTTAAAGAATAAAGATGCTATGTTTTCACAAATGTCTTTATATTTTTATCCCATTTTTCTCTTGAAGTGCATGTGATGATCTAACCTCTCCAGTACTAAGAGATGTTTGTTAAACATTACCACATTGGTGGTGGATTTAAAGAAAGGGGAAACTGGAAATTGAGTAAGAGTGAATAAAATAAAATTAGATTTTACCTCATTTTAAGGACTCAGATAGAGCATTTCTTGAAAATAATGACTGCCTTTGGGAGTTGAAATGCCCTCATAGAACAATCCCTGGTAGCAGAGGGATATAGTAGAGAGTTTGTCAGTAACATTATAGAGCACTTTACCAAACCATGTGCTCTCTGTATGCTCCCCCTTCTTTTGGAAAGCAGCCTTGATTCTCCATACTCTCCATGATGCACAAATACATAAAGTTGAGTAACATTTTGACTTCAGGACAGAATTTAGCAATAGGCTACAAGGTATAATACAACATTGCTTCACAACAAGGAATTCAGCATTAAATGACATGTCTAAGCACTTCAGAGCCCTGCTGATGCTCAGAAATTTTGCAGTGCACTCTCTCTCTCTTTCTCTCTCTCATACCCCCTCCTTTTCCCCCTCTCTCTGTCTCCCTCCCCTCCCTCCCCTCCTTTATTTATGGCAATTACCAAGGTCCTTGAATGAGTGTTCCATATGCTTTTTAAAAATATTACCCTATATGAAATAATATTTCTCTAAATCTTGTATTTTTTATAGCCAGTATTCTATCATCAATCACATTTTACATTTGATTTATTACATTATTCTTTGCATTATAGCATAAAGCGTATGACAGCTCAGTTGGCTGGTTCATGTCCTTTAAAACAAAAGCAATTCTTTTAGATGTTCTAACACCGAGGCTTTTAAGGAATTGAAATTGGCATCAATGTAGTTTACTGCACTAGCAAGCAAAGTGTGGGAAATTCAGCATTTATTAATGGAATGACCTCTCCAAAGTATCAGAATGTAGAGTGCATAGACATGAGTTATTATGTTCAGTACATCAGTTTATTGATTGGGAATCTTTGTTGATTTACTGTAACAGAAGATATTGAGATAATTTGACAGTCCAGGTTTTAAAAATAGATTAAACGTAAATTTCACTTTCCAGGAAGCAGTCTTTCATTAGACATGTTGATTCTTCTTTGTTGCATGATGCAAATATTGCCAGTTTGTAATGTAAGAATGTATAACTGATACATAAGGAGCAAACGTCTATTGTAGATATTGTAAAGAACTATCATTGCTCCTTCTCATTTTCGGTAGAAAATTTGGGAGACATAAACTGTAACCATAATCAAGTTAAGCAGAATATATGGAAAATTAAAATAATAAATTGAGTAAAGTAGGTTTCTTAACTTGGGTTATTCTGGTTAATTCTCTGCAATGTTCACACAGTACTAACAAATACAAGACTCAAAGTTGAAATTTGACATGGTTGTATGAGTAGATCAAAGATAATCAATGTATTTGCCTAGGTTATTGAGAACTTTTCTGCATAATGCTAATATAAATTTTTAAAATGTGATTGATTCGCCGTTTGTGTGTAACTCTACACCCAATAAAACCAAGTTAAATCAACTCCACTTGAAACCATGGTAACTTCTGGGATTTCTCAAAGTAATGAATGTTTCCATAATTCTTGAATCAGACTTCAAATTTAGATGAAGGACATAATATTTCTGGATAATTTAACTTACAAGAATTGATTTTAAATTATTAATGTTTTATTTAGGTAGATTTGCATATACTTATACTATCTGAGGGACTTTACTGATTTTGTATTTACCATGTAAATCTAAATGTACAATATATTTATTATTTTATTTTAAATATTTGCTTTAAATAAACTAGAATATTCAAATTTTACTACCTCTAACTCATTGGTTTAAATCTAAATAATATGAATCACTCTACGTTTAATACCAACAGTATAGTATTTATTTGTTGTGCTTTTAAAGAAAAGGGAAGAAGCCATTGGAATAAAATAATATATGTTGACTTATTAAATCAAATAAGCAAAAATTAAGTACACAATGACTAAAAATTAGCTTAATCAAGTGTAAAATTTTCTTCTTTTCTTTCTTCTTTTTTCCTTTTTGGATTTCTTCCTAAATCATGGTAAGTTGGAGGTTGTTCTTTCTCTGTCGTCTTGAACAGTATTTTGTCACCAGAGTGACTTTTTGATGTTTAGTCTCTGAAGAGAGAAAACCACCAACATGCACATTTATTCCTCTCTACATCTAGTTTCCTAAGTTTGAGGACAGTGGTCCTCCTTATCCATGGTTTTGCTTTCCACAGCTTCAGTTACCCATAGTCCACTGTCATCTGAAAGCAGATGATCCTCTTTCTGACATATCCTCACAAGGTCACTAGTGGCCTCATGCTGTGACACAGTGCTTACATCATTCACCTCATTTTATCCCATCACATGGGCATTTTATCACCTCACATTATCTTGAGAAGAAGTATTAGTACCCATATTTTGAGAGAGAGAGAGACCACATTTGTGTAACTTTTATTATAGTATATTGTTACAATTGTCCTATTTTATTATTCAGTGTTAATCTCTTCATGTGCCTATATAAATTGGACTTTATTACAAATATGTATGTATCAGAAAAAAAAAAAGAACTTTATGTATGGTTTAGTACTGCCTGAAGTTTCAGCCATCCACTGGGGGTCTTGGAATGTATTTCCAGCAGATAAATGGGTACTGCTGTAAAAGCCTTTGCCTATAAATAAATACCTATGGAAAGTCTTTATTTCTTGATCAATTCCTTCTCCAAGGCTTCAGCTATTTTTTTGGAGATTTGTTCAACATAGCATCCTAAATACAGGCATGGATCTAGAGGCACTCTTCCCTCTTTCTCCTTGACATTTTCTTCGCGTGTGTGCATGTGTATAATTGTGTGTGTGTGTGTGTGTGTGTGTGTGTGTATTCCCACTGAAGTTAAGAGTGGAGATTTTCTATAGAATGTCTCTGTGAAACAAAGGAGGATTTTTTTTTTCCTACAGACATAAAACTTTCTGGGTGGATGCAAGTAAAAATAAGAGAACTCTCCATATTGTCTAAGAATCTCTTCTGTTCTAGCTACTATGCCTTTTAAAATTTATGCCCAAATTTTCCACATTTAATACCTAGTTATTTCTACATTTTGAAAATTAATTTGTAAAATTCACTATCTTGGGAATAGACACAAATATTCTTTCCAATACTAAAAAATAAATAAATGCTGGGGAAATGAATTAGGCTTACAATCTAAGTTAAAATGGATCATTTCTTTTTTATTTTATTTTATTTTATTTATTTATTTGACAGAGATCGCAAGTAGGCAGAGAGGCAGGCAGAGAGAGAGGAGGAAGCAGGCTCCCTGATGAGCAGAGAACCCGATGCAGGGCTTGATCCCAGGACCCTGGGATAATGACCTGAGCTGAAGGCAGAGGCTTTAACCCACTGAGCCACCCAGGCGCCCCACAATGGATCATTTCTTAACTAAATTTTTTTTTTCTTAGAATTGGACTAGTGTCCATCAGAATATGAAATTTGAACAAAGTGGGGGGAAACAGTGTTTTCTTTTTTAGGACAAAGCCATGTGACTGTTAGGTGTACAACCTGTACTTGGCATCCAGTACATAATCTTGACTTCCAGTACATAATCTTGACTTCAGAGCAAAGACATCAATTCACTTCATTTTGTAGGTGGGATCTGTATCAAACTCATTTCTGGGCAGGTTCAAGGTTAAAAAAAATGTGTGAATTAGAAGAGCCTTGTCCTTTGTAGAAGCCAACTAAGATGTCCGATATAAGCCATTGTCCTAAAAAAAAATCCTTGTGAGAACTGTCAATTTTTAATTGTGGCAGCAGGTGAAGTATCATGATTATCTAAAGTTCACAATCATTAATTTAACTCTCTTTGGTTTTAGGCTATGATATTCTTTTGCATGTTATATTTTTCATTTTCATCTTTATAAATTTAAATAGTTTCTTGGAATCTAAACAATAACTTGTTCAATTTTCCCTCAGCTTCTAATTGATTTTATTCATTTTGGAGGAAGTTTCTATGAGCCGGACCCTTAGTGCCACATCCAGAGATATAAAGATGAATCCAGTGCAAATCTTGTCCTTGAGGAGAGGTGGTTCTAATGTAACATAGTCACAATAAATATACTCACAGTAAATATTAAGAAATATTAGACAGATATGTTTTAAATATTTCAATTTTCATAGAATAGCAGTGAATTAGGTACCAGAACATCATTTAGGCATTCACCCATTTCTCCACCTAACACAAAATCTTCAGTTTTGATTTTCTGTTGTTTAAATCACTGGAAAAAACCTCTCAGTATCTGGCTTAATTCATTCATTCTCTCATTCCTCCATTTGGCACATATTCTTTAAGTGCCTACCATAAGCCAGACACACTGCAAGCATCCAGAGATACACACAAGGAGAGAGAGAGAGAGAGAAAAACCCAACTAAAACAAAGAAAACCTCTGCTATAGTGAGGCATGAGATGAATAAACACATGATTTATAATTATTGCCCAGTTTTGGTAAGAAAGATGAGTAGAGTAGTACTGCATACTTTTGAAATGAATAATATGGAGCTCTAATTCACCTATTTAAAAAAAAAATTGTATTCAGATCCACATGGTATCTTTCAAGAAAATGTCAGAATGCGTTAGATTAGTTCACAATCCATCTTTGTGTACCCTCAGATTCATTCAGTGGATTCTGAATTGGTGTTTCAGTTAGGAGCCGCCCTCTTGGCTGGTGATGTATGTTTGTTTGTTGTTTTTTTTTTTAAAGATTTTATTTATTCATTTGACAGACAGATCACAAGTAGGCAGAGAGGCAGGCAGAGAGAGAGGGGGAAGCAGGCTCCCCACCGAGCAGAGAGCCCGATGCGGGGCTTGATCCCAGGACCCTGAGATCATGACCTGAGCTGAAGGCAGAGGCTTTAACCCACTGAGCCACCCAGGTGCCCCTGGTGATGTGTGTTTTACTTCCTTTTGGCGGTAGCCAATTGTCATCTTGCATCAAGGACTCAAATTTGATACCAATATGTGCATCACAGACAAGAAGCCTAATAAAAAGGTTGTAACTGAAGACCAAGTAGACCCCCAAAATCTATTGCTGAAAATTGTTAACAGAAGCTCTCACATCCCCTCAACTAATTAAAATACTCACTGCCATGGAAGCCATTGAGTTTGCAACTTGGTCACTCTGAGAAAAAGTTTTCCTGATACGGTATTCTGTTTTTGCGAGGACACCTGATGAAGGTTATATATAACAGAGAGCCTACGCATTCATAAGGCAACATGCCAGATGCATCGAGATTGCCTTTCTTGGAATGATAAGACTGGCAAGAGTGCCTTTCCTAGAATTTCTTTGATGGATAAAAGCATGGAGGGTGGCACCAAGGTGTCTGGCTTCAAATCCTGTCACTTACTATGTATTTAATATTTAATATTCCAGATAGTTTTTCATCTGGAAAATGAGGTGAAGAATTGTACTTACATAATAGTGCATTTGTTATGATTTTTAGAAATTATAAATGTAAAATACAATACACCTGAAAATAGGTGTTCTAGTGCTACATGTTATTGTTACCTATTATTTTGATTGGTATTGTTATTACTATATATAAATTCATGTGATCTATGCTTTTTTTTGAAAAAAATTTTAAAGATTTAATTTGAGAGAGAGGAGGGAGAGAGAGAGAGAGCACAAGCGGGGGTGGGAGGGGCAAAAAGAGAGGGAGGCGCAGACTCCCCACTGGGCGGGGAGCCAGCTGCTGGGACTACATCTCAGGATCCCAGGATCTTGACTGGAACCAAAGGCAGACTCCTAACCAACTGAAATACCCAAGTGCTCTGGACCTATGCTTTTTAAAATTAATATTGAAGGTGCTTTATTTTGAAATAGCATACAATATGATTGGGCTACCAATTTTTCAAAATTTTTAAAAATTTTAACTTATACCATATAATAGTAATTTTGTGCTTGAATGGAAAGTTCTTGTTGTTTTCGGTCAGATTCTGTCACTAATTCTACTGATAACATCACAAACTCTTTATTTCAATTTTTGTTTGTTTGTGAAATGGAAGTTTGAATCATATAATTTCCAAAGACAGTTTATCTATGGTTAGAATTCGAAAGGGCTCATATGATCTCCTGCGGTAACTGACAAGGGCTCAGTATATAAGTGTTATATAACTGTTATGCTCATCCCCTAATGATTATGAAAATGTTGGCTGCATAAAGAAAGAGTGTAACCAGAAAACTTGAATTACATTCTCAGAATTACATATAGTAATTGCATGAACTAGGGAATTGATGGATATGAATTTTGAAAATGATGCTAAGGACCTAAAAAGGGGACAGAGGAGGGAAAAAGCATTAGAAAGATAGAGACTTACAGTTGTGAGTTCCATAAGCCACATAAACTCGCTCAGGTGAAACCTGAACCATTTCTGAATACATCGTAGTAATGGTTCTTTTTACAGATTCTCCTTCTTGAGGTCAGAGTAATGAGAATTAGAACAAGAATGATGAACAGAGGGAGTGTATTATAGAAATAATCCCATTAAAGTTTGGATACTCATAAATCTCAATAATTCTGCAGTCTGTATTACAAGCTGAAAGGTCAGTGGACTACCGCTTTCTTACACTAGGTTCCAGAAACTGTCTGATGAAGATGTAGAATCTGCAGCAAAATGTGGAAATTTTAACAGGTTTTATTTAGATAATTCTTTCTTTTCATCCTTCATATTTAAGGTGGTATGAAGATCAATTTAAAATCACTTTTTTCCCTTCCTGTCTTGGGGCTCTATATGGCAATTTAAAAAGCATCTGAAATGAATTTTGTTAATGAATTTTATGAAAAAATTTTTAAAGATTTAATTTGACAGAGAGGAGGGAAAGAGAGAGAGAGCACAAGCGGGGGTGGGAGGGGCAAAAAGAGAGGGAGACGCAGACTCCCCACTGGGCGGGGAGCCAGCTGCTGGGACTACATCTCAGGATCCCAGGATCTTGACTGGAACCAAAGGCAGACTCCTAACCAGCTGAAATACCCAAGTGCTCTGGACTTATGCTTTTTAAAATTAATATTGAAGGTGCTTTATTTTGAAATAGCATACAATATGACTTGGGCTAAACAAACCAAACCAAAACATTAAGGTCATAAAAATACATATTTCTGTTAGTCCATAAATATCTTTCATTCTAAAACTTCATTTTTAAAATCCAGCATTATATCACAGTTTTCATTTTTAAAATTTTATTTATAACCCAGGACTAATTAATATACTTATTTTAGAAGTTCACATATTGAATGAATATACTTAGTACTTTATTATCCAACCACAGGTGAAGGAGAGGTGAGTCATCGTAGAGACTACAAAACTTAGCCAACTGATATAATTCTCTGGACAGAGTAAAGTTAGTCATTTTTGTCATAGCTATAGATTTATACTTATTACATATTTATTTATTTATTTATCTAATCAAATTCACTGTCTTCTTATGTCATCTTTATTATATGCTGAGATTATTTAATAGCATTCATTTCCCCCCCAATTTTATTATAATATTTGGCTAAGTGATTTAATCTTATGGCTGATTAAGATGTCTAACTTAAAATATGTTATTGTTAGATATTTTAGTTTACTAGATTTTCTCAAATCATGTACTTTTAGAATTAAGCCTTCCAAAGATTAAAAATTAGACAAGATTTCTCTTTATTTTTAAAATTCTTTATGTTAGAGAAAAAGTTCATTAACTTGCAGGTATTTTCATTTAGTTGGAAATCAGGTGAGAATCAAATTATGCAAAATTAAAGGCAAAATTAATTATAAAAGCCTAAACAAAAGAGATGTTGTTGAATAATTAATTATGCAGGCTAAATAATCATTTCCCTTCAAAATTCTTCAAATTTTTCAAGGTTTTAAACCATTTGATGTGTTGTTTTGAATAGCTGCATTTTAAAATACTATCAATTATATTTCAAAAAATTAATTGGAAGGTTGAAATGAGTTTATATATTCTGAAGTATTGTCCCATTTATTATTGCTAATATTTCTGGTAAAATTCTATTCACCTTTTAAGAGGTAAAATAATAATCTGCGGTCTTTGGAGCCACCTTGTGGTCATATCATAGCATATTAGGGAATGCTCTGGTTTCAGGTTCTTTTCCAACTAAACACTTGGAAACATTGAAATCAATGTGAACTTAAGGGCTAAGAAATAGCATTAAAAATGGATCTTTTTCGATGAATTCAATTTAATTTTTACATGTATATGTACATGTAAAGGTTATTATTTTGTAAAATCTAAACAAAATATTTTAAACAACACTTTTGAAGCAAGATACAATTTTTAACTTAAAATATATTTTGCTGTGTAGCTTCAAGTCAACCCGAATGACTGCTTAAATGTTCAACTTTCTCAAGCAAAGTGTCTTCTAACATCTTCTAGTGTACGTCACAAAGAAATCAAGGGCTCCGTTATTGCAAAACTTAAATGTAAATATGAAGATGGCATGAAAAGCAAACAAATGATCGTTACTGAATGTGCTTTTCAGTTGAGCTCATTGAAAGTTTAGGAAGACAAATTTGTTTGCATTCATTTTTCCGTAAATACTAGAATAATTTTTAGTTTGTGAGGCATAACCTAACCTCCAAACATCAAACCTTTTTTTACTGTTTTCTTCTTCTTCTTTTTAAATTAACCAAATAACATACTTGCATCAGAGCAGGACTCACAGTTACCACATCTCTTATTTACAATGAAATACCTACACTTAAAAACAAAACAATAAAATTCTTTTCCAGAAACTAAAAATAAGCTCTTCTAGATTTTAAAATCTGGAACGGTCATCCCTTATATGGTTTTACTCCTCATTGTTTAATTTATTCTCTATAGGTAAAAATAAAGAAATTTGATTAGAATAAATTTTCTTCACTCATTGCCCATAGCAAAAGATGAGGAAAAAATTTCCTTTGATTTATTTCTATGTCTAGAGCTATATCTATAGTTATCTCTATTTTTCTATTTGTCCATACCACTGGGCACATTTATGTTACCATCCTGAAATAACACTGCTCATCAGCATATCTTCATCATCATCATCCTCGTCGTCATCGTCGTCGTTGTCGTCGTTGTCACCTGACTAAAACTTCAGTTCCAAGACTGGACATGGGTTAGCTTAATCCCAATTACACCCCACAATGTGATCAGCTCCTGAATTGTCTCTCTTTGGGTAGGTGGGATGATTGACTTCAATTAAAAGAATAGAGCTCACTGGGAACTGAAGATAAACTCATAAAATTACAAAAAAATCTTATGACGATTATTGCCACGTTCTGTGTGAAAGCTATAAGGTGTCCACCTTTATAGAGCAAATAGTTTTCTGTCTCAATTTTGAACACACCAGGTTGCCTCTTAATGTAAAACAAGTGGTCGGGGCATGTTATTTCTCATGCACAGCCCGATAGACTGACTGAAAACAAAGATTACCTTGCTTCCCATTAAGCTATGTTCCCTCTGTCAACAGAAGTGCTTCTATTCTAAGAGGTATTACTATTGATTTGCTTTTATTCTCAAAAGACTGCTAGGGCTCTTTTTAATTTTTTTTCTGCTGCACACTGTATTATTTCAAACAAACATATAAAGTATTTACTTCAACTCCAAAAGGGAGAGAGAAATTTAAATATTAATGTTTAAAGTTTAGATGAAACCTTTCGATGACATCATTCTCACATTTAGGGCTATTGCTTTGGGCAATGTTTTGTTGTTTTTTTTTTTTTTTTTTTTTTTTTTGCAGAATGGATGGTAGGCAGAGTCATAAATATGGAGAGAAACTTATTAAAAACACTTGCCCTGGTGAGTAGAAACTCAGAAACAACCCAAAACACTTTGAGTTAAAAAATTTCTAGTTCCTTCACAGTTTTAGTTTAAAACATAGCATACCTATTTAGCCTCAAGTGATAAGAGAGATGTCCATCATTAACCATCATTCCTAAGACCATATTTGAACATTCTATCATTTTTACTTAGGGCTAAAAATGCATTGTTTGTACATTTCAATTCTCCCCCCCAATATGATTATTTGATTAATCTTTTAAATTCTAACCCTATAAAATTATAAAATTGATCATTTTTCTGATTCCAACTCAATGCTACCGAAGAGGTTCAAATTACATCTTTCCTCCTCCGTTCAACCATATATATTTTTTAGAGTTTTTAATATGTTTTGTAGAGTTTGCTAGGAACTTAGGTAACGGTTATAATTTGGTCCTTTCCTCAATGAGATGAAATACAGTAGGAGAAAGCAACATTTAAAGGTAAGTACAGGGGTGCTTGGGTGGTGCAGTTGGTTAAGCATCTTACTCTTGGTTCCAGCTCAGGTTGTGATCTCAGGGTCCTGAGACTGAGGCCCCATGTTGGGCTCTGCACTCAAGGCAGAGACTGCTTAAGACTCTCTCTCCCTGTACCCTGCTCCCACCCTGTGCTTTCTCTATATATAAAATAAGTAAATAAATCTTAAAAAAACAAAAAGGTAAATACAGTTTAATTATTTAGTGTTTTGCTGGTAGGATAAATGAGGTTTTAGGGGAATGTAGATGAGGGAACATGGAAATTTAATCATGGAGGAGATGAAGGGGAACTTGAAATGTGTTATTTCATTATTATGATTCATTATTTAATTGGTTATTAAAGGTGAAACTAATGAAATAAGAGACATGAGTATGTGCAAATCCAAACCTCCTAGGTGATTTCTCTCTCCCTGCTGTAATCGTTCCTAAAGTATATTTTTCTTAATTCATTTTTCATATAATTGTTCAGTTACTTATTGATTTTTCATTGTGAAGAAAGCAATAAATTGGGTACCAAGATGTGATGGAAAATAAGTAATATTCAAATTTCTAACCTCAAATGCTTTCTGATATTTTCCAGGAGATAAGCAAAACAGAGATTACAATATGGTTTGATACTTGCCAGAAACCATATAAGCACAGGGTACCATGAAGTTAAAGAGGAGGGCATATCCCAATGTTAGAGTCTAAGAAAGGCTTCCTTCAGAAATGAAGATTAAAACTGAACCCATAAATCTGTGTCACTCATTAGCTTAAAATTTTCCTGCACATTTCCATTTTGACAGATACTACTACGGAGTGGTAAATTATTCTCATTCCAGAGTTGGGAGTTCTCACTTCCGAGTTCTCACTCCATGGTTTCACCTCTGCCACCAAGCAGTGTGTGAATCTTGGCCAAGGTATTTAACTAGCTAAGGCTCAGTGTCCTTGGCTAGAACATGGGACAATGATGGCTACTTCTTAAACCTACTAAAAGGTTTAAATGTAACTGAACTTTGTAAAACACTGGGAGATTTGTTTTGCAATTATAAATTCCTAGTAAATATTATCAATATTATTACTGTTTGCAGGGTGAAGTCCAAATTCTTTAATCTAACCTGATCTATTTCTCTCTTCTTTTAAATCATTGTAGGTCCTTCTCCATGCCTCCACCCTGCCCTCACTTAATAGTTTGTTTCATTAATACAGACAAATTGACCAACTCTCAGTTCTAGATTTCTCCTTGTCCTATATATTATTTAATTATTATTAGTTTCCATCACTCTGGCTTTATTTATATTGCCATTCTGCCCCAAGGTTCTCCTTATTAAAACTCTCACATTTAGGTAGGCTCCAAATGTTACTTTTTTCTTGAGACGCTCTTTCAGTTCTCCTGCTAGAAAGTCTCCCTAAGCTTTTAGAAAAGTCTTAACTCTTTGTTTACACTTCTTTGTTACCATGGGCCATCATCTGCCTTGAGTTTTTTTTGTTTTTTTTTTTTGTATATGACTTCCTTCTTTTTTATATATAATTACTTTTTTAAAACCAGGATCATTTTCATTTCTATCCACAACACCAGCACTGAGCTCAGTAACTCCCACATAGCAGCAAATGTGTGATAAGGAAATTCATGCATCAGAAAAGTAGAACATGTATTACGGATCATAATTTAAAGATCAATATACTACCAATAACTGAAAGACTAACTCATTGAAGATGCAAAAGGTGTTTTCCTTTCCGGTGGACAATAGTCACTATCTTTGCTTTAATCACAGGCAACTTTCTCTTTTAGAAGCAAGAACTCTAAAGCAGTTTTTTTTTTTTTTCCTCAAACTGATTATCTTATTCATTTAATATGCACAACTGACCCCATCCCAGACCTACTGCATCAGAATTTTTGGACTTATGGTATGGCTTTTTATATTTTAAAATTCTTGCTGAATAATTTGAATGTCCACACCAGATAAATAATTGTAACTAGAAAATACTGTGGTGCTTTTATGTCTGAGCCCATAAACGGATGACAAAATTGGTTTAAAAAGGGAAAGTTTTATAAATACATTGAAAATAACAAGTATTTTTTTTCTTGAAACTAACCACATCGAAGGGGATAGTACTCATTTAGAAATATACACACTTTTATTTGATTCATTTTAATTTGATTCTTTCTTTATAGCCATTTATTGTTTTAAGCACCTTACAGAGCCTTGTGTTATAACTGAGATAAATATAATAGAAAAAATAAGAGACATTGTATGTTACTGAGAAACAAAGTAGCACAGGCAATACTTGGTCATATATAATTAAGCATTAAAATGACTCTAAACTACCAAGTATTAGGAATCATTAGTATAATTTCGAAAGTTGAAGTAATGGGGGAGTTAGGTTTGTAATTTGACCTCTACTTGGAGGATGTATAGGAAATATGCAAAGGGCAGTCACTTCAAGATTTTTATCACTATGAGCGAAAACAGGAACGAATATGGAAAATTGGCTGGTTGCTAAGGAACAAAGCTGGGTTGATGCTGAGAATACTATATGTATAAAGAAACTTGCAAACAAGTTAAGGGGTTCAGCCATGATTAAGAAGTTCACAAAAGACGTACTATTTTAAATCTCTTTAAAAAAAGGTGTTGCTTTATCCTGAATTCATTAGGACAAATGAGGCTAAAAAAATAATCAAATGTTATTCTTGGCATTTTGCATGCCTCGTATGGTGGTGTTAATATCAATTAAGTGCCTCAAAGTCAACCAGAAAGTGTTCCCTGAGCTAAGCCAACCTGGTAGTGCCAATGGAATTTTGCTGTTAAAGAGTATGTCCAAGTCTATCTGCCCGTTCTCCACCACCAGCAGTTTTCTTGTATGTGCTCTTGAACACACGCATGCTCTGGGTTACCACATGGCGTCTGTGATTTTCTCCACTTCGTATGTAGTTCTTTATGGCTTGATTACTGTTTAGCCCCTTCTACCACTGATGGAAGTATAAGTTTCTCCACTCTGTGTGTGTGCTGATGGGATCTGGTATTCCAATGCTATTAAAACTACTCATGGTGACAGTAATGAGTTAACATCTTGGATGTGCTGATAGCTTTTTAAAAATTCTGCTTCATTTGAGGCCCATTTGTGTGTGTGTATGTGTTTCTCTTCAGAAAACAACTTGTTGGAGTGCCTGGGTGGCTCAGTGGGTTAAAACCTCTGCCTTTGGCTCGGGTCATGATCAAATAAATAAATAAAATCTTAAAAAAAAAAAAAAAAGAAAAGAAAACAACTTGTTCTTTTTTTTTTTTTTAAAGATTTTATTTATTTATTTGACAGACAGAGATCACAAGTAGGCAGAGAGGCAGGCAGAGAGAGAGGAGGAAGCAGGCCCCCTGCTGAGCAGAGAATCGGATGTGGGGTGAATCCCAGGACCCTGGGATCATGACCTGAGCTGAAGGCAGAGGCTTTAACCCACTGAGCCACCCAGGCGCCCCAAAACAACTTGTTCTTAATCTGATAGCCAGTTATTGGCAAAATACAAAGTAGAACTTATGTCTTAAAATTCCCATCCCTGTGTTATTTCTACCATGCTCTAAAAGTAGTTAAGGTTTTCCTCACTCTAAAATGGAAACTCAGACAAAATTGATTACATGTGCTTATTTATTTCATGTGCTTATAGTTAACTGAGGTAACACATGTAATATGCTACTGTTATAAGGCATAGTGCACACAGGACATATTCTTTACATAATAATTAAAGCTATCATTGCGCTTTTACTAACACTGATTATTCGTAGGAGATGCTAGATCTGTTGTTAAAAAGTGTTAAAGCAAATGGCCGAATACTGATAATCTTCGTAATAATAATAACTGTCACTTACTGAGAATTTTATAAGTGCCAGACATTGTTCATAGTGATTTATATCTAGGGTGTTTCTTAATCATCATTAAAATGATGAAAAATATTATCTCCATTTTTCAAAGGAGAGAACCAAGGCATAGAAAGGTTAGATGACTTTCACAAATCCCAAAGGTAGTATGTGAGAGAGCCAGAATGAAAACTCTAATAATATGGTCATTCTGTTCTTACCATCTACCTCATGTTTACATGTATGCATAGTTGACAGAGAAAATGTATGACCTATTTTTTCCTACTCCTATTTTATTTTTTGTAAAAGTTCTATCTACCCATGACTATTTTTGTTGTTTCCTTTCAATGAGAGAAAATTGGCCTAAAAATGAGTGGGGTTTAGCATGTAAAAGTATAACGAATGTGCCATATTTTTGGTACTGCTTTATTAGTAAGTACAATTGAGTTATCAAGATTTATGAGCGATGAAGAGAAGGAAAAATAGGTATGAAAAGTTTTGCTAAAACATCTAACCTAAAAAGTAGCCATAAATTTCTCATGGATGTCATGCCATTCTCTTAACATACTAGTTTTTAACGCCTCTAACTAGAGAAATAAGGCCTATACTGAGGTTTCTGACCATAGAATATTTTTGAAGTAGAAAGAAAAATAGCCACAGTGGTTGTTGCCTCTAGGTATGGGGTAAGGGATGCATGTGTCTACAGTTAGAGAACCATCTTCAATTGTAAATTGTACATTTTTTTTTTTTAATTTGACAGAGAGAGAAACAGTGAGAGAGGGAACAAAAGAGGGGGAGTCGGAGAGGGACTAGCAGGCCTCCTGCTGAGCAGTTGGGGGCTCGATCCCAGGACCCTGGATCATGACCTGAGCTACTGAGCCACCCAGGCACCCCTGTACATTGTACATTAATTAATACATTGTATATTGTTTTATTAGAAAGTGTTACGAATATGAGTTACTTTTCAAAACAGTATTTAATTAAAAAAAAAACTTGTCAATCATCATAAAGCTTACTGAGCAAAAGAGACATGAAAGATTCCAAACCCTTAAACTCATCTTTGTAACATAAATTGACTCACTGCTTGTCTCCTAATACAAAGAAAAAAAATCCTGATAAGTGAATGTACATACAGACACTACTTACTGAGCTTTAATAAATTGAACAGTTATCACCAGGAAAACACTCAATAACATTGTTTTTTCCCATGTGGCTCCAACCATAAGAGGAATTTTATATTTCTATAAAGAATAATCATTAGAAACCATGTTGAGATTGTGACATAAACCAGTGTTTCTTAAACCAGATTCAGGTTATACGAATTTTGAAAACCATGAGCTTTCATAGGATAGTATGGATATATTTAATAGAATCATATATTGAAGGTGAATAACTATCTTGGAACATATGTTATTCCAGGACCCCACTTCTCCATTGTGCTCATTGTTACTTTCATGCTTCTTTTAAGTTTCTGAAAAAAGAACAGAGGTGGAAGTATTATAAATCTTATGAGTTTTGCCAAGTGATCTGTAAATGTATTGCATTGGAAATGCTATTTGGTGTAAATTGCTATATGAATAATTTGAAAGTTTTGCCACATAGAAGAATGGGAACCAAGAACTTACTTTGTTCTATATATTCTATCTCTGAACAATTCCCATTTTAATTCTTTGTGCCATATTCATATTCAATCAATTGGATTTTGGGAACCAAAATAATCTGTTCCATAAAATTGGTATTAATTCGAATGCTATTAATTATATCATTTTTCTTTGCAATTGCTACTTTTTGTGTTATAAGTACAAATGTTTGTCATTTTACAAAAAAAAAAAAAAAAAAAAAGCTCTCTTGCTTAGTTTTTACACATTCCAGTAGTTCCAGTAAGAGTATTCTGCAAGTCATTTACATCAATGTAACAGCAGGAATTATAAGAGAACACAACTCAGTGTAAAAGCCCATGACAAATCCAGAATTATCTCTTGATATTTAGTAGTTGCAAATCACAATTACTAAGTGAGAGTGATATATAATGGTGATACTTTTTTTCTACAGCGAAGATTAACATTTTAAAATGGGATGGACTTCATGACTAGAAAAGCTCATAGATTTCTAACACCAAGAAACTCAGATGTTTCAAAAGAGAGCCTTCTGCGTACCAAAATCTAGAGTGCATGTCTGGTAGAAAAAGAGCCTTTGATATATTTTCATGTCTGTGGATTTGTGAATATATGTGTGTATCTATTCCAGACCACACAGCTCTTGCTGCTACAGGTAAAGATTTAATCCCAACATTCAAAGAGAGCACACCTTCAGAGAGAGTTCAGTAAATCTAATCATGTTGTGATCTTGGTGGTTTGGAAATCTTATCTTGACTATAGGAAATTGATTCAGTCAACAGTTAGCTATTGAGTAGTTGTTATGTAAACAGCTGTGCCACATCAACTCTTGCTACTTAGCCCAGTTACCAAGACACCTGGCTCCTTAATTTCAGCGTGAAAATGTTCAAGCTTGATTACTTCAAATATAACTAAAGAGCAAGAAGAGCCCTGTACTTGGACAAAGATAAAAGCAGTTTTAATGGTATATTGGGCCACTTCCCTTAAATAGTCTACGATTGATTTATTGTCTGTTTTTTATCTAAACCTTTTATGAACCTATTATATTTTCAGCCCGTGTTACTTCCGTAAGCACTCTATCTAATAAATAAAGTAGTATGGCGCTTCCCATTATTTGTCCTAAATTTATCTCTTTTAAACTTCAAAGGATGCCCTTAGACCTTGTATAATTGAAATTTGTGGATAGCTTGATATCAACCTTCTTCATGATTTAATAGATGTCAGAGTATCCAGATTGAAGATCCTAATCTGTAACGTCTTCCTAGACAAAGCCTCTCCATTTCTTCAACAATAGTTTAGTTGTCTTTCTGTAAGAATTTTCCAGCTTTACTATATTTCTTGGAGGCGATGCAGTCAGCATTACACAAGAACATTCAGGCAAGTGGGCCATAGAAGTTCATAATAAAAAGAGTGAGCATTTCAGAATACGAGTTCCTGTTTTGCCCTTTCCACCAATCAAAGGATCTTTAACCCATGCATTTATACCTGTTGGGTTTATCTTGCTTTCCCCCAAAATTGGGCATTTAGAAGAGTTGACTTCTAATTTCCTTTCTGAATATAGAATCTCAAAAATGAAATTACAAAATTGTTTTTTAAAACAGAAAAGAAAACCTACTTTTGTATATGGTTAATGAGGCTGGGAGTACAAACGAAATGATTTAGGTTTCACCTTTGTGTGGTGATTACTATGGAATTAGCCACATAATTTTATATACTGACATAGAAACCTCATACCCCCATGACCACCATTCCTGGTCTCGTGTCACCTCATTATAGCTTTCTTTAAATGTCTCAGAATGTTTTCCTCCTTTTTGTTTATGTTACCTACCCTCAATTTGATTGAATAATTTTCAGTAATATTTGGTAACTTTGTATTGATTCATTTATATATTGATTGAAGCAGTGGGACAAAAATCCATATATAAAAATCTATGACCTCGTGGAATTCACATTCCAGGGTGGGGATCACACGATACAAATCTAACAAAACTGTTTAATAGGGTGATGGTGATAAGTGCTATGGAGGAAACAGTGCAGAGGAAGGGGTGTATTGGTCTAACAGTGGTTCCTTCCTCACCATAGGATGCTGTTTCTTTGAAGGCTAGATTTTTGTCCCTACTATACCTTAGAGCACCTAGTGAGCTCTCTAAAAACCCGTTGCTGTGTGGGTATCTGGCTACTTCCTGTTTTTTGTTTTTTGGTTTTTTTCCCTCCAACCTGCTGTTACACTGTGATTGTGAAGAAATGTTATAGGAATGTATTTCATAGGGGAAAAAAAGAGAACTTTCATTTCTCATTAGATAAGGTACAGTTCCGAAAATGCAAAAAATAGTTTTGAGTGATACATTTTTCATTTTCATCACTGATATAGTTGACAGTTATGTGAAGGGGAAAAAAAAGGCACATGCTGTGAGACAAATCCCCAAAAACATATATGCGGTTATTTAAAAGTACAGCTCACCCTGCTGCTGCATTTGGAATTCAGCATTGCCTTCTGCTTGCTTTGTTTTTGATAGCTTTCCTTTTCTGCAAGGTAAGAGATACTCTGACCAGAGGGTTATTTGATTTCGTAAATATTTTTGTTCACATGTTGCTTAAATGCTATTGAAAAACTCCTACCGGACCTGCAAATCTCTCGGTTTGGGGTTTTCTTATTCTCTCTTGCTATCTTTGCATCATTTTCCTTTCATGTAGCTTTGCGGTATTTGAAAAGAGAGGTTCTCTGATTGTTTAAATTATTTCTGATTTGAAAGAAATACTCCACCATAAGAATGCACTTTGCAATGACACTCTCTTTTAAAATTTGTTATGCAATTTACATGTTTTGGGCTGTCACTGCCCATTTGTTCCGTTATATATTGCAATTACCTTTTATCTTCATCGCATGTCATATTTTATATGCAGTCATCAGACACTTTCATGCTCAAGTGGTCATTAGCTGTGTGCTCTCCAGCTGTTCAAGACTGTTAAATAAAACTAGTCCCCCAATAGGGAGTGTGCCTGACTAGCTGCCCGGCATCTGTGGGAACCGCTGGAATGGAATTGACTGTGAATGAGCATGAGGAGGCTGCCCTAATCCAGTAGGTTCATTTTCCCCAATCCTCTATCTTCCTCCTGTGTAACACCAAGGGAGGGTGAAATAGTACTCATTTCTGGCAGAGCCATACTGTCTTTTTTCCTTCTCTTCCACATAGTTGGCATTATAAGTACAGCACTCTTTGAAGCTACCTCACATTTTTACATGCCCTAGAAAGTGCCAGAACTAAGGTCAAATATGCAAGTTGCAGATCTTTATTTGGTCTCAGAATCCTCTTTTTGAAGTGAAAGAATTAAATTAGATGATTTCTGTATTTTTCCATTTTTTTTGAGTTTTACAAAGGGGAATGATGCTAAGGAAAGATTTATTTTAAAAAAATATGTGGATGTGGGTAAAATATAAATGTGACATTAGAAGGCTCCCCCCACCAAGCTACCTGTATTTTTCTTTGTAGTTAAAATACATGAAGTAATGGTTGGTGTCTCATAAATACTGAGAGATCCCATAACCACCACCACAATCACTACCACCACAAATAAATGCCTCCTTTATCCTAGAAATTTTAAGTACGGGAGACCTGAAGAAGAGTAAGACATACTGTGTATCTCAAAGTTTATATTAGCAGATTTCAAATGCGTCATGATTATCGCTTTCAAAACCGACAGGGATTAGGAACGGTGATCCATCTTCTCATTAGAAGCAAGAGGGATTTGGCTAAAACCCATATCTGATTCTGCACATTCTCATTCATCCTAATGCATTCCAAATTTTATAGCCTCTCAGAACAAATCTCCTAATATCAACAGAGATCAGGAATCTTCTATGGTTAGCTAGGAGAATGTCCCCTCTTCCCTCATGCCCCTATCTTCTTCCTCCTTGCAGGTTCTCACAGCCCACATATGACACATACGCTCTTCATGCGTCACTTGTACTCTTGCTTACAAGAATCAAAAGCTGAAAAAATTTCACCACATTCAATGAATATGCTTTAGTTAGCTCAGTCGGTTAGTGCGTGGTGCTAATAAATGAACATGTTTTGTCAAGAGTCAGCTGTTTTGTGTGAATTTGTTTATACTGACATTTTTCTGGAGTCTTCATTCTAACTAAGTTGAGTGGCCTTCAAAAGGATCTCCTTGTTTCCATGCTTGTCCCACCTAAACCTACTCTCAGCCCCAGTACATGAGCTTATGTTACTCCTCTGTGCAAATGCTTCACGTAGTACAAAAGCCAAAGACTTTGCAAGAGCTGGCAAGGCCCCTCTAGGATCTGGTCCCCGTTCTCTTTCCAAGCACATGTCCTCTTTCCCAGGGCTGACCACCACCTCTACCATTTGGCTTCTAGCAGAGCATGTAACATTTTATCACGCCCCTGCTTTGGGTAGAGCTTCTGTATTTTTATGTCCCTTCTGCATGGAAAGATTTTAGGGACATAAATATACATACACATACACACATATATAAATATATAAATATATATATATATATATATACACACACACATATATATATACATGCACATAACATATCTATTTTACATATATGTTTTTACACACATATTTTACATATATACATATACATGTACCTACATATGTGTGTATATATATGTATATGCCAATTCAGGCTCGCCTTCCTTTCCTTTCCTCCTTTCCTTTCCCCAAAGCAGTCTTTACTCAAACATGACCCCTTCAGAAAGATTTTCCCTGATATCTCTATTTAAAATAGAAATCCTTCGGGGCCCTGAGTGGCTCAGGTCATGATCTCAGGGTCCTGGGATCAGGATCCGCATCGGGCTCCCTGCTGACAGGGAGCCTGCTTCCTCCTCTCTCTCTCTACCTGCTTCTCTGCCTATTTGTGATCTCCCTCTGCCAAATAAATAAATAAAATCTTTAAAAAATAAATAAATAAAATAAAATAGAAATCCTTCAACACTTCCTGAGCCATTTATCCAGTTTTGGAGTTTCCTAACATCCAACATCCAACATACTATATATTTAACTTATCCCATTTGTTTGTTATTGGTATCCTCCCAGTGAAATCAACCTTCCTGATGACTGTGAATTTGCTTGTTTTGTTTCTGGTGCATTACGTATTTATTGTGTTTTTTTGTTTGAATGCTACCAATAAAAATGTAAGCTCAGTGCTGGCTGAGAATATTGTTTGATCTGTCCAGCTCTGTGTCTTCTCAGTTCATATGCATGGTTGAATGTTTAAATAAGTGAATGGATATGGAGGTTCTGTAGGGTTTTTAGGTGGTGAGCAATCCTGGAGATTGCAAGGAGACCAGATCACTTCTTTGGTTTTCTTTCTCCCCACTGATGCTCTCACAGTCCTCCGAATGGTGAGCAAGGGCTGAGAGGCAAGGGCACTTACAGACTCCAAAGCATGGCTCCCCTGACCTGGCAGTTCTGACTGTCCTCGAGTAGACAGCTGATGGAAGGGGGGGGTCCTTCCTGAATTAAACTGCATCAAAGCTACCGGTTCCCACTACATGTTGGCAGATATAGCCCAGTTTCAACTTCACAATATAAAGTCAGATGCTGATAGGTGGAAATGTCTCGTAGATTATGCCGACAGCCAGACCTTGACAATAAGATGAACCTAAAAAGAATTTTCCATAAACCTTCAAAAGTTAAAATAAACTGTCCAGAGCTAGTCAGTCAGGTAAATTGATTGCTGCTTTCTGGAATTTGTATATTTTGTCTGCACCTCTTCTGTCAACATTCTTTATGTCTAATATGAATACTGACTGGTATAGGCACCACTTACAAAACTGTGGCAATGAGAAGGAAAAAAAAACAACCCTGCTTTGCCCCATAACTGTGGTCATATATAACTAGCATATTCAGAGTTGACTGCCTAGAGTAATTCTAAACAATATATAAAGGTCAGAAAAGTAGAACTTTGACAGGTATATGTCCTGTCCTTACCACCCTCCTAGAAAAATAGTTGGATTTATATGATTTTAAATCAAATGCAGAGTTAATGTGCTGCTTCATTTTTAGGGACCTTCCTTTATTCAAAGGCCAGATTTTGAGAACAAAGAGCGCTCAATCACATTTTATATGTCTTCTATAATTTTTTTTTCTTATCTTAATTGATTCATAATGAAGTCTTGTTAATTCTACACAAAATGAAGAACTTAGCTTCTTAGTACTACTCTTTCTCAGTATATTTGGACGCCTAGTTATTGAGGAAGTTATGCACATCTTAAAAACAATATGGAATCTTCTTTTAATATATATATATAATTTTGTCAAAATGTAGCAAGTATAAATAATTAACTGCTTTATTTTGAGCTGTCTGTCAAAAGGACAACAGGGAAATATCTATGTTCAGGAATATTAAAAAAACCTATTGTTTTGTTTATACTGATCAAAATTGTAAATATCTGTGAGAGATTAGAGCTTTATGTCTGAGGTCAGTATGGGTAAAACTGAAAAGGAAAGAAGTTAACAGGATTTTTCAGAGAAGTGTCTAGGCCAGTACATGTGACTATACCACATTCATTATACTGCTAACAGTATTCCTTTTTATGAAATCTCAGTGTAGCAAAAATTAAAAAAAAAAGTCCAGTGCTATACTATAAGAGCAGAAACAATCCAAAATTAAATTATGTGTTATTTTTGGATACACAAATTTTGGAAAAAATAAGCATCAAAAATACACACATGAATTTTTATGGCAGTGTTATATTTGTAGAGGGAGAAGAAAGAGAAGTGCCAGAATGATGCTTTTTTTAAAGAGAGACATTTGAAACATTTGTGATGCTTATTAGCATATCTAAAATTTCATTTTTGGTTATTTGAATTTCTCTTGCAATATTTTTATATTTTAAAATACAGGCATTAATATAAACATAGTAAAAAGAATGGACAGAGAATATCAAATTACATTTGTAGAACTTACTAAAAAGTTTTGAAAGGTTTTCAAACATTTTGGCTTGTGTTTAATTTTCTCTTCATGCAGGCTATTGAGAAGAAGGGTTCCCATTTCCCAAGTACTTATGGTTCCATATTCAAATATATTATAAAATTTTATATCAACATGAAACATAATTTTCTTTCTATGTACCAATGCACATCCCATATTTCAATATACAATTTTATCAGTATGTAACCTCTATATTCTGTCTGATACACTTTCTAATAATAACACTTTTTTTTCCTATTTAAAGACATAAAGGGAGAAATATTTATAATTTTTAAAAGTCTTGGAAAATTTTTGATTAGGAAGAATTCCTGATGCTTAAAAATATCAATCCCCTCAGTGAGTACTTTTTGGGGGGATTAAGGTTAAAATGATTGATAATGGAAAATTGTACCCTTTGTATTTAGTGAAATTTATTTGAATTTAACATGCTCAGTCTTTTCTCTCTGGACGAGGGAGGAAAGAAAAATATCATTCACTGTGAATGTATATGAAAACAGCTCCAAGATACTGTATGCTATCTCTTCTTGGCCTTCTGGCTAAGATCAAGTGAAGATACTGTATTCTATACTTTTTTGTTTGTTTTTGTTTTCTTTGTTAGATGTGGTGAGGAGTGGTATGGAGGTGGATAAAAAGATAAATAAACTACAATTAATCTATAAACTACATAGAAATTTTAAAAGCATATTCATATAAAATTATATATAAAGATGTATATAATTGGGTACCTAATGTATAATTCAGACCACAGACAGATTTATTACTATTTTTCTTGATTTATTTATTATTTATTATTTTTAATTACCATATAATGTATTATTTATTTGTTTCAGTGGTACAGGTCTGTGATTCATCACTATTGCACAACAGTCAGCACTTACCACAACACATAACCTCCCCAATGTCCATCACCCAGGCACATCATCCCCCACCCTCCTCCCCTCCAGCATCCCTCAGTTTGTTTCCTAAGATTAAGAGTATCTTGTTTGTCTCCCTCTCTGGTTTTGTCTTTTCTCATTTTTTCTTCTCTTCCACTATGATCCTCTGCCTTGTTCTTAAATTCCACATATCAGTGCGATCATATGATAGTTGTCTTTCTCTGATTGACTTATTTCACTTAGCATCATAATACCCTCTAGTTCCAACCACATTGTTCCACGTGGCAAGATTTCAATTTTTTTTGATGGCTGTGTAATATTCCATTATAGATATATACCACTTCTTCTTTATCCATTCATCTATCAATGGATATCTGAGCTCTTTCCATAGGTTGGCTGTTGTGGACATTATTGCTATAAACATTGGGGTGCAGGTGCCCCTTCAAATCACTACATTTGTGTCTTTGGGGTAAGAAGGTTCATTAGGACATTACTTTATTTCATCATTTTCAATATACCTACAAATCTAGTTAGCCACCTTAAAATCGGTTCTTGGTAATAGAGCTATACAGTTTTAGAATTATAAGGGATCTGCTATAGATTGAGGCTTTTATCCTGTCAGGATTTATGTTGAAACCTAATCCTCAATGTGAGGGTATTTGTAGGTGGGGCCTTTCAGTGGTGATTAGATAAGGAAGGCATAGCCTTGAATGAGATTTGTACCCTTATAAGAGGGACCCAGTGGCCCCCCTTGCTCCTTCCATCATGTGAGAACACAGCAAGAAAATGGTGGCCTAGGAACCAGGAAGTGGATTCTCGGCAAACATAGAATCTTCTGGCACCTTGATCTTGGACTTCCCAGCATCCACAACTATGAAAAATAAATGTTTTTTATTTAAGTCACCAAGTCAATGGCATTTTTATACCATAACAGTCCAAAGAGACTAAGAGTTTTAGCCATTGGTGTGTCTCCGGCCTCATTTAATACACCATTGTCAAAAATGTTTTGTGATTTTTCTGTATCTCCTGCAGTTGTGAAAAAGGTAGATTATACCCCCCAATTCATCAATGTCCAGTCAATGTGCATTCGGCAGGAGTTCATTCCTCCCCTCATCCATTTTGTATAGATCACAAGATGATTTATCATTTGTTTGTTCAAGAACCCATCTCAGAAAAAATAAACTGTTATTATAAGTGTAGTTTTGGATGACATTGGGTTAAAATAACTTGACATGGGCATGATGGCAGGAATTTTTTGTTCCATGGAAACTCTTTTGGAGTTTTTACTCTTTGGAATGTTACTGAAGGCTAATTAGTTATAAAGCAAAAGTTCAAACCAGTTAAGGAGACAACTGTGGTTGAACCATACAAATCATGAAAATTTTGTAAAGCTGGTTGCTGAGTGCTTTATTGATAGCTATATTTTACATATTTTCAATTAACATAGTATTTACTTAATTTAAATGTCACTATTAAGATTCATTTGACTATACTACTTTAATGCACAAATATTAAGTGGATAAGCATGAAATCCTTTTTCTTTTTGAATTTTATATTTTTATTAAAGTTCTAAATATGTACTAACTATATCTTTTAAACACTGATCTTAATTATATTCTGACATAGTGATTTTAAGGAAGTACTGGTTCTATCTAACTGAGAACCATTTAACTGTTTAAAACTTATTTAAACATTAACTGATGTTGACCACTTTATAGAATTATAGAAAAAATTTATAATGTATAATTATCTAAGTAATGCTTGAGTATTATAACAGTTTAATCAAATGTTTATTCATGACCATGAAGTTTTTATCATAATCATTTACTTTAATTAGACTTCTCTTTCCTTTGTAGAGGTTATTTTATACTGAAATTAAATGATATATTGAGAAGTATCTAGAGGTATTGCATAGTGTCAGTAATAAATTTCCTATGTTCTTAATTATCCTCAATATATATTTAAAATTTTATTCTTGATTTTTAAAATTTCAGTTATTTGCAGATTTCAAGAGCTTCTGTCAAAATTTTTTTACGTATAATTATTTATTATTTTAGTGTGTTCTGTGGGACTGGTCAGTAATCTACTCTTAAAAATAACTCAAAACATGAGTTTATTTTTGAATTAGTAAGAGTATATACAACAGTAATGTGAATTTCCTAATCCTTAAATATTTATGCAAGTATTAACTTACATCTTTAAATTGAAAGGGCAAGAACACAGAAAGGGTAACTCTAAGCACCCATTTACACATTTCAGCAAGATGTAAATTAGTTTCTTGTCTATAAATTTGAATATAAATTACGTGTGAACATCTCAATTTTAGGAAGAAAATGTATGCATGTTATTTAACTTTAAATACCTGACATTGAATACTAAATTTATGAATTAAATTAGTGAAGTTATAGGTTTTAAACTATTCACTGGGTAAATTTATAGTTTAGACTTAAGACCCAAATGTTCAAAGTTTCAAATCCATATGTCTTTTTAGAAACTATTTTTAAAACTTTTAAATAACAGGTAAAATCTATGGTACAACATTCATGAGTAAGTCCATTGATAAATTTTAAACCCCTTATGAAATGTCTTAGTGGTCCTAATGAATAAAATATTACCTGTAGAAAAACATACTCTTAGGAATCCAAATGGCAAATTCTTGGGAAGTATAAATTGCACTGAAGTGATCATTAAACGTCTTCTTAACTGGAAATTTATTTAGAAATATCTCACATTTCCAAGTGAGTAATGGTGTCACAGTGTTTTTTCCACATATAATATTAAGATTGCCAGAATTATTCTTGTTTAATAAAAAAATTGCTTTCCCATCAAGAAAAAATTAAATACCTGGGCTAGCAAAATTTCATAATTAACATAATTATAGTACATTGTCCTATATAGAGAGCTAAACCAACAAATACCATTGTATTTCCAGGTATGCATCTACACTAGCTAGTCACAGAAAGTTAGGATGATTTTGTTTGCAAATTTTAGTGAACTTCCAGTTAGTGAATATAGTTCCATCTCTAAAATAATTTATTGGTTCAGTTAATTAGAAGGCCAGAAATGGGTCAAACTTATAGTTGACTGATATAGGGATCTCACGCTGCTCAAAAACCTAGTTTCTTCTGGATCTATTCTCTTTCATTCACAGTTTTGAATTCTTCCAGTGATAAGTCCCCTTATGGTTGTAAAATAATGGTAATCTAGGTTACATGCTTTCTTCTTCATAACTACCATGCACGAAAGAGAAGGAGTGAGACAGGTCTATCATAATAACTAAAGAGGTCCTCTTAGAATTCTGTCCTTGAAGCAATTAAGAACAAGGAACATGGGATTGCTGGAATTTGTAAAATCAGATATGGTTAAGTCTTTCCTTTACATACATGAGCTGACAAGGTGGGGGTGGAGCATAAAAATCTGAATATGAAATTAAATATTTAAGGAAGAGAAAAAAGGAATGAATGCTGGCTATTCCAGCTATTGGGAATTTTCTTCCAGTTTCTGAACACGTCCATTTCAGTAAAATTGCCTAGAAACTGTGTACCTTGATATTGGATAAGTTTGAGGCTTCACTGAACTGATCATGAGATAAAATTAGATCAAAAGTCCATTTTAATGCTCATTTGTCCCCATTCTCTGTAGTGGATCAGAAAATCTTGTAGGTCCCTGAGTATTTTTATAAGCTTGAAAATTTTATCAAAGTTCTCAAAATGTCTAGTTATTTCTGTCCTCCTAACCCAGTTAACCCAAAAAATCTCATTTGGAAAAGTTAAGGAGAAGATATTTCTGCTGTTATCATAGTTATTACCCACGTATGGTCAAAGACTCAGTAATTCACTTGTCTCTGAGTCTTTGAAGTGAAGCAATTCTGGAATTTGGCTGAAGAGACAAATCTCTGTTGTAGTTGGAGCATCGTTTTTTCTGTCTGACCAACCTAAAGTATTTTCAGGTATATAATTCTTGCAGACCTTGGAGTGTTATGCATCTGTTTCAGTCATAAAGACTGTATCAATTAGTCACTGAAAAATGGTCTTTTGAACTGCTATTAATTGCAGAAATTACATCTTGCATGTGATGATCCATTAGCATTATGTGCTCTCAAATACTCTCACATTTACTCTAAAATACCAATACTCAGGGTCCCCTCTTGCGCATAGAAATAGGGAAGATTTTTAACTGCATAATCTCTTAGCAGCATTCTTAGCTAACAGGGAAAAACCTCAACAATACTTTTTGAAGATGAAGCTTTGCCACCATATATGCATTTCTTAATATTTAGAAATAGTTTAGAAAATAGTTTTATCCTTTTTTAAGATATGTAAGGAGTAAATTGAGTGAATTACATACGATAAAACTGGTCTACCATTCTCATTTTCTTAATTAAATGAATGCCTTTACACAAAAAATAGCAGAGTTTTGGGCATCTCAGAGTCTTCATTAAGCCCATATTTTAATTAGCTAATAAAACAACAAAGCAAACCCCATTATCATGTGCTGAAGTTAGCACAATGATTCTAAAGTTCATAGGAAGGGCAATGATATTAATAAATGTTGCATCATAAAATTATGTTCTGTAATCCTGGGTTTGTTACTTTCAAAATTTAATCCTATCTGTATTTTCTAGATTTTTGCTGATACAAATCCAAAAATTCTTGCAATGTTTTTATGCTTAATTGTGACTTCTAGAATCTGAATTTGTAATTGTCTCCCTTGGGCACATTGGTTTCTGATCCTAATTTAGATCAGGAGGTAATTAGAAATGGTGGACAATGGACATAATAAGAATAGTTTTCCCTTGTAAAGTACTCAAATGAAGTCCTTATTGGATTTTAAGCAAAAGCAAAATAAAGGGCCTTATTGCACTTGGGAGGAAGGGGTGCTTTTGCTAAGAGTGAAGAGTCAGGGATATTTGGGATTTTGGGGGACACTGAGCCGTTCGGAGCCTACCATATTTCCCTACTCCAATATTCAGAATCTTACTTGTTCTAAATTAATTCACTAGTTTTTATGCTGTGGTAGTAATGGAATTGTGTATGCAATCAACTTAACATTTTATAATTGGCAGGATCAAATTTTCAATTTGATCGAAATTGAAAATGTTCAAACCTAAACTCTCTGCCTTAGGTTTACAGTTGTAGATGATACAAGATTATTCCCATGGTTTCTCTCAATTTGAAACAACCAGTTCTTTCACAATTCACACATTCCTCATGCCTTATATATTGTTCTCTTGGAAAAGCCACCTGATTCCTCAAAGCCTTGTGCTCAGTGAGCATTTTATTGTAGGTTACCATAGGTCATAATTTAATCAGTTATTTTGCTACAGCAGACCATGGGATGATAAAAATTCATATTTAATTTCAGCTGGATTTTTTTTTTTTTGGAACCATCAGCTAGACTAGGCCTGATATTAAAGTCAATATTACCTTATTGCCCTGAGGTTCTTTTGCCTGTAAATGGTTTTATCAATTTGTGCAACGAAATTCACATGTGGGTTTCCTAATTGCACAGAGGATGAGAAATCTATTTTTTGGAATTCTGTCTTGGGATTCAGGAATTAAAAAGCAGGTCATTCAATCAATATTGAAAAGGTATTTCAAATAGACTTGTCAGCAAAAATAATGACAAATATATAATATACTGATTCTTATCTTTTTTGGACACATTGTCTATTCATTTTTTACTCAATTTTTATTGTGGTTATCTTTTTTTGTTAATTTGTCAAAGTACTTTGTCCCTTTGAATTATTAAATCTTTCATCATATATGTTACATATAGTTTTTCCAAATATGCATGTTGTCCTTAAAAATGTGTAGGTTTGTTATTATTATAGCTTTTACATTAACTGTATTTTTATCTTATTTAATATAGTCAGTTTTTTCTTTAAAGACTTTTTAAAAGCTCCTGTCTATAATGGTGGTGTGATATTTTTATAATTACCTTTCAGTTCATTTTGATTTAGATTCCATCAGGATTCTAAGTTGTGCTTTTTTTTTTCCCTCCAATTCTTGCTCAAAAAGTATCCAAATTATCTTTTCCTACTGATATGAAATCAATGCATACTTGGAAATACGTAAGTCAAAGCTTCTATTTGTCTGCTATTTCTTTGATGTTCTTGTGTAAACAAAACAAAGTCTTGCAGTCTTCTTGAACTTGAGGCTGCCAATTAGCTGGCCTAACCAAGTTACACGACCAATGTGAAAGGGAATGGAGTAAGGATGTGGGTGTCATTCACTCAAGTAGGAGGCTCTTCTGTTCTCTTTAGAGGTGGCGTGGTAAGGAGTATAGATATATAATCCTAACAGAAAGAGCAAATGAAGACTTAGAAGTAGTTATTTCATTATTTCTTGCTAATACCTTCCTTAATTTGTGGATGGATATTTCTCTAGTCTTCTGTTTTCCTTATGAGATATGAAAGATATTAAATGTTAGCTTTGCTTTTATATTTCCTCTTTCAGTCATTTGGAATTTATGTTGACATACCTAGGCTATGAAAATTAAATTGCATTTCACATAATCAATATATTCATTGATAAATTTGGTTAAATATATGTTTTTTCCCATATTTTAAATTAGCGCCAACTGTTTCTTTTTAAATGTGGAACAGTACTATACCTATCAGATAAGCCAAGATCACTAAGTCATCAAAAATTTGGAGTGCCTGGGTGGCTCAGTGGGTTAAGTCTCTGCCTTTGGCTCGGGTCATGATCTCAGGATCCTGGGATTGAGCCCCTCATCGGGCTTTCTGCTTGGCGGGGAGCCTGCTTCCCCCTCTCTCTCTGCCTGCCTCTCTGCCTGCTTGTGATCTCTCTCTCTGTCAAATAAACAAATAAAATCTTAAAAAAAAAACCCCACAAATATTTTATTGTCATTATTGCCTCTAAACCAAAAATGAAGATTTTCTTTCAAAAAGATATGTTGAATTAATGCATTCTAATGAAAATTAAGGGAAGAATAAAGGTAGACGGTTAGACTTCTGGGATAAAAACTCTAACAAATATATACTGTATGCTGTTTCTTACGAAAAGTGACTTTTTGAGATTCTCTGAACCTAAGCATTCTTTCCTCTACCTTCGCCCATATTCCTCATTTGCCAATTTTTCAGCTAGTCTCTGTGCCAATTATTTCAGAATTTACTAAGCCACATTAATTACATACTTTAGCATATAGGAGCTTTTTGATATTTTCCTGAGTTTTGGTTCAGTGCGTTGCAGGGAAAGCCTAAGTGTTCGCCTGAGAACATACAGAATGTGTTTGGGAATTTGCTGTGACTGGAATCTAGAGTTTTGGATTATTGGATTAGCTATGCCAGTATGAACCCTTAGGGAAATAAGTTACCCCTATGATGACTCATTTTTTGCATTTATACAGTTACTGATTTGGATTAGATGAACTCAGGTCATTTTGAACTTCAGGCTTTTATAAAATTAGTTTTAGAAATGGTAACACAGAATGATATTCTATAAAAAAATTGACTTACATTCTAAGTTTGCATACAAATTAATTAGCAAACATATGCACAATGCTTTCCTCTTTTCAGGACTTAGCTTCTAATTTCAGCCCTCAATCTTCCTTTCCTTTTTAACATACACAGTTTATTTAGGGTTTGCTTTTAGTCCTTAATTAAGTTATTCATTTAAATATAAATATTTCAGTCTTTAATTAAGTTATTCATCTAAATACAAATATTACAGGTGATGTTACCATTGTGTAGTTCTTAACTGGGGACAGTTTTGCTTCTATTTCCCCAAGAAACATTTGGCAACATCTGGAGATATTTTGTCTGTCACAATTGAACACAATTGTCTGTCACAGTGGAGCAAGGTGACATCGTTCCTGGAATTGGGTGAATAGAGGCCAGGGATGCTGCTAAACGTCTTACCTTGCACAAGATGCTATCCTTTTTTTTTTTTTAAATATAGAGAGTATTAGTTATGTCTAGGGTTTCCAAAATAATTGCAATCTAGTAATAGCCCCCAACTTTGAATTAGCTTCATTCACATTTATCAATGACACCATTTGTTTTATACCTATTTATTTTATGCTTTCTTCTTTTTATTGTCTCTTAGCTTTAAGAAATACCCGGCTGTAGAGCCCATACTCCATGCTCTTCTCTAAAAATGCAAGAAATCTTGAAAACCATAATGCTAATTATAATCCAAATTTGTTGCTTAAAAATTGCTAATTCTCATTAGCTTTGGGAAACACATAAAAATCATTTTAATTTTCTTATGAATTAAGTAGTGAACACTTAAATAATACTTGGCCTTTGCAGCAGAAAAATGAAATAATTGGTCTACTTTTCTTTTTCTTTCTTTTTTTTTAACCAAACCTAGATACATCTTGAAGATTACTACACATTGACCCTCCCTCTTCTTTTTAACATGCTGAAAAGCACTATACACATGCAATGTCATGAAATACATATTTTCTTTCAAAACAGCATAAGAAAATTACTATAGGTAACATTGCATGAATAGAGTATGGTTCTTACTGAAATGATTTTAAGAAACAGAAGGCATGCCAGCTTGACAATGTGGAAAAATAAATTACAAAATGCTATAGTCAAAATCATAACCTCTAATTGCCAGCAGATTTGGGTAGTGAACATCTGCCATGGCTAATCACAGTAAGGACCACTTCATGCTCTAAGGCGTAATTTCCAGAAGACATGCCTTGATCACTTTATGGAATCCCGTATATGCATTACTATATGGCATCACCAGGATAAAAAAAAGTCGGTCTGATGGATAGCCTTGAAAATTAGAGTCTAAATTGTACCTGGAAGTCAAGTGAAAGTTGGAGAGGTATGTTTATATCATTTGGAGCTTCGTGCTCAT
Organism: Lontra canadensis; assembly: GCF_010015895.1. Classification (NCBI taxonomy): domain Eukaryota; kingdom Metazoa; phylum Chordata; class Mammalia; order Carnivora; family Mustelidae; genus Lontra; species Lontra canadensis. Next base: position 19,134,744 of record NW_022631016.1, on the reverse strand, counting down.
GAGAAGAAGCACAATGCTTGATAGATATAGAACACTTTAGGGAGGCTCCCTAGATTTAGAAAAGACTTAAGTTATTCATTCATTCTTTGTTTCATTCGGTTTGTTGCTAACAGAATATTGTTCTGCCATGTACTCGGTAAGGCTCTGTGTTTGTGTATTTAACAAAGAACAACAAATACTAGTTCCCTGGAATCATGTATTATGATGTATTTTAGGAATAGATGACAAAGAGTTAAGTAACGGATAAAAATAGCACTAATATCACTGTGTGATAACAGTCTACAAAAGAAAAGAATGAGGTGAACAGGAATATCTTTGAGGCCTAGTTTTAAGTAAGACAGAGATTTCTGAGGAGGTGATATTTGAGTTGAGACTTGAGAGTTGTGAACTGTGTTATATGCAAAATGTGAGCAGAGAGCTTTCCACACAGGAGGAGCAGCGGGTATAAAGATACTGATGCAGAAATGACCTTGATGTATCGGTGGAAATAAATGGAGGGAGAAGAAAACCAACCAAGAGAAATATATGAAAGATGACATTAGAAAAATAGAGTTAGTTTATAATGTATTCTGCGTAACTTGGGCAACTGGAGACAACATGGGGAAGAGGAAATGGGGATTTGGCATTCATTGGGTACAAAGTTACAGTTGCAGGAGATGAATAAGTTCTAGAGATCTGTTGTGCAACATAGAGCCTATAGTTAATAATATTGTATTATACATTTAAAAATTTAAAAGGATAGATCTCATGCTAAGTGCTTTTACCATATGCAAAAACAAGGGATGCACATAATCTTTTGGAAGTGATGGACATGTTTATTACCTTGATTGTGGGGATGATGTCACAGGTGCATGCATATATATCCAAACTCATCAAAATGCATACATTAAATATGTGTATTTTTATATATAAAGTATACCTGAATTTAACTTAAAAAGAAAAAAAAAACATAGTTAAGAATGTACATAAGTGGATTGGGGTAATGGCCACACTCGCTGGAGGCATCAGAACATGTGAATGCCTCCAGGTGCTGAGCTCCTGCAGTTGAAGATGGTATTAGGGTTGAAGCCAAAGCCCACACATTTAGTCAGCTACTATTTTAGGCAACAGAAAAACAGTGAGGGTGGGGGGTACATTAAAAAAATAAGCCCTGTTCTCTTGGATGCAGCTGGTAAACAATGAGCAAGCAGGTGGCAAAATGAAGAAAACCGAGATAAATATGGATCTTGTGCTCTGCCTCAATTTCAGTAGTGTCCAGGTTTCATCCTCAAATATCATTTTAGTTGGCAGAGGTAATTATTGCAGACATCAGTAGCCTGATAGTTGTGCCTAGATCTCTGCTTCTCTTGTTTGAAAAACACAACAAAACTAGCTTCATCAGATGGTGGCCAGGGCAGTGGGAAGGTTGTCAAAGGCAATGGCAGAGAAAACATTGTAGGACTGATTCCTCACCCATTTTGCTGGCTTCTGTAGCGTCGTGCTGGATCCGTTACCAAAAACTTAACAACCCTCTATTATCCCAAATTTTAAAATATATGTGTCCATCCTTGATCGCAGCGAGATCAGCAAATACAATTTCATGACTCTTACTTTTTCTGTTCCATATTTATATTGTCTAAATTCTATGCCATCCAATCAGAAGGAAGTGTGTCTGTTGTTGAAAGGGGGCAAACCAGAACGAATTTCATGACAGTAGTAGATATTTTTCTATTTCTCTATGGGCTTAGAAGGGGAATATACTGCCCGTTGTGTTATGCCAGTTCCCATTGTTTGAACGTGCCTTTCATCTGTACTTCTTTACATTTTCCCACCTCGTAAATTATCATGGCAATGATGTGGTCTGTCCTCATATCCAGTGTTTGTCCTATCAAGATGAGTCATTATTTTTTTTAACACTTTCAGATCCACTGAGTTTGAATTACACCCATACACTAACACCAACCATACAACCGAACCAGAAAACACCTTATCAGAATGATAAGACTATGTGCCTTAGCTGTCTGATCTGACTTTAGTCATACTCTTTCAGAACACATATTTTTACTCTGAAGACCATCTGTTAGATTTGGCTGTTTAGGTATCCCTACAAATAAATAATTCCTCAGACTTCAGGTTGCATTTGTAATTTTTCTATTCTTAAATGCTTCACTCAACAAACACCTACTTACTGAATAGTGAAGTCAAGGTGTTTTCAGTGGCGATGGGAGAACAATAGAAGCCCATTCACAAAGACCTTTCTGTTAGAGGTCTTTCTACTCTAAAGATAATGAAAAGATTTCCTCTGTACTATATACTGTATCTTTGCAAGAGACTGGTTTTTAATGACCAATAAATCATGTGCCCCCAAATTAGTTCCTGTAAAGCTTGAGACAATTGCAGCATGTCCTATATTGCAACATGGTTCCAATTCCTACTTACTGAGAACATCTTCACAAGCTGCCTCAAAGACTTCCAAGGACTTCCTTTAATTTTTATAATAAATGAAAGCTATACTTCATTTTTTTCCAGTGAAAAGGATGCTTGCAATCCAAAGAATTGGGCAAAGAATACAGTGGAAACAATGAACAAAATTTCGAAAACTGCTATACAGGAAAGTAAGAGGATATGTAGAAAATAAAGGTGATTTAATCTCTTTTTTCTGCTAGCAAGGCTATAAAAGTGAATCATACTGCTGTAAAAATGAGTCTTATCAACCATCTAGTTATTTATACTTGCTCATTGATATATTTACAGCAGAGAGTACAAATGCATTGTTTTTCCTGAGTTTTTACTTTTACGGTACTTTTGTTCACCACAACTATAGTCAAAATATGAAATAATAATAGTTGAATGCTGATACCTAGGCCACTTTCCACACGTTCTCTACTGCTGATGTGCACCTCAATTTTCCATTTTCAATTTTAGGAAGCAGATACCTCTAGCAAAAGTAGAATGAAAAACATTACATTGCACTCTTGTGTTTTTTTCCCATGTCAAAGTGGTCAAGGATTATTCTAGATGACAATGATATTCCTAAAGTTTGCCTCAGAAACAAGAGATGGGACTTATATCTCTGAAGGGTGTATCCTCATGCTTTGCAAATAAGGTACTGTACAATACGAATTCAAAATTCAATCATCCTTTTAAAAAGACTCAAAAATATAATAGTAATATTCCATCAGAAGCTGTTATAAACATGTACATTTTTGATGAGTGGAAAAATTATCATGCATTCCCAAAGTTCAGTTAGAGTCATACCAATTTCACTGTATTGATTAAAAGCAATAAACTTGGGGCATCTGGGTGGCTCAGTGGGTTAAGCCTCTGCCTTCGGCTCAGGTTGTGATCTCAGGGTCCTGGGATGGAGCCCCATATCCAGCTCTCTGCTCAGCAGGGAGCCTGCTTCCCCCTGCCTCTCTACCTGCTGCTCTGCCTACTTGTGATCTCTTTCTCTCTGTCAAATAAATAAATAAAATCTTTAAAAAATAAAAAAATAAAAGCAATAAACTCAAACAAATGAAAAAATAACTTTTTAAACTATTGTAAGAAATATGTGTATAAATTTTAGGGCTGTATATTTTCTTAGGTGACTTCTTTGAATTTCTAAGGACCACTGTATTCATGAGTCAGATTTTTTAATCCATTATTACAGATAAAAAAAAAGAAAACTAAAATTTTATACCTTAACACATTCATAAATTATTATGGTTTATCAATTTTATTAACACTGTTATTTTATATCAGTAAGAGAATAAACTTCTTTTAATTCAGCTATGTCATTCATTGAAAGATGTTTTCTCCTTTCAAAGGTGCTAAAATGTGAAAAAACAATGTATCTTTGAGTTGTTAAGTTAAGGTCATAAGAACTGGTGTATCTATCTACAAAAAACAAATGACAATTTTTGAAAAAAATTCTTTTTGAAGTACCTTATTGTGATTGGAACCAGATAAAATATGGCATTTATTGTAGTTCAAGTAACTATGCTTTTTTTTTTTTTTTAATGTTCAGTTAGCCACTGTATGGTACATAATTAGTCCTTGATGCAGTGTTCAATGATTCATTAGTTAAATATAACAAGTAACTATTCTTACTTCCAAGAGGCTTTAGGCAGTGCCCCTTAACTACTTCTATTTGTATGATTATAAGCAACTGATACCTTTTTCAGGAATATATGATTTTTTTAATTAATCTTTTTGAACTTAATCATGTTAGTTATATATTAACATGTCACAAATTATTAGAAAATTTAGCTGCTTAAAACAACATACTTTGAATATATCACAGTGGCAGTGGGTCATGAATCCAGGCATAATTTGGCTGGGTCCAGTATAGTATCTTTCTCACAGGCTGCAGTCAAAGGAGCCATGAGAGGGACTGAATAGTTGGTTGTTGGCAGAACTTAGTTACTCATAAGTTGTTGGACAGAGGGCCTCAGTTCTTTAATGGCTCTTGGCCCCCGGCCAGAGTCAGCTGCTTGTCACATGATCCTCTCCAACATGGCAGCCTGTCATTCGATCATGTAAGCAGAGAAGGCAATAGAGAGTCTGCTAGCAAGATGTAAGTCACAATCTTTCGAATTATTCTCTCTCATGCTTCCTGTATTCTGTTGGTTAGAAGCAAGTCACTAGGTCAGCCCAATGTTAAAGAGGAAGGGATTACACACGACTGTGGACACCAGGAGGAAGAGATCACTGGGGACCATGTTAGACATATACCTACCAGTTAACAAAAACTTATTCTGAAAAACAGGTGATAGGAACTTTTAAACCACATTTCTAGTAATCCTGTTTCATATTCTCTTCTGTAACTATGTTTATTGCTGTTTTACAAGTTGAACAGTCTTATTTATTATATGAACTAGATCATATAATAATAAAGAGGAAAGCAAGAGACTGTTCTAAAATCTTAGTTTAGTCACTTACTAGCTATGCCACATGAGACATGTTGCATAATTCCTCAGACTTGTGAGATTTATCAGTTAAATGGTATTAACAGTTTGTATGATCTAGATGTGGGTATCCTGCCAAGGAAAAATAATATGTTACTTTCCAATAATTGTTTCCAATAATTTATTGAGTGACTGTATATACAAGGATCCATGCTAAGTCTAGGGATTAAAAAAACGAAGTAATAAAGTCCTTTTACGAGGTGCATGGGTGGCTCGGTTGGTTGAGTGACCAACTCTTGATTTCTGCTTAGGTCATAATCTTAGGGTTGTGAGACTGACTACCCAACCCCCACCCCACAACCCGGGGTCAGTCTCTGCACTTAGTGGGTAGTCTGCTAGAGTTTCCCGCCCTCTCCCAATTCTCTGCCTGCTCTCTCATTCTCTCTCTCAAATAAATACATCTTAAAAAAAAAAAAAAATCCTTTCCCAGAGCAGTAAATAATTTAAAATGGGAAACAGTATTTAAACTATATAGAAATATGTTTGGCCTATAATAGTCACTTAGCCAATGTTGAGCCTTTGGAGGTTTTTTTTTTTTTTTAATTGTCTTTTAATAAGTATTAATTATTGACCCTTCAGAGAAGCTAAGCGGGGAATTGTCTTCCTCTCAGGAGCTCAGTAAAAGGGGTGGCATCCCTATTTTGTTCCGTACTCTCACCTGTTTACATTTCTTTACCTCTTTATCATTTCCCATCTTTCTTCTGTACCCCCAAATGCACATAAGTACAGGCACTTAAAATATTCTTGAAGATTTGGACTGAGAAAAATAAAATTAAGAATGAGAATATTGCCAGGAAATATTTATTGATGTTAGTATGAAGATTTCACCAGAAGTAAATTAAATCAATATATAATCTCTATATTCAGGGATCATAATTCCATTTGGTAGAGCTATTTAACATTGCCATCCAAAGAAAATGTAATGTTTTAATTATAAGTGTTTTTTTGAAATGGAGGCCAAACATTCATATTTATAATATGAAAAATATTAATATTTAAATATCTATCTCTAAATTTAATCAACTACAATTAGCATAGTGGAAATAAAAATACAGATGACCCCAGTCAATGAAATTTTTAAATGGTCTGTAAAACTACTGTTTATTGAAATTAAGATTAAAGAATTCAATTTATATTTAAGAAGCTATTTAATAAAATGTTATTTTCTATAGTACAACACATGCATCTTAAGTGTTTTTGCCTTATTTTTCTCAATCATATAATTAGAAATCTAATTCACAGTATGTTAAGAAGTAACAGCATTTGCGAGAGTACTTTGCTCAGTGATTGGAATGTAATAATTGGTCATATATGAAAGTCAATTTTCCAGAACTGTCTCAAGATAAAATTAGGCCCTACCAAAAAAAAAAAAAATCAACTAGCTAAAAATGTCCAGTGTATGTATATCGATATGGAATATTTCGGAGTCCAGGAACCCCTTAAAATATGCCAATAACTTTTAATAGGTTTGCTTCCAGTGTCTTGGCTCTGCACCACTGTCTTGCATTATGGTACTTACCAGGTGTTATTGTCTGAATTCTGGAAAAGATGAACAGACATATGACAGCTAACAGCATCGTTAGTAATTCTGATGGGTGTCTGATCATGGACACAGAGTCAAATGACCAGGGGAATTAGGAGATGGTTAGCAGTAGTGAGGATGACTCCAGCCAAGCTGAACAATATGTGTGTAGAAAGAAGTCTAATAGGGAAGAACAGAAAGCAGAACATTGCAAGGAAGCTCTCATAGTCTTCTGGTGGCAATGCCTGGTCTCTTGGATACCTGTTGGTCTCTGTTGCAATGTAGCTAGTCCTTAAAAAGTACACTGTAATCATTTCAGGGATGATTATTTTGGTAGATTCCTCCAAGGTTTGCCGGCCTTTGGTGTAGTATGGTTGGCTTCATATCTTCTGGTAGTGTCCTGTTGTAATCTTGTGACTGAAGTCTGTGGTCCCACTTCCTTGTCTTTTCTTCTCCCCCTTCTAATACTTGTGCTGGCTCATGAATTGATTCTTCAGGATGGGCTTGATTGTATGAGACTCTGTCGGTCTGCTCTCTGACTCACCCACCTAGACACATTCATCAGCCATTTCTATCTATCCACCCAGTCTGTGCTTCTAGCTCTTCCCCCCACTTCCACCCCACCAAGCCTTAAAGATGTTGACTAGAGGCATAGAAGAGGAAGAAATGGTCAGCAGCCAAGAGACTAACCCTCTTTGACCACTTGCCATTCTGTCTGTTTTCCTGAGAGCCCTTCTTCAGAATTCCTAGTGGTTTCCTCCTTTCCAGTGGAGTGAGAATTCTAATTTTATCCTTACTTCTCTCCATACTGAGAAGTAAGTATCCTTACTTCTCTCCATACTTATTAAAGCTTTACAAATTCAACAATTACTGACTTTCTACAGATACACTAAAGAAAATATAATTTGAAACTCACTGTGAAATAATAACCATTTTATTCTATCTAAATCCTGGGAACCTAACACCCAAAATCTCCAGCCCAAAGAATGGTGTTAAATTAATTGGAGTGTAGCAACTATCAACATATGCCATGAGAAATTTTTTAAATGCACAAATCTTAATAACTTTAAAAATGCTGTTTATTCAGTGAACATTAAGTTTGTTTGGTTGTTTAAGGGAGTTTTGTTGTACCTTTAAATACTCATTATATATCACAGTATCTGGTTCATACTAAGAATTAAATAATTGTTCACTGAATGGATTGATTAAGTGATGGGATAATAAAAAATTTAATTTTTTTCACAAATATTGAGATAATGCAATTTCCGCTGATATTTTATATTTTGAAATCTTTTGTTAAAATATTTGGAACATAAATAAATCAAACCATTAAAGAGCAACATATATTGTGTTGACAGGTAAAGTAAGAAAAGTCAAGAAAGATGGCTCATCTTGCTAATAGAATCTATTATTATTCCATATCTTTTTTCATTACCGCTGATTTACAATGTGATAATTTAATTTGCAGTCTACTTATTTTATAAGACTATCTATGTAATTATTAAAAATACAAAATATTGCATCACATACACTGTTTAGTGTACTTCTTCCAAATATTAACTACTTCTTGTCAAGGATATATCAGTGGCAAACAAATAATTCAATTTGTCCGCAGCTGAAATGTCCAGGTTGATGTTATCAAATTAAAAAAAAGGGGGGGGGGTTGTTTTAAATATAAAATTACCTTTATAATAATACTGACTTGATAATTTTTTATCACAAGATAATCTCTAATATTTAGGTTAGAGTAGGAGATAAAATATTTAAAGCATTAATAAAACACTTTTATGAAAATCATCACAGCATATTTGCTTTTGCTTCAATATTAACAAAACTGCCAATTGTACAATCTCAGATGAAAAATCCTTCCTAGCTTTGTGAATGATACATAATTCAACTCCTTTTGAGAAATCATTAATTTGGTTTTTTTGGATATAATTTTGAAAGGTATAGCTAATAGGCATCCCTAGACAGTAAAGTGTAAAATACAATATATGGAATTCTAACTCATGGCTCTTGAATTTCTCTGGGATTTACAAGAGATTGTTAAAAAGTTTAACATGTAAGTCATAAAAATATTATTCCTTACTTATAATTTATGTTAGAAATTTGTGTGGGAATAAAGTGGGAACATTGGGAGCCTGGTGGTGTAGTTCATAACTTTTGTTCTCACTTATAATGCAACTCTGTCTATTTCGTTTCTCTAGCTGGCTCTTCCAAAAGTGTACCCTTCCCTATTTTTGTTCTGTTTCATCAGATACTCGAAAATCTAACTCCCTTTGAGAATAACTTTCCCACCTTTGTGTCTGGCTCCAAGGGAAAATGGGATCTTACTTCAGTCATCTAATTAGCAGTAGGAGTCTCTGTGCTGTAGCCTTGAGACCAACACAAGTGTGATGAGCTAGGGCGCTGACATCAATGAACACTTTATTAAATTACACACTCCCATAAGCAGGCATGGACTCTCAGAGCCCGGATAATGTATGCACCATTGCACTGACTCCCTGTTTTCTGAAACTGTGAGTGGCAGGCCAAACTCAGGTTGTAAAGTCTTGATGAGATTACGTAGATTTTAAAAAGATCCTTGGCACACTGCTAGGTAATAGGTTTAGTCTGTTGTTTTGACAACTGGTAAGTAGCTAGAATTAAAGAATAAGAGGAAATAAGTTGGGGCATAGAGCTTAGGGCATCTTTTTCTTTGGACCACCAGTGTCTCAGAGGAGAATAAAGGATCCACTGATTTGAATAAAATTTCAAAATAATAAACCTTTTCTGGATACTGCCTAATTAGATGTGTAAATACCATGTAGTAGTTCATTTTATGGGTAATTTACAAAAGCACACATTCTCAAATGTTTTTAAAATTATTAAAATTTTTAATATTTGATAAAGATAAGTACAATGAAGCTAAATATCCTTTTTGAGAAATGACAGTTATCCTTCTATGTAATAAGCACTCTGACTGTTGCAAGATGAGATTTCATTGTGGTTTTGATTTCCATGTTCCGTGATGGGTAGTGATGCTGAGCATTTCTTCATTACCTATTAGCCATCTGTATGAAGATATAATTTACATAGAGTAAATTCATCCTTTATAGTGTAAAGTTCTACGATTTTGAGAAATGTATACACTCTCATGGCCATCCTCGCAGAAAAGATAGAGAACATTTCCATCTCCCCCAGAAAGTTCCTTCATGTCACTCTGTGGTAATTAGGTCCCCGCAGCCACTAATCTTTTGTGGTTTGAGTCCCCATATTTCTATTCTTTCAAGAATGTCATATAAATGGAGTTATACACTATATATGATTTTTAAGTCTTTTTTTTTAATACTTTTGAGATTCACTCGTGTTGGTGTGTCAGTAGTTCATATGTTTCTACTGACAAGGAGCATATCAGTGAACATTTGTGAGCACCTTTACCCAGCACCCATTTGAGGACATTCAGATCCTTTCCAGGTTAATGAATTGCAAAAAATGTGGGTATGATCATTTACATATACTGTAGTTTCATGTGAACAAATGTCTTTAATTCTCCTGGACAAATACCTAGAATGAGAAAGTTACGTCAAATGATAAGTATATATGTAACATTTTAAGAAACCTCAATTATGGCTAGAATATTTTGCATTCCCACCTGCAAAGTATAGAAGTTTCATATGCTTTGCATCCTTCCCACACTTGTTAATGTCTTTTTTACATTTTATTTTAGCTATTTAATGTAGTATAATGGTAAATATTGTGGTTTTACTTTTCAGGTTTTTATTAATGGTGAATGATGTTGAGCATCTCTTTATGTAATTATTTGGCATAAGTATTCTTTGTTACTATTGAGATGCTTATTCAAGCCTGTGCCTATTTTCAATTGGGTTGTTTAATTATTGACTTTGGTATTTTTTAACATAATAAGGATAAATGCTTTACCACATATGTGTTTGTAATTATTTTCCCTAAGTTTATGATTTGTATTTTCAGTTTATTATGTCCCTAATAAAAGACATACTATATATATCATATCATTGTATATTAAATATATATATATTTATTATGTGTATATATATGCTTTTGTCTCCTTAAGGTTAATTCTCCTTTTAATAGTCTATTTAAAAAAGCTTAGATAATTGATTTGACTTATGTTTCCTTTTACTGCAATTGATATTCAATGCTATAAATATCCCTCAGAACACTTCTTTAACTATACTCTACAAATTGTAAAATACATCATTTTTTGAAATTTTATTCAAATTAAAATCAACAACACAAAAAACAGCAGGTGTTGGCAAGGATGGGAAAAAAAAGGAAATGTCTTGTACTCTTGGTGGGAATGCAAAGTGGTGTAGCCACTCTGGAAAACAATATGGAGGTTTTTTAAAAAATTAAAAATAGAACTACCTTATGATCCAGCAATTGCATTAATAGTTATTTACCCCCAAAATACAAAAATACTAATTCAAAGGGATATGTGTACTCCAATGTTTATAGCACCATTATCTGCAATAGCCAAATTATGGAAACAGCCCAAGTGTCCATCAACTGATGAATGGATAAAGAATAATGAAATATTATTCAGCCATAAAAAAGAATGCAATCTTGCCATTTGCGATGATGTGAGTATATACACTAACATTATTTTTTATTAACCTCCAATATTAATTTTTTCCAGATGCACAATTTCAATTATGATTTTGTAATCACACTTTGCAGTTGCAAACTTAGGGTACACATTTGCACTACATACCAGACATATTGAATATTTGGGGGGATGGAATTGGAAAGGACCATTATGAGCTTTGTGATCTTAAATGATATTTTGTTTTTTTGTGTCTTGTCATACAGTTTTATCATCCTTTTCCCGGTGCTATGGATTCTTCTTTTTTAGAGCTTTAAAGTATATTCAGCATTAGACATATGAGTCCACTGTTGTGTGTGTGTGTGTGTGAGTGTGTGCACGTGCATGCATTCCCGTATGTATCCTGCTTGGTTTGCTTTAGAATCCATAGACCAAGAGTACAGGTTGAACTGAACAGTCTTTATAACTAAAGCTGAGGAGGGCAGAAACTACTGATACTTTGACTTAGGCACAGTGCTATGTTTCCCATCACACTCTGCTCTCTGTTCCTTGGATGTACCACAGATGTTTTATTTCTTCCCTGGTAGTTGTCCTACTTCTATTTTTAAAATTAAAATCGGGGATGTCTGGGTGACTCAGCTGGTTAAGCGGCCCACTCTTGATTTTGGCTCAGTGGGTGATCTCAGGGTCCTGGGATCACGCCCCATGTCAGGCTCCATGCTCAGCAGGAAGTCTGCTTGTGGATTCCTTCTCTGCTCTCTTTTTCTCAAATAAATTAATCTAAAAAAGTAAAAATTGAAGTCAGCTCTGGTTTTAGAGTTTTAATATCAAATGAAACTGCTATAATTAGATAAATTATGGAAGTGATCAATGTATTGTGCTTAAAAAGGTGAATGTTCATGTTGACAAAAGAAATCAGGAGAGATCTTGAATGAATATAGGAGACTTCCATTTTAGAAATTAACACTTGAGGTATATGCCTTCTTTGTGACCACTTATTCTCATTCCATAGCTGACTTATGAGAAAAACAAAACAAAACAAAACGTGAAAATTTAATCTACATTGAACTTCTTTTCTATATCCCCTACTTATCTCCCCACCCCCAGGTATTTATGATTCTTTCTTGGTGGTTGTAGGAGGCAGGAAAATAAGTTAAAACTCCTTAAATACAATGCTTATGTTGTATATTTCCTTTGATTATCTCAGTCCATTAAAAGCCATTCATGCACAAGAACACAAACACATACACAAACACACAAAACAATAAAAATATGCTTTTTTCCAAGATGTAGAATTCACGTTTGGAGGAATAATCCAAAAGTTAGGATGTGAGGCCATATACTAAGAATCCCCATGCAGAAATTCAGAATGTATCATGCACACAGAAGGGGTTGTATGCAGAACATCTACCACCCATCTAAGGGAGCTAGGAAATGCTGAGCAATTTGCAGTTGACTTGAGTCAATGTGATTTTATAGATTGTGTCTCAATGGTCCAGAATTTAGATGTACTACTTTGTTTCTGGCACTGATCTTAACTCACTAAATTCTTATTAAAATGATGCATCTTTCTAGTTCCCACAGTGATTGTGGCTGAATATGGGTCAAGTATATAATTTTTTCAGGAACCAGTTGTTTCCTTTAATATCTGAAAGCTTACAAATGTTATTGCCTTCAATAGTGTGGGTTTTTGCGATAGTGACTTTTTTGTATTACACTGGATTTAGTCACTAAATGATTCAGTAAAACAGACATTAAACTATAATACTTTCAAATGGTTAAAAATAATGACAGACAGGTGATGATTCCTCCATTGATGTTTGCACTAAAAAAAAAAAAGTCAAATACACATGCATGGAACAAAACTTTTAAAAATAGGTGGTCGTAAAACTTATCTCATGAAAAACTGAACGCCCTATTTCCATTAGAATTCCAAAAGACATTGCTGAGAATTGACTGGTTGATAGTGATGAGGCCAAGATCAGGGAATGTAAGTTAGTCAGAGTAAAGGACAGAAACTACTATGTATATCTATGTTTTTTAAAGAAAATTTTTAATATTTTTAATTACCTAATTTTCTGTCTTAATTCTAACTTTCCTTCTTAAAACACAATTCTTTAAAAAGAAAGACTGCTACTGAAACTTTGTTCTCAAAGCGACTTGAATTACAAATTTGTACTTAAAATTCAGCATTTCAATGACGTCTTTTTGTTTGTTTTTATAACTTTATTTAATTATTTGAGAGAGAGAGAGAGAGAGAGAGCACAAGGCGAGGAACAGAGGGAGAGAGAGAAAGAGAGAATCTTCAGCAGACTCCTCTGCACTGAACACAGAGCCCAAAATGGGGGCTCGGTTCCACCCTGAGATCATGAGCTAAGCCGAAATCAGCAGTTGGCTGTTTAACCAACGGAGCCACCCAGGCACCCCTGTCAATGATGTTTTAAGTCAAAAACAATCTGTGGAGTTTATATGTCCAAACACATTCTCATTAACATTGTTAATAGATATTCTTTATCCAGTAACTTACTATATATATATGTCCAGATAGTTCATGATCTGTAGTTCACACACTTCTTGCGCTGTCAGATCTCCCACTTCAAGTAGATTCATCTTTTCTGTGCTCAGCAAACTGGAAGCTAGCCAGGATGTCTTCTCGCTAACAGTATTTAAGTGTTAAGTTTTAATCATGATAACATCTCTTCATTATTAAATTATGCAAGACATTTCAGAACAGTGCAAGGGAAATCTGGTGACCTGAGTTATATTTGTGGTTATGACACTATTTGAAACTGAGCACATCGTGTAACATTACTCTTGAAACTGTTTCCATATCCGTCAGATGAAATTATGGGTGAAAAAGTTATTTCTGAAGCTCAGTTCAAAAGTGTTTGATCATATGTTTGCTGCTACGGTCAGGACCAACTTCTCCATTAGGCAGAGTATGTATAGAACTTAGGGTTCCTAGTACTTTTAGGGGAGGAACCCATCAAAATGGGTTTATTTCTTTTAAAATCAGAGGTAAAAATTGAACTTTTAGGTCAAAGACAATGCTTTAATATGTAATATTAATATATGTGTCTTTATATGAATGCCATTATAAAATGTTTGTTATTATTATTATATCGAGGAAAAAGTCCACAAAGGTAAACTACATAGGGCCCATGAAAGTCATAATGAAGCAGGAGAGTGGGACTCTTGCCTCACAGAGTTGAAGAATGAATCTCACAGACAAAGGAGAGTAAGGAAAGTGATGAGAGTTTTATTAAGCTAGGATACCGAAGAAGCTCTCCAGAGTGAGAGAGGTCTCAACAGAGTTGCCTGCGTGGGCCTCCACTGACGGTCTTTTATTTAGAACTGACCGGGAGCTTGTGGCCTTAACAATCTTGTGACATCTTGGTTTGAGTAAGGACTGGTGATAACATCTTTAATGGTTTACTCCCTTTTTAGGGCCTGGTAATTCTTTATTGGTCACAGGTGACTGTTATAACAAGAGCCCAGCTAAGGCAGCATGGTGTGGTTTGTTCCCTTATCTCTGGTTTCCTCATACCTCTGCATTTTTTGGTATTTCTGTGAGCCTGATCCCTTAGCCCTCTACCTGTCACCCCCTACCTAGTCCTGCCTATCAGTCAGTGAGACTCTTCAGATGTATATCAGTGGGTCATATACTTTGGGGATGATTCCCAACATGTATCTTGGGGTGGGGGTGGGGGTAGAAATAAAGGAGGTTTCCAAAGAAATTTTTATGTGTTAGAGTAGACTTACAGGATCCTGGGGATCAGGCTAAGATTGCCTTTTGCCCTTAACAAAGAGTCAGATAAGTCCCTAGGGCAGTGTCTCTCTGCCTATTTCAAGGATTTGTCAATGGGTGATAAATTATAAGGAAGTTTTATTTTATTTACAGTCCTTCTACCTTTGTTTTCCACATCAGTATGGATGGATGGGTGATGTTAGGGCTCCAGGAAATTGAGTCTATGGGTCTCGGGAAGTTAGACTATTGATAAGATTGATTTTTTTTTTCCTTCGGTAAATCACTAAGACATTTGTAAACTGAGGAACACTCCTGTCTTGCAGGACTATAATCCCTGTAAATTATCCATTTGTTTTCCCTTCCCTTAGCTTTAGCTCAGGCAGGAGTGCCTGAGGAGTGTCACACATATCCCACCTGAGGGGTGGGGGAGATTGCGGGGTGTCGGCTTGTGCTTTGTCCTCAGCTTGCCTTCTGCTTCCTCCTTGATAAGACAGACCTGACTGAGAGAAAATTGTGGTTGAACAATCAGATGACTTGGACTCTGCATCTTAACTGGCCTGGACCTAAATTTAGGTTTGAGCTTAGGCATCTGAAGAATTGTGTTGTAAAATCAAAGTGAAGTGTTCCATTTTGTCCATGAACATCCTCCTTGCCCCACCCCCAGAGCTTTGCACATTGTTTTTCCTGTTTGTGACCCATTACATATTCATGACCCATTATTCCAATTCATGGGACACCAGTCCATCCCACTGGGTTGCCAGAACTCGGTTTAACAACCACGCTAGTTTGCATACATCATGCACACATGTATGCACAAGGACACTGTTTCCTCTTCCCTATGTGTCATGTAGGACATGATATTCTGAAGAAAGCTTTCTCAGACCATCCATGTTTGGATTTGGTGCTCATCAACACTTAGTTCTTAGACGGTGAGAATTGTTTCAGCTTTGTTCACATTTGACAGCTTCCATACAGCAAATTGTATGGTGCATAGAAAGTGCTCTATAAACATTGCTGAGAGAACAATTCTGAACCTCAGTGACCCCATCTACATAGTGAAAATTCTAAGCACACTCCACTGAGATTGTGAAAAACAAAACAAAACACACCACATACAGCTATTGGTACAACTAGCATATTAGGGTGCTCATTATAATCTGGTTTAATTTGAACTATTAAATTAAACTACTAAAGTATTAAATTATTAAATTATTAAACTTAATTTGAACTATTAAAGTAAACTATTAAAGTATTAAATTATTTAATTATTTAAACTATTAAACTATTAAAGTATCTACAAATCTCATGCAATGTTTTAGAGTCTAGAGTCTATACTTAAGCATTGATATCTTAAAGACTTAAAAATATGAATAAAAAATAGAAAATAAAGAAATAAACCATATACTGTCTTTTTAGTTCAGTTGAAAACTATGATGAAAGTACTATTTAACATTGAGCCAGGCATTATGAAAAATAGAAAATAAATTACAATCTAGTCCTTTCTGCCCTCAAGAAGATGAAATTAAACACAATGCTATTCCAATTTTATATTTCAGCTACAGATGCATAATTTAGAAGTTAATCCTTTTTTATGTAATGGGCCTCCACATAGAGATAAGATAGGCTATCTACAAATGGGCTTTTTAGTATTGTGCAAATATTGAAGCATAATTAGAATTAAAAATTAGTGCTGATAAAATTGTCTGCTTCTTTTATTTAAGCCTGACTGTCTCATAAATGCATGCCAGTAAAGATCTGTCTTATGATTACTGTGCTTATCCACATGTAATAACTATATTTATAAATGAAGTAGATATTTTATGACCGATAATGTATCTCCACATTTGTACTTTTGAATAATTTTACAAGTTAATGTCATGTCTTTCTGCACTTTTAGGTTGAACAGCAAGAACACAGTTTTCTGTTGGTTGACCCCAATTTCATGCCTTTGCTATAAATTCACATAGTAGAACCACAGTGAAGTGCGTAGTGATTGTTTGCATGTTATTTATTAGTACATGCACAGGTCTTCACATAAATAACTTCGAAAGGAAGTTATCTTTAAGTGTTGTTTTTTTTTTTTTTTCTTCTAGCTATGGAAATTTTTGCTTGATGACCTACAAAGAATGCATTATATGAGGAATTGTGCCCTCTCTTGGGAAGGAATTCCTAACAAAACTCTCAAGCCTTCTCTCCCCATCTTTTCATTTATTGTTTTTCAGAAGCAGTTCAAGTCCTGGATCAAAGAAAATTGGGTAGCAGATGGCTTTTCTCCTAACATCTTTAAGTCACCCTGAGAGCATTCTTGCTACCAATTTCCACATAGTGAAACAAATCCTAGCTACAATAGAATGAGACTTCCAGGAAGCAGCAGGTGTAATGTCACAGCTGTATTAGCACTGCTAACTTGAGTGAAGATCACGTTACCTCTGGGACTGTCACTTGCTACTGAAGTTAAAAAGGCTGCAGAGAGCAAAGCAAGAACTCTTGGGTGCTATATTTTTTTTAGCTTATTAGCGGGGACCTTAGAGAAAATGGCCACACCAACTTATATATCTCACTAAACAATGCTCTCTTGACTCCTGCCACATGCTCTATCCACACACTGCCCTAAATTTATGTGCATCCTATCTGGTTTTACTAATTATCACGTTAAAATGTTAGCACGTAGTAGAGAAGTGTATTGCTGGTTTGTGTGCAGGTCACATTCCTGGGGAATAAAATTAATTTCAAATGGTTTTGCTTGAAGGGGAATTTTAATCTGAGGAGAATAGCAAGGAATCGAGCTTCTTGGAATTCTGTCTGCATTGGTAAAAATCCTAGCAATGTTTGATAGTTTATCTGATACTAGCAAACCTTTGTGTTACGTATTTCATTCAAAAAGGATATATTGATTTCCAATTCGACTAATGTTATGTGTGAATTCTGTGATGTTATGTTTAAATAGGATGTGAGTATAAAATGCTCTAAAGGGCCCTTGATACGTTGTTGTGTTTTTTTTTTTAGAAAAATAAACCAAGTTTCCTTCTCATTGAAATGTTTTTGAAAGAACAATAATATTCAGTCCAGTTCCAAAAATGTTTAATACTTTGTGCAGTCCCTTTATTTTAACTTGTGATTCAAGACATGAGACCCTGTTTTAAACTTACAGTCTAAACAGAGATACATATGCAGACACATACTTAAGATAGAGTGATAAATATTCAACGTAGAATTATGCATTTCCTGTGACATTAGAGCACAGTAGGTAACGTGTAATGAACTCTTGGAAAATATGATCAAGCATATGGACTCGTATTATTTGAATCCTTAGTGTAGTACTTTGATTCAATTATCTCACATAGTGCTTTATACTAGATGCATAAAATGGTATCAGCTGCATAAAAAGGAAATATTTAGTATGCACTGGCTCATTTAAATTGTATAAACACACCTGAAAAATGTTCCTTTAGTTCTCGATCTTGAAATGTCATTAGGCTGTATTGGTGCTATGAAACTCTAAAAGGATTAAAATTGTTCATCCATAGAGGCTTGGATTTGGTGTTAATAATCTTTAGGATTTTCTATTATGATTATAAATGACAAAATTAAAGAAAAATTTAAAAGCTAGTACATTAAGATCTTAATCAACATACTCAACTGACTGAAGAATAACTAATTCCTTTTATTAGCCAAGGATGGATTATAGCTTAATTGATCATCTGTGATGTGTGGAGACCTAATTAATAATTGAGATGTGTCAAAATGTCTATTATACTATATTCTATAATCTGCCATTCTTGGCTTACTATTTATAAATAAAATTAGCATATTTTAGAGAAAACAATGGTTTTGATAAATATGTCAGAAGAATAATGAAAACTCTCTGGTTGTAAAAATGAAATAAAATTCAGACAAAGATTTGAAGGTGTACATATAAGGGAAAACAATTTCTAGTATGAGCAGATTAATTATTGTAGTGCGCTGACTTGAATCAAACAGTTTCTTCTGATTAAAAAAGAATCTGGAAAAAAGCTGATTATTTGGAAATAATAATGATCTTCCTGTAGTCACCTTATATTGTATTTTCCCATCATTGTAACATGCTACATTAAACAGGAAAAAGTCATGAACGTGTTCTGAAGATGATTTAGGTTTAGAGAGGTCTTTGGGTTTTTCTGTTCAAAGTCTGTGGTCCAGCCTCATTGGCATTACTGGGGAGCTTGTTAGAAATGCAGAAGCTTGTGCTCCACCCAGACTTACTAAATGAGAACACTGACATCTAACCAGAGTCCTAGGAGATGTGAATTTACATCAAATGTTGCCAAGCACTGATCTAAAGGAATGACAGGAATGCAGAATGCTAAGAGATGGTTCAAAAATTTTTAAACTTCATGTGATATTCATACTAAGTGATTTTTGAGATTAAAATAAGGTACTGTGGTGTTGAAAAGATTTCTTGAAAATAAATTTGTTAACTGGAAATGAATATAGAATTTCATTAATTTTTAACATTTTCATATCAGGAAATAGTTTAACGGTTGTCTCAACACACTTAATTGCTTCTAATTATAATTCTGTTTACAATTTCAAACTAGTATCACTCCCTTATATTATATTTTCATATTCTAAAATTTAGCTTTTATTTTTCACCATAAGTAATCTAACCTATTCAGAAAAACTCTTACATTTATTGCTTAATTCAAGAATGTTCGGTTATGCATGTAACAATTCACTAGTGAGGGAAATTCAACAGACTATAAATATCTAGACATGATTTGGAATTATGTATTAGTGAGGGAGTAGTTTATGTATGTAAAAAGTTACATGTCAGACTTTAAATGAAATAAACAATTGGAAATAATGTAATATATTTTTAAAAAAAAAATATCACCTGGTTCCAGACATTACAATGAACTGTAAAGTTCAGATGTTATCTTCCCGGTAGTTAGACATGTTAAAAATTTTAATTGATTTGAGTCTTGGTGAAGTGGGTTTTGGAAAATTAATTTAGCTAACACCCTGTAGGATATATTACAAAGTAAAAAAGATGAAGGTTAAGAAAATTTGTTAGTTTGATAGTATACCCTTTCTGCATGAAATAATGATGATTTAAATAGTGTGTTGGCATAGGGCGCCTGGGAGGCTCAGTGGGTTAAGCCTCTGCCTTCAGCTCAGGTCATGATCTCAGGGTCCTGGGACTGAAGCCTGTGGGGAGCCTGCTTCCCCCCCCCACCCCTCTCTGCCTGCCTCTCTGCCTACTTGAGATTTCTCTCTGTGTCAAATAAATAAATAAAATCTTAAAAAAACTATTTAAATAGTGTGCTGGCACATAGTATGGGGGTGGAAGAGCTGACAGCCAGGAAGAAAAAACAAAAGCAAGAGTGTATATTGACAGACCATGTTGGAGCTATACTTGATTTAATGAAAGTGTCAAAGATGCTCTGTATTTTGAACCAGGTTAGTGGAAGAGTAATTATTTGTGGCATCTATAATGAAGGAGCAATATTTTGAAAATGCTAATAACTGGGCTTGTAGCTACAAAGAACATACCTAGGAAGAATTAACATTGGGCAAATTAACTGTTGGTTTGTTTCCTATAATTTCCTATTTTTATTTTGTGTGTGTGTTTATAAGTTCTTTTTTTTTTTTCTTACAGTATTTTTAGGTTTCTAAGAAATTTAAGATGAAGGTACAGAGATTCTTCAAATACCCACTGCCACCACACATTCATAGCCTCTCCCATTCTCAACATCACTTACCTGTATGGTGGTTTGGGTTTTTTTTGTTTGTTTGTTTGTTGTTGTTTTTTTTGTTTTTTGTTTTTTGTTTTTTTTTTTACCAAAAATGTCCTTGGACATTAAACCATGTCCAATCTACTAATAAGCCTATCAAAGTCCTTTTTAATTTGCAGTACAGTGTTTTTTATCTCTTCTATTTCATTTTAGTCCTTAGGATTTCTATCTCTCTGCTTACATTACCCACCTGTTCTTGTATGCTATCTGCTTCATGCATCAGAACACCTAACATGTTAATCATAGTTGCTTTAAATTCCAACTCTGCCATGTCTGATTCTGATGCTTGCTATGTCCCTTCAGTTTGTGATTCTTTGCCTTTTTGCCTGCTTTATAATTATTTTTGGTCCTAAGTGGACACATACGGGGAAATGGAACTGCTATAAATAGTCCTATAGTAATGCGATGGGTTACGTGCAGGGTCAGGGGAAGCCTACTATAGCCTGTGGTTAGTACTCTCACTTAGTGAGCCTGTGAGCCTATGCCCTTGTATTGTGAACTTCACAAACATTTCTCATTTTTTTTCCTTCTGTAGGTGAAACGTGATGACTAGATAGAACTGAACCATATATTTCCCTTCCCCCAGGTCAATTAGGCTTTGATAATACTCCAGTAAATTAGGCTCTGGTTAACTAGTTTCACCTGAGGGCAGACCTTGTTAGGAAAAGAATGATCTAGGCATTTCAAAATGTTTTCTGCTCCTCCAGTTGAAAACATAGGGGATTTTTCCCAGATTTTACTGTAGGAAACTGGTCAAGCTGCTGCAGGTAAATCTCGTAATATTGAGGAGACCCGCCCCCATCCCTAGATGGCCCTGGAGGTTTTCAGTTTTAGAGTTGTGTGCCGTAAGCCTCCAGTAATTTGTCAGTTACAGTTCAGGTTTCCTGTATAATTACTGGTTCCAAAATGGTTTCTGCTCTTGAGTCTTTGCTGCTAAGTCTTGTTTCCTTTATTCATCCGTCTGTCTCTCCAATCTCAGGAGTATGAGTTTGCCCAGAGTCCTCCTGTGGATCTCACGGATCCAGAAGAGTTGATTTTTCAGTCTGTTCAGCTTTGTGTTGTTACGTTGGAGTGGTAACCTCAGGCTCCTTACTTGTGGAACAAAAAAGATTATTCTTTTTGATTGCTAAGTAACATTCTTTTGTACGGAAATACTATAATTTGCTTATCCATTCACCTGTAATGTTTGGTTTGTTTCTAGGTTTTTTGCTATTACCCATAAATTTCTATATACCTTCATATACAATGTTTTAAAGATCTATTTATTTATTTGAGAGGGGGGAGGGGCAGAGGGAGAGAATATTTGAGGGGACTCCCCACTGAGCTTGGAGCCCATCCTGGGGTGGGGGTTGGGGACTAGATCTCACAACCCATGAGGTCATGACCGAAACCAAAACCAAAAGTCGGACACTCAACTGACCTGAACCACCCAGGTTTTAGATGAGCACATACTTTCATTCCTCTTTTATAAATATCTGGGGGCAGACCAGATTATATTGTAGATGTATTTTTATGATTTAAGAATCTGCCAATCCTATTCCTGTGTAACAATTTAGCACAAACTGAGTGGCTTACCTCAACATAGATGTATCTATTGCATATCTAGAGGTGAAAGTCTAAAATTAAGTTGTCCAAGGGGCTATGCTCCATCTGGAGACTCTTAGGAGAATCCACAGGTTTCTTTTTTTTTTTTTTTTTAGCTTCTAGGCTTCTTGCATTCTGGCTACTGCCCTCTTGATCAAGACACTGACCTCTTCTTTGATCTTATCTCCTGCTCTTGACCCTGATCCTCCCGCCTTCCTCTTACAAGGATCCTTATGATACAACGATCCCACCTGAATAATCAGAGGACTCTGCTGAATCTCTACAACCTTGCAGTTACTACCATCTGCAAAGTCCCTTTCACCTTACAAAGTAATATATTCACAGGTTCCACAGGTTCCAGGGATTAGAATGTGAATATCTTTGAGGGGCCATTATTCAACCTACCACTTTATCTGCCAAGGACATTGTACTATTTTACATTCCCATGAGTAGTGTAGAATAGTTCTACTTTCTCCACATCCTCACTAACACTTGTTAATAGTTAATCATTTTAGTTTGCTTTTCTTAAATAATGAACAATGTTGGATATATTTTCATGTACTTTTTGTTTTTTATGTTTTTAGGTAAAGTATCAGCTTAGCTTTTTTCCCCATTTATTTATTGGGCTTTGTGCTTTTATTCTTGGATTTTGAGCATTCTTCGTATATTCTAGATATACCTATAGTCAATTATGATTTGCAATCTGTTATTAAATATTTCTGGCTTTTCCCCCCTAAAATATATTTTAGACATATTTTAATGATCTTAAATCAGTATTAAATAATGAATTTTATCATGTTCAACCTCATCACGTTGTATATGTTAAACATGTACAACTTTTTGCATCTCAGTCATACCTCAAGAAAGTGGTTTAAAAATAAAAATAATATAGCAACAAAAACATGAAAATATTAGTGTTATATTTCACAAAAAATGAGCAATATTTGTATACTGAAATCTAGAAAACATTACTGAGATGAACTCATCAATATAGAGATATACAGGGTTTATAGGTCAGAAGAATCATGTTGCTATGATGTCTGTTTTCCCCAAATTCATCTAAAGATTCAATGCAATCCCCATCAAAATCCCCACAGGCTTTTATATAAAAATTTCAAGGTAATTATGATTTTTTAAAGATTTTATTTATTTAGTTGCAAGAGAGAGAGCATGAGTACGGGCATGGGCAGAGGGTGAGGGAGAAGCAGACTTCTGGTGAGCAGGGAGCCCAGAGTGGGGCTTGATCCCAGGACCCCAAGATGATAACCCAAGCCAAAGACAGACGTTCAACTGTTTAACTGACTGAGCCACCCAGGTGCCCTCAGGTAATTACAAAATTTAAATATAAAAGGCAAAACAACTAAAATAACAAGTACACACACACACACACACACACACACACACACACATTAAAAGAGGGGCAAATTTGAAGCACTAACATTATCTGATTTCAAGATTTATAAATTACAGTAATCTGTGTGGCTCAGTCAGTTGAGTTTTTAGGCTCAGGTCATGATCCCAGGGCCCCATCAGCTTCTCCCTCTCCCTCAGCTACTTCCCCTGCTTGTGCTCTCTCTCACAGATAAATAAATAAAATCTTTAAAAAAACAAATTACAGTAATCAAGAATAGTATGCTATTGATATAAAGTTGGGCAAATAGATGAATGTAATGAACTAGAAAGCCTAAAAATAGACCCACACCTACGTAGACATACTGATTTTTGACTAAACCACAGAGGCGATTCAGTGGAGAAAGAATGGACTTTTCAACAAATGGAGCCTCCAGTAACTGGATATTCATAAACCAAACGAAGAACTTCAATTCATATCTCACACCATATACAAAACTTGATTTAAGTTGGATCATAGACTTAAATGTAGCAACTAAGACTATAAAACTTTGAAAAGAGAACATAAGAGATAAATTTTCTTGACCGTAAGTTAGGCAAAAATTTTAGATAGGGGACCCAAAGCCCAATGTACTGAAGAAAAAAAGTTCATAAATCAAAATAATCAAAATTAAAAACTGTTGTTTTTTAAAATTTTACTTAATCTTGTTATTGTTTGAAATGGCTTTATCAAATGATATTTATGTATAATATATTTTAAACATATTTTAATGATATTAAATCAGTATTAAATAATGCATTTCATGATAGACCCTTCAGGCATTCAAAGATAGAAACTAGAGCAATGATGAAAAAAAAAAAGATCCCATTCCTATGTGGAACTCCAATTATTTACCCACAGCTTTTATAGGTAGCCTCTCCACCTACTCCTTCCCCAAAATATTGGTGCTTAAGCTTTTAAAATTATAGATAATGTTATAATTGCATTAAGAATGTTCACCAGTATATCGTATAGTTGTTGAGATTTTTTTTTAATGAATAAAAGAGAGATGAGAATGATTGTTGCCTCAATAAATGTTAAAGCTTTGACAGAAAAGTGTAGGTAGTCTGAATGACACACTTTCTTCCAACTCTTAGGAGCAGTGTATGTTTCTGGAGAATACCACCTATCGTGCCCCATTATATAAAAAAACAGACATTGCTTTGGTAAATGTTCCTCTTACTTAGAATCCAATCAATTTAAGTTTCTGTAAAGTCAGTGCTTCATAATGTAAAATCATTTTATGTGTCAGATAATTTCTATACTCAAAGTGTAGCATGACATGTCGTTGCTTTAATAGTTTACATCTGTCCTGTCGAATGTTCCCCATGCTGTCAAGAGCTCCACTGTCATTTAATACACTCAAGGGAAATACTACTTCACCATTTATCTTATTTGTAAAAGCATGTTTGCATTAACCTTTAAATCTTCTTAATAAAACAAAACCAAAAAAAGTAAACAGATTGCTTACAGATCATCGTGGATGAGAGCATAAATGTCAGTGCCTATTCTGGATCCTTAGAATATGTTGCCATGTTAGAGAAGAGGAATTCAAGCCTTTTGGTCCCCAAATCACTTTTTTATAACAAATATTTTATCATGTGCTGAAATAAAATTCATGCCTAACAGAAAACAAACAAAAACAATCTATAGAGAAGATTTTGAAATAAAAATAATAATGTTAGGATTGGCAATAATGTAAATGAAGAATAAAATAACTATGATTTCAAAATGTGTGTTTCCACACATAATATAGAGGTATAGCCATTTAGAAAAGGGGATGGTACTTATATTTTTGAGTCAACTTACAGTGTATTCATTCATTCAATTCAAATGTTTATTGATCATCTTTGTGCAAGAGTCTGTTGAAGACACTTATTACAGTAGCAAAACAACCCATGTGATTATAGCAGGGAGACAGAATATATCCCCAATCAATAAATAAAGCACTTGTAGTATATTTCTGTGTATGGAATATGACAGGAGGTTTCAAGAAATTCCTGAAGGAGGCAGGAAATAGAAATACAGTAGCAAAATAAAACCAAATAAAATCACATGCCCCTACCTCTACTTCCAAACTTTCTCCCTCACCCCTGTCTAAAATAAATAAATAAATAAATATATAAAAATTTAAATACCCTTGCATTGCACAACAGATGCATGTTTTCTATAGTTTTTTAAGTCACTATTTTGTTTTCAGTGTTTTAATTTATGTAAAGTTACTCTGAAAAAATTGGCATGCAAAATTAACGACATCTCCACTTTATATTGGTATTATAATTCCTGAAAACAGTTATGACAAAAGACAAAATAAATGAAAGCCTAATATGTCCCTTCCTTAGAATTTGCTTGAAAGAAGTTATTTACCGTTATCTTTTCTTAAATTTAAGATGATACAAGACAAGTAACATCTCCCAAAAACTACTCAGTATTTTATATAAAAGAGGGAAAGTAAATATTTTGGTTGCTATTAGTTAATCTTTATCACTTTAAGGTTGAAGTGACAGGTAACATTCAAAATGTTGTCCACTGACTTTTTTTATTTGTTTGTTTGTTTGAAGCTTTTGGAAACATGTCCAAAACGTTGATGAGATGTTGGAAACCAGTTGAAACACAGTAAAATTCAACCCAATAAAATAAGACTGCTTTCTCTTCATCCACGTTGGAAGTTTTCAAGAAGTGAACTATGACAATATATCAATTTTTGGTACTATTTCTACTCTGGGTATGCCTGCCACATTTCTGTTCTCCAGAGATAATGTTCAGAAGGACTCCTGTGCCCCAGAAAAGAATTTTAGGTGCACGGGTGCCTAGGAGTGATGGCAAAATTCTGCATCGTCAAAAACGTGGTTGGATGTGGAATCAATTTTTCTTACTGGAGGAATATACAGGATCTGATTATCAATATGTGGGCAAGGTAAGTCTGCATTGAAATGGCAAATATTTAAATTCTTTTTTTATTGTGTCTTAGGAAAATTTGAGGGTTTTAAAATCATCATTCTCATGAATTTGATTCTCTAATCCTCAATTATTGTTTATAGAATAGAAATTATAATCTGAGAAACTAGAGGATACATAAATATAGCATGCTAGAATTAATTCTGTCCATTTCCTTATGGACTAAAGAAGTACTAAAAATTGCACTTTTAGAATTTGTAGTTAGATATCAATGATAGTGAGAAAACTATATGTCGATGTAGCCATTTAAAATGACTATATTTCACACTTCTCTTGATTTCAGCGAGGAAGAAAAGACATTTAGGAATTGTTTAATATTCTACAGAATGAAAAAGCAAATGTCATTAAAAGTATGACCAATGCCCCCCAAAATAGCTTTTTTATAAGGAAACTTATTTCAGATATGAGTATTATTTTTTTTTCTCAAGTGTCACTATGGGCACATTTATATAAAGGAAAAATAAGTAGAAGACAAGCAGGTAGAAGTAGCTTACCTATTGTGATATGTGCACAGAGACAAGTTTTCATCTTATTCAATTATAAAAATTAGTGAGGAAAATTAGTTGTGGTCGGGAGTGGAATGAAAAATAACAATGGATGCTTCTATATACTACATTGTATTCATTTTCAGTTTTCTTTTTTGGCTCTCTCTGAATGTCCTAGAAGTTAGATAATGTCTTAAGAAAGAATTCATGTCCATAGTCATGGTTACTTTTATGGACCATATGAAAATATATCAAAGAAAACAGAAAAATACACTAGCAAAATGAAATCAAATACAGTCACATGTTAACACATCATTTATTAACACTGTAAAAGTATGATCTATTACCATGAAGAAGAACTTTGTATTAACCTAAACTTTAATGGCTTTGTTCAAATAATTAAAATTGTGCTAAAAGTTTTTATCCTCTAAGAAAAACTACTTTTAAACTATTTTTAAAAACAATTTTGAAAGTATTTTTCATTGATTTTAAAACACTTGAATATGTTTTTTCATGTTCTAATTATTTCAGTCCTTTTTAAATGTCTGGCAATATGACAAAGATGACATTAAATGTTAAATGTTACGTTAACTAGAAGGAGAAGGAAAAGCACCAGCAATGTGACAATCTTATGAGAAAGGCCATCATAGCCAGACTTATCACAGGTCCCATCTGACAGGATGCCTAAAATGAGAGGGCTAAGGTACATTTTATGGTTGCTATGATAGGCAACTTTAAGTTTATGAAAACAATAATGTGAAAACGTAGTAACATAAATCTAGACCAAAGAAGCTATAAAGTAAATAGTTTCCTTTGGTTCTTCATGAACATAGGACTTACTTGGCATATTTGCATGTGTTTTCCATCATCCAGTTCATTTTCATGAGGATTTAGTAAGTGTTGATAAATTACCATTACATTATACACTCTCACATGACAGTCAGGTGACTTATGTCCTTTCATTTCTTCTCTCCCAGAAGAATGTCAACACCTTGAGATCAAAGACCTTTGCTTCATACTTCACTTTCTCTCTAGCTCTTTGAGTAGAGCTTAATATTTAGTTGGTTGAATTGATCTGAGTTGCACTGAATTGAATTCCCAGGATCATATGGTACTACTTGGCTCTTCGTTGGGGAAAACTAGTCTAGAATTTAAGTCCCTGTGGGCAATTAAAGCTGGTAAATACTTGAGATATATGCATCTTGATACACAACCCAAATTTTATTCTTCCTTGCTCTGCTTGATAAAAGCAAGTTAAAGACCTTAATTTAGATATAAACATACAGATCTGTATATGTCAAAAAGGCAATGTACAATACTATAATAAACATACATTAAAATGAATATAAAAAATTCAATTCCCCTAAATATTCTTTCTAACAGTACTTATAATATATTTATTATATATTCATTCTTTCTTTCAGAAATTTCACTGCCAGTTTTTACTACCTTTAAAGTAGGAATGTAATACTAATGCTAAAGTGATTCAGTGTCTAACTAGGTTAGTTTAGATGTAGTAGTAATGCATGTTCTAATTATTTGACATATGGGAAGACGATAGACACCCCATTGTAGTGGGGAATATTTGAGGAACTCAGAATAAGAAGAGAGAAGAATTATACTGATGGAGTGAAGACAAGACTGAAAGCACATATGTGAAAAGAAAGAACATTTTTTTAAATACTAAACAATCTGGGGCACCTGGGTGGCTCAGTCAGTTAAGCATCTGCCTTTGGCTCAGGCTCAGGTAGGTCATGATCCCAGGGTCCTGGGATCAAGCCACATCAGGATCCCTGCACAACAGGGATCCTGCTTCTCCCTCTCCTACTCCCCCTGTTTGTGCACACACTTTCTTTCTCTCTGTCAAATAAATAAGTAATCTTAAAAAATATATATTATACAATTTGACAACCAAATCCTATAAAGAATGGATGGCATATAATTTCTCATATAAAAGCCCATTACTACTTAAGGGGTTAAAACAGGGAAAAACCAATTGTTTCTCTCTGGGTAAAAGCAGAGGGAAGCTTAGGAAAAGCATGTAACCAACAGTCAGAGGAACTGAGATGTAACTTCATTTCTACCACTGTTTGTCTCAGAGTGATTAAGAAACCAAGCCAACCAAATCCAAAAATGAACTCAAAGCATTTCATCGTTCAGCTTTCAATGATCAAAATTTTCTTCTACATCATTCAGTCAAATGCACTTTAAACCAAAATATATTTGTTGTAAGTATTTTTACTTTTTATTTTCAGTGAGATAATCACAAAATTGTCTTTACCTTCCATAGCAAGGGGTTTAAAACTTGAACTTCAAGTAATCTACTTCGTGTACTATATTGCTTTCATTTTGCAACCTTCTATAGTTGTATTGCTGTTTTCCAACTTAATATTTGAAAAACATTGTGATTATAAATTATTTTTATTAGTTTAAGCACAACTTATAATCACAGCTTCTTATGGTCTGATTCAGTTGCTCTGGACAAATAATTTTGAATCTCTAGTTTTTAAATATTCAAATAAAATAAATAATGACATTAAACTAGATACTCTTGAATTTACTTTAAGCTGTAACAGATATATAGTTTTAAGAGAAATACTAATTTTATTTACTGCAAAAATTTTGTCTGCATTTTATATAATTATTCTTAAATGGAGAAGAGCATGTTAAAATTAGATTTTTAATCAAAACCAGATACAGAGAAAAATCCCCAAACACCAAAAATTTAATAACGTACTTGGTAACAATAAACCTGATTCTGAGTCAGCATAGTTAGTAAGGCAATTCACTCCCGGAAGTGAAAACACAATAATACTTTAAAAGTAATTAGAGTAACTGCCTACATTTCTTGATTTAATGAAAACAACCAGGTGGTGGCAGGTGAGGAGGGTGTGACTGGCATCTAGTTGGCAGAATCCAAGGTTACTGCTGAAAAATCCTTCAATGCACAGGACAGACCTCCATAGAATTTTCTAGTTTGAAACGTAAATAGTGACAAGATGGAGAAATCCTGTCCTAGTTTGCCAGTCATTTACATTTTCCTAAACAGCTCAATTTTTATTTTAGTTCTTTCTGGGTTCCTGCTTCTGGACCTACTCTCAGTTATAATTTTATTTCTTCCTTCCAGAGTTGCCATGAGTATTTGCTTTGTGAAACTTAGATTTCTTTCATGGTCTCCTCTCCTTCATGTCCTATCTAATCCTTAGGCACACATTTGGCTCCAGCTTCTTGATCATTCTTCTCCATAGACTTGTGGGCTCCACAAACCTACTAGGGATAAAGTATGCATTCATTATTTCAATAAATGTGTAGAAGGCATACTTCTCATGTACTCCTACTCTGTTACTGAGTAC
The DNA here is from genome assembly GCF_010015895.1 of Lontra canadensis. NCBI lineage: Eukaryota > Metazoa > Chordata > Mammalia > Carnivora > Mustelidae > Lontra > Lontra canadensis. Next base: position 19,104,435 of record NW_022631016.1, on the reverse strand, counting down.
ATGATGGCAAAAATAAGATTTCTCTGCTCACCAAGTATCCGTCTTTCAGAGAAGAGAAAATAATAAAGCTGACAGCATTTTATGGGGTCTTTTAATCTCTAATAAAGCAAAGAACCCAAAAGCCAAGAACAGAAAAATTAGTACCAAATATCGCCATGTTCTATGTCTGCAGGACTTGTAAGTAAAGTGGAAATAAAACAGTTTTGGGATTTACATGACATAAATCAATGTTATTAAAAGTTGAGATTGGAGAATCGAGGTATATACTTCTATTTTTTTTTGTTTATCTGTTTATTTTTTTGTACAATGCCTCATAAAAATTGATCACTGGAAATTTCTAGAAGAGAGATCTTCCAAAAACTGAAAAAATGTAATCCACGAAAGAATAACCCAACTTTAAACAGAATACCAGAAATGCCAACTGTGCCCACCATATCGGACCATGTTCCTTTTGCCATATACTTACAAATGAGTCAAACCTGGTTAAAATGGAGATAGAGTAGTAGGGACTAGGATAGAGACAAGAAGCTGCCCCACCCTCCCCACTGCAGTCTTTCTGGGGTGAACAGATCTGAATTGAGTATGTGGAAAAACTTAATGCTACATAGGAGTTCAGAGAATTGCAAACATTTTAATGGATTGAATGTTCTCTTCAGAGAGTTGGATATTCTAATAACTGTAATGATATTGTTCTTGAAACTAAAAATTTCAGGTGACTCCTTTTTTAAATTTAAACATGACCAAAAAGACCTTATATTAAAAACAAACAAAAACAACAACAGAAAACTGTTTAACTGTCATATATATATATATATATATATATATACCTGATTTTAGTGTGGGATGGGGGCTGGAGGAGTGTTGGTAGACAGTTCTTTTCTATTTGGACCTTATTAATTGCAGCCATTGAAAGAATGAGGCATAAAACAAATAGTAGTAATTTTAAACAGAAAAAGATCTGGAAGAAAATTAATCAGGATGAGTTGATAGACATTGGCATAGACTCCTTTAGATGACATGGCTATAGACCTTCCTGACGAAGACACATTTGGACTTTTGGATGAATAGAGACATTATTTCTCTGATACATAAAGACCACGAAATGAAACAAAAATGCAGTGGAGTTTTTAAGACCTTTTTATACTACTCCTCAAGCAAGAAGCAATAAAAGTATTTTTAAATAGAGGCATGCCCTGCAAAACATTGATAATGTTTTCCAGGCAGACCACCTCTTGGTTTTTAATTCTCAAAATGCATACAATATTTATATCTCTCAATACAATGATGTTTCAGCCAGCAGTTATATAAGGAAAATATGCTTACATTGTCAAAGCTCAGTATATTAACAAAGCAATATTTAGGAAGGTATTGAGTTGCATTCCAGATACACTTGCATTGAAGATAAAACTTCAAAATCACACATAGATGGTTTAAAGATGACAAAGGCTGTCAAAAAGAATGTATATTCAAGATTTATAAACACACAGAGAAGCTATGTTCATTCATATTAACCTTCAGATGATTAGGTAATACAGGTTTAAGTATTTTACATATTAACATTATAGCTTGTTATTCTTATTATACAGGTCTTTGGTTACTTTTTAGGAAACTGGTTTTGAGTTTAGGTGCCATGTGTGAGTATTCTGTTGCTATTGTTTTTCCCATTTAAAATAATAGGAAAAAGGATCCCTTTTAGCAGTTTCAAAATATAGCAAAAATAGCAAAATGTCAAGTGTCAAATGTTAAAAAAGAAAGAACAAGATAAATAGAATTAAGTGTGAGATACTCATATATAAATAACCATAATCATCCTTTCATTTATAAGTTCTTACTGATAGTAGTGAAAACATATTTTTACTACACTCTCCCATGAAGTTATTTACATGACGTGTTATCAAATATCAAGGTTACTCATGTAAACATGTCATGACTTCATTTTATAACCTTCATAAAACAACACACACACACACTTACACAGACACACCCACCACCTAAACACATGTTACCACACTCTGCTGCTCATACTGTCCTCGAGGGATTTGTGGGAAATCTACCCTCCCATTCTACTTTTTTTCCCATTTGAGTTACTAACCCCGAAATGCTATGAATGTTGTGATCTCTTCTCCCCCACCACAACCTTCCTTTTGTATATTCCTGTCTCATGTTCACCATTTTATTAATCCCTTCCCACAGAAGCTGCTGCTTCTCTTCCTGTTTCTTCAGCTAGTCACATAGCATCTTTTAAAATCTACCTCCCTATGTTATATCTCTTGAACTAACTTTTATTAGTATATGTTTTAGATAAAAGATAATTATGGATTTATTTTCTAAATCTTTTTTTTTCTGTGATGTTAGGCCAATGAATTCGTGAAGTCTAGTAATACTTAGAAGTAGATACAATTAGATATTATTCAAAACAATAATAGACTGATAATACAGAATGACTAAAAATTTGCCTGTCAAATAAATTTTGAAAAACTTTACCTATTATATAAAAATAGTCAAATTCAAATAAAAATTTAAATTACAATTTGACCTGTAATTTTTCAAATATAAACTTTTAAGAAACATAATTATTTTATAATGAAGATTATATGAGAATTGAGTCGATTACTTTTAGCAAAAACACGAGAGAAATCTCTGTAGATGAAAACATGTATTAAATCTCACATAAATCTGCTCAGCAGAAAGTATCTCAATGTAATTTATAAGTAGCAGGTGCGTGTGTAATGGTCATGAAGCATGGGAAATTATTATTATGGTATTATGAATTTCTACCAAAGCCCTTTCATTTTCTTTCTTGGAGACAATACATAATTATATATTCAATTAAATTTTGTCCCCATTGTACTGAAGAATAATGTTCTTTTCAGTAGAGAAAATGAAAAAGTGGGATGGTATGTTAATGTTTGCTCATCAGTGTCTCATACTCGGGTATACGTTCACATCCTCAAATTCTCAGTTGCTTCTTATTAAAGCATGAAAAGGAAGGGACACTTTAATAAATTTTCTGAACTGAATTCTTAAATTTTCACATACTATAGTTACATTTTTACATTCATTTTATTGAAGAATGTTATTTAACTTTAATATTTTGTTTTATTATTACTACTAATGCCATTATTATTATTGTGATGTTAATTGGGTAACTGTTCCATGGCTTCTCATAATTGTGACTAAAAGCTAAAATAAAGAACAGTATGAACAGTTAAGTTTCCATGTAGAGAGACTAAATTTAGAAAAGGGAGGAGAGGCCCTGGATGGCTCAGTTAGTTAAGGATCTGACTCTGCATTTCAGCTCTGGTTATGAGCTTGGGGTCCCTGGTCAAGCCACGTGTGTGTGGGACTATGGCTCAGCAAGGGTCTGCCTCTCTCCCTCTGCCGCCCTCCAACATGTGCACTCTCTCTCTCCCTCTCTCTCTAGCTTTGAAATAAATAAGTAAATCTTAAAAAAAAAAAAAAAAGAAAGAGAAAAGGGAGGAGTAATTTGCTGGGATATGATATGATATATACACCTTTGGTTCTCTCTTTAGAACCCTAATCTTTAATAGGCAAAGGGTATTTTATGTAAATTTCAGATTCCCTCTTTAGGTAAAATTCTTTAACTTCACATGCTAAACCATACTTTATGTGTCTATAGATTATATAAAACTATTAAATTTAGAATTTTAAATTAAGATGTTAACTCTCAGCCCAGTACTAAAATTATTTTACCAAGTAGGAAATTCTACCAAGTAAGAACATGTACTATTATAGACATTTTTCTCAAGGAACATATCCCATTTTGGCTGCTGTTTAGCATAAATTCCATCAGTGAACTTCTGAGTTCAGTGTTGTGTCTTCCAAGTGCCCCCAAAAAGCTCTGAGACCACTGAGTTTTCCAGTTTTCCTTGATACCAATTTTGTCACAAACCTGCATCAAATCTAGCACCAAATTTAGTTTGTACATATGTGTTTGACTATTCAGAGTCTAGCAGAGCAGAAGGATAGAGTTGTGAGTTGTGAATGACCCAAGCTTCTGCATCCTTGATGGTCAAATTGAAGGGAAACAATAAAGAGATAAAATAAAGATCAAGGACATGACTTTTGTTAAGAAATAAAGTAACATAGAGGTACAGGCAGAGGAGGAGAAGCTGGATGGTGGGGAAGAGAGGTAAGACTAGGATTATTATAAAGGCCAAAGGAGAGAAAAAGCTCCAAGGAACAGGTGACTAATCTTGTTGTGTAAAGCAAAAACAACCAAAAGACAAGTGTAGCAACTTAAAAACAGTGTGGACCGAGGAGAGAGTTACTCTCATAATCTGAGATGAATGGCAGTCCGATAGACAGCCTTGGTTTAGAAAGAAGAAGGCAACACACCGGTTTCTCATAGGCATATTATCAACGAGACAAAATATGTGAAGAGTGAGATATATTTTGAAATGAGGAAGAGCTGGAGATAAGATATTATGATGTGGACAGAAAGAGTGGGTGTGAATATGCACAACAGATACGCTCACTTCCCTTATTAAAAGTTAGGATTGAAGGGGCAGTAGGCTAAGCATCTGCCCTCTGCTTGGGTCACCATCCCTGGGCCCTGGAATCAAGTTCCACATTGGGAATCACTGCTCAGCAGGGGGTCTGTTCCTCCCACTCACTCTCCCTCTGTGCTCTCTCTCTCTCTCTAAATCTTAAAAAAATTTTAAAAGTTATAATTGAAAATATCTGTGAAACTGACAGCATCACACATAATCATAATCACCAACCAAAAAGAGTATTCTCACTTAAATCACCAACAGAAATGAAACAATTAAAAAAACCCACCTTTCTTGCCACTAATATCTAACACACTTCTGAAACCAAAAAAAAAAAGGTGTAAATGTTATCACATATTGTTTTATGATATAATTTATAATAATCTGAAAAATCCTAAAATATCCTGATAATGATAATTATAAAACTTATTTTATTTATGACTATTTAATATTCTAATAATCACATCAGGTAGTTTTTTTTATCTCTCACTTACAAGTAAGAAAAATATGTCCTTATTGTCTAAATAAGTTGCCTCAGGGCACCAATCAGGAAACTTGTAGAACTGAAGTTCTAACCCAGAAAGTATGACTCCAGACTATATGCTATCCCCTATTACACCTCATTACACCATTCTTGTTGTTATTAATATTATGTGTGTTACCTCGCCAAAAAAAAAAATGTATTCTTATTTAAGGAGTACAATGATGAGTGTGTTAGCTGAGTTTTCTGAATGATATCAACAGAAAACTACAATTGTGTATGTAACAGGGATATTCCTTTTTCTTTCTTTCTTATTGTAAGATTCTATTTATTTATTTATTTGAGAGAGAGAGAGTATAAGCAGGGGGAGGAGCAAAGGGAGAGGGAGAAGCAGACTCCTCACTGAGCAGGGAGCCCAACGTGGACCTGGATCCCAGGACCCTGCCAAACCAACTGAACCACCCAGGTGCCCAGGGATATTTCTACTATGTCATAGAGATGTCAAATTTATTTTGTCATGTGTTTATTATTTAATTTATGTATGGAATTGGTAATGCATTCACCTTGTATAAAATTTAAAGGGCAAAGTAGAGTATTCTGTTAAAACTAAGACTCCAACCATGATCCTTATACATCCATAGTTCTCTTCCTAAGAACCAATTTCATTTACCAGATGCTTTTTGGCAGTGGGTATATGTTTCAAGCAACATTATAGAATTTTATGTAAACACACATGTATGATGTATGTTTTTACATAAATGGTGATGTACTTTATGCAATCTTATATACTATGGGTTTTTTTAACTTAAAAATATGACTTGAGAAGTCTCAGTTTCAGTACATAATGCTTTGCTTCATTTAAAAAAATAAAACTTCAATTTCAGCATAGTATTCTTTCTTGTATATGTGTCTTAAGTCATCATTTTCCTTTTGATTGGTATTTAGTTATTTTTTAAAAATCATTTAGTAATAATATGAACTTATTTTAGACATTGCAGGTAAATCTTTGGGAATATGACTTAAAGTGGAGATGTTGAAGCAAAGTCTTGAGAAATTTTAAACATTTGTAGGTATTGCAAAATTGCTCTCCAATAATGTTTCAATTTATCATACCAACCACAATGGTAACTATTTCCCCACAATCATATGAAATATCTGAATTATCATTTTTAAATTTTTTCAGTCTTATGAATGAAAACATTTTTTCTCTTATTTTAAATAAGGATGAGTATTTCTTCATGGGTTTAAAGTGTTTTCCATTTATTGAAATGAGTGTTTATATATTTTACCAATTTTTCTACTGACAAGATAGGGTTTTTTTTTATTTCTAAGTTCTTCTTATTAACTGACCTTTATTTTTTAAAATTTTTCAATGTAATCCATACAGAAGATTAAATAAAACACATATCTACACTTTAATGAATAAATATAAGTCAATGGAAATGGAAAACTTCTAGCCTTATGAAACCCTGTCTATGGCTCTATTAACACCATTTCTCCCTTATGAAGGCGTCTATAAGCTTCATTTAGTGTCAGTAATGCCTTGCATTTCTTTACAGTTTGAACTTCTATGTAGCCATTCCTAAACCGAATAATAGAGCTTTAAATATTTCTGAAATTAGGTATAATCATTGTTCATATATTCTTCTGTGTCTTTCTTCTTTTACTCATATAGGTTTATGAAATTAACCCATACTGTTATGCAGAGGATCTCTTTATATGAATATGTTTGGATTTACTGATATATTATTAATAATGAAACTACAAGTTGTTCCTTCCTCCTAGCTTTGCATATTACTAGCAATGCTTCTTTAAACATCTGAACATGCATCCTGATACATATGTATATTGAATAAGTTTAGAGTATATAATTAGGGGTAAAGTTGCTGATCTATATACTATGTGTCTAGCTTCAATTTTTCCAGATGGTGCCATCTTAGTTTCCTAAATTTTAACCAATACACACTCCTACTGAGAGTATATGAGAGTTTCCATTACTCTAGACATACTTGTTATTTAACACCCCCACCTTGGGCGCCTGGGTGGCTCAGTAGGTTAAAGCCTCTGACTTCAGCTCAGGTCATGATCCAAGCGTCCTGGGATCAAGCCCCACATCGGGCTCTCTGCTCTCCGGGGAGCCTGCTTCCCCATCTCTCTTTCTGCAGGCCTCTCTGCCTACTTGTGATCTCTGTCTGTCAAATAAATAAATAAAAATCTTTTAAAAAACAATCCCCCCCAAAAAAATCTAGTGGTTTAACTTGCATTTTCCTAAATAATAGTGAGATTTCATTTCTGTGAAAATGTTTTTCAAGTGTTTTACCAATTATTTATTTAGGTCATCTATTCTTTTCCTAGGGATTGCTTCATCCCCAAATCCATAATGGGTGTGGAGCAGGCACCTAATTATTTCACTAGGTCACATCACTATGTCATGAAGCTCATATTTTTAGTGGAAATGTGGGAAAGTTAAAATAAACATAATAAATACATTACTCTGACAATATGTTAAAAGATGAAGAGCTATCAGAAGAGATAAAACAAGGGGTGAGGTAGAGGGTGAGACACAGCAAGTGGTGGTGGTCAGGTATTTCCTCACTGAGAAGGTGATGTCTGAGCAAAGGATTCGAAGGAAGTTAAAAAGGTAACTAAGCAGTTATCAGTGGAGATATATATATATATATATATATATATATATATATATATGCATATACATATATTTATTTATGTATTTTTGCATAAAGAAGAAATAGTTCTTGCAAACATGCCAGTCAGGAGGTTCCTTGTGAATATTCAATGAGGAGGACAAGAAAGTGAGTGTGGAACAAAAGAATCTAGAAACAGGTGGTGGAAAGGGAAGACTGAGAAGTAATGAGATGCCCAGATCTTGTAGAGGATGGTAGACAGAACAATGGCCCCCAAAGATATCCACATCTTAATTGTCAAAATTTGTGAATATGTTATTTTAAATAGCAAAACAACGCTACGCAGCTATAATGAGATAAAGGACATTGAAATTGGGAATGTAGTCTGCTTTATTCAGGTGATCCCAGTGTAATCATATGGAAAGAGGCAAGAGGGTCAAAGTCAAATAAAAAGTGTAACAGTGGAATTCGAGGTTAGGGTGATGAGCTTTGAACATGGAGGGAGTGGTGCAAACCAATGAGTGCAAAAAGCCTCCAGAATCTGGAAACTGTGAGAAAGTACCTGAAGACTCCAGTATGAATGGAGCCCTGCCAACACCTAGATTTTAAACTTCTGATTTCCAGATCTATAGGAGAATTACTTTGTGTGGTTTTGAGCTACTGAGATTGTGGGAATCTGTTACAGCTGCAATAGGTAACCGTGGGTGGACAGGACCCTGTAGGTATTCTGACTTTTATCCTGAATGAAATGGGAAGATCTTGTACAATTTTTATCAGAAGACTGTCATTACATGAGTTACATTTTAAAAATATCATTCTGGCTTCTGGCTTTAAAGTTGATACAAGAGACATTTCTGCAGTGTTTGTGATACATGGAGCGTTAGGGACTGTTCTGTATGACTCAAAAAAATTTGGCCCAAGCAACTAGAGAGATGGATTTTCTTTTACTTGAAGTAACAGAGCAGTAGGACTAAGAACTATGTTTATCTTTAGATGCATTGAAACAAATGGAGTTTGGGGAGTTTATATAAGTTCAGGAAAGAGTTTTAAGCTGGAACCTCTTAGGAGTCATCAGCCTATAGGTGATATTTAACAGAATGGGACTGTGATATCAAGAAAGTGAGTGTAATGAGAAGACAGAACATAGGGCTGTTTTCAGGGGCAAATCCACTTTGAGATGAATGTGAGGTAGAGGAGGACATGCGGAGAGGGATGAAGAACCAACAATACAATGGAGATGATTATTCCGTGAACCGGAAGGAACACTAAGAGCCTGGGGGGTCTTAGAATACACGTGAAGAAAATGTTTGGAGGAGAGAATATTTTAACTGTTGACAGTTGCTGGAATATCAAGTATGCTGAGAGTTTTGAATACTAACTTTGGAGATTATAGGTGAACTTGTGTTATGGTTTTGATGATATGGTTATTCCGAATTCTTATTGCAATGGATTAAAAAGGAATGAAGTGAGAAAATTGGAGTAAGTACATGCCAGCAACTCTAGAGAGTCTTTCGATAGAGGAGCAATGTGTGGAACAGTATCTGGCAGGAGAAGTGTTACTAGGATCAAGAAAAGAAGAAAGGAACTTTTCTTTTGTCTTTCTGCAAGAAACCTCTGATGATAGATTGAATAAATGATATGAAAGGGAGCATCTTTATTTTGTTCATGATGTTTTTTTAGAGTTCAACATTTTACTATTAATTGTGAAGTTTGTTAGGGTTGTTTTGCAAAATATTTTTATTATGCCAAAGACTGCTTTATGTTCCAGTATGATTTGTTTTTAAGTCATACATGAATATGAAATGCTATCAAATATATTTATATATCTATTGAATTGTTGATATTGTTGAATTGATATGATAGCTTTCCATTATTGTATTCCGTTTGCTCTTTTTTTTTTTTTAAATTCTACTATTATAAATCGTGTATTTTTAACTAAGATATCCTGTGAAATTTCTTTGGATCTATTCCTACCATATTTAGATATCAAAGTTATGATAATCACATAAAATGAGATGGGAAATACTATAATTTTCCATTACCTTAAATAATTTATGTGTGATTGAATTATTGTTTTCATGAATGTTAGCTAGAATTCATTAAAAATACCCTATGATAAGTAGTTTTATTGTAAAAAAAACCTGGACTCTTATTTTCCTTAACCCTCATAGGGATACTCAGTTTCTCTTTCCTTCTTAGTTTCTGTAAGTTGCACTTTTGCTATTAAATCTTTCTTGGAAGAAATAAAATAATGCAGGAAGGAGTCTCCAAAAGACTTTTAAAAATATATTGTTTTATTTAAAAACTATTTTAGTTTTACGGAAGAGTTGTGAAAGTGTAGAGAATTTCTATTAACTGCACACTCAGATTCTTCTATTGCTAAGATTTTAAATTACTATAGTATGTCATAAGTAACAAATAATATGTATACATTATTATTAACTACACTCAATACTTCATTAAGATTTCATTATGTCTTTCCTAATGACCATTTTCTTTTTCAGTATCCTAGGAGGAGACCCTATTTTATTTGATTATCTTGTATTAGGCTCCTCTGGACTGTGGAAGCTCTTATGTTTCTTTTGATTTGATGACTTTGACATTTTTGAGGTGTACTAATCAGGTATTTTAGGATGTCTGTAGAATGTCAGTAGAATGTCTAACAATTGAGTTATCCTGATATTTTTCTCAAGAGTGGACTCTGGTTATGGGTTTTGGAGATACTGATGACCACAGAGGTCAAGTGTCATTCTCAACACCATATCACAGCCTGGACAAATGCATAATTTATAAATTATTAATTCCAAAAAATAAAAAATAAAAATGTTTACAGAAATGCTATTTACAAAACAACATATGGGAGCCTATCCAAACCCCCAATGACTGTATAATGACTAAGTGATTAAGATATCTCAGCACCATATAGGTTTGAACAAGTCTTAACAAATATAAAGATTATAAAAGCACATGGAAATGTGGCTGGGAAACACTATTTCCATTGTGAAAAATAATGATGTAAAATAGAGTGCATGCACTATTTACAATTAAGTGAATATCTATGTCTGCTCATTCATAACCATTTATTCAATCATTTAATAAATGTGTACTTCCTTGAGCACCTACATTCTTCTCATCATATACATGATAGAGGGTGAGCATCTTTTATGCTGTCAGGTTCTCACACTCTTTCCTGTTTGTTGTTGTAAAATATCTTTAAGAATTTCTTTATTCTGTAAGTAAACTAGAGGCTGGTTGTACAAGTATCACAGAACACGTTAGTACTCTCCATCTCCAATGTGAATTATACTATCATTGTCTTTTATGTTCCTTCTTTGCTTTAGATTTATGTATTTTGCATTCTCTTCACTGTTTCTTCTTAGATCTCAGACATTCATTTAGGAATCAGTTGCCCTAATATGTATTAATACAAACAGTGGTGATGATATCTTCAGCTTTGTTTATCTGATGATACTTTTCTGGCCTTGTGCTAACAAGTCAGTTTTTGTGGGTATAGATTTTGAGAATGGCAACCACTTCAGGTAACATTTTTTCTGTCTCCTGCATTATTAATGAATTGTTGCTATTGAGAAGTCAGCTGACAGTCTGCCTCCCCTTTGAAGATAACTAAATTACTTTAGTCTGAGTGCTTTGAAGTTTTTACTCTGAGTTCTCTGGCTTACTTGCGTATTTTTAATCTGGCTCAGAATATTGGTGAGGACCAGCCTGTAGTCAAAGCTTCTCATGGTCAGTTGTTTTATCTTCACCTTTACTATTTATGCATTGACTTTCCTTTATTCCTAGAGCTTCATTTAAGATAAATATCTCTCCAGTTCCAAAGCATGAGCAGCTGTTCATAACTGTTTGTTTTTTGCATGTTATATCTATGTCTTTGGCCTTGAATGGTGTGCCTGTTACCCAAGGTGGGCCACAAAACTGAAAAGTGAGTTTTCATGTATAAACATATTCTCATAGAGAAAAGAGCTTTGTGATCTGTTGTTCTACTAATTGATCTAGGTTTCTACTTTCCATTAGATTTTGTTGCTACATCTTGTCTTCATTTCTTTTACTGAACTACTGTTTATATTCTCTCCAGCATTTTAAATCGTTTTCAACATGAGTTTTTCCAAGCAATTTCTCTACTTTTACCAGTATATATTGTATTTAGTCATTTGAATATGTATTTATACATCTGATTGATTTGATTACTTTTACAGAGTTAATGTATTTATTTGTTTTATCTAAAATTTCTCCCTGATTTTCTTCTTGGAAACAACTTCTTTTGTTCTTTTCCTTTTTTTTCTTTCAAAATCTTTTTATTCCACATTCAAAAATTTAGCAGTTCTTTTTTTTTTTTTTCAAACAAAAGCATTGTCTTACACAGTTTCCTTATTTTAGTGGTTGTGTTGTGATTAACACTACTACATTACAAACATCTACCTCAGGTCCCACTCAAATTTTGCCAGTTGTCCCAGTAACATCCTTTAAAACAAAATGATGCAGTTCACAGTTCTACATTGCATTTAGTTGTCATGCTTTTTTGGTTTCCTTCTGTCTTCTGACATAGCTCTCGATCTTTGACCTCATGACTTTGACACCTTTGAAAAATACAGACCAGTTACTTTGTAAAATGTCCTTCAGCTTGGGTTTGTTTGATATTTTCTCCTGATTGGATTTAGGCTATGCATCTTTGGCAGGAGATCATAGAAAGGATGTACCATCCTATCAGATGGTACAAGATTTCATCATGTCCCCTTACTGGTGATAACTGAAGATTGGATTAAAATGCATCTCCCCTACAAAGTTATTCTTGTTATTTATTCCCTTTCATATTTTAATTTTTAAGAGCAATTTTAGGTTCAAAGCCAAATTGAGAATACAGATATTTCTCATAGACACATACACAACTGCCCCATTATCAGAATGGTATGTTTGTTACAGTTGATGAACCTGTATCAACACATTATAATAATCCAAATTCATTGTTTACCTTATAGTTTACTCTTTATATTGTACATTTTATGGGTTTGGACAATGTGTAATGACATGTATCCACCATTATGGAATCCCAGGGACTATGTCACTGCCCTAAGAACCCTAGCGCTCCACTTATTTATCTCTCCCCATCCCCTAACACTGATAACCAATGATCTTTTCGTGATAGTTTTTACCTTTTCCAAACTGCTACATATTTGGAATAAAACAATATATAGTCGTTTCAGATTGGCTTCTTTTATTTTGTAATGTACATTTTTTAAAGTTTCACTATGTCTTTTCATAGCTTTACAGTTCATTTCTTTTTAGCACTGGGTGATATTTAATAGTCTGAGTATACCACAGCTTATTTATCCACTCATCTATGAAAGGCCATCTTGGTTGATTCTAAGTTTTGGCAACTATAAATAAAGCTGCTGTAAACATCTGTATATTGGGTGGACAGAAGTTTTCAACTCCTTTGGGTAAATACCAAGGAACATAATTTCTGGACCATCACATTAAGAATCTGTTGTACAGAAACACTAAATTGTCTTCCAAAGTGGCTATAACATTTTGCATTCTCACCAAAATTGTGAGAATTCCTATTGTTTCACATTTCACCAAACTTGGGTGTTGTCAGTGTTCTGCTGAGTTTTGGCCGCTTTAATAGATATATGCTGGTATCTCGTTGCTGTTTTAATTTGCATTTCCCTGATGGCATATGAGGTAGAGAATACTTTCATATGCTTATTTGCCATGTGTATATCTTCTTTGGTGAAGTATCTTTTAAGGTCTGTTGCACATTTTTATTTAGGTTGTTTGTTTTCTTAGAGCTCTTTGTATATTTTGGTTTTTTTTTTCAGAGCTCTTTGTATATTTTGGATATCATTCCTTTATTAGATGTGTCCATCTAATATTTCTAATTCATTTTGTTTGCTTTTCTTTGTCTAGACTTCTCTTTTGTTTACTGTTTATAGAAAGTTCTGTCTCTTTTGTTGTTTCCACTGTTACATTCTTTTTTTTAAATTTTATTTTTCCCATTTTTTCCTTAAATTTTGTTTATATTTTAACTTTCTTCTGTGTTATTGGAATATCTTCTATCAACTCTCATGTCAATGATTTGGACTTTTTTAATAGAGAAGCACATTTTCCTTCTTTCTTTCTTTCTTTTTTTTTTTTAAAGATTTTCTTTCTTTCTTATCTTTATTTATTTATCAATCAGAGAGAGAGAGAACACAAGCAGGCAGAGTGGCAGACAGAGGCAGAGAGAGAAGCAGGTTCCCTGCTGAGCAAGGAGCCGGATGCAGGACTCAATTCCAGGACCCTGGGATCACGATCTGAGCCGAAGACAGCGGCTTAACCACTGAGCCATCCAGGCGTCCCAAGAAGCACATTTTCTTGCTACAATTTTTAATAATTCACTCCTGTTATGCATGTTGTGCTTATCATTTTTATGTAGCTTTAAAAAACACTATATTAATTAGTTCCTGTATGATATTTTTTAATTCCATATAAATTATGTTACTCCATAAAAAAATTTCATGCTTCTTTCATCGTAATTTTCTGATGACATTTTTTGGGGGGATATATCTTTTTGTCCCTTTTTTTTTTTTTGGTTTTTTTTTTTTTTTGGTTTTTTTTTTTTTTTTTTTTTTTTTTTTCTTATTCTAGTATAATTAAATAGATTCTGAGCTGGTCCCTTTTAACTCCTTACTAAATAAAATGTTTTTTCTGGTCCGGTTATTTATATAAAATAAATGAATCGGAGGCAAGAATGCAAGGAATTCTCTGATTATGTGGATATAATGTGAGCTAGACATGAATGTGGTATAAATAAGAGGCTAGATTTTTGAAATCTTCTTTGGAGCCATTCAAGTTGGTTACTCTGGGACTGTTAAAAATGTAGATTTGTCTTATCTTTCAGTCTCATACTAACATAACTTCCTGCAAATATCACTCTTCTGTTTGATTCATTTTACCCTGCCATGCATGTGTCAAAACAGCTTCTTTACTCTTGCCATCAACCACATAACCATTCCTTTTTTTCTAAATAAGAGGGTGTTGATTTTTTTTCTTGTCATGTAATGTCAAATTCTTTGTCAAATTGAATTCTACCAGTGTTTTTATAGCTCTTCAGCTCCAGCCATTCTCTCTTGGTATTTTTTTCTCCTGCCATTTATAATTCACTGCATTTGGTTAGCTTTGGCATATCACTTGGTTTCTTCAAAGATGGGGCGGGTGTTTTTCCATCTACATCTCCTAAATTCCTTTAGATGTTTTGAGGATGAGGAAAAGGGAAATGCCTTTATGTATTGTTATTTTTTAACTGGAGTTAAGGCAAGTTTCAAAAACACCATTCTGGATGTGCAGAGAAAGATTAACTTCATTCCTTTAGCTCTGACCATTGGGTCCTTTTAAGTTCTAAATTAATTTTAGCTTCTGGCCCAGCCAGATCTCTGGAATTGTACTGACTCCTCCATAGCGACACAGACAACAAGGATTTTTTGTTTTTCCTTATGTCTGGTTTAGTAAAAATAGCATGGATTTTTGAACTAGAGAAGTCTATATAAATTTGAGTCTACCCTTTCCTGGACTTATTATTTGTATTAGTGTCTTTGTTTCTAGGCTATATATAGTGGCAGTGGTGTGGTAGAACCAGTTCATGCCTGCTTGCAAGAACCCATTATTAATTTTTCAGGATGTTTACATGTCAGTTGATGCCACGGTGGTAGTTTTGTTATTTTTGTTTTGTTTTGTGTTTTGTTTTGTTTTGCCGCAGTGGTAGTTTTAAACTAAGTATAATGTGGCATTTACACAACAGAAATTGGCAGGCACTACAAATCAGGCCTCCCGCCACTGGAGAGCTGGTTATTAAAAAAGAGTTGCCCATTCACCACTATATGGCAGCATTTTTCTTTTCCCCAGGAAGATGTCCCTGGAACTGAATATAATAATTTGTGGAATACATTAGGTAAGTTTTCTAGCATATTGCAAATACTCAGTAGATGTTAATAATCTCTTCCCCTTTTTGCCTTCTTGCTACTTTACTCTAGCCAGTTAGTTCTCATGGGCTCTTTTAATTACTTTACTATTCTTTTACTGATCTTGACTCAAAACTGAATGATAATACTTTTCCTGGCCTCTGACTTAAATTAATTTATTTTTTTGTCACATAATTCCTCACTTAGTCCTTTCTCTTAGGCATTTTCTTTCTGCTGACCCCTGCAGCTTATAGCATTAATAAATCTCTTCTTAGTTTGTCTGTTTATTCTTTTAGTTTAATTGAAGCCATTTCTATTATTTCTTACACCTTTTTTTTTTCTAACTTCTTAAAATCTTTCCCTTTGTCTCTGTAATCTTCAAGGTTCCTCATGAATCTCACTATTAAAATTCACTGAAGCATATAAATTATTAACATATTTACCCTGCATATAACATCCACAACTGACTACCAAAGACGCTGATTATGGTGGATGCCACATAAAGTGAGAGAGGATTGATTCTCTGTAAAAACTCTTAAATTGGATTTTAACTGATACAAAATTCTGAATAACACTCAGTATCTAAAAGAAGGAATGAGTTAATGGACTGTCTTTCTTTTCTTTCTTCATATCATGTAACAAATCTTTATTAAAATAGATTGTCGGCCAGCAGGACTTCAAACCAGCAGCTGCTAACACACTTGTCATCTCACGTAACTGTAAGCTTAATCAGGTCATAAATTTCTTTGGAAAAACCAAAGTGATTTCAAAGCATCTACAAAAGTAAGCTTATAATATTGGTAAAAAAAAAAAAAAGTTCCAGAACAAATTAAGTAAAAATTATGAAGCATAAATGTATTATGAGCAGAATTTTCTAGATTTCTCTAGAGGAGACTGGTTTTAAATCTTGAAGTCTGATGAGATAGAAATTCAGGGAGCATTTTACTACCATAAATTATTTGCAGGAGTGGATAACAAGCAAGTAGTGTGTTTGTTTTGTTTTGTTTTCAGGTCTGGATAATTCTATAACTTTGTTTGTTCCAAGTTTTTATATAAGCTCTACTCAATTACATATTGTGTAATATTGGTAGCAGGAGTAGAATTGGGTAATTCTTCATTTACATATGACATGCAGTGCTCATGACAAATGTCAAGTAGTATGTATTTCAAGTGTTGCATGATGTAGCCTTTTAGAATATGTATTAGCAAGTTCCTTGGCATAAACACCTATGAAAGAAGGTGCAAGAATTAGAATTGAACAAGGAGAGTTAGTCAGTGATGCATGCCTTACAGTCAGCTCACCTCGTCGGTGTCTGGAGCTTAAATATCCTGTCAGAATCTTCTTTCACTGAATGAAAATGGCCATATCCTTATACTTTTACCCATTTTCAGTTAAAACAAAATTGAGTAGAAATATTTTATCACTGCTAAGATCATCTGCAGATGTTTCTACAAATTAATATCTCTAAGAAAATAACAGATCCCCAATGTGATAGAAAACTGGAACATTTTCAGAAAAATATCTCAAGGAAAGCACACACTTGCTCATACAAATACACACAGAGATGACAGCTTTTTCCCAATGTAGAATAAAGATCTGAAAAAAACTGTATATATTTGAAATAAATTTACTAGGCCCACCAAAATTTTATAAAAACACGAAATAATTTAAAGTAGGAGAAAGTATAGAGTCATTTTAAATATAAATTTGCACAGATTACTTTAGATACGACCTTAATGACTCCAAGGAAAACCTGTGTTTTTGACAATAGAAATTATTCTGAAAATATTTAGTGAGTCTTCAGGGGCATGGATTTATTGAATTTCTTCTAGTATATGTATAAAAAGCATTACACGTCACATATATTAAAATTAGTATGCTAATAAAGTTCCTAAAATTATTTATTTTATTCATTCCCAGCAGCAATGTGAAAGTGTTACAGTTTCTCCACATCCTTGCCACAGCTTTATTTTACTTTGTTTTTTAATAGGCATCCTAATGGGATCTCACTGCAGTTTTGTTTTGTATGTCTCTCAAGACAAGTGACAGTGAATGTCTTTTCATCGGCTTATTGGCCATCCACATGTCTTTTTTTGAGAAATTGTCTATTAAGTGCTTTCCTCATTTTTTAATTGGGATTTTTTTTACAATTCTTTCATTTTAAATGATTTTGTAAAATGTGAATTAAGAATACATTTTCTATACCCAATATTCCTTTATAGAGGTAATATGTTCAACATATTAATGTTTTCCCTTTGATTCCCATTCTATAGTTATTTCTTTTAATAACAAGTCCACATAAAAAAAATGTTTGAAGTTCCTTATGCCTACATCTAAAACTAAAAATAAATAGTTAAGGCAAACAGTCTTATAGATATATTTTCTGGAGAGTAGATTACAGCACTTGTGTTGAATACCATGCTCTGCCTCTAATTCTGTTTATAATTACGAGCAAATATTGACTATCTTGGGTTTCTGGCTTGACTATCACTAAAAATCGAGTATTTGGGTGAGACCAAATTTGAGATACCATTGCATTTTATAATTCTATATTAACATAGCTGATAAAAGGCAAAGAGAAAATATACACACATTTACAAAGTTAGAGAGAGTGGATATACTATTTGTTGGCATAATTCAATTTTCTCAAATCTCTTCAAAAAAAGCATTTTTGAATGTTTGTACTATAATTTACCTATAACAAAACACACTGATCTTAGGTATAGTCTAATGTGTCTTGAAAAATGCGTATACCTCTGTCATCACATGAAGCCTAAAACATTTCCATCATCCTAGAAGTTCCTGTGTTCCTTCTCAGTCAACCCCTTGTTGTTGCCCAACAGGCAACCACTGTTCTCATCTCTTTCAACAGAGATTAGTATCTCTTCACTTAGAATTTTATAAATGAATTTATAGCAGACGCTCTTATGTGTGGTTTCTTTTTCTCAGAATATTTTTTGAGGATTTTGTGTGCTATTTTATTTATCAGTGGATCATTCCTAGTTATTGGTGAGTGGTGTTGTGTTGGATTAGTATGCCACAATTTGTTTATCCACTTTCCTGTTGATGGCGATTTGGGACCTTTTGTGTACATGTATTTCCTATCTTAATTCCTACTT
The DNA here is from genome assembly GCF_010015895.1 of Lontra canadensis. Classification (NCBI taxonomy): domain Eukaryota; kingdom Metazoa; phylum Chordata; class Mammalia; order Carnivora; family Mustelidae; genus Lontra; species Lontra canadensis. Next base: position 19,085,723 of record NW_022631016.1, on the reverse strand, counting down.
TCCTTCCTTCCTGTAAATGCATAGATGCATAGAAATGAAACTTCTGGGTCATGAGCTATGTACATAGTAAACTTAATGAGGAAATTCTGGTTTTCCAAAGTAGTTATCTGTATCATTTGATACTCTTACTTAACATATGAGAGCTCCTGGTTGGTTGTTCATCATCTTGAATAATATTGAGGGTTAGTGTCTTAAAAACTGAGCCATTCCACAGAGTGCATAATGGTTTCACAATGTGGTTTTATTTGCATTTCCCTGATGACTAATGACATTGAGTATCTTTACTATAATTCCATAAAATAGCTAATGGCCATTTGTAGATATATCTTTATGAAGTATCTTTTTGAGTTTTGCCTAATATTTTATTGGGTTTGGGGGCTTCTATAATTGAGTCATAGGAGTTTTTTATGTATTTTGGATATAAATTCTTTATCAGATATATAGTTACTGTGAATGATTCCCCCCCCCCCCCCCTTTTTGGTTTTTTTATTCTTTTTTTTTTTTTTTTTTGGATTTTTTTTTTTTTTTTATAAATATTTTTTTATAGATATATTGTTTCTGTGAATTTTTCCCCCCCCCCCCCAGTTTTTGGTTTGCTCATTCATTTTCTTCATGTTGCATGGAAGGTTTTAATTTTAATAAAGACCATTTTATATATATATATTATTTTTTTTTCCTTTTATAGTGCTAACAGAGACTCTAGTCTAACAAATGTTTGTTTACCATAAGAGCATGAGGTTTTTCTTCCCCTTATTTCCTTCTGGAAATTTTAGAGTTTCATATTTTCTATTTAGACTCACACACATTTTTGTGTATGGTACAGTGTATGAATAGAGATTCCGTGGTTGGTGCTGCTGCCCTTGCTCTTCCATGTAGAGAATCAGTGGTTCCAGCACAATTTGTGAAAACGTTTTCCTATTCTCACTGAAATCCTGTCATGCCTTAGTCAAAAATCAGTTGACCCTGTCATTATAGTCTAATTATGAATGATTAATTCGTTCCATTGATCTACTTGTCTATTATTATGCCATTATGAGGTTATCCTGCTTACTGCAGATTTGAGGTAGGTTTTGAAATCAAGTAAGTGCAGCAACCTTGATTTTATTTATAGTATTTTTTTCTGAGTGGAGGGCAGAAGGGGAGGGAGAGAGAGATTCTCACGTAGGCTCCACACCCAGTACAGAGCCCTACCCAGGGCTTGATCTTAAGACATGGAGATCATGACCTGAACCAAAACCAAGAGTCAGATGCTTAATGTACTGAGCCACCCACCTGCCCCTATTTCAAGTATTTTTGACAATTCCATGGCACTTGTATTTTAAATATATTTTAACTTCACCAAAAATATATTTAATATATACTAAGTGTTATTTGGATATTAATTGGATTTATAAATAAAGTTATATAGAATTAACACCTTACATTAATCTGCTTGGAGTGCCATAGCAAAATAACATAGACTGTTGGCTTACACAACAGAAATTTATTTTCTCACCATTCTGGAGGCTAAAAGTCCCAAATCAAGGTCCAGCAGACTTATTTTCTGTTGAAAGGTCTCTCTTCCTGGCTTGCAGGTGATTGTTTTCTCACTATGTTCTCACATGGCCTTTCTTCAGGGTGTGTGCTCATGAAGGCAAAAAGATAGTGAGTTCTCTATGTCTCTTATTTATTTTATTTTATTTATTTATTTGACAGAGAGAGACACAGTGAGAAAGGGAACACAAACAGAGGAAGTGGGAGAGAGAGAAGCAGACTTCCTACTGAGCAGGCAGCCCCATGGGGGGCTCAATCCCAGGGTCCTAGGATCATGACCTGAGCCAAAGGCCAACACTTAATGGCTGAGCCACCCTATGTCTTTTAAAAAAGGGACTAATCTTGTAGGATCAGAGCCCCACACTTATGACATTTATGACCACAGTTACTACTCCTTAGAGGCCACATTGCCAAGTACAGCCAAACTGGGGATTAGGGTTTCAACATCATTGCAGGTATGGGAGATTTATTACAAACAGGTTTTATTAAATAAGGATAAATATTAAGGATTGTAGTGAATATATAAATCAAGTTGGGAGGAACTAACACATTAACAATATTAAGTTTTCCTGTCCATGAACTTGGATAGATCTTATATATATTGTAGTAAATTTCTACCTAAGTATGTTATTTTGGGAAGTGTCAATGTAAATGGTATTGGGTTTTTAATTAGAAATTAAATTTGTTTATTTCTCTAGGTAATTGATTGACTTTTATATTTTAACCTCATATCCAACAACTTTACTATATTTGTTTATTGTTTCCAATTTTTTGTTGATTCAGATTTTCTATGTGGATAATCATGTTATCTGTGAATAAAAACAACTTTTTCCTTCCTAATCAGGATACCTTTTATTTCCTTTTCCATTTCTTGTGTATTGAATTAGCTAGAGATTCCAGTGTGATGTTGAAAAGGAATGGTGAATGGGGATGTCCTTTCTACTAGGATACCTTTGAGTTTCTTATTATAAATAAAGTATGCATTTAGCTATAGTTTTTTGTAGATATTCTTTAACAAGTTGAAAAAAATTCCTCTATTTCTTGTTTACTGAGGGTTTTTAACATGAGTGGGTTTTGGATTTGTCAAATGGTTTTTGTCTTGATATGATTATGTGACTTTTTTCAGCTTGTTGATAAGATTGATTATTTAATTAAATTTTTGAGTGTTGGACCAGCCTTGCATACCTGGGATAAATAAATCACATTTGGTTGTGATGTATAATTCTTTTTATTCATTGGCTTCAGTCATAATATTTCATTGAGGTATCTTACATTTATGTTTTTGAGATATTGACCTGCAGTTTTCTTATGATGCCTTTGTCTAGTTTTGGTATTAAGGTAATGGTGGCTTCATAGATGAGGTACAAAGTGTTTCCTCTGCTTCTATCTTCTGGCAGAGATTGTAGAGAATTGATGAAATCTGTACCTTGAATTTTGATAGAATTTACCAGTGAAGCCAACTGTGCCTGACACTTTCTGCTTTGTAATGTGATTAATTATTCCATTTCTTTGAGATATATATATATATATATACACATATACCTATTGAGATTGTCTTTTGCTTGTGTGAGGTTTGGCTGATTATGTCTCAAGGAATTGAGCCATTACATCTTGGTTATCAAATTTGTGCACATAGAATTACTCATAGTTTCCTTTATTACACTTTGGTGTCCATGGGATCTGTATGATGGCCCCTCTTTCATTTATGATATTAGTAATTTGTGTCATCTTTTTTTTTTTCCTTTAGTTAACCTAGCTAGGAGCTTATCAATTTTATTGAATTTTTTCATAAAACCAACTATTTTTTAGTTGATTTTCTCTATTGACTTCCTGTTTTCAATATCACTCACTTCTGCTCTTTTTTCTCTTCTACTGCTTTATTTTGATTAATTTGCTTGCTCTTCTTTTTTTAAGTTCCTAATGTGGAAAATTAGATAATTAACTTTAGATATTTTTTTCTTTTCTACTTTGCTTTCAGTGTTATAAATTTCCAAGCATTGCTTTCCCTGCATCCCACTCATTTTGATAAGTTGTGTTTACATTTTCATTTAATTAAAAATACTTTTTAAAATTTATCATAATATTTTTATACACATGTGTCATTTAGAAGTAGGTTGTTTACTTACTGCTTACTTGGGAATATTCTGGTTATATTTCTGTTATTGATTCCTAGTTTGTTTGTTTGTTTGTTTTTTAAGATTTTATTTATTTACTTGACACAGAGAGAGAGAGAGATTAGAAGTAGGCAGAGAGGAAGGCAGAGAGAGAGGGGGAAACAGGATCCCTGCTGAGCAGAGAGCTCGATTTGGGGTTTGATCCTAGAACCCTGAGATCATGACCCAAGCAGAAGGCAGAGGCTTAACCCACTAAGCCACCTGGGTGCCCCAATTTCTAGTTTAATATCAATGTGTTCTGAGACCCAACATTGTATAATTCTATTCTATTAAAGATGTTAAACTTTTTTATAGTCCAGATTGTGGTCTATTTTGATGAATATTCCATGTGAGTCTAAGGAAACTATGTATTCTGCTGTTGTTGGATCAAATGGTCTATAGATAATCAGTTATATCCAATGGATTGATTGTGTTGTTGAATTCACTATGTCTGTATTGATTTTTTGCCTGCTGATCATGTCTATTTCTTGTTTTTTTTTTAATTTTTTATTTTTTATAAACATATAATATATTTTTATCCCCAGGGGTACAGGTCTGTGAATCACCAGGTTTACACACTTCACAGCACTCACCATAGCACATACCCTCCCCAATGTCCATAACCCCACCCCCCTCTTCCAACCCCCCTCCCCCCAGCAACCCTCAGTTTGCTTTGTGAGATTAAGTGTTATTTATGTTTTCTCTCCCTCCCAATCCCATCTTGTTTCATTTATTCTTCTCCTACCCCTTAACCCCCCATGTTGCATCTCCACTTCCTCATATCAGGGAGATCATATGATAGAAGAGTATTGAAGTCTCTCTGATAGGGGATTCATTCATTTCTCCTTGTAATTCTCTCAGTTTTTGCCTCCTGTAAGCTGATGCTCTCTTGTTAGGTATATACACATTATAAATTGTTCTGTCCTCTTGGAGAACTGACCCTTTTATCATTATGTAATGCCCTCTTTTATCCCTGGTAACTTCTCTTGCTTTGAAGTCTTCTCTGTCTGGAATTAATATAGCTACTCCTTTCTAATACAAACTAAAACTGCTTTCATTTGATTAGTGTTAGCCTGGTATATTTTTCCACACTTTTACTTTTAATCTATATGTGTCTTTATATTTAAAATGAGTTTCTTGTAGATAACATATACCTAGGTTTGGTCTTTTGATCTACTCTGATGGTCTCTATCTTTTAATTGGTCGATTTAGACCATTTATGTTCAGAGTGATTATTGATATAGATGCTATAGATACCATATTAATTACTATTTCCTATTTTCTACCATTGTTCTTTGGTCCTATTTTAATCTTCCACTCTTTTTCTGCCTTTTCTGGTTTTAACTGAGCATTTTAAATGATTCCATTTTCTCTCTTTTTCTTAGCATAATGGTTATACTTTTTTTGTTTGTTTCAAATTTTTTTCTTAGTGGTTGATGTAAAGTTTGCAATATACATTTACAGCTAATCCAAGTTCACTTTCAAATAACACTCTACCACTTTCCAAATAGTATGAGAATCTTATAATAACAGCATAATTTCCATTTCTCCCATGCTTCCTTCGTATAATTGCTGTTATTTATTTTACTTCAATATAAGTACATATAAACATTTACATAAGACACATGCATAATCATGCACAATCAAATACACTTTTGGTATTATTATTTTGAAAAAAAGTTATCAGATCAAATAAGAATAATAAAATCAAAAAGGTTTCATTTTACCTTCAAGTATTCCTTCTCCAGGGCTGTTGTTTACTTTATATAGACCTAAACCTATACTATTTTCCTTCTTTCTAAAGATATTCTCAACATTTCTTGTAAGGCAGGTCTACTGGCAACAAATTCCCTCAGTTTTCGTTTGAGAAAGTCTTTATTTCTGCTTCACTTTTGAAAAAATAATTTAAGAGTACAGAATTCGAGGTTAGTGATCTTTTTAAATTTTCTATCAGCACTTTATTTTTTATTTTATCTTTTTCTATCAGCACTTTAAATGTTTACTGCCACTACCTTCTTCTTGGATAATTCCATTCTTTTCCTTTCCTTTCCTTCGCTTTCCCTTTCTCTTTCCCTTCCCTTCCCTTCCCTTCCCTTCCTTTCCCTTCCCTTCCTGTCCTTTTCCTTTCCCTCCCTTTCCTGTAGCCTCCATGCCCAACATGGAGCTCCATGTAGGACTCAAAGCATGACCGTGAGATCAAGACTTGAGCTGAGATCAAGAGTCAGATGCTTAACTGGTTGAATCACCCAAGCACCCCTTTCTTCCATAATTTCTGAGGAGAAGCCAACATAAATCATAAAACTTATCTTTATTCCTCTATAGGTCAGATTCCTTCTCCTTTTGGTATTCTAATTAAATACACGTTACACCTTTTGTAGTTGCCTCACAGTCCTTGAATATTTTGTTCTGCTCATTAAAATCTTTGCCTTTGCTCTCCAGTTTTTGAGAATTCTGTTTTTGTATACTGTGACTCAGAGATTTTCTCCTCAGCCATGTACAGTCTGCTAATCAGCCCGTCAAAGGCAGTTTTCATATTTGTGACAATTTTTTATTTTTATTATCTCTAGCATTTCTTTTTGGTTCTTTCTTGAATTTTCCATCTGTCTGCCTACATTGCCCATCTGTTCTTGCATGCTGTCTACTTTCTCCATTAGAGCCCTTAACATATTAATCACAGCTGATCTAAATCTCCATTTTGATAATTCTTACATCTCTAATATGTCTAGTTCTGATGGCTGTTCTCTCTCTTCATATTGTGATTTTGTTCATATTGTTTGTTGCCTTTTAATATGCCCTGTATCTTTTTTTTTTTTTTTTCTTGATAGCTGGACCTGATTTACTGGATAAATAGTCCTTTGTTAATGTGATGGTGAGGTTTGAGGGGAAGGGAAGCATTCTATAAGTGATCCTTTACCTCTGATCTGTGAACCTTACAAGTGTTTCTCAGTTTTTTTCTCTACTACCCAAATGGATAGAATGGCTAGAGGATCCTGGAGTTGAGTGATTAAACTCTCCCAAGTGGAAGATTAGAGTGGCTTGGAGTTGGGTATTTCCCTTTCCTAGGAAAGTTAGGTTCTGTTAATACCCAAGCAGGTTAGGCTGTACTTAACTAGTTTCTCTGGAGGACAGGCTTTATTAAGAAGAATGCAGTTCTTTGGCATATTTCAAAATGGTTCCTTTTCCTCTCCCTCTCCTGGGAGCCTGAGAGGACTTTTCTCAAATATTTACTGTGGAAACCTGTTCAAGCTCCTGGAAATAAGTTTCACAGTATTATATAGTACCACCTATAACTGAGTCCCTTGGTGTTTTTAACTCAGAGTGGTCTTCACTGTGAAGACCCTGGCATAGTTTCCTGTGTTGGTTTCAGCTCATGAATCTCTGGTTTGTTAAGCTGAATCCCTGTGATTGCCTTTCTGCCTCTAATCTTGTGGATAGTATTTTGCCCTGTGTCTTTCCCTCACTTATGGACCCAAGAAGAGCTGTTGATTCTTCAAACTGTTCAGCTTTCTACTTCTAGTTAAGATGGAGGGAACCTGTAAGATTTTCATAGGCTGAACTGTAAACCAGAAGTTCATTTTTAAATTTATATTTAAAATATTTTTTTATTATGAAATAAATGCAAATTTATACCAAGCACATATTTATGAAGTAAATAGTAAATAGTATGAAATTTATGTTGAAACCTCTGATATTTCTGCTTTCAAATTCCGTACATATTCTGTTGCATTTGTATATTTTACTATCTATAAATTTAAATATTAAATGATAAAAATAATACCGGTTACTATTTATTAGAAGCATAATGTATGCCAGTTATTGTTGGGTCCTTTAAATGCTAAATTTACATAGCACTTTGCAACACAAGGATTGCTATTTCTACTTTGCCAAGCAGAAAGTGAGGCTTACAGAAGCTAAGTATTAAAGCTACTTATTTAGCTAGTAAATTATATAGCTAGAATTCAAATGTAGTACTCTATTACCAGGAAACTTGGATTATTTAACTATAGTGTATTAGTCAATTATGTAAAACATCACAGAGAAAACATAACTTTTTATTTTATTTTTTGTGGATAGGGTTTTTATTGAATATGTAAGTTTATAAGCATTAAATAGTCAACCTGAAATTGCTTTACTCTCAAAATACTGACAACTACTTATAGACGAAAAACTCCTGAGTTTCAACTTCAGTGCACATTAGCAGCCAAGATTCCTTGAAAACATGATCTAATCTCCTAGAGAGCAGTTTTCATATTTTTAAAGGAAATAACAACATCTGTTTATGCAAGATGTAATTTTGAAAGTCAAAATTAGGTAACGAATATGCAAACTTTTAAAAATCTATCAAACCCTCTCCAAATGTCCAACATTATTACAATTTAGGGCACACATCAGTGACAAAACACAATAGCTTATTTAACTCAATGCAAGTTTAATTACATAAATGAAAAGAAGTCTCTAAAGGAACTATTCAGAAATGGAAGGGGAAGTATAAGTAAAGATTACATGCCGGGATGTGCTATGTTGGTGGTAGGGCTTCTTTCCTAACATATTTTCCTATTGGCCTGTTTAATATGCCAGAAATATGTAAGCCAAAGGGAATTGTGGAAATTATTGCACACAGATACGCACAAACAGACACACACAGGGAACTGGAAATATTTCTAAAGGAAACATAACTATCTTATTTTAATTTAATCAAAAAGCTAAAGAAAATCTTGCTCTTATTTTTATTTTTCAAAGATTTTAGGGAGTTATTCCTGTAGGAATAACGGTGTTATTAGGTTGTTAACGGTGTTAATAGGGTGTTATCTCTACACCCAATGTCAGCTTCAACCTCACACCCCCAAGACTGAGCCAGTCAGGCATCCTTAAGAAAATCTTGCCTTTAGGGGCACCTGGGTGGCTCAGTGGGTTAAGCCTCTGCTTTCGACTCAGGTCATGATCTCAAGGTCCTTGGATCAAGCCCCACAACGGGCTCTCTGCTCAGCAGGGAGCCTGCTTCCCCCTCTCTCTCTGTCTGCCTCTCTGTTTACTTGTGATCTCTCTTTCCCTCTGTCAAATAATTAAAAAAAAAAAAAAGAAAGAAAGAAAAGAAAATCTTGCCTTTAGCTGAGCAGCTGGAATCCTCGTTTGCTAAAGTATAATCATCAAAAAATGTTAAGTTAAAGAAACAAATAGATGTACACAATTTGGAGATATATTAATGGAAACTGATAAGTAATTTAAGGGCAATGATATGGAAGTATCAAAATATTTTTAAAAATCACACTTTAAAACATGGGAAGTATAATCACACATTTAATTTATTCTCTGGCCTAAAAGAATATTAAAACTGAAATCTGGCCTAGTGAATAAACGGATTTTTTTTCCATTTTAATCAGTTAAATAGTTCTAAAAGAAAATTTTCAAACTTTGTTTTCTGAATAATGATATTAAACTAGGCTATAACATTTCTCTCTTAGGAAATTTGATCTATGTCCTCAAAGTGTCATTTTGCAACTAGTTTTTTTTTCTTCTTCTTTAAAAACTATCAGTTACTGTTATAACTTGTTCCATCGTCAGATGTATCCATTTCTGGTAATATTTTCACCACAGATTTTCTTGTATTAGAACAGACTGTTTTTCTCTTCCTTACCCATGATATATTTTCAGTAGACCAGAAATTTTGAATTTTCTCTTCCAATAAACACATTTCTCAAAACAGAGTACTGCAGTATAAATCAGTCCAATAGTGAAATGTTTAAAGAAAGTGTTGATTGGATATTGATCTAGGGTCAGTTTATGTATATTATAACTATGCATTCATTGGTTATAAAAAGTAATTCATTAAGAATATTTCTTTTATGTGTCTAGATATACATTTGTATATGCAGATTCATAGCTAAAAAATGTCAGAACCAAATAATAAATTTCAACAGATGTCTATTCATTACTAAAGTTGGCTGTGGTATGCCACTTGGCTAAAGAGTTTGTAAAATGATTTTCTTGAAGAGTAAAATAACCACAGTTTATTTTCTTTATCTGTTTATTTCTATTAAACAAGGGGAGAATAATTGCTTTGATATTTATTTCCTAACAGTATGTTTATTTGTGTGGGCTAATAAAACAAAATAAGGAATCAAGTGAATGTTTTTACAGGAATAACTCTCTAAAGGGACCAGTTAAAATAAGTAATTCATACTATGCAATACTCTCTCCTTCCTCCTCCTTCCTCTCCCCACTAAGTCACCCTAAGCAAATGTGTGTTTAAGGGATAGGATACAAAAAAAATTCAAAAATTTAAAAATCAGGACACTGAATGATATAGGATTAGGCATATGCAAAAAGACACCAAATCTTAAAACACATTAATGTAAAATATTTCAGTAACTAATATGATACATTACATTTCATATCAGCAGGTCACAGCAGGGTAAAAATCAAGACTTCTTCAATAATGAACCCCAGATTCTAACATAGTGTATATACTTGTAAGTGTATGTTGAACCAAACTCATTTAAATTATAATAATCTGGATGCCCCTCCTTATAAATTTTCTTTAACTTTTTCTTCTCTGTTCCTTTTTCTCTTTGTATTTCTATGCTGACCTCTTCATTTCTTGACTTTGACTATTTTCTTTGTTCAAACTCAAAAGCATACCCTGAGAATGGTCATGCATTTTAATATATCTTAAAATATATACTTTCTCCTTTTGAGGACTGGATAGTTTTCATCCAGTAGGCCACTGATTGTGTGGTCAACTAAAATAAAAAATGTAATATTCTAAATTAGCTCTCCAGACTAATTAGGATTTTTAAAATTTTCATTCCAATAGATTTTATTACTTTACTTATTTTCTTATATTATTTTGTCATAGTTTACTTGCTAAACATAAATAATAGTTTGGGAGAATATTTGAAACTATGAATGTTCTAGAAAATTCAGAATCCCAATCATAGCTTATAATGAATTACTAAAGAATTATAGTTACCTAAATTCTCTATGCAATTTCTAAATAACCAAATTTTCTGAGGTGATAAAATATGCTGGCATTCTATTAAACAAGTTCAATTACAGAAAATTTGCCCCAAAACATAGTAACTTTCAACATTACTTAGGGAAAGTCTTACAGATTTACAACATTTAAATGGTCTCTGTTTTAAAATATCCTTATTTTATTATTCTTAATTTAAAGCATACATTTTGCCTTTTCTTTCTATGCTAATGTTGTTTAATATTTCATAAAACTATAATAAGCATACAAATGTTCTTGAATTCTAGGGTTATTAAACATTTTAAGCAAAATGTAAAATTTCTGTCATGATTTCTCAAAAGAGTTAAAAACAATAAATTCGATTCTTGCTTGAGAAAACTGCTATGCATCATTAGTTACATCTTCAATCCATTCCATTCATCTTATTTTGTTTCATGACTATGCCAGTTTTAAAGTAATTGTCAAATTCAGCACAGTGCTTTTTGGAACATCATCAGTTGCTAAAGAAGCTGAAGTAGTTATTTGTTCTTGTGGACAGAGATACGTCTAGGCGCCCTCAGGCCATTGCCATCACTATCGTCGTTGTCTTCTTCTTCTGCTTCTTCTTCTGCGTCTTTTTTTTTTCTTCTTCTAACTGACTGGAAATTCATTTCATTTTCTTTTTCCTTGACTAATGACTGAAGAATGCAAGCAGACAACTTAGTTGAAAAATGAAATTAAACTATGAAACATTAACGGTGTGTTATCTTTATTTTTATGTGGAGAGGATTCCAATTGAAATTAAGCATGGAATTATATGGAAATATATTGGACCTTTTTTTCCAGCCAGCAATAGGTTCTATTTTACTACAAACAGAGAGATACTAAAGTAATTACAAAATAAAAAAAAGAGATTTTAATAACCCCACTTTTAGCTGTCTTCAAAGATGTAGAATACAGTACTAATAACAGAAATCATCAACACCCCCCTTCCCACATTGCCACCACACACACACACACACACATTAATGTTTTTCAAAGAATTTAGGCAAAGGAAATGAGGTGGTCTAACAAACTTGAGAAGAAGAATACCTTAAGTTATAATTTATAGTTATAATTTATATAGAAGAAGCATGAAAAATCTGTGATTCAAATTTATCAGTTTGGTTTTAAGTAATTTCAAATGCATGAAAATATATGCAAAAATATTTTTGTGAACAACTTTCGAATACAAGTGAATGTTAATAGTCATCAGTGTGTAATAAGAAGGATAAAAATTATGTGCAATTAATTTTTGCTGTTATAGGCTGTCATATATACTGTCATACATTGGTCTCTATTATAGACCAGAGGACTGCTTCTTAATAGAGATGTATTAAATATTTTATTAAATTTTATTAATATTTTAAACTTATTCCTTATAGTTTTCTAGTCATTACATTTAAAAAGTCATCCAAGAAATTACTGTTTAATGGTTAGTTCAATCAAAAATTTTGTTTAATCATTAAAGGTAAGAGAACCCTTAATGGATTTTTCAGTAAGAATGGAGCTTTGACTTAATCATTTTAATTAAGCCTTATAAAGAAGGCCTACTGAGCTCATTAATCCTAGAGAATAGCTACATTTTATAGACTTTATTTATTTTTTAAGTTTTTATTTTAATTCCAGTTAGTTAACTTATATTAGTTTCAGGCATATACTATAGTAATTCAGTGCTTCAATACATCACCTGTGCTCATCACAAGTGCACTCCTTAATCCCCATCACCTTTTAACCGATTCCTGACCCACCTCCTCTCTGGTAACCATCAGTTCTCTATCATTAAGGGTCTGTTTGTTGGTTTGTCTCTCTCTTGCACTACTAATTATTTACTCAAAGAATATGAAAACACTAATTCAAAGGGATCCATGTACCCCAGTGTTTATAACAGTAATAAGGGTCAAACTACAGAAACAGTCCAATTGTCCATTCACTTACTTGCGGAGCATAAGGAATAACATGGAGGACATTGGGAGATGGAGAGAAGTGAGTTGGGGGAAATCAGAGTGGGAGATAAACCATGAGAGACTGTGGACTCTGAGAAACAAACTGAGGGTTTGGAGGGGAGGGGAGGGAAGTGGAGGGTTGGGTGAGCCCGGTGGTGGGTATTAAAGAGGGCACTGGGTGTGATGCAGAAACAATGAATGCTGGAACACTGAAAAGAAATAAAATAAAATGAAAAAAAAAAAAAAGAAGTGGTATATATACGTGGAGTATTATTCAGCCATAGAAAGGAATGAAATTTTTCCATTTGCAACAATATGGGTGGAACGAGAGTATTATGCTAAGTGAAATAAGTCAGAGAAAAACAAGTACTATATGATTTCATTCATATGTGGAATTTAAGAAACAAATGAGCAAAGGGAAACATTTTATAGATTTTAAATATTCTAGAAATCTGGACATTCTACAGCAAAAAATTAAAATTAGCACAACCTCCCCAACCTGTTATATTTTATTATATTATATATTGTATTATATTAATTATTATTTAATGGATTTATTATATTTTATTTAATAATGTAATTTAAACCACACTTGTTTATAGAGCAGTGAGAGCCTACAGTTTCAATATGACCCAATACAATTGCACTATTGTTTTTTTGAAGGTAGGTTTTGTTCAACATAGTAACCTGGTCACTATTTGTTACTTCCTTTCCCACCTAAAAAAGAAGAAAATGAGAAGATGTGTACAGATTAAAAACAGGGAATGAATGAGACTTCAGTTGAACAAAAATTGTGAAAACTTTATGGGCAACTAAAAGTGGATTGGGTCCACAGTGATAGCTACACCCTTCACCAGAATAGAAGTAAACTTTTAATGAGAGTAGTAGAAAAGAAAGCTCAGATGGAAGTATTAATTTCAACTTTAATTTGTACTCATTGGCTATTTAGTTTAATTCCTCCTTGACAGTCAGCTGTATTAATTGACTTTTCCTTCCTACTGCCCCTCCTCCTACCTCTACCAGCATAAGCAAAACTGTCAATCAGGTATCCTCCTAGAAGTGGTTACGGCTCTCAAGAGGGTATCACTAATACCCAAAATTTGTGCATGGTATAGGCGGTGGGAGCTTCACTTCCTGTTTCCCATTTGCACAGTTCATTTTGAAGTTCTTAATCCCGATAGAAATATTCTATCATTGTTGGAAAACAACTTTTCATAAATCTCCTACTTTTCTGCACTTCTAGGTATTAACAGCCAATTTGCCTATATTAATTTACACTACAGAATAGTACAAATAGAAAATAACTCACTCCCCAGTGGTATTTCAGAATAGTAGGTAGAAAACTGTCTGTCTCTCTTTTGCTTATTCCAGGGCAATAAAGGTAATGCTAGAAATTTCGTTGGGGATTTCCTGGGCTGGTGTCTTTCAGCTGTGATACAAATCCACTCTGATTCTGCATCACCTCCTAGGAACTGGGGAGCAAGGGAAACCAGAACAAACATGAAGTTTAGTCAGGCTGCTCTGCTTCAGAGTAATAAACTGTCTAAATCTGTTGGCCTCAGTTTACCTTTAATGGCCACATCTGCAGAAGCATGGCAGGCTAACCAACAGCTGCCACCAAGCTTTGCTTAGGAACTGCTCTGCTGCTTGAGGACCTTATTCAGACAGGCTGCTCTCCTCATGCTCATTTAACAGTCAGCCTTGTAAGGAAGGAGAAAAGCCATTTAAAGCCTCTAATGAACCTTTTACACCAACGTAGAAGAATAACAAAATGTCACTAACACTTTAGGATTTCCTGTAGCACAAAAAAGGAAGCACCTTTTTAATAAATAGAGCATCACTCTCTAAGAGTAAACGTAGAGTAAACAAGAAATAAGTCATAGAACAGTTAGGAACTTTAGAATAATTAAACTGTATCTCCTAAGAGAATGGGAAAAATGTAGGACTTTTTTTATAAAAAGAATCATTTGAAACAAGTTTTATAATAAAGCAAATTTTAAAAGGGGGTCATAGGGATAATACAGTCAAGGATAAATTCTAAAGATCTAATAAGCTATTACAAACCTAGAAAAAGATGAACAGGTAAAGGTGAGAGAGAAAAAGAACACACACACACACACACACACACACACACAATGAGAATAAAGATCAGAAAATGCAGAGATAATCAAATATTAAACAATACATTTTTTTCCCCAAAGCTGAGGTCAGACATCAGTGATTAAGTTGAAAAGACTCCATAAAGGATTAAAATGAAGGCACTTAATTTCTAGAACTATTATGATGAGATTTTAAAACTGTGAGGACAAGAATTTAGGATTAAATACACCCAGAATATCTTTTTAAAATTATTTTATTATAATCAAATAAAAAGCAGATTCTGTTGATTTCTTCCACAGCCAAAAATGGGTGTTAGATAAAAATGGCACATTTCTAAAATTTTCTGAGGAAAAAGTTATTTGGGACATAACATTATATATCTAGTTAAACTATCAAGACATTTGAAGAGAGCTGTTAGTGTAAGTCATAGTGAAAAAATACAAAAAGCAATTTGAAGGAATTAGAGAATATGTGCAGAAAAACCATAAAAAAACTTCTTCATTTATTTAAGATTAACATATATTTATATATAATGTATATATAATACAATGTTAATATGTATAAGTGCATATATGTTAACATTAAAAAAAATTAAAAAAATAAAAGATTATTCTATGGTTAGCCATTGCTGCCTAACACCACAAAATGTAATGACTTGTCACAACAAGAATATTTTTATTTGTCATGGTTCTTGTCTCTGTTTGTTGGTCTGTCTCTTTGTCTGTCTCTGTGCTTCTCTTCCTGTGGTTTCTCCACGTGTAGTAGGGATTCCTTAGAGCCCCATGGCTCCACAACTGGATTGCTTACACAGTGACTCAGGGTCATAGTCCACGTGTTACATTTAGAAGGCAGTACATTTTTCACTTTTTATCCCCCACTTTTTCTAACACAGTCTAGAAAATTATGCAGCACTATCTTAACTACATTCTGTTCATTACAAGAGATTCAAGGGAAAGGGATTAGACTCTGCTTCTTGATGGGGATTCCAAAGAGGAGTGTGGAGTTATTTTTCTTGGTTATGCAGTGGCAAGGTTTCAGAAGGGGAAAAAGTCTAGAAATATTGTTGCAACCACCAGTGGAAAATGTTATGTGCTACATGTATATAATTTTTAGAAGTGAATTCACATAGAAAAAAAAAGTTGTTTTCAGAATGTAAAGATATCATATCAGCTGTAAAAATTTCAATAGATGGCATAGAGAAAAATATTAAGAATATAGCAGTAGAGCAACAAGACCGCAAATTGGAAAATCAGAAAGGAGTCACAATAAAAGTAAAAGAAAAAACAATGTAGACGATATCCAAATAAAAGGAGTTCCAGAACAGAGAAAATGGAGTGAGAGGGGATATCAGTGAAAAGTTTATTAGAATCTCCCAGAACAGAGCGATAGCAGAATGAAAACACTTGGTAAGAATCCTGTGATTTTGATAGAAATATATAAATACCAAAGAACAATACCATGCATTTTTAGAAATCTAGACAAACAACAGATTTAAAGTTTCCAGAGAAAAATTAGATCAGATATCAAAAAGACTTCAGATTTTTTTTTAAGAATCAATTTTTTTTTTTTTTATCTGTACGTGAGAAAGAACAAGCTGGGCGGGGGGGCAGGGGCAGAGGGAGAAGCAGACTCCCCACTGAGCAGGGAGCCTAATGCAGGCTCAATCCCAGGATCCTAAGATCATGACCTGAGCCTAAGGCAGATGCTTAACCAACTGAGCCACCTAGGCATCCCTAGACTTCAGATTTCTTAATAGCAATATTGCTAATAAGTTGTTGATGGAGTCATGTATTTCATATTCTCAAGAAAAATAATAGCCAGCTTTGCCTTCTTTGCCCAACAAGAAAAATCCATGTACATCCAGTATTTGGATGTCACCTCAAAATCGTATAGTAACAACAACAAAAAAAGAGGGACGCATACAGGAGATTGGAAAGGCAACGAATTCTGGTGAAGAAAGATCTGAGGTTAACAGCTGTAAAGAAAGTGAATCTCAAACAGTCCCTTTTGGAACCTGGCAGGGACTCTGGGGGATTGTCTTCAGAAGGATGAAAACTGTTTTAGCCTTAGCAGCTTGAGAGGAAATTCACACAGTTGTGGAAGAGTTTGTGGTTGAATTAAAAGAAAACACACACACACACAGAAAACTAAGGATTTCAGCAAATTCTATTTGTGAGGAAAAGAGAAAAATATGAGTGGTAACAAAGATAATATGTTGGAAAGTAAAATTAATCATCATGCTGGAAGAATACACCTGAAATCAACTCAGTGTTTTAAGAGTCGATCTTAATTATATTAACAAAGAGAGGTTGAATATAATGCGTGGAAAAGTGCTAACAAAATACAGAATGATTAACAGTATGACAATAGAAAAAAGAATTGCTAAAGATACAGTGAGATGGTGTAATCAGATTGTAAGACAGACAAAAAAATTATGAAATAGGGTTCAGTAGAAAACTTATTATATTGCTTAAAAGTGATTGTTGCTGAGCTGCATATATAATGAATTTTCTTCAAATTACTATAATTCAAAATAAC
Organism: Lontra canadensis; assembly: GCF_010015895.1. NCBI lineage: Eukaryota > Metazoa > Chordata > Mammalia > Carnivora > Mustelidae > Lontra > Lontra canadensis. The sequence goes on along the minus strand of NW_022631016.1, from coordinate 19,068,462 downwards.
AGTTTTGGACACAAGGAGGAACTACATGAATTTAAAAAGTACATCGAATGATCTCACTTGATAGTCTCTGGAAACTTCAAAAGAAGTCTCATGAATTCAGATGGCAAAAATGAGCTAAATGTCAAAACAAAATGTAAAATTATAATGAAGGGCATCACTATGCCATTAATGTATGCAGATAAAAACAATATTTGAGAATAGGAAGTGTTCTTATGTTTAAGATTACACTGTCTCCAATTTAACCTATAAATTGCAAACCCAAACAAATACTTACCAAGGTTTCATGTTTTTTTTTTTAATTTTGTGTTTTTTTTTTAAATAGAAAGGAACATGCTAATGTAAAAGTATATGTGGTGAAGACCAAGAATCCCAAGACAATTTTTTTTTAAATGGATAATAAAGGGTACTTATTTAAACAGATATCAATCTTTATAAACCTTCGGAAATCGAGTGTGTTTTTAAGTACTTATTCTATAATGGTGACAATAGACAAATAGAACAACCTACTTGTGGTTATCTAGAAAAACGTTTTTTTCAGAGAATCATTGGCTCTGTTGGTCATTTGTGCTTGGAAAGGTGGAGGCTTTCATACCTGAGGAGGGTGTTGGGGCTCTTTCTAGTCACTGCTGGTGGAGGGCCCAAAACCAACCAGCCGGTTTCCTCATGATGTTCAAGAACAGGGGCGAGGCCCTAACTATGACCAGGGTGGCCTGACTGCGTCCAGCTGCACATGCTCAGCGGGTTTATTGCCGGTTGTACTTCTCCAAGAAGGTGAGCAGCAACCCCATGCAGAGCTGCAGCGAAGGGGAAGCCTTCTAGCTTCTAGCTAGAGGGCATTAACCCTCTGTAGCTTGATGTCCAGCAAGCCCTCGGAGGTGCTCTTCTTGTTAGAAAAAGGGTAAAAATAAATAAATAAAAAGCAAAACATACACGTCATTATATAGAATAACTTTAGGTGATAGAATTAAAATCAATGATTTATGATATCTACTGTAAATCCTTACTAGAAAAAAAACAGATTTATTACTAACACCACACACGCGCACGCGCTCACACACACACACACACACACACACACACAGTATTCAGATGATAAAAGTGAGCTAAAATTGTCCAAAAAAAAGCTTTAAAAATATTAAAAATGAAGAGAGAAGAGACCGTATGAGGCCATTACGTGACTTTGGGTTAGAAAAATGTTTCTTGAGTAAGACACAAGAAGAAATTACCGTGAAAGGAATGACTGATAAATTTGACTCCCTTAAAATTAAACATTTTCCAGGACAAAAGAAACTATAACCAATGTTAAAAGAAGCACTAGAAGAAGACATTTGTGATGGCTTAAGAACAAATTACTAATATTCACATATATAAAGAATTTCTTACAAATTGAGAATATGACACACTGTGCAAGAGAAGCAAAGGAAAAAAGGTATGAAAACACAAGAGATTAACTGAATGGTCTATAAAATTTAAAGGAGGAAGTGTGTCTCATTCAAAGCAACAACAAGTGCAGAAGCCTGAGGTAGAAATAAACTTACCGTGTTCAAGAAACAGGAAGGTTAGTATGAGTTCAAGTGGCTAAAGGGAAAATGGAAAGAGATGAGATCAGCATGACAGGCAAGGGCTCCATCGTTAGGAATATTGTAAATTAGGGTGTGGTGTTTAGTGTTCTAAACGGAATGGGAAGCCATTGCTGAATTTTGGCCAGAGTTGTTATATGAATCAATTTGCATTTTTCAATAATCACTGGCTAGAGGGGGAGAGTGGTAACCTTGAAAGGACAGAAATAGAGTTGGGAGATGGTGTGGAAGCATCGTGGCAGAGTAAGGTGATTTTTATTGAGATAGCAGCTGTGGAGGCCGTGCGAAGCAGTCGGAGATAGAGTTTGAAGTCAGAAAGGATTTGCTTATGGAATAAATGAGTAGTTGGGAGGAAAATCAATGACCCCTAGATTTTTAGTTTGAACAACTGGTTTGGTAATTATGCAGTTTCCTAAAATGAGAAGAGTTGAAGTGTTGGGAGGGTGGAAAGAAAACATTCTATTGAGGACAAGCACTATTACTCAAATTGTAGACATAAAACGTGGAAGAAAAAAGGTTCTTCAGGGTGGTGGCATGGGTGAGGATATAAGGAAAGGAGCAAAATGACACAGAATTCTTCAATTGTAGGAACTAGAGTTTATTTTTTTTTTCTGCTTAAAGCAAAAACGATCTGACATAATTTGGCAAAATATTGACATTAATGGAATCCTGGCACTCATGTGTTTGGTTTATTATTCTCTATACTTTTCTTTATATTGTACTGAGGTGGATCAGATGGAAGGTGGGAAGACATCAAAATAAATTATGCTAACTCTGTATTGAAGTATAATAATCAGGAAGAAAAGTGTGCATATCAAAACTTCACAATTCAATGTATTGTCACGAACTGATTTAAATTTAGAATACTCTAAAATCCATCCCCTCTTCTTTATTTCTATTATGTTATTGTCATGTGTTTTATTTCTACATCCAAAGACATTACTATTTGTACTTTGTAAATTCAGTTAATCGTTATATTTACCATATAATTCCAGTTCTGGTGTTTTCATTCCCTTCAGAAGTTTTATTTGAGATCATTTTCTTCCATCTTGAAAACTTTGGTTTTGTATTCCTATTACTGAATGCCCGGTGGGATAAATACCTTCGGTTTTGTTTTTTGTTTTGTTTTATTTTGTTTTTCTTAACCTGAAAACATACTTATTTCACTTTCCTTTGTGAAGCCTATTTTTGGACAGTGTAGAATTTAGGTTGCTAGGTATTGCCTATCAATGCTCTAAGATGTCATTCTGTTGTGTTTTGGCTTCCATCATTTCTATTAAGAAAACAGCACTTGGGACTACAGCTTGCTGCTTTGAAGTTAATGCATCTTTTTTTTTTCCCCCTGAATACTTTCATAGTTTTCTCTACTTTTTAATTTGAAAATGTGACTATAATGGGATTCGTTTGCTTTTACTTTTATTTGTCCCATTAGAGTTTCTCAGATCTTACTGTACCTATTAGTAGATATCTTACTCAGTTTTAAAAAATTCTTCACCATTTTCTCTTCAAACATAATTTGTGCTGCATTTCTCTCTTCTCTCTCTTTCTGGGAATCCAGTTTCATGTGTGTTGTAACTTTTGATTTTATTTCACAAGCATCCAATGATCTTATCTATTTTTTCTCATATATTTTCTCTCTGCATTTCAGTTTCTATATACCTAACTCCAAGTTGACAACCTCTATTTACCTTTGAAAAGACTAATCTTGTGTTTTACTATACCCAATCTGTTGTAAAAACTCTCTATTGATTTATGAAAGCCAGACATTTTACTTTCATTTTAGAATGCTCTTTTGATTCTTGTTCATTTACATTTTTCACCTGTTTTTTCCATCTTTCCCTTTCATTTTCAAAGGTACATAATTACCTTTCAATTTGTCTGTTAAGTATGTTAATTCTTTGTAGTCTCTATTCTGTTTTTACTCTTGCGTAAGTCATATGATCTTACCTTTCTGCATGTAGAATAACTTTTATTCTTATTACATTTTATATATAAAGAATTTGAAGCCTCCAGAATGGGTTATTTTTCACTGGAAAGTCTTCTGTGTTTATTGGATTATTTGGTTATCATCCATGATCATTGATTTTATGTATTAACTTGACTAAAACATGATGCTCAGTTGTTTGGTCAAACACCAGTCTAGACGTTTCTAGGAAAGTAATTTTTTAATGTAATTAACCTTTACAATCAACAAACTCTAATTAAATCAAATTATTCTCCATGATATGGGCAGGCCTCATCCAATCAGCTGGAAGCCTTAAGAGCAAAAACTGAACCTTTTATAAAAAACTTAAAATTGTAACATAGAAACCTTGCCCAGTTCCTACCTGCTGGCGTGACTGAAGATTACATCGACTCTTACATAAATTTTGAGACTTCTATCCTTCCTTAGCAATGTTAGATTTTCTGGCTTTCATTCCCATGAGCCAATGCCTTATTCTCTCTCTGGATAGAAAAGATAAGATAGAGAGGTTCCTGCATGGCTTAGTCAGTTAAGCGGCTGCCTTGGGCTCAGTCATTGATGCCAGGGTCCTGGGATCTAGCCCCGCATTGGGCTCCCTGCTCAGCAGAGATCCTGCTTCCTCCTCTCCCTCTGCCTGCTGCTCTGCCTGCTTGTACTCTCTATCTCTCCATCAAATAAATAAATGAAATCTTTAAAAAAAAAAAAGATAAGATAGAAAAATTTATAGATATATATCTTGTATTGGTTCTGTTTTTTGGAGAACCTTAATACATGACCACAATTCAATCAGGGATTGAGGAAGATCAGGCTAGAATAGCCATTTGGTAAGACTATTTCTACTACAGTTTATTTCTTTTATGAGAGGGTGAACCCTTCAAGTAAGAGTGGCTCCTAACTCCTCCACCACAGAATTCCACAGTTCTACACTTCAAAAAAAATTTGATCATTTGCTTGAAGCTGCTTCAACAATTGACAGAAATCTCTAGGAGAATAAGCTATATTTTGCCACTTAAGCTTTGCATGAAAAACAATACGTGTCCTGTTTTCTTTTCTCCCTGTTTGTCAAGGATTCAATCCGCACTTTTAGCCTGTAGAGGCACTGAGAATTACTGTATGCCCCAAAATGAAAAATTCCTGCATTTCCTCGGGTTCAATTTGACATTCCCTGGGAGAACTTCTTTTCACCTAATCACTGTTGTTTTTCCTTTCAAGTCTTAGAACCTCAAGTCTCTAGGAATGTGGACAATTATATTTTGGCTCTGAGGCTTTCAGCCTGGACGTTCAGCTATCTACAGACCCACAATTCAACAAATGTCTTACAGGAAGTCATTTGAGGACCTCCATTTCTCCAATGTTCTTACTCCCGTTACCACAGGAACTCTAAACTCTTTTTTGTTTTCTTCTTACCCCAGAGGTATCCTCTTTGGACAATCACAGATATTTGCCTCCAAATCCAGCTCAGAGTAGGCAAATTCCCACAGGGAAAAAGCAGCTGCCCGTCCCCAGTTCACTTTTCTACTATTTTCTCCTCCCAAGTTTTAGGCCATTCAGTTCTTGTTTACACAGCATCTTGGCCTTGGCAATCCATTTTCTTTGTAATTTACCTGGTTGTTCTATATACACTGTCAGTGGGAATATTGTCCTGTTATTATTACCTAACTACCTCATCCTACTTTTAAGATAAATTACAGGTGTTTACAATGACTTACCATACAGTTTCAGAGACAAATTTGGTTTTACATTTCTATCCTGGCTCTTCTCTGAAAAGCTTAAATTTGTCCCCTGGTAATCTGTGTATAGATCTTATATCACTGATCCAATCTCATAGTTAACTGGAATTTCTACTAGCTTACAGCTCTAACCTTTTTCAATATAAAGAATGCAATTTTCTTTATGGGCACTGATAATGTGGAGTTTTCATTATGGACTTCTACTTCCATTTCACTCCATTCAGAATATTTAGCCTTTCCAAGAAAGTAGTACAAAATGAACTCTTTATTCCTCATGACTGTGGCATTTGGTGCTGATGTTCATTTTCTTCCACAAGTAAATAATTATGTATTATGTTCTGTGAAATGTTAAGAGTCCAAAGGAATAAAAACTTGGTTTTTATCCTCAAAATAAATATATTTGTAGTATATTTAGTTCCATAAAGACTTATAAAAATAATAGTTGGAAATTTCTATAGATGTTATGAAATTTCACACACACACGTATAAAATACATATATCCACATATATCCACATATATATATATATACACACACACATAACATATACATACAAATTATAATTGGAGCACAAAGGAAAAAGAGGTTAATTCAGGCTTACAAAGGAATTTGAAATGACTATGAATCAAAGAAGTAGGGGAGGAAACAGTTATAGAGGCATGATATTGTCTGGGAACTAGGTTTCCTCATTTGATGAAATCGAAGTCTTTCAATCAAGTGAGCAATCCCCTTTCTTGAAGAGAACATCCATACTGATTTCTCAGTTCCTTTTTCTGTGTGTGAAAAACATAGAAAGTTGACCTAAAATAGGAGTTTTTAACTTAGTGATCTGTGGCCATATTTTAGAGGATATTTGCACTCTCTGATACTGCATATAACATTGTTTTTGTATTTTACACACATACACAGACGCATGTATCTAATTTCTTTTATAAGATAGCACTCATAACCTTTTTAAGACTCTCACTTAAGCCAATGCTTCAAAAAATCCAATGCATGTAAAGATCCAAACCCCTTTTCATTTTTCTTGACCATAGCTCCTAGAGACAGCAGGCAGCTGCCTGGTCCCTCTCCTTTGGGCATCCAATCATGTACTTGTTACTCTATAGCTTTCAAGATGAAAGTACCTTTACAAGTCTTAGAAACCCAATAGCTTCAAATACTGCCTCTGTAGCAAAATCTCCAAAATTTCTAAGTCCTATAATATCACACTTATAATTCTCATCATTTCCTTCAATTTACATTAGTTCAATCCAGTTCAAGAAATACTTATTTAAATAAACATATTTGATGCATAACTATGCCTAACCCTTTCCTTACTTTACACCTCCTATTTTCAACCCTTTTTTGGTGAAAAGGAGGCAGGAAGATTTCTCAGCTGCCCATGTAGCCCAGAGAAAAGAAGTGATTGTCCTTTATTAATTCTTCTCTAATTTCTTTTCACCTTATTGATTGAAAATGAAAATCTCTTAGTTTTAATTATTTTACATTTCCTTAACAACTGTTTAGACATGTGTTTATATATATTCCTATATTATAAATCCACGGTGTTTAAGAAGACTTCTCCAAGTTTCAGGGGAAAATGAGGTGTAAAATGTTTCACATAATTTTCACACCACAAGGGGATACATTGTGTAATTTCGTGATTTTCAAAACTATAAGCAGGAAGATGCCAGGCTTCTAAAAGAATATGAACCTCTTCAGGGCGCCTGGGTGGCTCAGTGGGTTAAAGCCTCTGCCTTCGGCTCAGATCATGATCTCAGGGTCCTGGGATCAAACCCCACATCAGGGTCTCTGCTCCGTGGGGAGCCTGCTTCCCTTCCTCTCTCTCTCTGCCTGCCTCTCTGCCTACTTGTGATCTCTGTCGAATAAATAAATAAAAATCTTAAAAAAAAAAGAATATGAATCTCTTCTAAAATATTTCCCCAATAATTCTCTTTAGAAAGAATAAACTAATACATCAGAAATAATATGATTACTGTGTATTATACATATCATTTAAAGTCCTGAAGCAGATAATATCCTGTAAAATTATGTTTGTGGAAAACTTAAATAAATCCCTTCAGCATAATCTTGGTATCTTTACAGTACTAGTAAAGCAATGCACCCAAGTTGAGATGTTTTAAGATGTGAGTTAGCAGTAGTTCTAACTGATGTCTTCTTGAATTTTAAAACTCTCTCTGCTAGAAATCTGACCTGTGGCAGGCTCTTGACTAATTTCTAATGGCTTCAAAGAGTGCCCCAAAACTATAGGATGATGCCAGATTAGACTCACCAGTTAGGGTGGTCCATAAGCAAAAATAACAAAACACAACAACAACCACCCCACACAACTTTCGACAGGCTGAACCCTTGGAAGACCAAATGGGAAAAAGAATCCCTAGTTATTGACTCTAGACCCCGGTTGGGATTTTCTTCTTAGAGGACACTCTCTAGAGAACTCTCTCAAATGTGGAAAATAAACCACTTTTCTTTTTTTTTAACCAGACCCAACGCTAAGCAGACATCATTATCCATCCATCATTTAATCCTCTGTGCTTGCCTCTGGCCCCAGAATAAGATTGTTCAAAAAGTATTTGCCAATCTAAATCATATATTTGGGGTATTTTAAAATGATCATAATTTTTTTTTTTACAATCCATTTCATTGATAAGCTTTAATTTCTCCTCTCCATTTCTGTTTTTGAAGAGAAAATTGTTTCGTTGGGATTCATAAATATTGGCTTTATTTTTCTATATCATTAATATTAAAATAATGCCCGGTCTCAATCCGTAAGCTTCACATCCTCCAGTTCAAGATTTACCACTCCTCTTTCCTTTTTTTACCCATTCTCAACAAAATGAGTAACTATTTCTGACCAGACTGTGTTTACTTGCTTTAACATGCTTTCAGCTGCTTTCTGATGCTAGCCCATCTTTACTAATATTTTTTTTATTGGATACAAATTTGTAGTATTTGATTCAATGTCTTATTTTCCATTTGATATTATATTACAAGAGCAATTTGAGCAAATTGCTGATGATGATCCTGCCAGAACACCCCAGCATATTTGCCACATTCTGGATTTATTTAAATAAATATAGACTAAATCGGCTGTTTGAAAGAATAATGGTCATAAAATTATCACTGTGCATTAGAACATCTATTCAACAGTTTCTGATATTTTAAAGTTAATGTACACACACAAAAAATTCTTAAACTCAGGTGGTGAATGTTATAGACCTTGTGACTTGTTCATCAAAATGTATCCTTCAAAGAACTATTCTAGGGATGCCTGGGTGGCTCCGAAGGTTAAGCAGCTGCCTATCCCAGAGTCCGGAGACCAAGCCCCGCCCCCCGCCCCAGGCTCTCCGCTCAGAGGCAAGCCTGCTTCCCCGCTCCCTCTGCCGCTCCTCCAGCTTGTGCTCTCTCTTGCTCATTCTCTGTCTCTCAATAAATAAATAAAATCTTAAAAAAAAAAAAAAAGAACTAGTCTAGGGGCGCCTGGGTGGCTCAGTTGGTTAAATGTCTGCCTTTGGCTCAGGCCATGATCCCAGTGTCCTGGCAACAAGCTCAGCCTTAGGCTCCCTGCTCAGTATGGAGTCTGCTATTCCTCTCCCTCTGCCTGTCCCCCATCCCCGCCCCCCTGCCCTCTTGCTCTCTCTCTCAAATAAAAAAGTAAAATAAAAAAAAAAAAAAAGACCTAGTCTATTATGAATAAAATTATGAATGATTTTATAAACATAATTCAAATGTTCTCTTCTGCCTTTTTCCAGTTTTTGGAATGGAATTAAATATTAACAATTACCAACATCCAAAAAGATATCAATATTCTGAATAAGAAAGAATCTCATACAGCAATACAGATTCCTCTGAGCAAGTAGTAATTAGTTTTCTTGGCAGTTTTTTACTTTTTTAAAACTTGTTCTTCATTTTCTTGCAGCCACAGGTGAAAACACAAGGTAAAATCTTTTATCAGTTATTCTTTTGGTAATGTTATTTAAATTTCCTGTACTTTACAGATAGATTCTTTGATTTTTTTAGATAATATTTCTTAATGTGAGGAACTGAAAAATTTAAAAAAAGAACTAATATTGAGAGATAAAGATTCCACCAACCTAACAGCTGTCCTGAGGTATAATTTTAATTTAACTTCTGTGTCATAAAACAAACAAAAAAACAAAACTGATCATATCTCGGTTTTTTCATCTTAAAAAAAAAAAAAAAAGATGGCCTTAAACTAGATAAGCTATGAGACCTCGATTAGGTTACAAACTTTGTTTTGGACAAATATCTTAAGATGACACTTTACATGAAATGTAAATTTATCAGAAATTTGTCACACTCAAAATTAACAGGCTTTCATTAAGTAATTTGTGGTTCAAGCATTTCTTTAAAATCAATGGGTTATTTAGTTTTAATTATTAAGCAAGCTACTCACTACAAGCAAATGGGTAATATAATTAACCACATCTAAATAGAAAAGTTAAATAATAGGAAAATGACTTTTAAATGTGCAGCACAGGACCAAGTTGTTCTATTTTCATTAATTGTCATGTATCTTGCCATGTCCTTTATCTGCTTGTGAATTTACAAGGAACACAGCAGGTTGTGAATTTTTAATAGGCTTTCCTCAAGGAAAGAAAAGGTCAGTATTAACATAAAATTCTTCTTAAAGATTTGTGGCACAAATGTTTCACACTGGAGAACAGGTGTTACTGAGGAACTAAAGCCACAATATTCTGACAATTTTTTCTCTGTTTAAAGAAAACTTAATGTCTCACATAATAAAATAGCACAAGGTCAAATCAATACAAAAGTTATTTCAAAGTGGATGCTGTAAGATACTTGGCACATGATCCATAATCGTATTTCTCGGTAACATAAACAACTGGTTTTGTTCAATTAAGGATTAATAAATCCAAGTATTGGTACCTAACACCCAAATTTAAAAGAGAGAGAGAGAGAGAGAAGAGTAATGAGAAAGCTATTATTAGAAGGACTAACGAACCCTGGTCTGATCTTTACTTACTTAGTAAATGAGTCAGAAGTGAAATAAAATTTTATCACGCATATAAGGAATGAGGAGCAGAAATATTGTACCAGGGTAAGGGTGGGAAAAATATACAAAAGAAGAGATAATTAAAATAATAAAGAGCAAGTTAAAAAGAAGAGAGAACACTTAAGCTGGAGAATATAATTCAAGAATTTTGTCCAGTGGTCTTGTTCTGTAACCCTTAAGAAATCAGTATTATCCGCATACCTGCTGAGTTAGCTCTTGTCTTGGGACAGTTTCAATCAGAGTTTCAACTCCCCAGGTCTCGGGGGTCTAGAAATACATCTTTCTGCCTCATAGTAAATACCTGTTGCAGTTTCTTTACCTGTCTAGTTCCCAAACATGTTTATTTAAATAATATTTTAATAAACACAGGGCAGTGGTAAGTCCCCAAATGTGGTCCTTTGGGTCCCTTATTCTAGAATTAGTGCTCCGTGAGAAAGGAAGACATGTTTGTTTTGTTTTGTTTTAAATTTTACACAAGCTCTAATGGTTTAAGAAAAATGCATTATACATTTTTCTTTATTGCATTATACATTTTTCTAATGGCTTCCCCCCCTTTTTTTTTATTATGTTATGTTAGTCACTATACAGTTTTAGTTTTGATGTAGTGCTCCATGATTCTTTGCATATAACATCCAGATCTCATTTTCAAGACCAAAGCTTATAAACGTGTATGTCTCATTTGTTTCCCTTAATTATAAGGAAGTAGAAATCCTTTCATTTCTTAGTTGGCCTATAACACCTAGCGCTCATCATAACACGTGGCCCTCCTTAAGACTCATTTCTGGTTCCCCACAGCCCAGATTTTAACCCTCATCTCTCTGATTTCGTTCCCCCATGTGCAACTTTCTAATCTCACGGAAACTTCCACAATTACACGACGCAAGGTTCTCTTGCTGTGTATAAGTGAGGGTAAAAATCCTGCTGTGATTCATATTTCAAAACTAAACTTTATAATAGTTAGATCTCACCATTCTAGCGATTTTTTTATTTGCATGTCTAACTGTTTAGAATAGCAGAACTGGTCTTCATGATTCCCATCTTTCTCTGTATCCTTCCCCACTCCAAATCTACATTCTGTATTCATCTAGTGGTCTGTATGATTTGTAAAATGCAAAAATTTCCCAAGTTTAAACCTCTACATATTCTTTATCTGGTAGTTTAAGTGTTATGTACTGTAGGAAAGCCGCGCATTCTGCTGTGAACTAGCTTTAGAGATGTCCTGTGAATTTCTATTACACACAGCACTTAATTTTCCATAGCAGAGGAATGGAATTGTTGATTTACTTTTAGAACTACTTGATTCTTATGAGAATAAACACACATTTCTCAATTAAAATTGTTGAATGAATAAACAATAAAAGTCATAACTGTTTACTACAAACCACAGTTATCTGATCAAATGATTGATAATATCAATAATCTTTTCTTGAATTATTTTGATTCCCTGACAGAATAAGAAATATGCAGTGCTTATTATATTTGCCATTTGGAAAATTGCCACAGTTGCACATTCATGTAATTGGAAAGTTTCCTGGCAACTATGTGTATTTTCAATAACTAAAAAGCATCAATCTTATGACTTTTTTAAAGTGGTTCCCTGGACAACACAGTCATATGTTTCTTCTGAGCACTTTTAAGCTAAAAGCAGAGAGTTCTGGAGTTTCTCAACCTTATCTTGTTGTTTATGAATAGCTAAAAATGCAGTAAAAAGCTACTTGTTACGTGACTTCTCTTTTTCTTTAAAGAACATATCCAGTGGGTTTTTTTTTTTTGCCCCTCATTATATCTGTAATAGTGAGTTATTTGTCCAGAAATCAGAAAAATTGAGTTTGATCCAAATTGGATGGCTTCATGCTAAGTATTAAAAAACCATTAACTAAAGAGTAGACTGCTTTTATAGACCCAACAATAACCAATAATACAACATCTTAGTCATAGGTGTGTATTTCTAACATGTATTTATTTTAAACAGTTTCATGTTCATGTAAAAATGTTTCCATAGCCAAGTTCACTGACATAAGCTTCAAAAAAGAAAAAGAAATTTTAAATAAAGAAGTAAAATTCTGTATTAAATAGAAAGTAATCAGTTTAAATTTCTATATGCAATTAGATGAAAATGTCTGTTGATGAAAATAATCTAAAGCAAAACACCAAACCTTATTTAGATGAATATCTAATTCTGTATTTTTTTGTATAATTGAAGGATATTGTCTTCAATTTTTAATTTTTAATTATGCATCAGTGTGCCCATTCTGATTTGTGACTACATTTTACATGAATTATTTAAAAAAAGTTTTCATTGATGTCTAACTTATAATAAATGCCTTACAGAAGTTTAGAAAATCTACACATTGTTTTCATATTTCTTATCTGATAAAAACCCTCAAATTTTAAAGACATAATCTCTTATTGCAAATAATTAAACTATGATCCCAACATAGAAAATGTTTATTGGTTGGATGGTACAATTAAAGAAAAACTTACAATCTTTGTATTTTACAAAGCCGTGCTCTGTCACTCCAACCCCTAAGCCCCACTGTTCAGGGTAAGAATTCCATGGAGTGCAGGGGATATTCATATCTGGAATCTACACATCAGTTTCCAGATCATACTCAAGATACTTGGGACCCATTATTCCCTGCCCAGAAATCCTTGAGCTTACTTTTAGGTCCAAGGAGGCTCTCTTCTACATGTCAGTTGCCCAAAGGCCAGACATAACCACTGTTATATACATCCTTAATCCTGGGGGCAGGCCTAGTGAACATCTGTTAAAATACAACATAGATAGAATTTGCCCGTGAAAACATGGAATCCTGGGTAGCATTTGCACTGGGATGGGTGACACACTGGGCTGAGGTGTCCACATGAATGCTTGCAAAGCTCTTCGACATGATGAGTGAATTCTGGAAGATTAGTGTTGTGGGCATAGGCAAAGGGCAAGAAACCGACATGCTTTGTATTTCCTTTTTTCTGTACAAAACTTGCTTAAGGTTATTAAGAAGATAGACTTCACAAGGTAAATAGGAGCCTATATAGAGCACATTTTATTGTAGAATTTATTAACTTGATTTATAATTTTAAAATATAGACATCTGTTTGTACTCTTTCCCTGAGTCCCAGATATATCTGTGGGGCCATCAGTTTTGTGGTATGTGTGTGTCCGTGTGAACCAAAAATTAATACATAGTGTTTCTAACATAGGAGCTATGTCTCTTACATCTTTGCCTGTCTTACAGTTAAGACATCACCAATTCTCCAATGGAAATGCAATAACAAGTTTATAAGAATTTCCTCAAAATATAAAAGAATTTTTCACTCACCAAAAGAGATGAGAGAAGTAATGTTTACACAAGCATGTCAAGACTGATGACATACGTCTTTGTCAGGAGTTAATTGCCTATGAGAATGGTTACCAAGCAAAGCAAAGAAGGGAACTGTGTTTATTTTTATTACTTTTTCCCATTTAGAGTAAAAATCATACTGATATGTGAGATGCTAGTCTCATTGTTTAAGATATATGGATGAGTGTGTTCGTACTTATTCAACTCTCATTTCAGGAACTAAGATAACTGACCCCATTATTCAGTGATGGGACACTAGAGACTTTGAATTCTTTCAGCATTATGTACCTTTAGACATTATCATGGATGTGCTCTTTTTTATTTCCCCTAGCTTCATTCAGACCAAGATAAAGGAGATGGATCACTCAAATATATTTTATCTGGAGATGGAGCAGGTACTCTTTTTATTATTGATGAAAAAACAGGTGACATTCATGCCACAAGAAGAATTGATAGGGAAGAAAAGGCCTTTTATACTCTGCGTGCACAAGCTATTAACAGAAGAACTTTGAGACCAGTAGAACCAGAGTCTGAGTTTGTGATCAAAATCCATGATATCAATGACAATGAGCCTACGTTCCCAGAAGAAATTTATACAGCTAGTGTTCCAGAAATGTCCGTTGTGGGTAAGTTCATTTATAAAATTTATCATGGTATCCCAAAAGTATAAAAAATGATTATCAAGAAATTGTTAAAATACTATCAGTCAATTGACATTTTCTTTGATCCCCTCCAAAAGTACTTACTTAATTTCCTCATGTAGAAAATGAGTGAGAAAAAAAGATTAATAATTTCTTACATGCTATGGACTTCTAAGTCTTTACAAATAAGTAGATACTTCCCTCAAAAACCCAAGAAAATATCATTGAACTTCAGTAAAAAAACTATGGAAATATATCCTTGTCACACAGATTTGTATAGCAGCTGTATAAAAATCTGACTTCAAATACAAACATTCAGAACACTATAGTTGTAGTCTTTGCATCCACAGCCTAGTTATAATTTATCTAAAGAATTTGTTATCTAGATAATACAAAAGGTGGAATTGATTAGATTATCTGATTCTTTCATACTAAGTATCTTGAAACATCTTTTAATTATAATCGTTATATGTAAAACTCTGCTGCTATAAATCTGTTATTCAAATAACCCAATTGAAATTCCACAATCACATACTGATACAGAATTTAAAAAATTAGGTTGTAGAATCTGTAAAACAGAAGGCGTGAAAAACCTGTAAGTATAACGTTCGAGATAATGGAATTTTCTTTTTTATTGGAAATAAATGAAAGTTGTATTTGTAAGCAAAAAAAGTTCAGACTGCTTTTTTTTTATTAAATAGAGATTGACAAAAAGAGTAAATATCAGGAAACAATGATAACATTTTTTAGAGATGTATATTTAGACTTAGTAAATAGATATATTTCTCAAACGTGGGAGAGGTCATATAAACCGATGAAATAATTCTGATACTTTTCTTTTAACAGTTGTAGCAGCACATTTTCAACTCTGCATTTCTCAAAAGCATTGTTCTGGGATTATTATTTAATATTTACTTCACTAAATCCCAAGGACTTTGGCAATTGCTTTATTGTAAAGCCCTTTTATATTTCTTGAACTTTATTAAATAGCTTTTAATAGTTCATGGAACTTGGGATCATCTTGGATTGTTTCTAAATTTAGAATTTAATCTATTCATAAAATTGTATTCTAGAGCAGATGTTAATTATTTTTATAGTTAATTAGTGGAGAGGAGGAAAGAGGAGCACACCTACTCCCTTGTGATCAGATATGCCCTTTACACTAAACAAATCTATTATGTGAAAATGAATTTAAATATCAAACCTTAGCATTTGTAAAGTAACTGCATTTATTATAATCTGATATATTGTAGCATTATCTATGCGTGCATGAAAATATACCTGCTGGCTAACTCTGTAGCTGAATTCACAGTTTTCCTGTAATAACAGTATAAACATGATTTTCATGTCAATTATACATAAATATTTCTTTAAGAGGTCATTATTAAAGCCAAAATCATTCCAGTCTTCCATGAAAACCAGTGCTTTTGCTCCTCCTTCTGGTACTGTGCAGAACTAAGCTGAATTTGGATACTTCAGGTACTTCTGTGGTGCAAGTCACAGCTACAGATGCCGATGACCCTTCCTACGGAAACAGTGCCAGAGTCATTTACAGCATCCTTCAAGGGCAGCCATATTTCTCTGTGGAGCCTGAAACAGGTCAGGAGTCATGAATCAGTGTTTGTTAATTTAAATCTTTATGATCTTTATAAGTAGAAAAAAGGTGGGAAAATAAGAACAAAACATTAACTGTAATACTTCCAGAAGAGTGATGATGCCACAGTTAAAGATTTAAGAATTTGAAGTTGAATGACTGAGGTGATGGAAATATACCTGTTTTTATGTTTTTTAATCTATGGGTTTAGGTCACTATATAGCGCTTATGGCCCTCTTCAGGTGATAGAAAACACACACACACACACACCCCCAAAGGGTAAAATATTTACATTGAACCACTTTTGCAATTTCTAGACAATTAAAATTAATAGCAAAAAATATATACTTTGTCTTTCAAAAATCACTATATAGATAATTTGTGGTCTTAGTCAGCTACTAGCTGAGATTTTAATGATGATAACAAAAGTTTTTTATATTTTCTTCAAGGTATCATCAGGACTGCTTTACCAAACATGAACAGAGAAAATAGGGAGCAATATCAAGTGGTAATCCAGGCCAAAGATATGGGTGGCCAGATGGGAGGCTTATCGGGGACTACCACGGTGAACATCACGCTGACAGATGTAAATGACAACCCGCCTCGCTTCCCCCAGAGTAAGCTGCCTTTCATGGTCTTTCCACAGGGCAGAAGCTTTGAACTGAGAAGAGAAAGTAAAAAGAAATTGTCAATCATTTAATTTTAAAAGCATTGAAAATGGGCTACAAATGTGAAGGAAAAGTGTATCTACTGATGAATTCACTGTTACTAAAATATAAAAATTAAACATTGCCGACATATTTCATTTGGAAGCAGGGGATCTGTGATCACAAAACCCGCATCTATGACTGTAATCCAAGAACTATTTCTTCTAGTTAGTAAAAGGAAATAATGTGTTTGTTTGTTTTTTTTAAACAAAGCCATACTTCTACTATGAATGTGTTTATTTCTACTTAGAATTTAATAAGAAAGATTCTAACCTGAGGGTAAAATTTTTCAATAAAATGTCTAATTTGTCGTAATATGAGGACTCAGCCAGAAATGGCAATATAAGCCAGAACTTAACAAACTAATCAGACTTGTATTTAATATCAGTGGGTCAGACTTGAAGTTACTATTTCTGTGTTTGGAATGGTAATGATACTAAAACATTTTTTTTTAAATATTGAAACATTTTGTATTCCTGACATATTTAGTTCTAAAACACTGAATCTATTCAGTGTTACTGTTTTCTATTTAGATCTATTTTTGTTATAAAATGAACTCTTCAAATTCTCAAAGTAGATCAACAATAGTTAAGAACCATTAGCTTCTGACCATATAATACATGTATTTATTCTCCCTTTTTATACAAATTTGGTAGATATGCAACCTGAGAGGGTGATGTTGGATCTCAGACCCTTGGGAGTAGAGAATCTCTCACTCCCAAGAATCAGACAATTTCCTACTAACCTGAAAGATCCTACACTTCAGGGTAGAATTATATGTTGTTAGAAATGTAGCATAATATAAAGGCTGTAGTAGGTTATAAGTCCTTAAGTTTAAACATTTGCTGTGTATTAACTTCTAAATAGACCCTTCAATTTTAGTTTGGTTTTAGCTTACTTTTGTTATATCATACTAAAATATAGCTTTTTTGTGATATTTGTATTTTTATACTAAAGACTACAAAGCAGAAGAAATTAGGGTTATTTTGACTGTTTAAAAGTATTTTACCTCTCTTTTATGCTATTTTTATCTAACTTTGATTATTAATAATAGTGATAATTTCAATTGAATTGTTTAAAATCATGTGTGTAGATCAATTATAAAATTCATATGGAATGTTTTTGAGCACACTAATTTTTTGCTTATTATTTATGATGATCCTTTTGTTAGATATTAAGTTATATGTCCATTAGGTCTGCTATTATGGTGGTTGGCCCCAAAACACAGAGAAGAGTATTCATTTATGCTCTTTTCAAATAACTAGATTACAGCTCCAGATTACCTATAGCGTGGGCAGGGAAAAGAAAGCCAATAATAATCTTTAATAGTTCTTTTAGAATACATCTCAAGACCAGGATTAATCTCAAGACTAATAAATCTCATGCTTAGTTGCTTTAAAATTCAAATTTCACATTGTGCGTGAATGTGTGTGTCATATTTCTGACCACCTCTTAGCATGAACTTATTACGAGGAGAATGAACCATAACTAATTAATCTCATTATTCACAATAATAAAGGTATTTCTCAAAAAAGTACTTTGTCAATAGTAAATGACCATTAAGAGCAGTATTATATTTTAAATGCTCAGGAACAAAAATGCAGTTTATCTAAAAATGGCTCATCCAATTAAGCAAATTAGTAACTCTAATTAAAAGCAAAGATTAGATATTTGAAAAATAATAATGTCCAATGAAAATTATATATTATTTCATATACTACAATACATTTATTAATTCATTTCATAATTATTTCCTTTACTTTTGTGAACTCAGAATTTATGATTGATAGCTGATAGGAACATTACACAAGCCCTGACATAATTATAATAGTCGTAGCTCTGGTAATAATAATAGTAATATAATGATGATAATGAAAGGAAACAGCAACATAACTTATTTTCTGAATAACATTTTTTGGGAGACATTGTACCAAGTTATTTATTGACCTATTGTATTTAATCCCAATAACTAATTCAGCTCAGTGTTATGATCTCCATTTTAGAAATGAGGAAACCAAGGTTGTAGATGTTAAGGCCAAACTATAAGTAATGAAAGAGGTGGGTTGAAATCCATGTCCAACTCCAGATGTACAGTACAGTACATTTAGAGGGATTTTAGAGTACCTTGTATCTTGTCTCATTATTTTTTAATTATAGACAGAAACATAATTTGTGGATTTTTATTTTCTCAATTATCTTTTCTGCTATGAATATTTGCATCCATACCTTACTATTGGGAACACTCGGTCATCACAATTAGAATGTTACTTGATAGTCTAACATCCCAAGAACTAGTTTTTAATTTCTAATCATTTTATTAAAAAACCAATGTTTGGAGAGAGTTCCACAGTTTATGAAGACCATATGCAGGATAACATTGAGAACTCAGTACTAACCTGTATAGACTCCTTGTTATTATTATTATTATTATTATTATACCCAATGTATGGAAAAAGTGAAGGGGATTCAGAGTGGAAATGATAAGGACAACAAACCAGTGCTGCCTAATAGAAATACAATGTAAACCAAAAAAGTGCATGCCACGTATGTAATTATTATTTTTTTATCGACCATATAAAAAAGTTAAAAGAAGCAGAAGATATGTATTTTAACCATCTATTTTCTTTAGCAATATTGTCCTTTCTACATATCAATATGAAACTTATTCAGATATTTTGATAATCTTTTTTCCGTGTAATTCTTTGGAATACCCACTGACATCAAGTATTTTCTAGTTGGATCAAGTCTCAGTTCAGACTAACCCCATTTCCTGTCAATAGCTACATGAGGGGGAGTGGCTTGACCAGTGGCTGCCATGTAATAGGACCTTGACAGAGCAGACTGTGGGGTCATTCTGCATGAGTCCCAGTGCTGTCCTCTTCACTTAGTAGCTTTTTCCCATTGGTCAGTTCGATTGAACCCTCTGTTTTTCAATGCCATTCAGTAAACCTGGATAGCAGTGCACACTCCATGGAACAGTGTAAGACTAAATCACTTGATATCTATGAAGCACTTGGCTCAGTGGCTGGCACTAGCGTGTTTATGGGTTCGGTAGTGTTGATTTGTGCAAGTGCTGCTCTATTACTATTGTTAGTCAATATTATAAAAGTAGCCTCAGAACTTAAGTTTCCATGTAGATTGGCTGATCCAAACTCAGCATTTCCCAGAATGCTCATCTGTGGAAGATAAAAATCTCAGTCATTTGGAACAACAGCTAGAGGTAGAAACTCAGATGTCTTGCCTCGTTGTTGACCTTATATTATTGTCTGGATCTGTAGCAGTCATTCTCGGTCAGGGACAATTTTGCCACCCAGAGAACATTTAGCAATGTCTTGAGACATTTTTGCTTGTCTCAACTAGTGGCTACTCCTAGCATCTACTGGGTAGAAGATAGGAATGCTACTAAACATCCTTATAATTCACATGAGAAAGAATAACTTGGCCCAAAATGTCAATAGTGCTGTGACTGGGAAACTTTGATATGTTATATGAGGATCTGTTCAAGTGAAATCATGAATTCATTTACCTAAAAATATTTTTTAAAAACATGCTTGTACCAAACACTACTATAGAAATGAGATATATGAATTTTGTCAAAAAAAAAAAAAAAAGAAAGTCCTGGTTTTTGTCACTATGACCTTTCATTACAGTAGGGGAGGCAGATCAGACATAAGTAAAGACAATACGTACATAGAAGGTCTTGGCTCAGTCATGAATAAAAAGACAAACCTGTGTGTGCCAAGGGAAGAAAAAGGGAAGGTCTTGTTCAAGAGGTAATATTTTATCCAAACTTGGCAAGGTGGAATAGACCCAGCCATAGAAAGAGATGGGAAGGGGCGCCTGGGTCGCTCAGTGGGTTAAAGCCTCTGCCTTCAGCTCAGGTCATGATCCCAGAGTCCTGGGATCGAGCCTCACATGGGGCTCTCTGCTCAGCAGGGAGCCTGCTTCCTCCTCTCTCTGCCTGCCTCTCTGCCTACTTGTGATCTCTGTCTGTCAAATAAATAAATAAAAATCTTTAAAAAAAAAAAAAAAAAGAAAGAGATGGGGAAATCCACCAAGCAGAGGTAAAGGCATGTGAGAAACGCTAAGATTAGAAACTGAGGGATGTATGTCAAGAACTAAAGACGTTGTGGCTGAACCTGCAAACACCAGGAGGTTGGTGAGGGATTAGACCAAAGAGCTCTATACTCACAGGGACTTTGACAATAGTAAATTTTTATTGGTATTAACAAACTTAGGTCAGGACTGCCTGATGTAAGTTAACATCACGGTTTTGTGCTTTTGGGGGTGTATGGACAGGTGACATTAATATAACATGGGCACCCACCTTTAGTATGATTCCAAAAGAGAGACAATGCATTAGAAGCTTAGGGAGCACCTGAAAACTGAAGTCCCCAAAGCATTTTCTGCTGTTTTGCTCTAGATACTAACTTTGTATTTTTCAGTCTCAAAAAAGTACCTCTGTTGAGGTTGCTTCATAGTCCTGGGTTACTTCAAGTGACATAATTTATTTTTAAAACAGTAAGTAAAGAACAAAAATCTATTGCTTACCTTCCACTGGTAAGCACTGTGTTTGCACCTAAGCACATCAAGATTAATGTCGGGATTCCTGATTATGAGTGGCTTATTGTCTAACAGGAGAGAGAATATTTCAATAGAAAATCATGTGTGATAAACGAAGCTTGCAGACAATGCAATAGTTGGAACACAAGAGCAGCACTTATCCAAATAGAGGGGCGAGGGTCTGAGTGCATCATTTACAGTGGAAGCTTTTCTGGAGAGCTTTTTTACCTCTCTTTTATTGAAAGGTTTGTTTATTTTAGAGAGGGAGAGAGAGAGAGAGAGAGAGCACAGGCAGGGGGACGGGCGGAGGAAGGGAAGGAACCTCAAGCCGACTCCACATTGACTGTGGATCCCAATGTGAGGCTCGATCCCAGGACCCCAAGAGTATGACCTGAGCCTAAACCAAGAATCAGATGCTTAACGGGGTGAGCCACCCAGGAGCCCTTGGAGAACTTACCTTCCGATTTAATTATTTTCTTAAAACTCCTGAATGCCATAAAGAGAGGTAAAGAAGAATTCACAAAGTTGGAAATTAGCAAATTTCTGATTTATGAAAGGGCTTATTCTGTTCAGGGGAAAAAAAAAGATAAATGCTTCAAGGTGGTTTTGGAGATTTTTTGGTGATGAAATAGTAGATGGTTTTAATGTTTGCTTTTCTGTATTTTTTATTTTTATATATTTTGTAACTTAATGCTAAAAAGCCCACAGAAAAATAGAATGGGAAGGACAAAAGTGACAGTTGTCTCCAAGAAGTCCAAGTAAATGAGCACAGGATAGCCGCTATTGGAATTTACATAATGGGAGTAATCGTGGATAATCTTTTCCAATTGGTTTTAGTTGCAATCATTTGGAAGAAACTGGAGGATATTAAGTTGAGGAATAAAAGAAAAGCAGGAAAAAGGATTGAAGAAATAACGCCTATACTTTAAGAAGCTAAGATGAATAAGAAAATAATATGGAAAAAGAATATATTGTAGTAGTTAGAAAAAAATCTTGAATTAAGGGTGGCTTAGTAGGTAATTTCTGAACGCCTCCTTTCCGCCAGCCCCTGAGTGGGAATTAGGCTACAGTGGTGAACAAGAGACCTGAGCTCCTGGTTGAAGGTTTAGCCAATAAAGTGATAAGGACATGAATATAGTGTGAGGGCCGGTGGTGTGGTAAGTGCTGTGAGGAACATAAAGCAGTTAAGGGGCTAGAGAATGGCAGGTGTACTCTTTTAAGGGGTATTATGTTGGGGGGGGGGGCTTGTCCTGCATAATTTCAGAAACCAGGTGTCCTGCATAATTTCAGAAACTAGGTGTCCTGCATAATTTCAGAAACAAGGTGTCCTGCATAATTTCAGAAACTAAAAATGCATAAAATTAAGTAATTTGGCTTTTCTAGACCTTAGGTCTGTACAATACTGAGAGTGTCGCAGTTAAGAAATAAGGTCACATATGTAAAACATCTTCGGTAGTAAAGGCAATATATAATAGGTTCTTGATAAAAATGGATTTCCTCCCCTTCCCTTTTCCTTCTCCAGGAGTATATCTAATATTTCTGATCTTACTATTTTCCTGTCTCTGCTGCTGTGCTGCTGTTCTCTTGTGGCCAAAGATTAAATAGAAACACCTTAAGCCTGGAGAGACCTATAACCTCACTGGCCACAACAAAACGAATGTGCTTGCCTCACAAGAACAAATAAATACTTGCATGAATGCGGACTCCAGAACACCTTTTCCCACTTGTCAACCAGTCAAATGTTCAGTGGTCCTTGAGTGTTGCTGTGTCACCGTGCTAACACAGAGAATGTCACACTTCCTCACCTGCAATCTGAGCTCGTGGTATCCTGCTTGAATAGTTGAGTGCCTTTCGTCCCATCTCCTTTCTTCTTCCCCTAAAATTGGAAAAAATAGGCTTCATGGAACAGGTCTATGAAAAGATTTAAGTTGCTGAAACTTGATCACCATTGGGCTTGGCAAAAACAACTGGGATGAGATTTGTGTCCAATGGCTTTTTTGTTTTTTTAAAGATTTATTTATATATTAGAGAGAGAGAGAGAACGAGCAAGAAGAGGAGCAGAGGGAGAGGGAGACAGAATCTCTGTAGACTCCCCCGTGAGGGCAGAACCTGACCTGGTGCTGGGGATGAAGGATCTCATGACCCTGAGATCATGACCCCATCGTGCCTGCAGCTGCAACCAAGAGTTGGACACTTAACTGATTGAGCCACCCAGGTGCCCTGTTTTTGTTTGTTTGTTTGTTTGTTTGTTTTGTTTTGTTTTCTTTAAGCATCTCTTGGAAAATGTTATGATAACTGACTTTCATCCCACCAGAGTAAGTGATTAAGGAATATCTGATCTGCAGAGGCCAGGCTGATCCCACTAACTTTGCCTTAATAGAGCAGAGAATGCTGTCGGATAAGACTCTCAAATCCATTAAAAACAACAAAAGAGACATCAAGAAGGAAGATCCAGGCTTAGAGAAAAAGTATTTACAAAAGCACTTATGCAGATGGCCAGGGTCCTATCCTGCAAGTTGGTACCTAGGTCTTGGCTCTAGTTTTTTGATGGGCGATATTTTATTGGGATTCAAGAAGAAGGAAGGAAACTAAATATCTGATACCCTGGCAAGAAGCTCCAAACCACAAATGAGCCGGCTCAAGGGCATAGTTCAAGACCACAGCTCTTTACTCACATTTAGATGATTTCCCACACATCCTATCACAAACAAACGACAGAGAGAGTAGATTATTTTCTCATCATCTTAACTGTGGGTATGGGCTCCTGAGAAAACCAACTGTCATAGAAACATGCCCCTCTTCCACTCAGTATTGAGTCACAGACATGTTTGTACCAAACTTAGGTGGACAGGTGGGAGTGAGGGAGCAGTAGCTGTATATTTATATAATGTCAGCTAAGCTGAGACTTTATGGGGGGGGGGATTTATTAAAATGCAAGTAAACTGAGTGATAGTTTTATTTGTGTTTATTTATCATTGACTCTCTTAAGATAAGTTTTAGGACATTATGTATGTAGATAATCATCAAATATATGAGACTTTGACATAATATTTATTACATAATTTTTCAGAGCTATCCCAAGTGAATTCATTGCTGTCTATGGTATTTTTGCCATGAATTATTAAGAATAGTAACAAAAATCAGTCCTTCATAGGTTATTAGTTCTGAAAATTAACACAGATTTTCCCCTTTATAGGACAGTTTCTATGAATATAAATTACAGGTAATGGGACACTTTGGGTGTGCAAATAAACTTAATGAAACTCTAATTTTCTGACTATTTTAATACTATCTCTTTATATTCCCATCAAAGTGTATCTAAAGATTATATGTAACTATACCTAATTTAGAAGCAATAGTAAACAATTCCAGAATCACTCAGAGTCTACAAAAAGATTTCATATGTATATTTGCGTGTTTTATCTGAATGACCTAGATTAGTCACTAACCTTATTTCACATATTAAATTATATAAATATGGGTTACCTGGTTTGCCTAAATTTAAATAAAATAAAGCAGCATTGTAAAAATAATAGTAATAGAAACAGTATTACAGCATTTACTAAACACTATAAAATATAATACAAATATTAATTCACTAAAACTGCCCATTTTTGTAATTATAATAACAATATAATTGCCCATGCCATTTTATTAGTTTAAAAAAAAAAAAACAGAAACATGTCAACTTAAGTTACTTGTTCAAAGTTCTACAACTGGGAAATAAAAGTTAGATTGGGGATCAAGCTTCTTTGGTTCAAAAACTGCTACACCAAGAAAGAAGTTGGTACAGCAAAGATTCTCTTTATCCTCCCTGGAGCATTTTGCTTTTCATTAATTCCATGATTCACTACTTATATATAGATTATACAGACAACTTTAGATAGGGTATACTAAATTCTTAAAATGTCTATGCATTTTACACAAACAGGGAAATGAAACCTTTCTTGATTGGTGCATTTGCAATACTCAGGGACCACACATGACTGACTTTTTGCTGGGATCCTTCTACTCCTTGGACAGATAAATAAACAAGTTTGCATGAGACAAGGTCTTTCAAGGAAATGTCTATATGATATACATAGGGATTTAAGGCCCGTAGATTCAGTGAGCTGTGAGACTACCATAATCCCTGCCTCGTACAAGAGAGATTTGATTTAATAAGTGCTGATTTTCGCTTTGTAAATAGAGTCAACCTCTCCTCCACTGGGGATTCCAAGGTAATGTAGGCCTCGGGCTGATCTGTGTATTTTAAAATTATCAAGCACACTTCAACTAGAGCAAGAGTCAGGTATGTCCCAAGAAAGATGCTCTAGCATGAGAAAGAAGGAATGAAATTGAAAATGCTTCTTTTTCCCTTTTTTATTGTCTAGAAAAAATTGAATATCTTTATATTCAAAAGATACATAATTTATATTGTTCTGTAATTTATATTGGTTAGATATACCTGTGATTTTTACTGGGACCACCAAAATATTTGTAGGATTCTTCCCCATGGTCCTAATATCTATAGTTTATAAGATTACAAAGAAATTATATTATAAAAGCATTCCTTGATTTATAAAACACCAACTGAAGCTCTCTAGTGTGGGCAAGAACTATGCTAGGAAATATTAATAAATGAATAAAGAGGGATATGAGATACAGGATACATCCATAAATTGTTTGTATTTTGAAAGGTTGTATAGACACAAATTCTCTCTTTCCCTTCTCTCTCTCTCACACACACATACATACATATACCCCCTTGTTTGTTACGTTGTAGTTTCTCTCACACCCATTGTCTTCTTCACTTCTCTTCTTGCTTTCGTGGTAGACATAGATTATGTGTATATACATATGCATGAGTATACGTATATATACACAAGTATGTGTTCATATGTATATGTTATGTGCACACATATTATTGGGGAACGATGCAGTAAGATTCATGCTATAATTGCCGATTCAAGTCTAAATCATAAAATGATGAACTCTTTAGATGTAAGTGGATCAGGAAAGAGACAATTATTTAGGAGTTTTCTAGATGGGAAAACAAGGGGCATTGAGGGGAGGGCATTTTTGTTAGGAAGGACAAGAAGAAAAAAAGGTCGTATCAGGAAAATGAGTACAATTTGGTGTGTCTGGACCCCAGGGTTAGCAGCGGGGATGGGGAGATGAGAAGGCAGGGTTAGCATCATGAAAAGGGATGGATATAAAAATAAAATGCCGTATATATTAGCCGAAAGAATATTTTTTGAGAGAGCCCCAGGCACAGTTCTTTCTTTTGGCTAATTATTCTGGTAGCAATTAAGCTCACTGCTTGGATCACAGAAGCAAGCGTGGATGAGGGTCTGAACCAATGCTGAGAGAGGAGGGATTAGAGATCTATCTAAGTGGGCAAGCCACAGGACTTAGTAATTAGGTTGATAAAAGGTCTGAGGGAGAGAGGAGAGCAAAGGAAAAAGCTATTTTCTAGCTTTCTACCACAAGAACTTCTTTGAAGAGAGAGAGTGATTTCATTTTGATTTGAACATTTTGAATTACGATGCCTGTGGAAAGACAGTAGGTTTTAAATATCTAGGAGTAGTGAGATAATGCGGATCTGAGGTACAGGCGTGACATTCAAGTGAGAACAGACATGTTTCATCTCAGCTAAGCTCAGTGTTTAGAGTGACGGAACTGGGGAAATGCACAATATTCCAGATGAGATCGGGCGTGTCCAGGGTGGTATGGCTGCAGACAGTGCACAGTATTCTTGGTGTGCTGAGATATATAAATCCTTCAGAGAAATAATGTGCATGGAAAGTATACAAAAATTCACTTGAAACTCTCCTGTTATTCCGTGGAAAGTTGCCTTAGACTAAGCTACTTGGCATTTTGCAAAATGGGATTCAAAGTTCCTTTGGATCCTCCAGAGCGAAGCTGAAAAATATCCCTTAATAGGTATAGATATACTTAGATACACACTAGCTGTGCAAATATGTTTAGCTGTTACAGAGTTTTATTATGCCTTCTGGGAAACACATTGCAAACAGAGGGAGTATCTGATACAATGTAATCTGTTTATGAATGACTAATTTAAGGTTATCTTAACCTCCCCAAGTCCTATATACATTCTTGTTTCTATACATTGCAATTGTGTGCATCTATGGATGCCAGGTACCTTGGAGACAATTTCCAAGATATGTATCAAGATGGATTTCCTACACTTTCGGGATCAATGGCAGCTTCTCTGAAAGCTTTGTCCTGTGGCTTTCCTCAATGAACAGGAAACTAAGACATCACCCAGCATCTCGTTTTGCTCTAATTTAACTTCAATGCCCTAAGTGAAGTTGGTGATCACGTCTCCAGCGCTCACAAATTTAGGTTTCCGTCTTTCCTCTGGTGAGGATCTTCAGTTGCAAAGCCTCATTCCTTTGTCAGTCTCCAGTGTGACTTTCAGCTCTCCTCTCCTTTCTCCTAAATGCCCATTTAGCATTGCATAATTTCCTTAACTACTGTGCAGTTTCCTCCAAGGAGCTTTATCTTGTTTTTAATTTCTTCCTGTTAAGCTCATTAAAAAGCATCTTTTAAACATTATACAATGGAATGGTTTATAAACGTGCATAATTGTGTCATTTTTCTTAAAGCAAGTATTGTTTGAGATTATTATGCAGCATAGAGATATTACAATAAGATTACACACAAAGCAAATAAAAAAATTAAACTAATGTTAAATTATTTTGTTGATTCATATATATGGTGCTTTTTTTATCACAATGCTGGGAATGTAGAGAGTTCTTATGTAAATGTGAATAGAAACAAGGGCAGGAAACAGAGGAAAAGATAAATTATATCTCTTTGAACCTTACTGTTTTTTTATCAACAAAACAAAACAGCAGCTCTTTGTTGCCAAGCTCAAAACCCAACTTTGTCCTTTTCACCCTCCTAATGTTTCCTGGCACCTCTTCTGTGGTTTCTAAGGATGTCACCTTGTCACAGCTCTTACTTTGCCTGTCTTATGTCTTTCCTCCAAAGGTTCTCACATCGAGCCATCAATTATTTCTAATTCTAGTACACAAATCTTCAGTGTCTTTAATATTCAAATGCAAAGGTCCTATTGATCAAAATTTTGGTAAAATAAGTGACCTGAAATGTTTAGACTCGAATCCTAGAAAACCAGAAATACATTGAAATTGTTTGAAATCTTTAATAGTGAAAATTCAGGCGTTGTGTGAGGTTGTCAATAATGGTCTCAAAGTGCACTTACTGTGTATTTTTGCCCAGTCCTTGGGAAGTCTTTGCTGCAATACTACCTTTTAGGTTGTACTTCTAAATGTGACTT
Organism: Lontra canadensis; assembly: GCF_010015895.1. Taxonomy (NCBI): domain Eukaryota; kingdom Metazoa; phylum Chordata; class Mammalia; order Carnivora; family Mustelidae; genus Lontra; species Lontra canadensis. The sequence goes on along the minus strand of NW_022631016.1, from coordinate 19,039,997 downwards.
CCCCTATGTGTTACAGAAATGGCAGCTCCTCCTTGCATTCTGCCTTTGTGTTTAAGTCGATAACCAAACTAAGAGCATACTCACCAGGAAGAAGCATTTATCTGCTCTAAACATTAAAAGAGAAGCAAATGATTCAATCTGACACCTGGGAATGATTTTAAAACAACTATAAATTGGAATTGATAGGAAAGCGTACCACATAATTAAAGCTCCATCAACTGTAAGATAAAAAATAAGGAGCATGCAAATAGATGTCTTTAAGGAAAAATGAAACGTGAGATGGGTGACAGGAGCTACTTTGCTTTTGTAACTGTATGCATAACAATCTGTCTCCTTTCCGATGCCCCTTCCGCTGCTCCCCCTACCTGGTAAACACCCTTGCAGGCTCTTCCTAGTGAAAGTAAGTAATTTCAGTTTGTTTGACAAACTAGGATACTTGCGTTCAATACACCACTCTTGGACATGAATTAGGAAATGTGAATGAATAGCTCTTTCATACATTTAAAAAATAGAAATGTAGTCTATTAACTTTAAAATAGACCAGATCAATTTCCCTAAATAGGTTTATGAGCATTAACATAATTCCAGAGAAAGCATTATCAAATTATATATGTTGGGCACTGAATAAATAGTTCTTTTTTTAAATTTCTTTTTCTTTAGTGTTCCAAAATTCATCGTTTATGCACCACACCCAGTGCTCCATGCTATATGAGTCCTCCATAATACCCACCACCAGACTCACCCACACCCCTACCCCCCTCCCCTGCAAAACCCTCTGTTTGTTTCTCAGAGTCCACAGTCTCTCATGGTTTGTCTCCCCCTCTGATTTCCTCCAACTCACTTCTCCTCTCCATCTCTCAATGTCCTCCATGTTATTCCTTATGCTCTACCAGTTGAATAAATAGTTCTTGAACAAATTAATTACTTAAGTTGCCATATAATTAAAATAATCATGAGTGTGCATATTTTATGTGTGTATACAACATATCTATCTTTATAATACAGCTGTTGAATTACTTAACAGAGAATTAAATATATACTATTTTGATGAATGGGCTTGATCTTTATCGTGACCTCTTTGGAAAGTATGAGACACCTTGAAAACACTTTTATTAATATTTCTGGGATAAAAAAAATATATATGTATGTGCATGTATGTTACACACACATTCACAACTCACCTATATGTTTGTGTGAGTGTGTGTTTGTGTGTCTCTTCCAACAAATTATTGTGGAAGAGAACTGATATACGTATGCATATATGCATATATATGTAATATATAATTTAGGCTTATGATAATGTGAATCAATGGAACGTGATTGCTTACCCTGTAAGTCTCAGAAGGTACTGAAAATTAACACAGATAATGCCTACTCTCTTCAAAAGGAAATAAACTTTGCGGTGGAGATAAATCCTGCACCAACTAAGAAATAAAATGAAATGATAAATAATTTTGGATCCTTGACCAGAACTATAATGACAAGTTTAAAGCAGACGGATTTTCAGAATCTAAGCATGTGCCTAAAAATGCAAGCAATCTCAAAAATGTCCAAGCTAAAAATAAAAAGTGGGAGAACAAATTCCCAGAGACAATACTCAGTAAAATCTATGTGACAGTAAAATTAATGAAACAATAAAACCTTTTGTTCTTTTGTTCTTTCTCTATTTGTTGAAAGAAGATCCATGATATGGAAACCTTTCACCAGAACCGGATAATCCCTAATATCAGGAACATTTCCTACTGAATTTTTAAAAAAAAATATTTTGCATCAAAGTATTGCTTATAGATTTAAAAAAAAAAAGGAAAATGAGACACCTCTTCCATTCTTCCTTACGTATAGCTCTAATCCTTACAGAAAACAACTTTAAACTTACTTTTTAGTTCATCTAGGTTAAGCTGCAATTATGTAAGCAATATTGTATTATTTGATGAAATATTTTTATATATATCGTCTGTGACTTCCTTTCAGCTCTGATGAAAACGAAGCTCAGCAACATTTCAATCTATTTCCCCCAGTTATAAATATATCAGTGGGTTTTTTTTCCCATTTCTCTATCAGTTATTTTAGCAAATTTAAATAATATGTAATTAATTATTTTTATTTCCGCCATTCTCACTCTCTCTTTTATCTGTCCCAACAGCATTTTCATGGAAGCACTAGCTATATATAGATTTTTTAATTGTCTAAAAAAATCCCTGCGATTTTCACGATGATCCTATCAGAATATGATGCTATTAACTATGTAAAATTTTGGTCTTGTGCGCCAACATGTTTGATAGAGGATGCACTAGCTCTCAGGTGTCTCAGGCAAAGCCAGACATTTGATTTCCCATGTAATAATTTCAACTATTGAATATTAGAGATCCTCTTGAACAACGTTTTATTTTTCCAAGATACTACAACTTGTCTTTTCAATGTGCTGTGTGGACAGCTGCTCAGAATTTGTCGGTGAGCAGCTTTTGCATTTAGCTTCCTTTTGCCAGCAGTCAGGGTTGCACACCTAGGGCCCTTGTATTCTCATTCCAACACGGGCGGCTAATCTTTAGAACTCAGAAAATCCTGCCATCCCAGACTCCTTGCTTCTGTAATTTGGATACAAAGCCATCTAGTTCTCATGTATTCCCATATCTCGATTTAGCCTCTTATTTTCCTGGAATACATTCTTCATTAGGTTTTTTGAAAAGACTCAAAGACAGAGAAAGTTGCTGAGTCTGAAAGTATCCTTATCAGGTTATCACACTTGATTAATAGGCTGGCGAGGTACAAAATAATTTCATCATCAAATTTTGATGACATTGCTCAATATTTTTCTAGCATCAGGGGTTAGCTTGTAAGGTCCATTGACATTTTAATCCATATCTTTTTTTTTTCCCCCAACCTCACGGTTACATCTTTGTTTCCAATGGCGTATACGTGCTTCCATTTATCCTCTTGCTCACAAAGTCCCCTTTGGATGATCATGATCTTCAGTTTAGCTCATCCATTAATTTTTAACTTCAACTATTATACTGTAAATATCTATTTCTTGTATTTGGCTCTATAACAGCAAAGCCCAGCCACTTTTTATAGTTATTATATGGTGAGATTTTTATAACCACTTTTACTTCTTAAGGCACATCGAATATACTTTAAAATGTCCACATTAATTGTTTTGTTATCTGATTTAACTACAGGATTTTATTTGTTTCATTTTCTTGCTTTCAGAATTTTTTATTGTTGTTACTTTTTAGTGCTTTTCTTTTGTTTTCCTGTGATACTCATGTTTCTTTGTATTGTTTTTTATACACACACACACACACACACACTTACACATATTATTGTTACTATATATAATATTTATATTACTTAAATTAATTAATTTATATTAATATCATATAGTACTATACAACTTAATATATAATTAATATTTATAAAATATTATATAATTATATGGATAATATATAATTCTCAAATATATTTTTAAATATATGACATGACATAAAATGATATGTTATTATATAATATATTATTTTAATAATATGTAATATATACAATATATAATTTATAGATCTGGGATATATAGTTGAAATTTGTGAAGCTTGCTGTTCAATCCTAAAAGGGTGTCTGCATCTGTCAAGTGCTAGGAACACTACCAATACTTCTAAGTGCTGCTTGACTTGACTATTTGTGGTGTGTATGGGTTTGCTTGTTTGTTTTAAATTTTCACATAGTGTATAATAACTACAAGAGAATATAAGTAGTACCACTTTAAATCATTCAAGGACTTTAAAAATAGATGGCATTAACATGTATGATGCTCAGATTTAATGTTGTTTGATATATATATTTATAGAGAGAGATTATAAATATACATATAGCATCTATATATCACTGAACATACTGTTTTCTGATTGTTTATGGTTTACGAAAATGATATCACACTGTTTATAATTTTCTGATACATTCCTATTTCCACTTATTATGTATCTAAGATTCATCTGTATTTTTCCCACGTAACTGTAGCTCACAGTTTTCACTTTTGAATTATGTAGGAATGTGAGTTATGTAAAAAGTTTATTTACCTATTCTCATGCTCTCTGATATTTGGGTTCTCTTCTCTCTCTTTCTCTTTCTCTCTCTTTTTTTTTTCATTTTATAAATAGTAATTCCATATGGCATTTCTGCAACTATTCTCATATGCACTGCTGGATTTTGTTTATGCTATTATTTAACTTCACATTATGTAATCCCATATTGTTTCCTGTTATGGGTTGAATTGCATCCCCTAAAATTTTTTTCCCTTTCTTTAAACATTTATTTATTTATTTGAGAGAGAGAGAGAGAGAGAGAGAGAGACTCAAGTTGGGTAGGGACAGAAGGAGAAGGAGAGACAGAGAATCTCAAGCAGATTCCCTGCTGAGTGTGGACCCTGACACAGGTCATAGGGCAGGGTCTCACAAACCTGGTCATGACCTGAGCTGAAACCAGGAGTCAGACACTCCACCAACTGTGCCACCTAGGTGTCCCTAAAAATTATATTTTTAAGTGTAAAATCTCAGTATATCAGAATGTGCCTTTATATAAAAATAGGGTCTATAAAGAGGTAATCAACTTAAAAGGAGGTCTTTAGGGTTAGGCCTTTAATCCAATATGACTGGTGTGCATATAAAAAAAGGCAATTTGGGCATAGAAATATTCACACAGGAAAGACAATGTGAACAAACAGGCAGAAAATAGCCATGTAACTGGACTGATGTACTTATAAGTCAATGAACACCAAAGATTGTTCTCAAACACCAGAAGCTAGAAGACGGAAAGAAGGATTCTTCCCATAGCCATGATGGAAAGCATGGCCATGCCAGATACCTGGACTTCAGACTTCTAGACTCCAGAACCATAAGACAAATACTTATTGTTTTAAGCCACCTACTCTTTTGTACTTTGCTAAAGCAGCCCTAGCTAATTAATACATTTCCTAAAGTCATTGCACCAAATTTAACACCCATCAGCTCTGCATAATAGTTCCCATTATACCACGCACTTTTAATACTTGGTTTTGTCAGCTTTAATTTTTTCCAGCTTAGTAGGTATAAAATGGTAGCACATCATGGCCTTAATTTGCATTTGTTTGATTAAAATCCAGTGTATTTTTATTTGTCTTTTTGTTTCCTCTATTATAAACTGTTCATTGATCATATCCTTGACTAATTTTTCTGGTGGCTTATCTGTCTTTTCTTATGACTCTTTAGAGATACTATGTTTGTCAATATGAAATTATTCTTTTTTTTAATATGTTTCACTATCTCTATATTGTCTTTTATTTATAGAGATTGTTAATTAGGACATAGATTGATTTACAACCTTTTATTTTATGCTTTGTTAATCATTTGTCTTATTTTAGAAATATTTCCCTTACTAAAGATTGCTAAATTATTGGCCTACATTTACTTGTAAATTAAAGTTTTAGAAGCAGTGTGTGTGTGTGTGTGTGTGTGTGTGTGTGTGTGTTTTGAGGATTGTTGTGGAAAACCAAAAAGATCTGGCTCAGAATTTTTACTAAAACTTTTGCATATGTGAAGGAAATTAAAGAACAACCTTTGCAGGATAAAGTTGGAACTAAACACATCTCCATGTCATCACCCTTCGATGTAGGTTAAAGCTGTCTTTAGCAATAAAATAATTTAATTAATATGCAGGTATGACTTAATATTTTATAGTTCAAGAATTATTCTGAAACATGAAGGAAGAAGAGAAGAAACTTACGATGTTAATTCAAAGAAGTAATCTTGTCATAATCAAGGCAATAATTCCTGCAACCCTCTGACAGGGCTGAATTAATTTTCATTAGGAAATTTCAAAAGCTTATTTGTAAAGACTGCTGATAAAATATTCCATTAAAATGTTAAAGAACTATTTTTTTGCTAAGAATATGTATATTCATATAAGTACATATGGAGACACATATCCATATGTATATGTTTGTATATCTATATGTATTTGTGTGTGTGTGTGTGTGTGTGTGTGTGTGTGTGTCTCAGGAGACATTTGAGGCATTTGATATGTTGTCCTCTATGTTATGGCATCTAACTCCATCATTTTCCTTCCTTTGTATCTTTATGAGCCAAGTATTTATAACTATATTTTCATGGAGCTATGACATATCTTTTGTCTTAATGTCTCTCCCTTTTCTAAAAAGCACTTGAAAAAGAAAGAGATGGCAAGAGGCAGTGAAGAAGTGTCCTCCCACGTAGCATAATTTCAGTGCTTTTCTCATCCATACACTGAGTCTCCTTGAAGTCATTGCAGACTGCCTGATGACCCTCTCCCTTCGTGTTAATGGAGGCCATGGTGTCAGCTGTCTCCCCTAGTGGTGAAAGCTCTTATGTCTGTAAAAATATAGTTCTTTAGGGCCATTTGAACCCATAGTATGAATGTAAAAGTTTGTAAGGGTGGTTTGTGCCTAGACCATGTTTCCATGCAAAACACGAGTCTTACATTATTGCGGAGACTAGTTGCTGTTGTATAACTAGTCTGTGGATGACTTGGAGGGTGATATATGTCCTCCCTATTTCAAGAGGCCATAAAAATAATGATCAATTTTATGGAAATAGCAAATATCCTCAGGTGAAAAGGTGACTTCAGTTTTCTATTTACTTTTGTAGGTTTTTATTTTCTGTCAGTTTGGGGCTTATACATTTTTAATAACTTCAAATGTATATTTCTATCTCAATTTATGATCCATAGTTACTGTTTATCAGTCGAACTGAGTTACTTAGCTTGCATTGCCAGGAGCCTGATTTAATGTTTTTTAATCAACTAAATTATTATATTATTGATGATCAAATTTTCAAAATGATGGACAGTAGTAACAAGTTGATTTTCGTGTTTTTCTATGATCCCATTAATCTGATATCTCAATTTCTGTCTGAGGAAATCCTAATCTCACTTTCCTTTCCATTCCTCCAATTTGGAACAGCAAGTCTCCAAGAAAATTTAGCTCATACTATAGAAAACTCTTGTGACCAGCATTTGCGCATTAGGATTGTGTTTCATGCTGGTGAAATAAAATTCTAGACCTTTTCAGAGACAACAATTAAAATAAAAATAAAAATACAGCTAGTTTCTAAGTGTGAATTTATAAAATCAGTTTTAATATTATAACAATATTATAATAACAATATGAAATTTTTTATTCTATTATAATACAGGATTTTCCTTTAGGCTGTAAAAGCTTAATGCTAATATTATAAATCATAGCATCTAAATTCCTTTTGAAGGATATGGATGTTTTATTTTTAAAACAAAGATCAATTAGCAAGTTGCAAGACAATAGCTTATTGTTATTTCTATTTTTATATCAAAGGTATAATTAGGTTTCTTATTTCAAATACAAATAGTTACCTTCCTTTTGGCTTTTTGACACATTTCACATTATGAATCAAGACTTATTCCATTTATTATAAGTCTTTGAATACCACATAATACCCAAATTATGGTTCTATTTCTATTAAATGGAGCAAGGACTTTGAGATATAGCTGATTTTAGGGTTTGGTTAAAGAAAATATAAGATGAACCTGTAACATTTTGTGATGCCAGATATTAAGGGAAATACTAAAAAAAAAAAAAAAAAAAAAAAGAAAGAAAGAAAAGAAAAAGAAAAAGAAAAGGAAAAAAAAAGTGATGGGGCACCTGGTTGGCTAAGTTGGTAGAGCATTTGACTCCTGACTTGGAGTTGTGATTTCTTCCCCATATTGAGTGTTGAAATTAGTTTTTAAAAAAAGTGATGGAGCTATGTTGGAAAGACATCATAAACAACCTAAAAGATCACCCACTGAAGAAACCTGTAAGAATTTACACAAAGCAATATATAGGATATTATTGGATTAAAATACACAGTATAAAATAAAATGTCTTTGAGTCTATACTGATTGAAATGTATACTAATATTAATAAATACAAGTGGAGAAGGAGCATATCTTCCTTTCAGGAGAATTCCAAGTAGTAAATGTGAAAAGAATCAAAAAAATAGAAAATCACCATTAGAAAATCACAGTATTAATTACTGCAGAGGAGATCACTGATCAGTACTAAAATTGATGGGCAGATTTTTGAGGAGAAACAGAACATTTGCATAATCTTACAGTATATCTCCTAAGATATACATTAATTATTTTAAAAATTGCTTATTAATAATGGTGGAAACTGACAGAAATACCTTCTTAACCAACAGACTGACATCATTTCTCCCTGATATATGATACACTGAGCGTTGAGGTCATTTCTGTGTACTGTTGACAAAAATGCAAAAACTCAATCTAATCATGAGAAAATATAAGACAGACCCATATTGAAAGACATTTTACAGAGTAACTGACCAGTATTCCTCAAAAGCGTCAAGATATAGAAGATACTGAAGACAAGGAAAGACTGAAAAGTTCTCACAGATTTGAGGGAGTAAGAAAACATGACCACCAAATGCAAAGTGAGATCTCTGAAAGGCTTTATCTATCTATCTATCTATCATCTATCTATCTATCGATCGATCTATTTATTTTGAGGGGATTTGAGAGAGGCAGATGGAGAGGGGAAGAACAAATCTCAAGCAGATTCCATGCTGAGTACAGAGCCAAATGCAGGGCTTGACTTCATGACTCTGAGATCATGACTTGACTCTAACTCAAGAGTCAGATGCTCAATCAACTGAGCCACCCACACACTCCTCTGAAAAGGCTTTAATGGAAAAGCCGGTGAAATCCAAATTGGAATTAGTTAATAGTAAAGTGATTAAAATAACATTTGCCAAAAACTGAACTCAAGTATGTTGGTGAAAACGAACTCAAAATGTTGGCAAATGTTGGTGGGTCAAAAATTTAAAAAATGAACTTGCTAAATGTTATTCAATTAGGTGTGGTGGATCTTGAATCTTAGTCCACACTATATAACCATTGACTCTTGTCTGGTGTTGGTATCAGGGTTATATTGATCTCAAAATGAGCTCGGAAAGAGTCCTCATTTTTCTTTTATATAGGAAAATTTACATAAGAACTGATAATAAGGAATTTTCGGCTCCATGAATGTTCCTTAAAAATATTTGAGCTGATAAAGGCGTTTGGGTGGTTCAGGAGGTTAATCCTCTGCTTTTGGCTCAGGTCATAATCCCAGGGTACTGGGATCTAGTCCTGCATCAGGCTTTCAGCTCAATGGGCAAAGACTGCTTCTCCCTTTGCCCCACCTCCCTGCTCATGTGTGCATGCTCTCTCTCTCTCTCTCTCTCTCAAAAATAAATAAATAAAATCTTTAAAAAAATATTTGAGCTGCTAGTATTTAGAAGGACAGATCATTTAAAATCACATATCATATATTAAATGATATTTAATCATGTATTAAGTTGTATTTAAAATCATACTTTATTTCCTCTTTGGTAGCATTGGTATATTTTTAATTATCTTTAGGAATTTTATTAGTTTAGCTAACTAGTTAATTTTATTGACATATAAGTGTTCATAATACTCTCTAATCTTTTAAATCACTACATTTTCTGTAGTTGCATTTCTTTAAAATAATTCTTAATACTTTTTTTTGCCCAATCTCCCCTTTCTATGAACCAATTTTGTCATATATATTTATTTTGAGAGTTCTTTAAAAAACTAACTTTTGACATTTTTATACTCTTTTTTCTGTATTTGTTTTTTCATTCATTTTTCAATTATTTTTTGGTCTCTGTATTTGTTTCTTATTTGAACCATTAGTTACATAGGAATTACTTTTAGTTTTCTTTTAACTTTTCAGGACTATAAGTATTTAGGAGTGCTCTTCTTCATATTAACCTCTGCTTTAATTGTAGCATGGTCAGAGAGTTGGTACTGATTTGTTAAAATTTATTCAAACATATCTAATAATTTAATTCTTCATCAAATAAGATTCAGTGCTTAATGTTCACTTTAAAAAAATCTATATTCTCTAGATGGTTTGTGGAGATTTCATATGTATATCAATCAAATCATTCATATTATTTTTATTTATTTTGTTAAATATTCCATATATTCCGTATTCTTGGTCTAGTTAACTAATCACTAATTGAAAAAAATTATGGCTATATTTCACATACACTCTAGATCTGAGAATAGATAATCAAGATACTGAAGATTTTATCAGAAGGCAACTTTTAGGGGCACCTGGGTGGCTCAGTGGGTTAAAGTCTCTGCCTTCAGCTCAAGTCATGATCCAGAGTCCTGGAATCGAGCCCCACATCAGGCTCTCTGCTCAGCGGGGAGTCTGCTTCCTCCCCTCTCTCTCTCTGCCTGCCTCTCTGCCTACTTGTGATCTCTGTCTGTCAAGCAAATAAATAAAATCTTTAAAAAAAAATAAAAGCAACTTTTATAGACATTATAAACTAAATAATGAAATTTTTAAAAATTATCCCAACATCAATACTAAGTGCTTTCAGTAGAGAAGTGATATTATTTTTGTATTTTAGAGAAGTTATTTCTGCTACAATATAATAAATTTATTTATCGAAGTGCTGCTTCTATAAAATTTAATTTTTTTAAAGAAAGTTCTTGCAGTAAATAGGTTGAGTTGATGACGTTCTGCGATAGAGGCATAATAAAATAGATATTTTCAAAAGAAAGAGTCAGAGGAAGCCAGGCAAACAGTTGAAAATCTTAAAGTCAAAATGAGAAAAGTCAAAATAAGAAAAGCATAGTGTTTCGAGAAACCTAAACCTAAAAAAGACCAGCGTTGTAGAGAATATTAATTAAGAGAAAGGATGACAAGACAGAGAAGCCAATTTATGGAGGACAAGCTTATGTATGCTTTATTTTAAGTATAATGGGACCAATCAAAGAAGTTTGAAGCTCTGAATAAATATCCATAAGAGCATTGTTTTCAAAATGATACTATGGCCACAGTGTGTGATGAGAGTATCTGAGATTTGACTGGATTTAGTCGAGTAAAGCTGGGGGTAGGTAATTTAGAAAGCTTCTCATTTATCCAATACACAAATCAGTATATAGTGGCTACTACATTCAAAGAAATAGAAAGAGAAAATAATGGCAGAAAAATACCAAGTCCCTGTTTTGCATTACATCTTCATGGTACATATAAATAAATAAGTAAATAATATAACAACTAACTGTTGCAAGTATTAGGAAGAAAATAGGATTTTTTCAATACGGTTGCTTTTTTCAGTAAGGTTATTGATGAAAGCTTCTGAGAAGGTCACAGTTGAGTGGTCATCTGCACGAAGGGAGTGAGAGCCATCTGAATATTTAGGGACAGGGACTTCTAGAGGAAACAGCAAAGGTAGAGAGCCAATAAGACACTAGCCAAGGAATGAGTCGGGAGTTGCTTTTAGTAACATGTTACCAAAAATAGATGGAGAGGAAAATGTTAAAACAAACAAAAAAAGAACAGGCTGAGACTAATTGGGGTGTAGCGGAAGCCACGTCTTACTGATGTCTCCTAGGAAACAACTTCCCAAACTGAGCAGATAGAGAGATGTGCCTGTGTGAGGTTGTTAGGGCCGCCATAACAAGGTGCTCCAGATTGGGTGGCTTGAACAACAGAAGTTTGTTTTCCCACAGATCTGGAAGCTAAAAGTCCAAGATTGAGGTTCAAGAGCAACAGGGTCAATTTCTTCTGAGGCCTCTGCCTGGCTTCTAGATGGCCATCTTTTCCCTGTGTCTTTGCACGGTCTCTGCTCTGTGCCTGTGTCCAGATCTCCTACTCTTGTAAGGACACCAGCCATATTGGATTAGAGCCTACCCTAATGACCCTATTTAATCTTAATTACCTTTTTAAAGACCCTGTCTCCTAATGCAGTCACATTTTGTGGTACTGAATGGGGGTTCTAGCATCAGTATATGAGTTTTGAGGAGCACAACCCCCAAACACTTACTGAACACTCTAACAGCCATTTCCTAAGATCTGATAAATTGTATTGTGATTACGAGAGGATAGTGGGGGAAGAATTTTACGTGAGTGAAGTAGCATGTGAAAAACATAGAGATTTAGGAAATTAAGTTTTGACTAGCACACTTTGAAAAATCCAGCATGGTGCAAATCTTTCAGAGAAGTGACTAAAGGAAAATACACTGGGAAAGATATACTCAGGTGAGAGCATGACTAGGTAAGAGGTCTGGGCTTTATTGTGTATATTAAGGAGAATTACTTAGGGTTTATGAGCATGAACGTGCTATAATCAGAAGTGTGCTTCAGGTCGATTAATCTGTCAGTAATATGTAGTTTATGATCAGGTGTTAGAACATAAATCTCATTAGCGGTAGAGGTTGTTCCCACTGGAAGCACATCTAGGTGCACTAGAGGCTTAGCTAAATTCTCGTTTTGCTGTGGAACAGAGAGGAGTTTGTCAGAATTGAGTGTTTTCACAGTGACACCGTGAAGGGCCTCCTTGTATTTCTCCTACAGACTATCCTTTGTTTCTTCTGTCACAACTGGAAAATAGGCTTCCTCTCCATTACAGCTCAATTCATGGAATTTTGTAATGTTCTGTCCTTCAGCTCAAATAACCTAAGGGTAGTTAATAACTAAATACAACAAAAGGGAAATAATGAAATTTAAATATTCACTGTATATCCTGGGATTTGTTGTGATGGTATAAGCAAACATAGATACCTCCCCGCACTCAAAGCTGATCTCTAGTTATTTGTGCAAATGCAAAAAAAAAAAAAAAAAAGACAATGTGCTCATTTTCAAACCAGAATTCTTAACACTCTTAGAGATTGGTACTCAGTATTTGTAATATGCACAGACCCAAGACTCCCAAATTCCACTTTTTCCATTCCTAAACCTTAATTTAATGTTATCCATACTGTGTGTATTCAACTCATTAATCAGTCAACATTGATGTAGAGCTCTAGATTTGGAATGTTTTCTCATACACAGTTTACTCTTGAATATTCTATTGACATATCTCAATCTCTCTCCCCCTCTCCCTTTTCTATATATTTTGCAGACACCATCCACCTCCGAGTTCTCGAATCTTCCCCAGTTGGCACAGCTATTGGGAGCGTAAAAGCAACGGATGCTGACACGGGGAAAAATGCAGAAGTAGAGTACCGAATCATTGATGGCGATGGGACTGATATGTTTGACATCATAACTGAAAAGGACACACAGGAAGGCATCATAACTGTGAAAAAGGTGCCCAACCTCAGTATAAATAAGCACCTGCCCATTTAGTAAATAAAGATTTCATTATGCGCTGTCCACTCGCACATTATCCATTAGGAGACGTCAGGATCAGTCCCAATGTGATGTATGTCGTGCACAAGTATGAGAAACATAAAGCCAAAGATCTTGGACATTTTGACCAAATACTTTTGTTGGTTGAAGCGCGAAACCTGAGTTCTTACAAAGTTTAAAAGGCAAATTAATAGATGCGTGACTCTATTTCTGAGTCACCTGAATAAACCCCCCCCATAACAACATTATATTCTAAAGCAAAAAGCAGTTAATAGCTAATAACGGCAATATATCATCACAGTTGGAGGCATAAAAAGTAGCATGCCATCTATGCAGATGTATGAAGCAATACTTAGAGTTGCTAATAAAAAGAGACAGCGTATTCTGGAAGATAATTTAATTGTTCACATTTTCCCTTCTGCTACATAAATTAAACTTTTCTGCTAACATATGCTCAGTGATACAGTTTAAAGGTAACTAGTTGTTTTTTTTTTTTTTTTTTTATGGTAGAGTCAATACCACCATTATAAGGAAAAAATAAGGCCCAGGGAAAGATCCCAAAGAAATGTGCTAGAAATTCTATTGCATGAAATAACCACTGAGAACACTGAATAATGGCAAAGCTATCTGGAGATTCTGTTGCAAAAGCCAAGATACACAACCAAAGGGTTTTAAATGGACAGTGACCAACAAAGGACGATGCGGCTTCTTTGTTGTTTTTCATGCCTGGAAAGTAATAGTAATGCAAATAGAATCTACAGTTTATCAGATTAAAAAAAAAAGAAGAAGGTTGAAGGACTGTGAATCAACAATGTCTTTTTTTCTGTTAACAAAACGTACCTTTTAGAGACGTGAGGGGGAGGCGCTTGATTTTTATATTTGTGACGGTTAAACTACATCAATATTTAAGTTCCAGAATTTTGTTTCATAATGTAACCTAATTACTAAGTTTTTCTCTGTTCTCTTTACTCAAGGTTTACCTTATCTTCGGTGTTTCATACAACTGTTGAGAGTTTTTTTTTGTTTTTTATTTTATTTTATTTTATTTATTTGACAGAGATCTCAAGTAGGTAGAGAGACTGGCAGAGAGAGAAGGAAGCAGGCTCCCTGCTGAGCAGAGAGCCCAATGCAGGGCTCGATTCCAGGACTCTGGGATCATGACTTGAGCCGAAGGCAGAGGCTTTAACCCACCGAGCCACCCAGGCACCCCAACTGTTGAGAGTTTTATATTAGTTTTCAAAATTTTATAATTTATGTAGTACCATGTCATTAAACTGAATGGAAATATCACAACATAAACATAAAAAGATAACTGAATTTTTTGCTTACAAACATTAAGCAATAGCCAACACCTCAGCCCACACACATGCACACGTAAAACAACACGGTGTCGCAGTTCATTTTTTTATAACTAGTCACCACATTATAAGATGGGTTTTAATATCCTTTCCAATGGGTCCAAGATTTAAAATCTAATTTTCCTATGTTCTGAAGAATTACACATTGAATCCATAAAAAGTAAAAATTGAACCCTATCCAATATGTAAAGGTTATATTACTATTTTTTATTGCTTTTAATTATTTACACTTAATGAACAACCTGACAGAACTCAACCAGGCTTTAAAAATCACACTGTGACTTGAAAGGAACATATAATCCAATTTCCCTCACTCTAATTTGATGATTTACTTATTTATACAGCCTCTTGACTATGAGAGCAGAAGACTTTACACTCTGAAGGTCGAAGCAGAAAATACCCATGTGGATCCACGTTTTTATTACCTGGGACCATTTAAAGATACAACAATTGTAAAAATCTCTGTAGAAGATGTGGATGAACCTCCTATTTTTAGCCGATCGTCCTACCTGTTTGAAGTTCATGAAGATATTGAAGTAGGGACGATCATTGGAACTGTAATGGCAAGGGACCCAGATTCTGCTTCTAGCCCCATTAGGTAACTATGTCTTTGTTTCAGATGAAAGGATGGGAATTAAAATAAACCTAGAGATCATGAAATTCTATTTATATCATTTAATGCAGTGATATACATGAATCTCTCCTTAGCTGTACATGAATTTGAGGAGCACAGGTGTTTGAAGTAAATTGTCTCTGAATGTTTTGGGGCAAGGCATGCATAGCTTTGTCATCTGGTCCAGTTTAAATCATGAATTTTAGCCTAAAACCTAGCTGGCTTCATCTGTCTCTTTAAGGAAGGTATTTGTTCTGACCCCGGTAGAGATAAAAGGCTCTGTGTCAGCTGTGCATTTACAATGTAACCAATTCACTTTATCTGTGCTTTCAGTTAAATGAATGAAACTTAAATGATAAGTTCAGAGTCGTAACAGTTAAAAGAATATAATTACAGCACTGTCATAATGCAGTTGAATTACATTTTAGAGACTCATCTATACTCCTACCATCAAAGAAGGGAAGGTTTTGTTCACTTGTTTCTGTTTTGGCTGTATCAAAAAATATTTTTAAAAAATCAGAGCATGCCAGAAAGATCACAGTAATTTCAGTTTTGTGTGTGTGTGTGTGTGTGGTTTTTTTCTTTTGTTTTTTGATTTGCTTTCTTATGGCAGCTTAAAAATGTATGAGATATGAATAAATATACAAATGAGAAAGACTGAAAAGTTTTTATTGACATCTGTTCTATCATTTTAAAGAAATACAGAGATCTATATATAATACTGACCATCAAAATGACTGTTCATTTTAAACTGTTAGTACATCACATGTTTTGGATTTCATTCCCTTCCCTATTCTCAACAGGTTAATTTTGTCTCCTCCTTGTTCCACATGGACCAGTCAAGTAAGAGTTTAAATGATGTTTAACAATTTCCAAGCACACTCTTCTCTGATTTCTAAGAATACAGCAGCAGGATGTAGAGAATCTCTAATTTTGTATGCCTCGCGACTCTAACTCAAGTTAAAGTTAAAAGTGCTATAGTTTCTACCACGTCTTCAAGTGAAGTTATATCTTCTATATATTAAAATTACTATTTGACTTATATAATTTTATCTAAATATTTTCTTTTTGTTCACTTTTATGTGTTTTTTTTTTTTTTAATTCCAGTGCGGTTAACATACAGTGTTATATGTTTCAGATGTACAATATAGTGATTCAACAGTTCCGTATGTTAGTCAGTGCTCATCAAGACAAGTGTATTCTCAGTCTCATCACCTGTTTCACCCAATCCCCAACCAGCTCCCCTCTGGTAACCATCTGTTTGTTCTCTGTAGTTTAGAGTCTGTTTTTTTTGGTTTTTGTCTTTGTTTTTGTTTTGTTTTTTGTTTTGTTTTTTGGTTTCTCTCTGTCTCTGTCTCTCTCCTTTTCTTTGCCCATTTGTTTTGTCTCTTAAAGTCCACATATGAGTGAAATCATATGGTGTTTGTCTTCCTCTGACTTACTTTGTCTAACATTATGCTCTCTAGGTCCATCCATCCACGTAGAGCATCACAGGTTACATATATGGTAATGATATACAGCTCCCAGCTGCCAGCATGACTTCCCCATAATTGCCTCTTCCCCAGTCCATTTGTCTTCATTGAAATTGCTGTATTGCTTGGATTTTTTTTTCCCTTTGGATCTTTTATAGAACCAATATACATGTTTAATTTTACCTATTCAATACTTACCAAACATTTTCCTGGCATAGCTCCTAAAAAACTTTAGCAGGCTGTGTGCTGTGTTCCTGGTTTTAAAGTGGCCTTTTTTTGGTGAAATATAATATTTTTTAAAAAAAGAGTTCAATTTAAATCCAGTGGTGTTATAAAGTGGCAATACAAAGATACTCTTCACACAATGAAATAGATTTTACATCCTCTTATAGACTGGTGGTTATTATATGTCAAAATATGTCTGTGGATTTTTGAAACAAAAATAAAATGTTTAATCAGAATACAAATCTAAGGGAAGAATTCATTTACCTATACTATATGGAAACAGAATTAATGCTTACTAATGACAAAATCTATGCCAAAAATGTTGTCATATAATTGAATTTATGCTGACTTGATGTAGAAAATGCAATTGAATATTTTTAGGTGTTAATAATGATAAAATCAACTGATATAAAATCAGGGATAAAATAGCTTTACCAATGCAAGTATTTATGGGATAGATAATATAATACTGGGCATATTATAAATTATTTAGGTCATATTATGGATGTTAATGCGATAATCAAAGGAATTTACTTAAGTGCTTGTTCTGGAAATGATCTAAAAAGGAAAATAAAAATTAGCACACATAATTTGCCAACAGAGAATTGGAAAATATAATTACATCATGTTTGTAAAAGAACCGGGGTCTGTCTTTATCTTTAATATAATTTTGCATAATCCTCTAAATGGTGTCATTAGTTTTTAAACTAAAGTATAAGAAATAAGACAAAACACATATAAGATGATTTGACAAGGACAATAATGCTTTATATTGATTTATATATTGCAACTTCACATCAAGTTTCTGTAGAAATGAAAAAACTTATTTGCCAAAATACCAAAGAATTCAGTTGTTCTTTCTTTCATTTAACAAATATTTGTGGATCACCATATCAGATATTAACATATTTCTCAAGAAGTTCTCAGTCTGTTAGGGAAGATGACCCAGTATGAGAAATAATATTCATTGAGTGCTTAATATACTTCAAGAATGTTACTTGTTTTTTTCATGCTTGATTTCCTGGTTGAAATGTAACTCACATTTTGATATTGAAATGAATTCCTAATACAATGTGGTAAATGGTACACTTCGATACTACATTTAGAGATGAGTGGTAAAAGGTACTTTGGGGGAAGGAGACAAATAAGCTTCTATGCTAGGTAATCAGGAAACACTCAAAGGAGAAGGTAAATTTATGTTGAGTCTTTCAGAAGTAAAATAATTTTGTCAACTTGAAAGAGAATTTGTGAATTATTCCAGAGATTGTATTTTGGAAGCTTATGTGTGAAGGGTAAGACATGCAGTTTAAATGCAAAACTGAGTTTATATTGTATTAATAGAGAGGGCTAGGGCTTATTAAGGTAATTCGTTAATTACTGGTCTGTTCCAGTTAAAACTGATTTAAAATAAAAATCTAAATTAAGCAGTCCTTCAAAGTAGAATCACATTAGCTGTATTGATGGCTTAAGTTGTTCTTCTAATGCAATTTATTCAAAACCCAGCATAAGGATTATACATTTCAACTGATTTTTAGAACAGGTTTGGAACATTAAAAGAGAAAAGAGTTTTATGGCACTTAAACATTATTTTGTATTATTATTCAAAACCACAATTTAAAAATAGTATTTCATGAAGTTTTCCTAATGTAAGTGACAGTTGGGGCTTGGGAAAAGATATGCCATTACTGGATGTTACTCCCAGACTTGTCATCTTTGTTTTGCGTTACTTTTTTTTTTTTAATGGAACATTAAATATTACTTGAGGATTATGCTTGCTAACCCAAGGACTATAAAGCATTTGTAAGCCACCAGGACTGTGAAGTGGCAGGAACTGATGAGGGATATAACTATTTTAAACCTTGCCTGACAATCTCCCAAATAATGGGATTTTATCCCAACTTTAGCAACCTGATTGATAAACCTGACTTTAGAATGATATCCAACACAATGACTTTGATTTGCAGCATAGCTGGTTTCTTATACATATGCTAAGACTTTATTTTTTTTACTAAGACTTTACTTGGCACAAATGTATGAAAACTCTAACATCAACTTTTCTGTTTTTAAAACATCTTTAGTTAAAATGTATACATTTTTAAATGATATATATGGTTAATAAACTGAAGCTACATGAGTATCATACCATGGAGTTACTAAACAGCATCATAAATTGATAACATACTAGTCTGTTGTAACTAATGTTGGCTCCAATTGTATAACTATGAAAAAGACTTTGCTTCTGGGAATGCTTTTTTGCATTTGATCCTTATAGTAAATCCTTAACAGAATTTTCAGCTTCTAGGTAAGGTCAGTTGGTAATGTAACCATCTGTAATGCCAACTACTTTGTGAGAAAAAAAAAATACTTCCCAGTCAGTTGAATATGGCAATAGATAGTGATTTAATAAAGCAAATATTCAGAAGGCCATCATTTTAAATGCTGAACAAAGTGCCAGCTCATGCCTTGGGAAGAGGAGGAAGGTAGAGATTTTGGGCGGTGGGGGGGTAGGGGAGTTGGAGGAGTAGGAGGGGGTGTATCTTGTGTGTGTGTGTGTGTGTGTGTGTGTGTGATAAATCGATGAAATAGTCTTCATTCTACATCAGTATTGTATATATTCCTATGAAATTATTACATGTTACGATGTGTGTGTTTACAGTACACCATTTTCTCCTACAAACCGGTAATATTGCTATGTATTTTTCTTCTCTTTCTATGTCCAGATTTTCCTTGGATCGCCATACAGACCTTGACAGGATCTTTAACATACATTCTGGAAATGGATCCCTTTATACATCAAAGCCACTTGACCGTGAACTATCTCAATGGCACAATCTTACTGTTATAGCTGCTGAAATCAGTAAGATGAACTTTATGTATATAATATTTAACATATATTAGGTTTTATTTCATATTAAAAATAATTTCTTCTCAGCACATCTGGGTGGCTCAGTGGGTTAAAGCCTCTGCCTTCTGCTCGGGTCATGATCCCAGGCTCCTTGGGATTGAGCCCCGCATTGGGCTCTCTGCTCGACAGGGAGCCTGCTTTCTCCTCTCTCTCTCTGCCTGCCTCTGTGCCTACTTGTGATCTCTGTCTGTCAAATAAATAAATAAAATCTTTAAAAATAATAATAATAATAATTTCTTCTCATTATACACATGACTTGTAATTTTAATCTAAGGTTTTAAAAGGCTTCAAACTAATACTACACTACATATTAACTAACTTGAATTTAAGTAAAATCTTGATTAAAAAAAGAATAAAGCATTGATTTTAAGCAAAAAAAAAAAAACAAAAAAGACTTCTCAACATCTATAATTCTTTTCAATAGTTGCCCAATGTACTGAGGGATAGTTATAGGTAGACCAAATCAACATTTAATATTGACTAATAAAAATTATCTAGAATTGGACCCAA
Organism: Lontra canadensis; assembly: GCF_010015895.1. Lineage (NCBI taxonomy): Eukaryota > Metazoa > Chordata > Mammalia > Carnivora > Mustelidae > Lontra > Lontra canadensis. Next base: position 19,019,725 of record NW_022631016.1, on the reverse strand, counting down.
AGATATCCTCTTTTGGGGGGAAATATATGAATTAGATTTATTACATAGACACTATAAATATTGACTAATAAAAATTATCTAGAATCGGACCTAAAGATATCCTCTTTTGGGGGAAAATATATGAATTAGATTTATTACATAGACACTATAAATTAAAATGTGTGCTAAATGCGGGTGTGTACCATTTAACAACAAACATGTAGTTAAGTATTATTTCTTCCTCTTTACAGATGAGGAAACCAAGGTATTGGCAATAATAGCTAACATTAAGCACTCTATGCCAGGTATTATTCTAGGAATTTTATATTAATTTCCTTCTAGTAATATTCTTACTGACCTTTTTTCACAGAGAAGGAACTAAGGATCCAGAGGTCTTGGTACCTTGCCCAAAGTCACCATGCCAGAAGTAGTAAAACTGAGATTTAAAACTAATCCTTCTGTTTCCAGATCCAATACTTAATTCTACACCTAATTTACAGAATTTTATCCAAGCAATAACAGTCAGATCCAGGATTCAAAATCATATCTGTCTCTAATTGCAAAGGTTCTTGCCCATTCACAGGACTTGATGCATAATTTGTGGGGGTCATTATAAAACAAAACGTCAGACGTCTTGCTCAAAAATGACTAAGACATTTGACATGGGAATAGCAGAGTCTTAAGCATGGGGCCCTTCTTAGAGTGAAGCCCTGTACAGTGACACAGGCCTGTGCAGCCACTTTGTCCACTCAGGCAAACTTGTTCAGTCTCTACTTCCTGGGCTGTGATTTACTGGAATGAAGCAACTCTTTATTTTAAAAAGAAGCATTAATAAGGGACTGAATGATGGTGAAAAACTAAGCCTATCAATTCCAGACCTGAAATACGAAGCCGAATTCACAAACACGTATCAAGGTCAAGTTATTTGAAGCCACCGTTCCAGGATTTGGAAGGCAGAGCAATGGGGCCAAATTGCCAAAAGTCTCAGAAAAATGGAACGAGGCTGGACGGATCATTAACAATGAATTCAAAGCTTCAGGATAAAATGGTAGATTTAGCTTTCTCCTTAAATCTGGCTCTGAAATACTGATTAATTCCACCATCCAAATGACCCAGTTTTTCCATAGTGAGATATAAATAGCTGTGTCTTTTAAAGGTGACTGAAGAATTTTTTTTGTTTTTCTGTTAAGGAAGGCTTTTTTCTTTTCTTTCTTTCTTTCTTTCTTTCTTTCTTTCTTTCTTTCTTTCTTTCTTTCTTTCTTTCTTTCTCCCTATTATCTATCTCCATGTCACCACAGTTAGATGTGTCCAACAGGGTCCAATCTGATCATTCCAGCATCATGGTTGTCTGTGCTCTCTGCTTGATTCAAGATCCTAATTCAAGCCTAATGAGTTAGGAATTGCATTTTCCATTTCAGATACTTTGAGAAATTTAAGTTCTAAAGCTAGTTGAAGTAATTACAGTTCTGTAAAAAGCTAAGCCAATTATGTTCTTCTTTTTAAGAACTAAACCTATTTTTTGCCCTTAAGTGAAATCAATTTATGGAGTAACTGCTGGAAATGCCTACCTGCCAAGCCACAAGCAGTCAGAAGCCCATTATGCTGTTCTGGGCATTAAATGGATAAGGGAGAGAGGGAAACAGCATATAGGAAGTTGTTTTTACTAGATTTTAAGCACTGGGTTTGTGGTAAGTGTGCATTACACCAAGCCCTAAGCAGGGCAGAATGACGTTTAAATGTACTTCTTACCAGTGCATTTTCTACCCCTGCCTCTAACAGTTTAATTCTACCTTCCACAGCATGTATCACATCCTATGGCAAGTGCCACCTCAGGTGAATATTTTGTGCGTTACACCATGAAATAACTTCTCTTTTCCTTCTTCAAAAATATTTTTTAAATGCCATTTGGAGAATCTAAAATTAAGGTCACAATTGGATCGTAGAAATCCGTAATGAGTTCCTCTCGCCACATCTGAAAACTTGACTATAATCATTGCAATACATTCTGAGAACAGTAGAGCAAAGTTTATGACCAAAGACTCCATTATCTATGCCTAGTTCTTTGAGAGTGGAAATTCTTGCCCTAAGCAGGTAGAAAAGATTCATCTTTCCAAAGGCTGGGATTTCTAGATAATGATTTAAGCTTTTGTTTTCTTGGATAGGGCTAAGACCGTGAATAGATTGGAATGCTTTCAAGTTCTAAGGTCCTTTATTGCTGATACATTCTTTCTAGAGTAGAGTGTGCCTGCATGACTCTGAAAGAGAATCAGGTGGTACATATTCCAACTACCGTTCCCTATGATGCTTCGTGGAATGCTTTATGTTTTTACTGCAATATACCAGTAAAAAGATTAGGGTGAGCACTGTTGTTTGAACAGGTAATTCTAAGCCTAATGTTTTACACACACATTTATCCTTTAGCTTTTGATTTGAAGAGACTTTTTGAGTGATCTGTAAAGCGGGACAATCGTCATTTTGTGTCAGGGAAAGGCCTGACAGTGCAGTTTTCAGATCTGACATTGATCTGCCTCTCTTGACTTCTAGCAAGTGTTACATTGATGTCAAGACAATTGAAAGAAAATATTTTGTTTGTTTTCACTAACTCTATTAGGTGAAAAAACACATGCTAGAAAATATGGAAGAATCATACCTTCCCACTCATACCCATAGCAACGCCATAGCTCTAGTAGGTTGTGAATTCATTTGTGATGAACACTTTGTAGGTGAACCCTGGCTATTTGCAAATGGTTTAGGACTAGGTGGGTTAGAAAAAAAATGTAATAGAATTTTTCTTCTTTTTTTTTTTCTCCTTTCTCCACTGCTCCCCAAATGTATGAACTGTAGGGAAACTAGTTAACATATTTTTTTATTGTGTGAGTGCTTTGTGTAAACTGACATAGCATAAACTCTCAAGCAATGTAAGAAGATCAAAGAGGTATCACAGTGATAATAAAGATGATTTTAATAGTTGACATATGTTGAGTGTTTACCAAGGAACTAATACTTTGATAATAGCATTTGATAGTTTTCATACATTAATTGACTTAATTTTTCAAATAACGCCATAGATTAGAAGTTCTATTTTAGTTTCTAACTGGGTAAATTGAGGCATTTGAGAGATGGAGTAAATTGACTGAAGGCACACAATGAGTGAGTGGTGAATCTGGGATTTCAAGCAGCTCTGTTCTGCACCAGGGTCTGGACTCTCCAACCACCTGATGTGCTAAGAAGTAAACAATAGGCACTACATTAGCAAATGGGAAATCAGAACCTAAGAATGGAATGCACGAGGGTGATAAGACTGGAAAGGAGTGTTAGAGGATGCCTTTCCAAGATTCTCTTGAAAAAAAGAAGGCAGATAAAGACACTTCACAGGGATTTAGAATTCTGTCTGCCTTCTTCATAACGACTCAACCTTGTAACGTCCCTGCTGAGTAATCAGTTCTTCCACATTTTTAAAAGTGCTGACTTCATTATTTTACTAACAGTGTAATTACATGGAGAGAAAGGAGGAGAAATAAATTATTTTGCATGGTAATAACCTCCCTATCTCTACAAGACAATGCTTTCTTACCCTTGTATATGAAAACTCTATAGATAAAATTAGCAAGTCAGATACATTTCACAAAGGTAAATAGTACGATCCCTAACCCATGTTAGTAGAGGCTGTTTAATAAGATTGCTATTATCCCTCACTCATCTGTTATTTGTTTTGTTTTGCTTTGCTTTTAGCTACTTACCTCCTTTCTCCTTTTCCATTGATCTTCAGTTTGACTTTGCTGAAGTCCACACAGAAGCTGAACTGCACCCAAAGACTGAGCTTCGGATATCACAAAGGCTGATAAATATAACCTGAATTTACGATGTCAGGACACTCTCAGATACCAATACTAGTGCCTAGAAAAGCCCATTTGTGGAGATAATAAAATTCTGACTAATACAAGGGTGTTACCCAAGGCTAAGCTAAATAGACATTCATATTTTAAAATTCCATTTACAGATCAAGACAATTTTTAATGCATATTTTTATGTGAACACTTGGATGCTTTTGATTTCAATATTTGTAGCAAAAAAAATCATGATTATTATACTTCATGTCACTATTGAGCTAATTTTGTTATACAAAATTGAGCCTGGATTATTGAAGTGGTACAGGTTACAATTAATGAAACATTCAAGTGCTTATATTTCCTGTGAATTTCCACCGAACTTGTAAAATTATTATATATTAAAATTTCCAAAAGGGGAGTTTGGAGTAGCCATTGGACCACATTTTCGTGATTAAAGTAGTGATTTCGTGATTAAAGTAGTCAGGAGGTTAAGTTGTAATATAACAACTCCCACTTAGGAGCTAATGAGCATGGGCGAGTTAATAGTTTATTTAAAATTATTTCTTCATCCAAAAACTTTATTAAGTAAAGCTTAATATAATACTGCGAGACAAATATTTAATAAATACTTGTTCTTATTTTACATATTTGGACAGTAAAGCCACAAATACAAAATGAACTCAGTTACACTGGATTGTGCTTTTTAAAAGATTTTCCAAAATAATACTAGTTCTCTTGAGGCCAATAATAACTGAATTTACGACTCCTTAATTAGGCTCTGTAGTAATTTTCTTTATTGTATTTGCTCATTATGTTGGCAGAATGAACACAATGCTTATTTTTATGTGAGCACTTAATATCCACAAGATGCTTATATAAATTAAACCTGGTGCACAAATGGGTCTTCCTAAACAAATTTTTCTTTTCCCTTTTCTAGACAATCCCAAAGAGATGACTCGCGTGGCTGTTTTTGTGAGAATTTTGGACGTTAACGACAACGCCCCACAATTTGCTGTGTTCTATGACACTTTTGTATGTGAAAACGCGAGACCAGGGCAGGTGAGCACCCATAAGACTAAAAGCTTCGGAAGATTTTAATGGCTTATTAAATGTTTTCCATTCCCAATCTTAAGAAGAATGAGTAAACAGAGATAAAAACGCTCATATAAATCCCAGTAATATTTAAAAAAAAAAAAAAAAGGATGATATTTTTAGGGTTCCAAATGACCATATAGCTTGTTTCACATTTGTTTCGTGAAGTTCAAATGAAAGTTTAAGATATCATTGTTGCCACAAAAATCAAGATGTAGGAAGAAATAACTTTCACTTTGTAAATTTTCACAAACAAAACCAGGAAAAAAAAAAAAAAAACCCTCTGCTATTTCTCTAGGTAAATATTGATAACCACTAGAAGAGATGGGAGATGGAAGTTAGGAGAACACAGACAGATACAGGGGATCAGCAAAACATTGCATCAATATTCCAATGTATGCAAATGATTTCAAAGCAGGGCTGCAGGATTCACTCCTTAAATTTATACTTGTACTTCATCATTATAGCAACACTTAGAGTGCTTAATGACTTAGTTTTCCTCCTTTAGAACATTCTTCCTACATCAGCTTTGTTTATAACTCTTTAAGTCTTTTCCTCAGTGGACTCATTTTGTTGTTTGAAAAGCACCAGTGTATATGGCTGAAAAGAAATGCTCTTAATTGGTTTGAGTGCTATCTTCACAGAAGGGAGCTGCATGTTATAAATAATCATTGGGAATCAAATGTGTTTTATTAAAGAAAGAGGAGCCATCACAAAACTACATTGTGTTTTGACATCATTTGAAGCTCCCTATAACCATCAATGTCATTGTTACATTTTTATGCAAATTACGTTGTGGGATAACACGAATTCTTCCTTCTGAAGATTCTAACAGGAATTCAATAGCCTGTCTATTGTTTGAAATGGTGAAATTGCTGCAATTGGATTCATTTTTTTTATTTGAAAATGTTATGGAAATGTTTAATTTGGAATATTTAAATGACAAAGCTACTTCCAACCTACTTCGTAATGAAACAGTGTTTGCCCTGAAAATACCATTCCAAATAGTCCTCTGCTTGGCAGGCTCAGCATGATATAAGTTGAAGCCTTTTCTCTAAGAGATAAATTACCCACTTTACAACTGCCACATGCATTGCTCCCTCTATGGTTATTCCATTTGATTTTCAAGAGATATCTTTTCAGAGCATTTGAGTCATTTAAAATACTGATTTCCAAATGTATTCAAAGTATACAAAATAAGGGATTGTGTTTTGTTGTTTTTTTTTTTTCCCTTATGCGTCTTTAAAAAATAAAAACTAAATCTGGTTCAGTAACTTTATAATTTGGGGATTTTAGAAACCAGTTGGCATATTGCAGGAAAATAATAAAATCAAAGACAATTTTAATTTAAAAAGTAACCTATTTGGACTAACTTGATAAGAATAACATGATTAGTAATTTTTGTCTAATCGGCTGAATGTGCTATAGCTTCCCATAGTACTTATTTTTAATAAGATCAGTTTGTTAAATGTCATTTTGGTCTCCTGGCTGATAAATGGTTGCTTGAACTAAACCATTATGTACTTAGTGATGGAATTCTAGGTTGCAACAGCCTAGCAGACAAAACCAAGTGGGTTATTTGGAAAAGTCCTTCACCGAACCTTCCTTGAAATTTACGTTAACTCTGTCTCCTCTCCTTCTAGGGATGTTGTAGCTTGTTAGAACTCGTGGGTGTACTTTAGTTATTTATAGAGTATTTCAACTCACCTAATTCTCCTCTGAATTAAGTACTGTTTTATTAAAGTGGCACTTTGAGGACAGCATAGGAAATGATTCCCTCTATTTGGTGTGTGGACAAAATGAGAAGACAGATATAGTTGCCATTCCCTCTTCCTTTTCTGTCTATTATTTGCTCTAAGGGTAGGAGACTTTCCGCTTTGGAAAAGATGCAACTTAAAACTAATGTAAATTCATAGTCCCCTCTTGCGCCTGAACTAGGCTACCTAACTCCCTGTCTTTTCCACCTCAGAAAGAGCATCTTGGGAAAGGAGGGGCAGGAAGACTAGCTGTTTCATTTTTCTTTCATTTTCCCTCACGCATGTCTCACTCCTTCAGTCAATAAATTTTACTCCTTCAGTCAATATATTTCAATAATTTTTCATCTTTATGGGAAGAAAGCATGTCAGTCTCCCAGGTTTTGCAGTCTCCCCAGGGAGGACTGCTGCTTACACTTACCCACAGATTGTATCTAAGCTCTAGGCCTTTGTCAGACCCCAAATATCCTATTACATATTTCCATGGAACAATGTTTACTTACTTCCCTAACTGGTACTCTTTTCACTGAAAAAGCTAAAACATTAAAACTTAGGGACCAGTTTTCTTACTTAAATATCTTAAAATCCCATCATCATCCCACACTCCATTATGGTATGATCACTGAAAAAACCCTCAAGTTTATTTGAGATTATTTTAGAATAGCCTAGTAAAAATGCAAACCATTTATATAAGAGCTAAGGAGATTAAATATAAATGATTTATCTGTGTCTATTCTTCATATGCTCAAAATGAATACTGGACATCACCAGTGTTTTTATTTTTCCCTCATAATTGTGGCAACCTATTATATTGGAAATGAGTTAAAATGAACTTGACTCCAGGAGGATAACTTGCAAGTGTTTCTATAAAAAGACCAGGTGGTTTTATCTCCTTCATGTTGCCAACTTTTGAATTCTATTTTAGCACATACTTACATGTATATACATACACATATATGTACATATGCCTATGTATATGTTATACCCATGTATATATGGTACATATACTGAAATAAACAAATATACGCCAAAACAAAATATATTTGATCCTTGAACAACTCAGGGGCTAGTTCCTTAATAACATTTAAGAAAATATATCAGGGAATTACTAATTTTGAAACCAACAATGTTATCATCTTTTATTCAAATAACATATTAATTAAGAATTTTTGTGTAAACCATTATAACTTCTTACAGATATATGTACAGATATTTCCATTTTGTTCTCTGAAATGTATTATTTTGGTATAAATATAAACTGAAATTGTAATTTTTAATCACAGTTGAAAATGCATATTTATTATGAGACATTTTTTTTGTTTTAAAAGACCGTTAGCTCTACTTTTAAATTTCTATCATTTTGTATCTATATATGTGCTGAAATATTAATCTTAATGATATATATATAAACATAGAAATTTTATTAAGTCTACTACCTTACTTGATGTTGTCTCATTTATGTCATTTTTTCCCTTCAGCTTATTCTTAAATCACTAAAAATAAAATCTTTTAGACTGCTTGACAACAAGTCAATCAAGAATGATTTTGTAACTGAATTGAAACCTCTTAAAGGGTATTAGCTAATACTTTTTATACATTTTTCTCTTTAATTCCTTCACATATGTACCATTTTTGGTCTTGTATTGGATAGGTAAGCTATTAGCAATAAATCCTTGCTTTCTACTTAATCTTAAATTACCATTAAAACTTCATTAAATAAGTTATGTTACATTTTAAAATCTATTTTAAAATTACTCAAAGTTTAAATGATTTTTTGGGCTGCTTATTCCTAGATGATAAACATTTATCTTTGTTTGATCTAATTATATTTCTTGTATTATTTTGAAATCAGTGGCTAGAGTTGTAATTAAATAGGGAACAGCTAAAATTTATCACATTTTTATTTTTATAAGGTAATTTAAAAGAAAATTAATTGAATATAGAAAGGTTAAAATAATTCCTTATTTTTTACAATTATATAATATTTTAAACTTGAAATCTCTTTTTACAGCAACAAAACATCAGCAACAAATATTTTCATCAAGTATTGACACCCTGTTAAATAAGTCAATGTGGTAAAGCACATTCTTTTCAGTTAAGCATAAATTTCACCATTTATATATGGTATACAAATTTAGCAACTTCTGATGCTCTCTTGCAAAATTAAGATATGCAAAAAATTATATAAAATGTTGTTATACATATAAGTTAAGGACAAATTCTATATATATGAAAAAAAGTACATTAGCCATATGGTACATATATATTTATATAATATTAATCATACATGTTCAAAGTGATCTAATTATAGTAAAAGGTGTTACATCTTATGCTTTGTTACCAGATAGCTCCTTATATTGTATCTTATCCTAAAGTAAATCAGAGATGATTATAAAATAACCATTTTGCATGTTTTACATATATTGAATTAAAAATGTAATTTTATTGACAATGCAAATAAAGTAAACCGTTACTATTAAAATAGATCATAATCTTTAAGTCTTTCCTTTAAACAGTTTTGCATGATATTATCTATGAAATCTGTACATTCTTTGAATAGTTTTCACTTTTGATAAGGAGAAAAGCCATAATCACAATAGTTTTCTAAATTTTTCCTCCGTTAGATAAGCTTTTCCAGATCATTGTTTAAATACATATGTAATAACCTACTCACGTCAAATACTATATCTAAGTTAATAAGACTGCAAAGAATATAATATTGCCATTTATTATTTTGAAGAAATGGATAATATTTGGGAGAAATTGAGAAGGAAGGAGAGAGAAATAGAGACAGAAAAAAGCAGAGAGGAAGAGAGAGAGAGAGATAGAGACTTTGTTAAAGTCAAAGTAATAATTAAAAAGATGGAATAAAATAAAGATTCATGCACAAGGAAGAAAATCAATTGCCTTTAAATTTAGACAAAAGTAAATGTTAAAGAATTACATATTATAAAGCAGATTATAACCATAGATGTTTGATAAATATGCATTTTTCTTTTTTCTGCAGCTAATACAGACTATAAGCGCAGTAGACAAAGATGACCCTTTAGGTGGACAGAAATTTTTCTTCAGTTTAGCTGCTGTCAATCCAAACTTCACAGTACAAGATAATGAAGGTAAATTTTAGAACGTCATCATTATGATTTCAGATGACATTAGCAAGACCTTTTCTCCAAAGTAACAATCATTTTATGTATTAATGTACTGATCTATGTTACAAAATGTTGTTTTCATCAGACATTTAATGAGATATTAATTTCTTTCTTGACCATGTTCATTCTCTTAAATTTCAATACAATAAAGACATGAAAGAAGGTTCAATATGAGTACTAGTCAAAAGTCTGAATCTTGAAAACATTAGAAAGGCTGGAAATAATCAGACACATGGGGTAGAGAAATGAATGATTCAGTGAGATCCTTATGCAAATTTCAATGAGATTTGGCGGCAACATATTCACAAAGCCAAAAAGGCATGGGATATGAGTGAGAAGAAGTATCCATATTAGTCTGTGAGGGGTTTCACTACAAAAGCAGTTGCAAAGGTAAGATACACTATTCTTCTGTGCAATATATAAATTTTATAATATCTCTGTGATTAAAATGTACTGCTTATATTTCTTATATTCCCCAAGAGGACAAAAACATATTTAAGAGGAAAAAATATGAAAATGGTTACTATTTTTAAAAAGCTGAGCAGCTTTATTCTTTGAAAAATATACATGGCAATTATTCTAGTCTAAACAAAAGTATATAGTTAGAGCCTGTTTCCCCTTAATAAATTTATGTTAAACTAATTATATCAGCTAATCTTCCTTTAAAAAGGCATACTTATCTTAGATGAGGGTAGATATAGTTATTCTTAAAATACATTTAATAACTACTTTGGCATATTTATAATACCTCTGTAACAATATATATCCACTGGCAGAACCAGATTGCTCTATCACCTCTCGGTGGCTTTCAGAATATCAGAAAGAAGTGTAAGATAATGGATAGTTTTCCATTAACCCAGTTATTGTTTGAGGTATTTGATATGGCCGAAACTACACAATTCAGTTGAAAAGAGGGCATCCACTGGTAACATCTGTTTATTAAATCGTAGTTTCTGAAATGTCTCTTTTCCATCTGAACATCTTTTCCATCTGAACATCTGATGTTCCTCTGAACATCTAAAATAATTGCGATGTGAAAAATTGTCATAGAGTTGGCAGATAAGATACAAGATGTCCAGTTCCATTTGAATATCAGCAAAACAGCACCCATCATTTTATTTGCTCAATCTGGCATCCTAAATATAGAATTTAGATTAGACATCCCTGGTACTGATTTGACAATATTATATCTCTTTCTAAGTGCATTTTAATTTGTTTTATGTTTCTGTTAAACTGAGTCATGGATCCCAACAAACCATCTCTCAATTTTAAAAAGTAATAGAGGGGCACCTGGGTGGCTCAGTGGGTTAAAGCCTCTGCCTTCGGCTCAGGTCATGATCCCAGGATCCTGGGATCAAGCCCCACATTGGGCTTTCTGCCAAGCAGGGAGCCTGCTTCCTTTCCTCTCTCTCTGCCTGCCTCTTTGCCTACTTGTGATATCTGTCAAATAAATAAATAAAATCTTTTAAAAAAATAAAAAAATAAAATAAAAAATAATAGAGACTTGAAATAGTGTTATCTTATCACAGCATCTCACAGTTACCAAGTAAGCACCTTAAGACACATCTTAATTTATTTTTAACAAGTAGGGCCATCTTTCTATATTCAGAAGAGTTCCTGATCTTATATAAGTTACTCAAAACAAGAATCGAAGCCATATGAATATATATTTGAACTTGTCATTATATAGAGTACCACTAAAGTCAGATGGAATGAACTCACTATTGCATAACTCACTATTCCAAAGTGCATAAACTCACTGTTTTTTTTTTTTTAATTGAGTGCATTTTGAAAGAAATTCCAATGATACAGACATCACCTCATGGCTCTTCTTAAGAAAATGCCCTTGTATTTGTCTAAATGTTCATATTAGAAAACTTTAATTTTATGTTATCATTTTTAAAAATTAATTCCCTGTTTCTGTGATACCACACTTGGAGCTTTTGATTCTTAAAATTCCCATTCCTTAACTTATAGGTCAAAAGCATAACTGTATGATGACCTTCTGAATGTTTAATAAAATGATTTGAATAGGATGGTTAGTTTAGGGTAAAACTTCATTTTATTCTTCAATGTATTAAAAGTATTGTAGGCAAAAATAAGATTTAGAACCTTTTGAAAAGTTAAAAAAGAATAAGACAAGAAGATCCTAAATATACCAATATGCTAACATCTGTTGTTTCTTCTGTTGTTGATTTTAGTCATTCTGACATGTGTGAGGTGATGTCTCATTATAGTTTTGATTTGTATTTTCCTGATGATCAGTGATATTGAGCACCTTTTCATGTCTCTGTTGGCCATCTGTATGTTTCCTTTGGGAAAATATCTATTCATATCTTCTGCCCACTTTTTAATTGGTTTAGTTGGGTTTTTTGTTTTTGTTTTTGTTTTGGGGGGTTATTTGTTTCTTGGCTATTGAGTTTTGTAAATTCTTTATATATTTTAGATAACCCTTTATGTCATTTGCAAATATGTTGTCCCATTCCTTAGAAAGCTTTTTAGTTTTCTAAATTTAGATTAGATATCCCTGGTACTGTGTAGAAGATTTTAATTTTGATGAATTCCCAATAGTTTATCTTTGGTTTTGTTTCCCTGGCCTCCAGAGAAATATCTAGAAAGAAGTTGCTATGGCCAAGTTAAAGAGGTTACTGCCTGTGTTCTCCTCTAGGATTTTTATGGTTTCAGGTCTAAATAACATTTAGGTCATTTAGGTCTTTAGTCCATTTGGAATTTATTTTGGTGCTTGACATTAAAAAAAAAAAAAAAAAAGTGCTCCACTTCCATTCTTTTGCATGTCATTGTCCGGTTTTTCCAACACCATTTGTTGAAGAAACTGTCTTCTCCTCCTTGGATATTCTTTTTTTTTTTTTTTTTTTTTAAAGATTTTATTTACTTATTTGACAGAGATCACAAGTAGGCAGAGAAGCAGGCAGAGGTGGGGGGGGGGAAGCAGACTCCCTGCTGAGCAGAGAGCCTGATGCGGGGCTCGATCCCAGGACCCTGGGATCATGACCTGAGCCGAAGGCAGAGGCTTTAACTCACTGAGCCACCCAGGCACCCCCTCCTTGGATACTCTTTACTACTTTGTTACACATTAGTTGACCATATAGTTACGGTTTCATTTCTGGGTTTTCTATTCTGTTCTGTTGATGGATGTGTCTGTCTTTATGCCAGTACTGTTTGGATCACTATAGCCTTGTAATAGAAGCTGAAGTCTGGAACTATTGCATCCAGCTTTTCTTTGCCTTTTCAAGTTTGCTTTAGCTATTCGGGGTTCCATACAATTTTAGAATTGTTTGTTCTAGAGTTGTGGAAAAATGTTGGTAGTATTTTGGTAGGGATTGTATTAAATGCGCAGACTGTTTTGGGTAGTATAGACATTTTAACAATATTTGTCCTTCCAATCCATGAGCATGGAGTGTCTTTCCACTTCCTTGTGTCATCTTCAGTTTCTTTCATCAGTGTTTTATACTTTCCAGAGTACAGATCTTTCATCCTTTAGTTAGGTTTATTCCTAGGTATCTTTTGGTTTTTGAGGATTGATTCCTTAATTTAATTTTCATTATTGGTATATAGAAATGCAACAGATTTCTCTACATTGATTTTGTATCCTGCGACTTCACTAAATTCCATTATCAGTTCTAGTGGTTTTTGGGTGGAGTCTTTAGGTTTCCTTATGGAGTCTCATGCCATCTGGAAACAGTGCGAACTTTAATTCTTCCCTGCTGATTCTGATGTCTTTTATTTCTTTTGGTTGTCTGATTGCTGAGGCTTGGACTTCCAGTATTTTGTTAAATAACAGTGGTGAGAGGTGACATCCCTGTCTTGTTCTTGACCTTGGAGAAAAAGATTTCAGTTTTTCCCCATTGAGGATGATATTAGTTGTGGGCTTTTCATGTATGGCCTTCATGATATTGAGATATAGTCCCTCTAAACCTACTTTGTTGAGGGTTGTTATCAAGAGTGAGTGTTGACAAGGATGTGGAGAAAGGAGAAGCCTCTCGCACTGTTGGTGGGAATGCAAACTGCTGCACCCACCCTGGAAAACAGTATGGAGGTTCTCAGAAAGTTAAAAATAGAAGCACCCTGTGGTATAGTAATTGCGCTACTAGTTACTTATCCAAAGAACATAAAAGTACTAATTCAAAGGGATATATGCACCCCAGTGTTTATAGCGGCATTATCTACAATAGCCAAATTATGGGAACAGTCCTAGTGTCCATCAACTAATGAATGGATAAAGAGGAAATGCTATATATATATATATATATATATATATATATATATATATATATTTAGCCACCAAAAAAGAATGAAATCTTGGCCATTTGATATGACATGGGGGGAGCTTCAGAGTATTATGCTAAGCTAAATAGGTCAGTCAGAGAAAGACAAATACCGTATGATTTCACTCAGTTGTGGAATTAATAAAAAACAACACAAAGGTATAAAGGGAAAAAGAGAGAGAGGGGGGCAAACCAAGAAATAAACTCTTAACTGTTGAGAACAATCTGATGGTTATCAGAGGGGAGGTGGGTGGGTGAACAGGTCCAGTAGGTGATGGAGATTAAGGAGTGCACTTATGATGAGTACCAGGTGTTGTGTAGAAGTGATAAATTACTAAATTCTACACCTGAAATTAATATGACATTGTATGCTAACTAAAATCTAAACAAAACTTAAAGAAAATGGGAAAAACATATACCCACCATATGCATATAAATATTTATTTTAGTGTAGGTTTGAGAACGGAAGAATTATACCCTAATACTTTTTGGAAGATAAGTCAAATTTGCAAAATGCCAGGATTAAATTTATTTTTTAAATTTGCTTACGTACGTCTTATATTTTGGTAATCTTCTTTCCTAGCCTTTATAGTTAACTGATGTAGTAGAAATGACTTCTTACTAATAATTTAGGAAATTACTGCTTTATGTTCAACAACTCTACCTGCAAGAAATTTTCACCTTTTTTCCCCTGTCATATTTGATTTAACAACTGGCTGACTCACTCCTTTCCCTACATTAGCATTTTGAGCAGGCTTACCGGATTGGCTAAAGAAGACTAAGTGCATTGGACAAACAGAATAGGAAATTATCATCCATGTACATATTGATTTTTTTTTTTAAATATTGATTATAGAGGGTTAGGTGAAATCTTTTTTGTTAAAAGCACAACCTCAAAAAAATAAAAAAGTAAAAGCACAACCTCCATTGAAGGATACTAGATGTTATCAGATAAAGAAAATATCCGTAGCAATATACTATTTAGTAGGATGCTCGGGTTTTTTAAATCCTTACATCTGCCTGTGCATTTATCTAGTAGTCCGCATCAGTCGCCAGATGGGTTATAGATTGTATTCGTTTTAATGAGTAGAAATCAAAAGTTCAGAAACTTAAATAACTTGCTGGGGCACCTGGGTGTCTTGGTTGAGCGTCCCACTCTTGATTTAGGCTCAGGTCAGGATCTCGGGGTCATGGGATCGAGCCCTGCAGCAGGTCTGTGCTCAGTGTGGAGTCTGCCTGGGATTCTGTCTCTCGCTTTCCCTGCGCCCCTTCACACTCTCTCTTTCTCTCTCTGTCTGAAATAAATAAATACATAATAAATAAATAAAATACATAAATAAATAATAAATAAAATCTTTAAAAGAAATAAAGAAAAAAACTTGTTCACCATTGTTCATATATTGTGACTCTTGAAGGATTTCGAGTGTGCGATTGATTTTAAAAGTGCAACTATCTGTAAAATTTACTCATTCATATTTTTCTTCATGAGTATTGGGTTAATGTGTGTATTCTGTGTGCGTGTGTGTATGTATAAATGTATATGCATATATAAATAGAAAACATTCACTGTGATTTTTTTTCTTGGTATGCTTATTTGTGTTCTCTGAAAACTCTGAAAAACAGTATGCCATTATCCTTGCTATCCTGATAAAATGTTTACTTATAAAAATTCACCATCTTAAAAGCCTTATCTGCCGAAAACTTGGAAATCAAATAAATAAACATAGTCTGAGACTCCTCAAATTACCTCATTTATCTTATCTGTATTTTAAAATGTTGCCCTGTAGGCATGTTACAGGAAAACCGATCTTCATTTTATATTTTACATAAACATCTCTTTACTTGTCTATCAAACCACGGGGATCAGCATGAGAGAAATTGACGATCCCAAGCCATCTGTAATATGTTAAAATTTATTTTAGATAATACTGCCAGAATTTTAACCAGAAAAAATGGATTCAATAGACACGAAATAAGTACGTATCTCTTGCCTGTGGTGATCTCGGACAACGATTACCCGATTCAGAGCAGCACAGGCACGCTGACCATCCGCGTGTGCGCCTGTGACAGCCAAGGCAACATGCAGTCCTGCAGCGCAGAAGCCTTGCTCCTCCCCGCTGGCCTCAGCACGGGCGCCCTCATCGCCATTCTCCTCTGTATCATTATTCTGCTGGGTAAGCGACCTCATGGAAAACGTGATTATTTCCTGGACTGTTTGCGTTAGTGTATTTGTGGATAAGAGATTCTGTGATGAAAATAACTCCTCCCCCATTAACTCCATCAGCTAAGATAGACCTACATGAATGATGGGGTGTTGTTTATATTAAAATAGTTTATCTGATCAGATATGTATTGCCTTTCTTAAATCACGAGACTGAAAATTAGAGCTATCCAAAACATTTTTCAAGGTTACACAATTTCTGAGTGGCTCAACCAAGGCAAGGTACTTTGCTGTCCGTTATAGCTAGGTTTTCAGGAAATGTCAAGTTTATTTCCAGCTTTTTACTGGTATGATGGCTGGATGGAGCTTTTCCACTGAAATCATGTTAAAATAGCCCTTTACCTGGTTCACCTTTCCCTGAAACAATAATACTTGATTTTATAACCTGCAGCAAATTGCTTTTTAACTGCTTTTGAATGAAAAATCAGATTAAGTTTATTCTCCAGTTGCATTATCTTAAAACTATTGTGTATATTCCTATGACCCTAATCAAAAAACATTGTATCTGACATTTTAAGAAGCAGTAAAATGAACTTGGGTTTGGAGCCAATCTTAGTAAGTTTCATTAACCTCATTATTAGAACATTTTTTACTGGGTAAGATTGTTTGGCTGACAATGAACAATCTAAGGTTTAAAATCTTTACATTATGAGTTTATGTGTGTGCATGAATATATGAATTTAAGCAAATTTTTCTGAAAGACTTGAGAATAAATGTATTTTTTTTTAATGTCTTAGGGGTGGCCTATTTATTTTTTAACCACTTTGAAGGTCAAGAATACTTACCAGTTGATTAAAGCCTTATTATTATTATTAATTTTTTTTTTTTTTTGCATTAAAAATTTCCCTTGTTTGCCCTTTCACAGAAGCTTGAAGGCAGGTAGTCTGACTGTCCTGTGTTAATAAAAAAGAAAAGAAAAGCAAAGCTAAGAGCCCTCCCCATACTAATGTAATTCTCTTAGTTCAGTCCGCTGTAACCATACCATAGACTGGATGGTTTTAACCACAGAAATGTATTTCTCATAATTTTGGAGGCTGGAAAGTCCAAAATCAAGGCACTGGCGGATTCCAGATTTGGTGGGGGCATACTTCCTGGTTTCGATGTGGCTGTCTATGCTGTATCCCCATAGGACAGACAGCAATCCTCTTGTTTCTTTTCAAAGAACCACCTAATCCAATCATGACAGCTCCACGCTTTGACTTAATTACCCCCTAAGCACTCCACCACTTCCAAATACCATCACTTTGGGGATCTGGGCTTTAACATGAATTTTGAAAGGACACATTCAGTTCATAATAATAATAAATCCCATATCTTTTAAATGTTTCTTCTAAAGAAGCTAAATAAATATAACTATTTCATCATACATATACCTGTAAAATATTTTCCCTCTCTTTTCTTATTTAATTGAATTCAGATCTGTTTCCTTGAAAATTATTCTTTTCAAGGATCGTGTCCAAAATGTTTGGAAATAGTGAATGAGAGTGGGAAACTAATACAGCCAGAGAGAATTTAACATTCTCCTATCTTTTATGCTACTATCATCATGATTAGTAAAATCATTATGTTGCTATTAGTGATACCTTCTTAGGTATCAGTAGTAAGGATGTGCCATTCTTTTTCTTTTTTAAAAAAGAATTTATTTATTCATTTGACAGACAGAGATCACAAGTAGGCAGAGAGGCAGGCAGAGAGAGAGGGGGAATCAGGCTCCCCACTGAGCAGAGAGCCTGATGGGGGGCTCAATCCCAGGACCCTGAGATCATGACCTGAGCCGAAGGCAGAGGTTTAACCCACTGAGCCACCGAGGCGTCCAAGAGATGCCCTTTCTGAATGATATACATTTCTATTTGTAGATCTCCTGTTGTTTGAGATATAGCTAGCTAAGTTCCTACATGCTTTCTATAGGTAATTTAATGTAGAAATTGAAATTTACTCTTTGCAGTTACGTGACTGGGTAACTTTCTTTTTGGTCTCATGTGTGATATATATTTCTACGTAATACCCCAGAGATGGCTACACCGGTGGTGTAAATCCATCAGCAAAGCTATTTAACCAAAACCAACACTGTATTTTGTGAAGCTTGTTGCCTTTTTAATATTATACAAGGATATGCAAAATATGAGCATATTTTCATCCTCCTTAATTGTTTTACTTGAAGCCGAATTCAATTTGTGTCTATTTTTTATGTAACACCTTATGTCACTATTCAATGCAAAGTATAAATAATGTCTGTACAATAAGGAACTCACTTCAAACAGTTCTTAGAAAAATAGACAAAATATCTCGCTGCCTTTGAGCAATATCCCAGATGGCTTTAAAAATGCATTAGAAACACGGCTTGCATACCCCACCCACCCTGGCTAAGCCCTCAGCTGCCTCCGTCCTTTCCCCCCCAGCGCTGATGGAAGTACATTAACCTGAAATCCTCGCCTGTCTGGAAAACCTCAATCACTTCAATTCCTCCCCAGTACTTCCGCTTGTTATTTATGCAGTGTTTTAGACGGCTCGCTAATGAATCTCCTTTTCTTTTTTTTTTTTTTTTCTTCTTCTTTTTTTTAAGTTATAGTAGTCCTGTTTGCAGCCCTGAAAAGACAGCGAAAAAAGGAGCCTCTGATCCTGTCTAAAGAAGACATCAGAGACAACATCGTGAGCTATAACGACGAAGGTGGCGGAGAGGAGGACACGCAGGCCTTTGATATCGGCACCCTGCGGAACCCCGCGGCGATCGAGGACAAGAAGCTCCGGCGAGACATCATTCCGGAAACTTTATTTATCCCTCGGAGGACTCCCACCGCGCCGGATAACACGGACGTCCGGGATTTCATTAACGAAAGGCTCAAAGAGCACGATCTCGACCCCACAGCGCCCCCCTACGACTCCCTCGCAACCTACGCCTACGAAGGAAACGATTCGGTGGCAGAGTCTCTGAGCTCCCTGGAATCAGGTACTACGGACGGAGACCAAAACTACGATTACCTCCGGGAGTGGGGCCCTCGGTTTAATAAGCTGGCGGAGATGTACGGTGGCGGGGAGAGTGACAAGGACTCGTAACCGAGGATCTGCATTATCTATTCTATTCAAGCAAGAGGAAGTAACTTGACAGACGCCGTCTCCACTACACAATATTTGATATTCAGGAGAATTTTCCTGCCACGCAGCACAATTTTTTCCCATTTCCTTTTTAATTTGTTCATTAATTACATTAATTTTTTTTTTCCTGTAGGATGTCTCATGGAATATATACGAAATTTTATTTAATCACTTCCAAGAGCCAAAGCTATGGAAATTCAGTGTTGTCCATCTTAGAAATAAAAGATAATTTCAGAAACACGAACAGGATAGTTCTTCCTTAAGCAACCTCACGAACAAGCCGCTTCTGTTAGATACATGTCCTGCCCTTGCCAATGAAGCTTTTAAAAAGGTGAAGAAAAAAATTTAAGGCATATCCTGTTCTGTACATTAAATTAAAAAGAAAAAAAAAAGTACATGTGGTGTTAGTAGGTGTGATTTGCAACCTGGTGTACAAACGTTTGTGCAATTTCATTTCATCAAATTCTATCTGCTAATGTTTTATATTTATATTTTTGTATTTATTTTTAAAAAAAAATAAACAAGTTTTTACAACTACCTTGGCTCCAGCTTCATTTTTTTCCCTAGGAAGAAAAAAAAAAAATTTTTTTTTTAATTTGTTTGTCAGAGAGAGAGGGAGAAAGACAGCATGAACAAGGGGAACAGCAGACAGAGGGAGAAGCAAGTTCCTCAGTGAGCAAGGAACCTGATGTTGGACTCAATCCCAGGACCCTGGGATCACTGCCTAAGCCAAAGGCAGACGATTAACTGACTGAGCCACCCAGCTGTCCCATCCCTAGGAAGAAAACGTTTCTTCGTGGACTCACTATCTTGGAACAAAATGACAATGAATGCAGGTGAGGACACAAAATCATTATAATTACTATGCAGACCTCTCGCCAAATTAACAAAATCTAGGTAGAATTATTTCTCCAGTGAATTTTTGTTATGTTCTGACTTGTGGAATAATTGCCATATTAAAAGTAATAGTCATATATAGACCACTTAAAATTTATCCCGTAAGCCAATTTAAAACATGGCCATCTTTATGCTAATTATCCCAAAACATCAGCAATATAGTAATTTCATTTTTTCTACTCACTTAAGTAATAACTGAAAAAATATAACATTTTCTTATTTTTGTATGACATTTGTGCTACTGAGGGTTATAGGTAATAATAGTTTAGACAGATTTCAGACTGAAATAATCCTTTAATGGAAAATATACGTACCTCCCATGGTGACTTTGAAAATGCCTAGTAATGACAGTAATAATGCTGAATATGCCATTAAGATATAGCAATGTGATTATGTCACATTTTCAAAAATGCATTACATATTTATTTGTAATTAACTCTGTTTTTCTGTCGATGAATGATTCGATAGAGGAGGAAAAAAAATACTGGTAGTTAATTATCTGGAGTTCCTGAGATTCACAGAGGCCAACTGCCACCAACTGATCTCTTGTTTCTCAAGCTCCAAATATGATTTATTTATAAATGGAGCACTCTGTTGGGCCTGTGCTAGGAAGTCACATTCCCTGCTGAGTAATAAGCAATACCCAAGATTTGTACTTTCCAATTAGTGAAAATGCTATGCTTTTGGAGGGAGAGTACAATATTGACATATCCTTAATGCAGAATTATTTATTTCAGTCTTCTTGAATGATGTGTTTTTGCCCCGCACCTTACAGAGTGAAAAGGCACAAATTCCTCTGACTACAGACATTTTAGTTTGCATGGTAATATATTTATAAAAGAAAAACAAGGCATGTGGTCTAGTTAAAATTAGTCACATTAGAAGGACTGTCAAATCAAATTATAGTAAAACTTGACTTGTCTGACTTCTTATATTCCAAGAACCCATTCATACAACTAGAAGGCTGACTGTTAAAAGGACGGAATTTAAAGGACGGGGGGGGTGGGGGGGAAATGAAGTGAAGGGAGAGAAAACCCTCAATAGCCTAGGATAATCCATTCAAATAAAATCAACAAAAAGCGGAAAAGTTAAAAGAATGTATATCTTATGAACATTTCACATTAATTATGATTCAAAATATAATATTCATTTGATTGAAAATTAGTTTAAAAATTTCCAGTGTTAGCTATTTTTATAAATATTGCATATCAGTAATTGGAATTCTTATTTGAATATTTTTAATTATTCTCATTCAGATAATTTCAAACTGATATTAACTTGCCCTGTCACTTATTTCATCACCCACTTTAAATAAATTTAAAAATTACGGTGACAGTCTTCTCTAGTATCGTCAAATCAGGTCTCCAAAAATTATCCTGAAGGAGACTGATTAGCAAGTTTCTTTGGCAATAGAGGAACTATGTTGTATAGAAATCATTTTTTTTCTGAGTTCTGAAGCAGTCCTCAGTTACAGATATCCTATTATTTTTTTATAATGAAGGTCATATGTTAAAGTTCTTAGAGATCCTGAAAATAGAAAGTGTCCCTACAATGATTCTCATTGTTCAAACTCTCTCAGTAATCTCCCTTGTATGATTCTTTCCCAAAGAATGCCCAATACACAGATTATTCTATGTCCAATTTTTTTAATATTGGAAATGTGGAAAATGTCTCTCAGTATTGTGTCATTGATTATATCAAAACACTGTGGGCCTTTCATTTATTCATCCATTTATTCCTTCATTGATCAAATATTCCAAGCACCTATTATAAAAATCAAAGGGTGTTCTAGACCCTAGAGATGTAATAAAAAATTGTGTATAAATTTTATATGTTAATAATTCTTAGTGAAAATGGAAAAAATTGTGAAATAGTTATAAAAACACTCAGAATTTATAAAAAAAACCTAACTTCTACTGTAATTAATTTTTTAAACACAGAAGAAAATTATTGTCATTGTTTTTCATGTTTTATTCAGATAAGTGAAATAAATTGATTTATAACCTTTGGTCATTAGAAATGGTGATTAAGTCAATCAATTCTCATTGGTTTTATTTTCAACAAAATATCAAAGAAAGTTTATGGAAAGATAAATTAATGCTTTTATGCTAAGTTTTCTCTCTATATGTCAAGTAGGTACTATCACACAAATGCAGAAGTTCCAGAAATCTATTGGTAGACTTAAACATATAAATTATGAGTAATTAGATGTCTAAAATAGTCTAAAATAAAAAATGTAAAATCCCCTAAGATTTATGATTGAGAATTAGGAATATCTCGGTTCAGTGACAAATACATCTACCCAAGTATCTATATGTAATCGCTTCATTATGCCTTCACCAGCTATTACCCCGCCCCCTACTGGCCATCTGTTGCCAGACACCCGCTAACCAAAAGCTGCAGCTCCCTTGTCCCAGGAACTTGAGCCTGGGGGGCACCCATATGCAGCACTGCAACACCTGGGCAGTCTCCCTGGTAGCCACAAAGGAATCTCCCTGACTCAGATCTGCCGGAAGTGAAGCCTATTACTGAGTTTGAAATAAAGGGAACCGTTGGTCTCCTTGTGTGATCTCTCCAGCTGCTGGGACTCTCCCACTGCTTTGAAAGAATGCAGTATTGGCTCACCGAGAGCAGTTCAGAGCTTCCACTTGGTCACCGAGTTATCCTGCAGGTTGTAAATAGTATAAGACAGTAGCATCTAGTTGCAAGGGCTGTCTTCTCCCTTTTACTACAACGTTACGCCCAAGGTCAAGACTTTGCGATCTTTCTGGACCCTACTTTTTCTTGTAAATCCCACACTCAAGAAGTTGAATTCATTTCATTTTTAAAACATACACAGGATTCCACCACTTCTCACCATTACCATTATTCTGCACTAAACCTCCAAACTCTCAATTACTAGAGCAATTAACTTCCTACTTGGTCTCTCTGTTGTCACCTTCCCCACTCACACTCCCCTGTCAGCACTGAGGTCTACAAAATATTTTCAAAATAAATTTCACATTTGGTTGCTCCCTGGTTCTAAACTCTACTCTTCCCTCATCTTAACTCAGAGTCAAAGGCAAAATTCTTATAATATCTTTAAAGCCTCTGCAAAGCCCTTTGATCTCTACTCCCATTTATTCACTGACTCTTTGCTCTTTCTTCTCGTCTTCATGAGTTTGCTCCGGGGATTTCTCCTCCATAGCTTGTGTCCCTACCTTTTTCAAGTTCTTTACCAAGTCACAATTTTAAAAATCTTTATTAAATGTTATTTTTAAATTGAGGTATTCCCCTATCCAAACTACTTGAGAGTTGTAGACTGTCCTATTGCTTATATTGCACGTGTTCTCCCTAACACTACTACGTTTTTAACATGTTCTATGACTTACTTGTTAAGTATGATTACATTCTATCTATCTCAAATAGAACGTAAAATTCATGAAAGCATGGATTTTGTGTTTTATTCATTACGATGCTCAATAGACAGAATTATGTCTGTTTAGGTGCTCAATTAACATTTGTTGGAAGGATTAATAAATATTGTACTATTTGGATTTATCACACATTATACTTAATTTTACATGTACGTATATAGATATACACATTCTTTGCATCTGATATTTCTTCCTTCTTTAGATAGTGAACTTCTTAAAATTATAAGCGGAATCTCAGTGACTTTCTCGATCATTTACTAGAAAACTTTTTGTTTCCAGACTCGTTCTATACTGGGCCATCATTTTTTTTTTTAAGATTTATTTTTTATTTATTTGACAGAGAGAGAAATCAGAAGTAGGCAGAGAGGCAGGCAGAGAGAGAGAGGAGGAAGCAGGCTCCCTGCCCAGCAGAAAGCCCGATGCGGGGCTCGATCCCAGAACCCTGAGATCATGACCCGAGCCAAAGGCAGAGGCTCAACCCACTGAGCCACTCAGGTGCCCCTGGGCCATCATTTTAAAGATAAATGTTAATTAGCCAATGATTATTTTGGCTAATTGCTTTAGGAAAGCAGAGACAAATCTTCAAGGACACACAAATCTGAGAAAGGCAAAACATTGTTTCAAATGAAGTCACATTGCAAATGTATTTGGAACATTTGTGAAGTACCAAAAATTATGATAGTGGGAATTGACATAAAATAAAATAAGTGCTAGAAACACAGATGACTACTTTTTCAGGTTTTGTTTTGATATCATTGGGGTCCGTGTCACAATTTGGGGGACTTTAATAGTGCTGTGAAAAAGACAAAGGGACTGTTGATCAGGGAAGGTTTTGAGGAAGATTATGATGAAAAAGAATGTTGAAGTGGAACAGAAGACTCTATTTTCTTGATCACTTTTAGAAAATTTCACATGTTGGAATTGCCAAAAACATATGGAGTTACTCATATGCAATGAGGACAGCCTTCAAACTTACTTGAGTGGGGGCTCTAGACACAACCTTGAATCAGGAACCCACAACAAAACCAAGGAAACAATCCAAAAGAACTGATATGAATGAGTAAAAATGCTTGGAAGCAAAGTGCCCTGATGGTTAAAAAAAAAAAAAAAAAGGTATGCACATATATACCTTTTTATATAATATTCCAAACCAAAGCCAGCAAAACAATATATGTAATATATAGTTTATATCTATCTATCTAATTATATATACATTTTTTTATTTTAGTCTACTGAAACATTTATTATACATACTATAGTTTGCATTCAATACCTCTGATAATTTCACTATTTCTTTAAGGCTACAAATATAGTATTTATCTCTATGCTGAATGAACTATTTCATTTTCAGACATGGAACTCAACTAAGGAAAAGAAGAGGGGGAAAAAAGCGCTTTTCACAATTCTAATTAGTAAGAGTAAAACCAAAAAAAAGGCAAATAAAGATAATTTGTTCAACCCTATTTTCTACTATTATTATAAATGGGATTATTTTAAAGTATGCATAAAGTAGCACAATGAGCAGTCTTTATTAAATTAAGGGATTTGTATAAGAAAGGATTAACAATCACTAAGAGCATAATAGGAAACTGGTAGACAGTTTGCAAAAACTCTTTTCCAGCTGTGGAATTATCCTGAATTTGGAACATGACATTTACAACTCCACAGGAAGGATTGCACGGCAACTTCATTCCCAAATTTATCTGAATAAACCTCCTACACAATGTGAAATATTTAGAAGCCTTCCTAAGACTTTTGCCATGATCTTTGCCTCTCTCCTTTCATAGTCAAAAGGATTTTAAATGAGTTTATTAAACCAATGGGTAAAATCCATGCCATTGTGTTACTGTTTATATTTATTTCCACTATCCTTATTACTAATATAGCCTAAAATAAGTCTTTCCTAAATAGTTTTGTTAATGTCAATGCATCTTTGTAAAGAACAGCCAAGCTTAGTGGTTGATTTTACTTCTGGCATACTTTCCTTTTAGAAAAGCAAGACTTTAGTATTGCAAATTATTTGTTTGAAATTATTATTTTTTTCCAGCTTTCTTGAAACATAATTGACATATAACATTGTATAAGATTAAGGTGTACAATGTAATGATTTGAGATATACATATATATACACATCTTAGCTGCATAGATTTCGTATTTCTATTTCTTCAAAGAAATTTTATTATAGGCAGAATTTGATTCTACATTTATAATAATCCTGAGCATAGAAAAGTTTCATTCAAAAGTGTGTAGGTACTTCAGTAGCCAACGCGTGGAACATTCTCTTGGCAGATCTATATAATTTAAGTTAAAGCAATTCCTTGATTTTTCGGTTTCATTTGATTAAACACTTATACCTGATAAAATGCAAGTCCTGAACAGTACAGGGGACACCTAAGCAGGTACTACACAAATACTTGTTGAGTGATTGATTAATCTTGGCATTCTAATACTTTGTTTTCTAATTTTGGCACTATGGAAAATGTCAGGTTCCATGCCTTCCCTACCCTCAACCAAAAAGGCAACATGTTTCATTCATATTTGAAAAAGCATATTCTAGAAATGTCACAGTAACCTTTTCAGATGACAGTCTCTGCCTAGGAATTCTTGACAGCAGCTATGCACAATTATGCCAACCATATATTGAAACGTTCTTACATCATCTTCCTAAAAGTGATAGCTTGAGCAGACAGCATTTAGATAACTGGATGGAAGGAAACCCAAACTTGATGCACTCTTTTATAAACTTTATTTTTGAGACAGGAACGGAAAAAAAGTGAAATTCAATTTTTAGTTTATTTTTTGGCAAAGAGGTTAACTTAAGTTATTTAAAGATAATCACGTTGTATCTCAGGTTCCCTATCTGTGAAGCTAAAATCTCAGTGCATTACTAATACAGAATATCAAACACAGTTAATTTTAATCTTTTTTTAAAATTTTGTATCTTGATACATTCATCAGAATGGACTTTATTTTTCTTTTTATTTTTTTAAGATTTTATTTCTTATTTATTTGATCGAGAGAGAGAGAAAATACACAAGAACCAGATGGGGGAGGGGCAGAGGGAGAAGCAGGCTATCCGCTGAACAAGGAGCCTGATATGATGCAGGGCTCAACCCCAGGACCCTGGGATCACAGTTTGAGCCAAAAGCAGATGCTTAAATGACTAAGCCCCCCAGGCGCCCCTAGTATATACTTTAAAATTTTGTTGAAAAGTAGGAAAAATAAGGACAAATAGAAAGGCTAGTCTCCGAATCACTTAAAACGCAATGGTGCATTTTTACAATGGTAAATTAAGTACTAACTGGTAAATTAAGTACATAAAATGTACTTAAAATGTCAGTGATTAACAGTATCTTTGATGTGTATGCTTGGAAAACTTGTACATAGAATTGTAAGGCTGTGTCCCATTTACCGTAATAGTAATGATCACGATGACAGAGATGATGATGATGATGATAGCTTACGTACACATATGCCTATTAAAATGTCAAGAACTGCTCCAAGTGTCTAACATATACTAACACATTTAATCGTCATAATGACTCCGTGAGGTGATTACAGTTAGTATCTCCATTTGACATATTAGAAAAATATAAGTGAGAATTACGTAAAACTGTTCAAGGTTGTACGTTTTTTACAAAGTGGAGCGGGGGACACATGTGACTGGACTCTTGAGGTAGTCCTTTTAAACCCAAGTTTACTATTGGTGAAGATGAAATAATCAACCTTGATATCTTACGTAGTGATGATAGTAAGATTTCTTTCAGCAGGGTTATGGAGAATAAACTTTCTAATAACAGGAAAATGTAGTAGTTTGTAACCACACCCATTTGGCCTGAAATTCACTGCTGAATTGTCTGGGCCCGTAAAGTCTGTATGATCATGCTTTCCAAGCAATTTCATGGGGCTTTGTCCCCTTGCACTCTCTGATATGAGAGCTGTATTGTACAATACATCTTCAAGTGTGTGGCCAGTGTGTGGAAAAAATCAAGATGGTGAGGGGAGCAGTTTTCGGTAAGAGGATGTGAACGATGTCCGTTCTAATGTCAAAGACGTTAAGGTTCCCTGTAAGTACGGGGAGACTGGTAGTTGGTGTGGGAGGTTGGAAAATCTGAGGACCAGATCTGTGTTAAAGCTTGGGATAAAATATCTCTCCATTTGGGGGACACTGATTGTTTAAAAACTTAAGGAGCATATCTTGGAGTAGACGGTTATGCCTCTCTGTAAATCCAGCTGTTTGGGGCTGGTGAGCTCGATGGAAATGCCATGAGATTCCCTATGCTACAGCCCACGATGGAACAACTTGGAGAGGAAGTAAGAACTTTAACCTAGATGTGTAGCATCTAGTGGGCCTAAACAGAAGAGCACATATCTGATTAAGAAAGAGTTTACATGATGGGAAGCAGCGTTTCTGGAGGACGCTGTCCCAGGAATCCCAGCGAAGTATAAATGATTGTAGCTGCATACCTACTCATTGCACTGGAGGGTGCAGTGGTCCAATAAAATCAGTAAGCCTTGTAGCATAAGGTCTGTTGCCTAGGGGCACGTGTCCCTACCTGGGAGCCTTCTAGAATTTTATTTGGGACCAAAAGGGGGGATAATTTCACTACTTTGGCTAGAGCCAGGGTGAGGAGGTGATATACCCCTGTATGCCCAGTCAGTGAGTGCTGTTACTCCACGTTACCTGATGCAACGTGGGTCTGCTAATAGAGAATGGCATCTTGGGGTGGGGCCTGGGGGTGAGGATTGTTCTGTATCTGGAGTTGTGACTGATACTCTAGGCGGTGGCTCATGTGGGGCCTTGAACAGGCATGCAATTTGAATCAGTCTGCAATGTTAACATAATGTGCTTCCGGTGTTTGTTGGCGTGTGTGCACAAACAGGAGTGATCATAGTCAACATATGTGAGTTGTCTATCTCTTTGCAAATGGAGACACCCCAGAGAGACTTTCTTTGAATCATGACATTATTATTTTGTCATTGTCCAGACCAAACTGTGAGCCTATTGGCTACCATCCATGAATCAATAAAAATGCCTGCCCTTTGCAGCTTTAATTTTATGGCCTGTTATAGAGCCAAGCCCACTGCCACTGATCTATCAGATGGACCCAGACAGGAGAGGCCTCCTGGACTAGGGATATGCCACTAGCAGGATGAAATGATGCACCCTTCTAGCATGCTGCACTGTGGACAACGGTGGTGCTGCCATTTTTGAAGAATACTGACTCCCCTCCCATGTCAGTCAGTTGGTCCCCAGGAGTCCTCCTGTCTGCCAGTGGGGCCATTCCTGAGGGTACCAGTAGATGCACCTTAATGTCAGTGGGCAGGAACCTGAGCATGGGGGATGCTACATTGTTGCATTATCTAGAAAGGCCCTTGATATCCAATTTCACCCTTTCCTGAAGGTACCCCATCCCCTTTGAACAGTGAGACCTCAGTTGCCAGGCTAAGACTGTCAAGGCAGAATGGGGACTTGTGTGAAGCAGTATGAGCTGTGAGCCTGAGAGTGCCTCTGCCTCTTAAAGGGTCCAGGGAGCTCTCACACTTTGCTGCTTGAGTGGCATGTACTTGGCTGCTCTCTGGGGCAGGCGTTGGATCCCAAACCCCATGGGCAGCCAGATGGAATCACACATCTCCATGAGATGTCACCTGTGACTCAACTCAGAAATCTGAGCCCCAAGGGCCTAGAGCAGTGCCTGCTGAGTGACTCGCTGGGCTATCTTCAAGGGAGTTCATTGAAATTCTCTCCAATGGCAAGACACTGATTTGCATATAAGAGCAGAAGTAGCCTGAAGTGGACTGGACAAGTGTGGAACTTGATGCCTCTGAACAGTAAAGGGACCTAATATGTGCCGTGCCTACTGCACAGCTTGATTGTGAGCTGATGTCTTACAGGGACAGGAATCGCAGGCCTGAGCTCAATGAGTCCCTTGAAGTCAAGAGGACCTCAGCAGCTGGTCCTTTGATCTTATGTGGGGCAGTGGCTGTAACTTTTGTGTTGCTCAGAGATGGACTGGAATGTCTCAAGACACTGGTTTGACTCAGACTCAGCTGATTTCCTCTCCAGGGTGCCCCTGTCGACCTCACTGGGATTGGGGTCCTAGTGTCATGGCGACAGGATCTTGAGGACTGGCCCCTAGGCCTTAAGAATGTAGAACCAGAGTGTTGGCGCATTGTTCTGCTGTGGCACAGAGGAATGCCCAGTCCTTCCATGGGCATTTTCGGTTTAGTAAGAAGCTTTTTAATTCCTGGAGAGCCTTAGGGGGAGCTGTGGCTATGTGCTTCAGCCATTTGTATTTAGCCATTCGAATCATTTGCAGCAGGGCACCTGGGTGGCTCAGTGGGTTAAGCCTCTGCCTTCATGTCAGGTCATGATCTCAGGGTCCTGGGATCATGAGTCCTGCATCGGGCTCTCTGCTCAGCAGGGAGCCTGCTTCCCTCTCTCTCTCTGCCTGCCTCTCTGCCTGCTTGTGATCTCTCTCTGTCAAATAAATAAATAAAATTTTTTAAAAAAGTCTTAAAAAAAAAAAAGAATCATTTGCATTTAAAAGACATGCCCCCAACCCCCATCCCCCGCCAAGGTCTATCCCAATTGTGACTCCATCTATCCAATTCTGTTGGTGAAGCCAATTGTTGTGACTTTGTAAACTAAATAACATTTGTTAAGTAAAGTCTTGAAGTCTTGAAGTGTCCAGTCAGGGTACAACAAGGGAGAGTGAAATAAAGAAGTTTAATTCATGGGTTCTGGAGGAGGTACACAGCCTGCCTTGAGGGGCCATAAAAGGTCAAGACAGGGTATAGGCAGAAGGAATGGGGCAGGATCCCAGATATATGCTTTTAGTTGGGTCCACAAAGCAAGTGCTTTGTGGTTCCTGGGCTAAGACCAGATTGGTCAACTCAGATCAAAGGAATCAGGTCTCGTTGAGCTTCTTGGGTGCCCTATACAGGGGGCACATGAGGGGAAGACCCTGGAGAGAGAGAAAAAAAAAAAATGCTTATCACAGGTAGTTCGGAGTGTCATAGCAGGAACTTGCATACACTTGTGACTCATGGGCGGGGCTGGGGTAGTTCAAGGCCCCTTCAGGCTATACAAACTAGATGCCAAGGCAGTAATCTTATGGAGTAGACCAGTTACCCTCTCAACCAGGGGCACTACCTGAGTTTTTGTCTTTTTAAAATGTTGCTTCTGAATCTATTTTTGGTGGAATATAAAATCCTTGGCGTTTGTTTCCTGAGTTTCTTGAAAGTCTGCTATCTCATTGCCCAGTTTTATTATGTAGCATTTAAAAAAATCTAACGCCATTGGAATTTCACTGATTTCTATGTAGTTCGGTATTTTTAGTGTTTTCACAGATCGTTTTTCTTTGTTTTAAGGTCTAAAACTTTAACTAAAATATATCTTAGGGTTGATTTTTTGCAGCCTTGTTTTTCCAAGGTATGTGGTAGGCAATATTTCAATATTTCAAATTTCAATAGATATATTTAAAGTTTTAAAAACCATTTCCAGGGATGCCTGGGTGGCTCAGTGGGTTCAAGCCTTTGCCTTCGGCTCAGGTCATGATCCCAGGGTCCTCAGATCCAGCCCTAGGTCAGGCTTTCTGCTCAGCAGGGCCCCTGCTTCCCTTCTCTTTCTGCCTGACTCTCTGCCTACTTGTGATCTCTGTCTGTCAAATACATAAATAAAATCTTTAAAAAATAATAATAAAAACCATTTCCACAATATTTTTTGACGTTGTGGTTTTTTTGTATTCCTTGCTTGTTTTGCTTTCTTCATCAAGAACTTCAAGTACATGGATAATGGACTTTATTTGCCTGTCCTCTATTTCAATCACTTTTACTTCTGACACTTCCACTTCTTTATTTCATTTTTATTTCTATTTGTTTCCTTTCATAACTTTGCTTTATTAGATATCATCCTAATCTATTTTAATTTGTCATATTTGTATACTATCTTTTATTTTTGACATATATTTTTTCTTTTTCTTGACTTATTGAATCCAATCAAATCTCTTTGCATCTATCTTTCTTTTTGTGTATTTTTCATAATTTGAATATTTTATTTTGTGGGATTTTTGTTACTTTTTAAAAACTCAGAATGTTTATTTTGGGTATTTATGTAGATGTTTGATTTGGATATTAGTATTAGTAAAATTTACTATTGGGGTGTGTGTGTGTGTGTGTGTGTGTGTGTGTGCGCGCACACTCATGTATTGTTGGGTGTGTACAGGTTTTCCTATAGCCTCAAATAATTTCTCAATCACTACGGTTTTAGGCACTATACAAACTTTAGCCTGCAATTGTCTGTTGTAGTCGATAAGCATTTTGAAAATGATGCATGCTGGGAAGTAGCTTCGGAAAAACAAGAAGGAACACACTGATATACTTTGCTTTACACATTGCTGGTACCTAATTATCCATATGAACTCCAGGACTCTCTCATTCTGTACTAGTCTTAGTGAGCCAACTGTAGGATAAGATACCTCTTGGTCAGTTTGCAAAAGAACGATAACACAGGTAATATAATTTTCCCAGGCTGTTCTATCATAATGTGTGTCCTCTTGTCTTCACCCACACAAAGGTAGTGGCTTCTCCAATGTTGGGTTCCATTCCTCCCATTCCTTCAAGAAAGGCTCTTTATATATTCCTACAAAGTTTTCAGCATTTTGTGGTATTGGTAAAGCCAGTTCTATCAATCTTAGTCCCTCTTGTGGGTTGAAGGTAGAGTCTGGGAGCCAAAGTGTGTTTTTCCCTTGGTCAAAAGCTTGGTTTTTGGCTCAAGTCTTTCTTAACACTCTATTGTCTTATGTCTTAGTTTATATATCTTCTCAATTACTTGAGAAAAGAGGATTTGAAATTATAGGTAAAGAATAAAATTAAAGGAAATATTAGTTAATACTCTTTCTTTTTTTGTTATGAAAAAAAAGAAGCAGACTTATATTTACTTACTAAGGCTTTAAGTATGTTTATAATTAAGACTGCAATTATTAAGAATATTTTAGGATTGTCTCACAAGGAAGGCAGAAAAGCCCCAACTTTATTCTGTTATTATAAATAGCAAAAAAACCCCCAAACAAACCAAAAACAAACAACTGCTCTTTAAGAAATAATATGTTAAGAATACAAACAAAATTTATCTGCTTAAAATGATCTGCATGAATCACCAACATATTAAAAATAAGCTTTACCTTGGTGTGACAATAATGATGATAATATCTAAGTATGTAAACATGCTTTTTAAGATGATATTCAAATGAACTTTTCAAAATATGGTTGACTAACTAAAGAAGATCAAGCTTTAAAATGTATTTAAATGTATATTGAATTTTCTTGCTTGTTCTTAACCATCTTTTTAAATATTTACTGGTGTATCCTGGGAGACATAACACCTATGTTACATATATACACCCACCTGTATATGTGTATACACAGTCATACAAATATATATGCATATCGCCGTATAATGTTGTTATATGTATAGATAATAAAACTGTCATATACTACATGTAATTTTATATTCATATAAGTATATAGATATTATTATATTTTTATATATAATATTTCCTTGTAGCTGTTTTTTATTATAGTTCAGTAGTTATAGATTAAATTATTTTGTTTTCAGGTGGACTCTTGTTTTTTGTTTTTTGGTTGTTTTTTTTTTTAATAAGATGTGTTTTAAGTATAGAATTTGGGGGGTTTTGCCAAATACGTGAAGATGCAGTCTCCATCCCAATTAACCTTAAAACATTTTCATTACTACTGTATGTTTCTCAGGTCCTATGTCAGTAAATACACACTCTCAAGTCCTCCAGTGCAAAACAAATTTCTGACTTCTCACCATTACTTAGTTCTGCCTGTCTAGAACTTAATATAAATGGAATCGTGCTATATGTACTATGTTGTAACTGGCTTCTTTCACTTACCACAGAGTTTTGAAATTCATCGATGTCTCTGCATATATCAGTTGCTTGTCCATTTTATTACTGGATATGAATTGTTTGAACGCCTCAATTTCTTTATCCATTAGTGGATAAAGACATTAATGGATATTAGTGTCATTTCCCTTTTGGTTACTATGAATGAAGCTTTGGGAATAATCTCTTGGGAGTAATTGCTGAGTCATATGCTTAGTGGATTGGAATTGATGCATCATATTATAGGTCTTCTTTACAAGAAACTGCCAAACTATGTTCTGCTGTGACTGTAATATCTTATACTCCCAGCAGAAATGTGTATGGAATTCAATAGCACTCATTCTCACTAACATGGTAGCATCAGACTTTAATTTTTATCATTAAAGTGAATATAAAGTGCTTTTTCACGATGGTTTTAATTTGCATCCCTGATGACAAATATTTTGAGTATCCTTTCATGGGATTCAGAAGACTTTTGCTCATCTTATAAACTGTTACTCTTTATAATTGAATTATAGATGTGCACACATGTGCAAACACAGACATAGATAATTCTGGATTCAAGTATGTTGACAGCTTCACATCTATTAAGTGTTTCCTGCTAATTAGTCGATTACCCTTCCATTTTATCAATATTTTGAGCAGCAGAAGTGTATAATTTTGATAAAGTCAATTTATTCTCTTTTTCTTCCATATTTAATTATTTTTGTATTTTTATAAATCTTTACCTACTTAGAGGTTGCAAAGATAACATCCGAAGTTTGCTTCTGAAGCTTATAGATTGAACTTTTACACTCAGCTCAATTACCCATTTCAACTTAATTTTTATGAATCATTTGAGGTAGGGATGTTGATTTATTTTCCCTGATATGTATTTTCAGTTGTTTCAGAACATCTGTTGAAGAGAAAAACCTTTTGCCAGTTAATTACCTTTGTACTTGCATTAAAATTTAATTGATTATGTCTGTTTATGTCTATTTCTGGACTCTGTTCTATTGATCTATTTGCTACCACTACATTCTAACTATTTATACTAACTATGGTGTTAAAATTAAGCACCATAACTCTTCTCTTTTGGTACTTTACATTTGTGTGTCCATTTTAGAATCAATTTGTCAATTTCTGTAAGAAAGCCTCTTGAGTTATTTACAGGGAAGGATATTGAATTTGTATATTGTTTTTGAGAAGATTATGTATTAATAGTATTTAAATCCCTTAAATTTGTGATATAAAACTATCTCTCCATTTATTTAGATTTTCTTTAATTTCTCTCTGCTCTATTTTATAGTTTTCATTATAATGGGATTATCATATTTATTGCCAGATAATATATTTTTTAGTTTAAAAATTAAGTTAAATTATTTTTGTTAAGATTTTATTTATTTATTTGACAGGGAAGAGATCAGAAGTAGGCAGAGAGGCAGGCAGAGAGAGAGGGAATCAGGCTCCCTGCTGAGCAGAGAGCCTGATGCGGGCTCTATCCCAGGACCCTAAGATCATAACCTGAGCCAAAGGCAGAGGCTTAACTCACTGAGCCACCCAGGTACCCCTCAAATTAAGTTAAATTAAAATTAAATTGTTGTGAGTGCTGTTGTTTTTCAACTGATAATTTCCAATAGTTTACTTGTATACTAAAATATAATTAACTTTCATATTGATTTGAAGCCTATGATCTTGATAAATTTGCTTATTAATAATCTTAATTTTCCCCCAGATTAACTAGTATTTTATATAAATGTAATTATGTTTTCTGCCAAATTTTTAAAATTCTGTTCTTATCAGAACTATTTTTTTCTTTCTTTTTTGCACAATATTGAATAGAAATGAGAGCAGACAGCCTTGCTTTGTTTTCAATCAGCTTAAGGAAATTATAGTCTGTTTACTAAGTATTATGCTAGCTATAGGTTTTCCATGGAATATTTTATCATGTTAAAGATGTTTCCTTCGTAACTATGTCACTGAAAGTGTTTATTACAACTGGGTATTGCATTTTGTTAAATGTCTTGTCTACATCTATTAAGATGATCATATCGATTTTATTCTTTATTCTGTTAATATGGTAAATTACACTGACTTATTTTAAATGTTGAACACATTATTCTAAATCATTTACAGATGTCAACTTATTCAATCCCCCTACCATCTCAGTGAAAAAGGCACTGTTAATTTATCCAAGGTCACTGAGATAATAATAATTTGCCAAAATAAGATTTGACACTGTAAATTTAACACTGTAAGTTGAATCTATGCTCTTAACCACTACCATATTTATCAATCTTTCCTAATCAGTCAAATACATACTATAATTTAGTACTCTCACAGAAAATATATACAATTCAAATCTATATTACATGTAAATTTGTATAAACATTTTGCAACTTTCGAATAATACAAAAACTTTTTTTCTAAAATCTCTAAGTTGAGTATTCAGTGAATCAAAGTGTCTAATCTCTATTACCTTCTTGAACAAGAAATAACAAATGTTTCTCCTTGGCAGATATCCTTGTTTCTGTCAATGTCACTTGGTTTAATGATAAGACAAACATTAATATTTGAAGACTCACTGCCTGTTTGGCAAGCATTTAAACATTCATTAAAAATGAATACATTTTTAAAACCTAATGATGGTCATTTTTTCAATGTGGAAATTTAAAAATTGTAACAGGTTATCCTCCTGAGATTTGTATTGAATTTTTTAGATCCTCAGGCCTGTTACGTACTATATTATGTGAACTCATTTTTTTTCTTTGATAATAGTAATGTCAAAAATGCCAGAAGAATTTATAAAATAAAAAACTGAAACAAGTAATATATTTGTATTTTCATACTGAATGAAAAAATTTTTAAGGCTTTCTCCTATATTAATCTTAACCATTCAGGGATATTAACTGCAGTAGTATGTAGTTATTTTAAGGGTTTTTAAAATACAATTAAAGTATATTTATTTCTATAATAAATGATATTTTACCTTGTATAGAATGTTATTTCAAAGTAAAACAATATGCATTATTTTATTTGCTCTCTAATCATTCCTATAACTGGTAGATTCTGTCGCATACTTATTTCGTTAGCAATATTTCACAGGCACTGGCCTTCTGCTGATTTTGAGGTATTCCCTACTGATTCCCTTTCCTGAGTAATTTTTATCAGTCCTAAACCCTTAAGGATGAGTTACAAATCAACTGATTTTTGGACGTCACCAAGTGTTGGTCCCAATTTCCTTAAGAATTCTGTTCACAGGTCATGGTTTCAAAGACAGAATAAACCCGTGACCAGGCAGTCCCTACCTCCAGTCAAATTCTCCTGCTGACTTCTGCCATCCTGCAGCTGTTCCCAATAGGAAGCACCCTGGACGAGGGCACTGTGCTGCTCCCCATCTGCCAAGTACTACTTCAATGTTGAGGGTCGGAAGTCTCTCTTCCCGTGTGGTGCTCAGATAAGAGCTTCTGCCAAACTAGATCAGGGCTCCCACATCAGAAGTCATAAGCAAACTGTAATTTCATTCACTGGTATCCAGCCATAGACTAGCGTGGTGGACTCTAAAAAGATACTGGCAATACTCATATATTATATGTTCCTGGGACTACGTGTGTGTGTGTGTGTGTGTGCATGCGCGTGCATACACACATATATATATACATTCCCCCCCCCCCAGGAACAAGAGTTCTGTAGTAACTCAGTTTTGATATTTGACATAAGTCACCATCCTATACCAAAACCTTTCTCAGGTGAGTGGACCTTTGCAAGGACACTTGTTCTCTTTTTCTAGATGTGACTTCATTTGGGGTCTACTTAACATCTGCTTTAAGAAAACAATATTTCTGGTGGATTAGAGATCAAAATGCCTGGTTTTACCTGGAGATTGTGAAAGTTTCATTAGAAAAGAGAAAGAGAGAGAGGGAAGTGGGCTCTAGCTGAATAGTGTATGAGAGTTCTCCTAGCTAACAAAAGTGGTGAAGCCTGATGAAAATTCATAATGACATCACTATTTTAGAAGGCAGTTTGGTCTTTTTTTTTTTTTAATAAAACTAAATATACTCTTAGCATCCTGCAATCATGCCCTTGGTATTTATTCAAGCAAGCTGAAACACATGTCCATACAAAAACCTGCATATGGATGCTTATAGAAGCTTTATTCAAAATTGCCAAAACTTGTAAACAACTAGGATGTCTTTCAGTAGATGAAGGTGTAAATAAGTATGGTTCAACACTAAAAAGAAATGAGTCATGAAAAAACATAGACAAGTTTTAAATTGATCCTACTAAGTGAAAGAAGCTAATCAGAAAAGACGGTATATTCTATGATTCCAACTATATGACATTTTGGAAAAGGCAAAACCATGGAGATGTAAGATCAGTGGATGCCAGGAATTGGGATAAGAGAGGAAAGGTTGGATAGGTGGAGCAGAGAGGACTTTCTACGAGGTGAAACTATTCTGTTTGACACCACAATGGCGAATGCTTGTCATTATGCATTCATCACAACCCATAGAATGTACAAGACCAACAGTTAACTCAACGTAAGCTAAGGATTTGGGGCACTTATGATGTGCCAGTGTAATACTATTGATTGCAACAAATGCCCCACTCTGG
This sequence comes from Lontra canadensis, assembly GCF_010015895.1. Classification (NCBI taxonomy): domain Eukaryota; kingdom Metazoa; phylum Chordata; class Mammalia; order Carnivora; family Mustelidae; genus Lontra; species Lontra canadensis. The sequence continues at coordinate 18,981,501 of NW_022631016.1, read as the reverse complement.
TTAGGGGATATTGGCAGTAGGGGAGACTGTCCTATGTGGGACAGAGGGTAAATGGAAACTTTGTACTTTCCACTCTATTATGTTGTGAACTTAAAACTGTTCTAAGAAATAAAGTCTATCTTTTTTAAAAAGTGCTAGAGCCATTTCAGCCAGAAAAAATATCTTACCTGAATTAAATAACTTTAAGAGGTAGATCAGCATGTGAGGTGTCTGATAGACCAAACTCTGAGCAGTACCATATCATCACTGGAAATGTAACGAGGTAGAGACACTAATTTTTGCTAATATTTTGTAGAATGTAATACTGTACATACTCGGTTAAATCACCTAACATTGGCAAAATGTGACATTTTTGACTAAGAAAAAACTGCTAATTTCATATGGTTTAATCTGATATTAGAAAGTTAACTCTGAGGCACCAACGGAATTTCTCACGTTGGTGGTGAATAAAATGAGTCAAAAAAGTTTAAGACCAGTGGACTATTCATGCTTTTCTGAGAGAGTTTTTGTTGTTGTTGTTGTCTTTTCCTTTCTTTGGTTCCTGAGAAGTGTACAGAAGCCAGCGGTGAAAATCCATAGAAAACAAGAGAGGGAGAGTTTTAATAATGGCACCAAGAGTTCACCTGCTCCACATTTAGTGTCTATAATCAATAGGTATTCAAGAAATTAAGAGACTTTTTCTGAAGAGATGTCCGTTTGTACGCTAGTATGACTAGACTTCTCAGCTGAGATCTACGCACAGTCAAGGATATTAAAAAGTGGAGAACCAGAGAAAAGAACTCCAAATTTAATGGATGCCAGGAATCAATCAGAGAGATATGAGCTGAAAATCATGAAGGACTTTGTGCTCCATTTAGGATGATAGGTCATTCTCCAGAGGCATTGGAGATTCATGGGAAAATGAGATCTGATTTACACTTTAGGAATAATTTTATCTGCTGTAAAATAAATTAGCTGGGCACATTAAAGAAGGCAATGACCACTGATCTGAATGCAATAGGCCAGTCAAGAAACAGTAGCTGTGGAACCAAATAGTGGGAGTGAAAAATGGAAGTGAAGGAAATTTTGACAACATTTAATATAAAGTATTAGAGAAAAAAGAACCCAGTTACAGCTAACAGATTAAACCTCACTGAATAGTTTAAATGGAAGGGATAGGATTGAAGAGGAAACAAGACTTTAAAGTTTTGTGTAGGTATAGTGAGGGAATATTGTTGTCATCCCCTGAGGAAAGGAAACAAAGAATCAAAGAAACCCATTTTCAAATAAAAAACTCTTTATTAAAGCAACAAATTGTGTTGGGAAGAGTACAGTGTTCAGGGTATTGAAAGATAAATATAAGTTTGCAACATGGAACAAAATAATAAAATAAGAAATATGTACACTTTATCTCTCTCACTTAACATTCCATTAAATGAACCCAAAAAAGTATTTCACAAGTAAGAATAAACCTATGGATGTCTAACAAAACAACAAAAAGTGATGTCACTTTACAGAAATACTGAGGGGATCCTAACATTTTAGAAAGTAGACATGTTCATATCTCAAATTTGAAGAAACCACTTCCCAGCACAAGTATAGCAGATAATTACTGCAAAAGTAGGACCAGCATCAGAGAGTGCCAAACTGACTCCATGCATGTAAGATGCAACAATGAACTTAGAAACACTGGTTGTCAAGGCGACTAATGGGGGAAATAGATTTGGAATGGGCAGACCATTTGAGTTCTTCCCATTTTTCTCAGAACTCAACAGTAGTGGTACTTGATCATGAGCTGGAGCAGTGTCAGTCCTGAGAATGAAGAGATAGAGAAATATTCTTAGAAGGTAATTACACTCTGAAAGGAAGGAACAGATCCTATCCAAAGGAAATGACCCTGGCACGTACCTCTCAGTAGAAACAGTATCTTCTGTCCAACTTATGCAATATCTAGGAACAAAACACAAAAACTTAGAACTGGAATAGGATTTCCAAATAATAATGTTATTATTATTAATAATTATATAATATATTCATAATAATGTTGTTGTTATTAAATTAAGTAAGAGTCATCCAATATTGGGGAAAAAAAGTTTTTAGAGTGAGACTAAAGCAATGAATTAAAACAATAAAATTAAATGATAAACATAGGAAATAGAACATTTTAAAATAGATATAAAAAATCTAAGATATGTCTTTGGATATTGCATATATGAAAAAGAATCAACTGAGGCCAGCTCTTGATTTCAACTCAGGTCATGATCTCAGTATCATGCGATGGAGCAACCCCCAACCTCCGCCCCCACAAGAGGGCTCTGAGTTCCGTGGGGAGTCTGCTTAGGATTCCCTTTCTCTCTCTCTCCATTCCTTTGCCCATCCCCCTTCACTTCTGCACTCTCTCTCTAAAACAAACAAATGAATCTTTAAAAGAATAAACAAGAATCAACCAATGAACTTGTAGATTACATTACTTCAGCATAATGTAGATTATCATATATAGCATATTGAATTTAAAATACAGTTTGAAATAATCATCTTCTTTTAATGTAGAAATCTGTAAATTCCCTTAGAATGTGAATGCCCTTACCTTATAGTTTTTTCTTTTTTTTTTTTTAAAGATTTTATTTATTTATTTGACAGATAGAGATCGCAAGTAGGCAGAGAGGCAGGCAGAGAGAGAGGAGGAAGCAGGCTCCCTGCTGAGCAGAGAGCCTGATGTGGGGCTCAATCCCGGGACCCTGGGACTGTGACCTGAGAGGAAGGCAGAGGCTTTAACCCACTGAGCCACCCAGGCGCCCCTACCTTATAGTTTCTTAAAGCCTCTTTTTAGTTTGGAGCATGCCTAAGTATTTTCAAAATAATATTTATTGAATAAGAAAAAGAAATGGACCTCTTTTGCAATATAATATCAAGACATGCAACATGTTTTTTTTTAAATTTGAACTTTTATTTTCTTTTAAGACTGCTTATCTTTAGTTAAAATGAATAAAGTCTTATTCATGTCATAGATTTTTTTTTTAATGTGAAAATTGCCCAAAGGTATAAGAATGGAATTAAGTTTTATATTGGTACCTAAATTCTGTCTTTGTTAATTGAACATGTAAAGTTCACATTCCAACTTGCATTTCTGAATATTATTATATTAATTTCTCTCTCACTAGGTTTGAGTAAGCACCATTTTTTATTATGTTTTCTTCACAGAAACTGTGAATAGGACCTCCAACAATGATTTGTGAATAAATGAAAAAATACATTATTTACAAACTTCTTTAAAATATTTTCTGCATGAACAATGCAGCATCTTCTACAAATAAGTCTCTAAAATAGTAACTATGTTATTGTGCTAATTTGTTACACAAAACCATTTTTTTTTTATAATTTTATTTTTTTATAAACATATATATATATATATATATATTTTTTTTTCCCCCCCAGGGGTACAGGTCTGTGAATCTCCACGTTTACAAATTTCACAGCACTCACCATAGCACATACCCTACCCAATGTCCATAACCCCCCCCAACCCCCCTCCCCCCAGCAACCCTCAGTTTGTTTTGTGAGATTAAGAGTCGCTTATGGTTTGTCTCCCTCCCAATCCCAACTTGTTTCATTTACTCTTCTCCTACCACATTAACCCCCCATGTTGCATCTCCTCTCCCTCATATCAGGGAAATCATATGATAGTTGTCTTTCTCCGATTGACTTATTTCGCTAAGCATGATACCCTCTAGTTCCATCCACGTTGTCGCAAATGGCAAGATTTCATTTCTTTTGATGGCTGCATAGTATTCCATTGTATATATATACCACATCTTCTTTATCCATTCGTCTGTTGATGGACATCTAGGTTCTTTCCATAGTTTGGCTATTGTAGACATTGCTGCTATAAACATTCGGGTGCACGTGCCCCTTTGGATCACTACGTTTGTATCTTTAGGGTAAATACCCAGTAGTGCAATTGCTGGGTCATAGGGTAGTTCTATTTTCAACATTTTGAGGAACCTCCATGCTGTTTTCCAGAGTGGTTGCACCAGCTTGCATTCCCACCAACAGTGTAGGAGGGTTCCCCTTTCTCCGCATCCTCGCCAGCATCTGTCATTTCCTTACTTGTTAATTTTAGCCATTCTGACTGGTGTGAGGTGGTATCTCATTGTGGTTTTGATTTGTATTTCCCTGATGCCGAGTGATGTGGAGCACTTTTTCACGTGTCTGTTGGCCATCTGGATGTCTTCTTTGCAGAAATGTCTGTTCATGTCCTCTGCCCATTTCTTGATTGGATTCTTTGTTCTTTGGGTGTTGAGTTTGCTAAGTTCTTTATAGATTTTGGACACTAGCCCTTTATCTGATATGTCGTTTGCAAATATCTTCTCCCATTCTGTCAGTTGTCTTTTGGTTTTGTGAACTGTTTCCTTTGCTGTGCAAAAGCTTTTGATCTGGATAAAATCCCAATAGTTCATTTTTGCCCTTGCTTCCCTTGCCTTTGGCGATGTTCCTAGGAAGATGTTGCTGTGGCTGAGGTCAAAGAGGTTGCTGCCTGTGTTCTCCTCAAGGATGTTGATGGATTCCTTTCTCACATTGAGGTCCTTCATCCATTTTGAGTCTATTTTCATGTGTGGTGTAAGGAAATGATCCAATTTCATTTTTCTGCATGTGGCTGTCCAATTTTCCCAACACCATTTATTGAAGAGGCTGTCTTTTTTCCATTGGACATTCTTTCCTGCTTTGTCGAAGATTAGTTGACCATAGAGTTGAGGGTCTATTTCTGGGCTCTCTATTCTGTTCCATTGATCTATGTGTCTGTTTTTGTGCCAGTACCATGCTGTCTTGATGATGACAGCTTTGTAATAGAGCTTGAAGTCCGGAATTGTGATGCCACCAACTCTGGCTTTCTTTTTCAATATTTCTTTGGCTATTCGCGGTCTTTTCTGGTTCCATATAAATTTTAGGATTATTTGTTCCATTTCTTTGAAAAAAATGGATGGTACTTTGATAGGAATTGCATTAAATGTGTAGATTGCTCTAGGTAGCATAGACATTTTCACAATATTTATTCTTCCAATCCAGGAGCATGGAACATTTTTCCATTTCTTTGTGTCTTCCTCAATTTCTTTCATGAGTACTTTATAGTTTTCTGTGTATAGATTCTTAGTCTCTTTGGTTAGGTTTATTCCTAGGTATCTTATAGTTTTGGGTGCAATTGTAAATGGGATGGACTCCTTAATTTCTCTTTCTTCTGTCTTGTTGTTGGTGTAGAGAAATGCGACTGATTTCTGTGCATTGATTTTATATCCTGACACGTTACTGAATTCCTGTACAAGTTCTAGCAGTTTTGGAGTGGAGTCTTTTGGGTTTTCCACATATAGTATCATATCATCTGCGAAGAGTGATAGTTTGACTTCTTCTTTGCCGATTTGGATGCCTTTAATTTCTTTTTGTTGTCTGATTGCTGAGGCTAGGACTTCTAGTACTATGTTGAATAGCAGTGGTGATAACGGACATCCCTGCCGTGTTCCTGACCTTAGCGGAAAAGCTTTCAGTTTTTCTCCATTGAGAATGATATTTGCGATGGGTTTTTCATAGATGGCTTTGATTACATTGAGGTATGTGCCCTCTATCCCTACACTTTGAAGAGTTTTGATCAGGAAGGGACACAAAACCATTTTTTAAAGATATAGTGTTATAATCCAATCAATTGTAAAACCAGCTCCAGTTGGAAAATGTTCAGAAAGCAGGCTACTTCCTCATTTTCAAAGAGAAAATAACAGAAAATTACTTCTTCCTCACATTGTGCTTTTTTTTTTTTTCTAAGATTTTATTTATGTATTTGACAGACAGAGATCACAAGCAGGCAGAGAGGCAGGCAGAGAGGATGAAGCAGGCTCCCTGCTGAGCAGAAAGCCCTATGTGTGGCTTGATCCCAGGACCCTGGGATCATGACCTGAGCGGAAGGCAGAGACTTTAACCCACTGAGCCACCCAGGCACCCCACATTGTGCTCTTTCTTGTCTCATTCTTTCTACATATGTGAAGATATCAAGAAAAGTTTTCCTTCTTTCTTTCTTCTTCTTTCTTTTTTAATTACTAGGAGATTGTCTGACACCTAGTGGGCATTCTAAATGTTTGTTGAATTACTACAAGAGAGAAAGTTAAAAAAAAAAAAAAAATACAAGAAAGAAATGAGGACAATGTCCTTTACGTAAAGCATCTTAAAATGACTTAAAACTATAGGTGAGATAGGAAGAAGGGGCTGGCACCTGAGAAGCTCCCTGGAGGCACTTTCAGAATGTTCTAGAGGCTAATACATTCTCCTGAAATTTTGAAAATAAGGGGAGTTTCAGAATAAGACATGCTAATCCAAATATGCAGATTCATTTTAAGAGTAGGATACATTTATAAAAGAAACATATATTTAGGATGGAGTAAAATAACCTAATTACAACTTGTTATTTATCCACATAATTTAATAGTAAAGGAAATGTAAAGTTTTGATCTAAATAGGATATATTTTGTATTCTACATACTATTGAGTTAGCAATTCTATGTTTATTCAGAGGCTTAAAATTAAGAATAGATAATACTGAACAGCCAATCAGTTAAAGAATAGGAGAATGAAGAAAGAAACATTTCACCTAGAACAGACTAGGTCTAGTGTAACTCAGTCAACAAAGGTTCTGACATTAGAATATGCTGCATACTAAAAACATCCTTTTATCTAAAAAAGGTGTATTTTCTATGCTTCTTTAATGTTGATGGTTGTAGATATCCTTATTTGTGCATCTCTATTATTTACAATAGAATTATTTTCTCATGAAAGTGAGTGGACATTCTGTTTTTCTTTCTGGAATTTTATATGCCAATATTACACAAATTTAAGTCTTTACAAAAGAAAGACCCATGTATGTAGCCAATGTGCTGCTCCAAGTTGCTGCTAATCCATTCATTTTTGGCCTAAAACCATATACAGATGCAAAAATGAATCCAAAAGTGGCTCCCACTGAGAGGGGAGATCTTGTGCTCAGCCACTGATGGGTTCACCCGCTACGCAAGCTACCAAGCACAATTTCACTGGACACCTGTGTGTCCCGGAAAGACTGACCCACTTCCGCTGTGGTCCAATGTTGCAAAGACAGACAAAACTCCAGGGCTTGAAAGTGAATATATAGATCAGAATATAAAGCAGAATATAAATTACAATATATAAATATAAATACATAAATCCACACTTGCTCCTCCTTCCAAATAAATTCACGTGTATTATCATTTGAGCAGAATATGTACTTCTAAAGTTGCTATTATTAACGAAATGTTAGTCATTAGACTTGGAATCAATTATCTGATTATAAAGTTTTAAGTTGTAGTGCAATGTTATATAACTATATCAAAATGTTAGAGAGCCCCCTTATTTTCCTGAGTTAAAAAAATAAAATAAAGAAATACCTGGGTGAGATTCCAAAAAAAAAAAAATACAAAAGACTAATTTGTGGGGCACCTGGGTGGCTCAATGGGTTAAAGCCTCTGCCTTCGGCTCAGGTCATGATCCCAGGGTCCTGGGATCAAGCCCCGCATCAGGCTCTCTGCTTTGCAGGGAGCCTGCTTCCTCCTCTCTCTGCCTGCCTGTGCCTACTTGTGATCTCTATCTGTCAAATAAATAAATACAAATCTTAAAAAAAAAGAAAAAGACTAATTTGTTTGCCCCTTTCAATATGAAAGGAAGTAAAGCCTTTTTCTAAAGCTGAATTTATTCAGTGAGCCAATATATATTAATTCCTTCCCCTCTTTAATTATTTATTTTTAGACTTAGTTCAAGTTAGACCATAATAAGCAGTGACATATCAATGGTATTTTTTTTCTAGTACACTTAATCACGAGAACATAGAGGCATAAGAATGCTATATAATTTGGGATCAACCCTGAGACAAACTAAACACAGGGAGGTGTGAATGAGTTCAGGGACAACATTTTAATTTACAGTTATGGTTCCACTTTATAGAGCAGCGAACCTATTACTTCATACTTAAGCCAGATATTTAAAAGGATTTATAAATCTGTCGTAATATTTTAGAATCCTGACCAACCATACGCGTACTTACATTAATAAAATGAGGAGATTAATCTTTATTCGTTCAGGAGTGGCTTTTTGCCCAGTGTTGGGGACCAAACACTCTGTGAGCTGTGAGTATACAAAGCTGGGTCAGACGTGCAGGAGGCTGCTGGCGAGTGTGACAGCATTGGCAAAGTTGTGCCTATGGAGGCAAAGGAAAGATGACTAAGTGTGCCTGGAGACTCACGGAAGACTTCACAACGAAGACACTCGTCTATCCAAAACTTGGAGGAGTGGGGAGCTGGTTGTGGATAAATGTGGAAAGACATTTCACGCAGCAGGGATGATATTTGGAAAGGAAGGAGGCAAGGAACAATGATTTTTTTTTTTTAATCCAAGTTTTTTACTCGGGGAGGTAACAGGTTGATCTTCGCAGGACTCACACTTCTGTGATTCATAACATACCATTTCTTCATCCCCCACATTCGCTCCTTTTCAGACTCTCTCTACCAGTCACCTAATCATTAAAAATTAACTACAGGAAACAATTTTATGCTCCCTCTGCTTTCTCATTTCCCTCATGTAGACACAGTTTTCACATGGATCCCCTTTTCTCCATATCTACTCTTACTAGGAGACAAGATAGCAGATGGGACACATTCTGAGTATGAAGTCAGATAGTCAGGGCCTGGGCTATTACCTCTCAAACATCTCACATATTATCAGTTAAGGGTACTACACCTTGGTTTCATCAGCCCTGTTGTGAAGGTTAATCTTATGTATCAAATTGGCGAGTTTTTGGTGTCTAGTGGTTTGGTCAAACACCAATCTAGATATTGCTGTGAATATATATATATATATATATATGTGTGTATATATATATATATATATATATATATATATATATATATATAAAGATTTTATTTATTCATCAGAGAGAGAGAGCGCACAGGCAGGAGGATGGGCAAAGGCAGAGGGAGAAGCATGCTGCCCGCTGAGCAGGGAACCAGATATGGGACTTGATCCCAGGATTGTGGAATCATGACCCAAGCTGGAGGCAGACACTCAGCCAACTGAGCCACCCAGGCATCCCAGTTATCTAGATTTTTCAGATGTGATTAACATTTACAGCCAGTAGAACTGAGTAAAGGAGATTATCTTCCCTAATGTGAAGGCCAACCAGTTAAGGCTTTAAGAGCAAAAATTGAGGTTTCTGGAAGGAGAAGGAATTCTGCCAAAATGACTGTAACATAGAAATTATGTCTGCATTTCCAGCCTGCCACCTAGCTCTCAGATTTCAGTTTCTAGCCCCCACAATCACGAGAGCCAATTCCTTAATATAAATCTATCTCTACCTCTTTGCTTTCTCAACTCTGTCTCTGTCTTCTGTTTGTCTCTTTTTATCTCTCTGTCTGTGTGTGTGTGTGTGTGTGTGTGTGTGTATAAAATACTGGTTCTATTTCCCTGTACAAGGCACTAAATGATTTGATATAGTGTTTTTGTTGCTATTATCAATATTGTTATTCTGCTTTGTTCAGTAGACTGGGTGGTTGTAATACTCTATAAAGAGACTCCCTAGCCTGCAGTATTTTCCTCTACCGATGAGTCCTCTACAGAGCTGCTGGAATGATCTTCCTATGGAATAAAGCCCTAATAATGTGGTAGTAATAAAAATAGGAACCACATTGATAGTTGAAATCTGAGTAGAATTCAGCACTATGTTTGCCACATGAATTTTAGCATTTTATTTAAATCCGAAAAACCTATAAATTCACCCACATAGTTCAAGTATGAAAACCAAGACATAGCTCTCAAGCAATTTGTCCAAGGCAAGGCAGTTGTTATGGTGTAGAAGGAGGATTCAAGCCAAGTTCTGCCTTTTCCATTATCTATAATTCAACCATATTTTAATGTCCCTTTCAAATTGAATATTTAAAAGTTGTTTTCTCCCTAAGACACTCACCCAATATGCTTCACCATCCTTTTCCCCAAACAATATTTTGCTCAATCTGCTTGAAATATACATGCACTTTAAGATGCCTGTTTTGTCTTATGTGTGTCTTTTTCCTATATCCTGCCTAATATATCCAGCAAACTACTCCAGACTCTAGGATTCTGATTAAAAGCAGCCTTTTCCGACAAAGCTTCCCTGACAGCCAATCTACCTGCAGACCACATGTGTCTTCCTCTTCCTCTTTGTTACTGAAGTAACACATACAACCCTCTGTTAGAGTATCTCTTACATTCTACTTTGGCTATTTTTGCCTACTCCTTTAGAATATGTAATATATAAAGTCAAAACAAGGACATGCCCTATTTGTTTTTCTATTTAATTACCTGAGTATCTGACACATAAAATACGTAGCTGATAAATGAATGCATGACTGAAGTAAGTGTGGGAGCAAATGGTGTAAAATTAAGAAAAAAGTCTTGGTTTTTTAAAATACCAGCAATGTAGTGATTAAAATAAAATGTTAATTAATTATTTTTTAGTGTATAGGCTAGGAATGTTGATAATAAAAAGTTGGCTAGGCAAAGTGAAATAAAATGTGATTTCTTAATTTAATTACATCTGAAAGGCTTTATATTTCCCTGAATTCACAGATTTTGAAAAAAAAAGAGAAAAAAACTATCTAATCACTTAAATTGGTTAGACATTCTAGAACTTTTGAAATCCACAGGATAATTATACAAATTTCTACTTAGCTTTATATCTCTGACCCAAGAGTCAAAAAGGAAGAAAAAGGAAAATTTCTAACTTCAGGCAGAAATGAGCATCCCACTAATTACTATGAGTCAATTATATTATATGAGCATGAAATTCTGATAGTAATGAACTACATTATGTATGCCTAATGATTCCAAAAATGGAAATGAATTTGCACAAATACAAGAGCTCCATAGCAGTTATATAAGAAAGTACAAACACAGGTTGTTATCAAACAGAACACCAGCATGTGAAGTCTGACAGCTTCAGTTATTTCTTCATGTGATACAAATTAAAGAACTCTTACATGGAAAAACCACAAGAATTTTTAAATGTGAATATGCATAATGATTTGAGATTATTCAAGCAAATAAATGTCTAATTTCCTTTTAACTCCAAATGATTAGTCAAAACATAAATTCATGGAACACCTAATAATAAAGGAAAGCTCTGTGAGATATTGTCAATGGTATGCTTTTCTCTCTTTTTTTAAGTTTTAATTAAAAAAGAAAAAAAAAACCCAGGTTCAGTCTCTGACCTTTTCTTTCAGTATTGCTAGGCTTAAGGATATACCATGTCCTTAATATGCCTCAGTTTTCACATCTGTAATATGAAGATGAGAATTATTTTCAGATCTCAGAGAGCTGACATAAATGTCAAGTATATTAATAATTCTTATCAAAGTACTTTGACACTAGTAAAGTATATTTATATTGCTATTTTTAACATTATTATTTCTCTTTCTATGATTTTGACCAAAAGAAATGTGATATGATCCCAGAGTATAAAGCAAAGTAGTAGGAGGGGAAAATGAGGGAAAAAAGAACATTTCATGTATGTTCCTGGAAAATGTATTTTTAAACTTGGACTTAGAAGTATAATCCATGCTAAAATTTAAGAATGCTATTGTGAAAAGTACACTTGTAGGAAAAAAAAAATTTGAAAGGAGAATAAGTCATGAATTTCTTAGATTGGTTGATGTAGTCCAAAGATCACTAAATGACTGCAGAAAGTTGAAGCTGAAGTGGTACATTTCAGAGGTATCTGATAAAGGATTAAGATTTAGAGAAGGCGTGCAAGCCATTTGTGCTGGAGAAAGTCAATATCTGAATTCAAGCCTTCTTACCAACTTCAGGGACAAGAGAGAAGACTGAGTTTGATGTCCAAGATGATTCTTGAATAAAACTGAAGAATGGAGGCACTGAGAAACATCTTTCTCTGACATTTTCCTTCAATCTCTTAAAGCACAGTCTGGTCCAATGTGTCATTCAAATCTCTTGTTTCTTGATCTTCTGCTTAGATGATCTGTCCATGGCTGTGAATGGAGTGTTGAAGTCTCCTACTATTAATGTATTATTATCAATAGGTTTCTTTATTTTGGTTGTTAATTGGTTTATATAATTGACTGCTTCCCTGTTGGGGGTATAGATATTTACAATTGTTAGATTTTCTTGTTGGATAGACCCTTTAAGTATGATATAGTGTCCCTCTACATCTCTTACTACTGTCTTTGTTTTAAAATACAATTTTTCTGATATGAAGGTTGTGACCACAGCTTTTTTGGGGATGAATTGTCATGGTAAATTGTTCTCCATCCCCTCATTTTCAATCTGGAGGTGACTTTAGATTCAAAATGAGTCTTTTGTAGACAGCATATGGATTGGTCTTGCTTTTTTATCCAATCTGAAACCCTGTGTATTTTGATGGGAACATTCAGCCCATTTACATTGAGAGTAACTATTGAAAGATAAGAATTTAGGGCCATTGCATTGTCTGTAAAGTGCCTGTTTCTATAGATTGTTAATTTCTGATCTATATTACTCTTGGGGTCTTTCTTCATTTCTAGAATTACTCTTAATATTTCTTGTAGGGCTGGCTTGGCGGTCACATATTCTTTCAATTTCTGCCTATCCTGGAAACTCTTTATCTCTCCTTCCATTCTGAATGACAACCTTGCTAGATAAAGTATTCTTAGCTGCATGTTCTTCTCATTTAGTACCTTCAGTATGTCCTGCCAGACCTTTCTGGCTTGCCAGGTCTCTGTGGATAGGTCTGATGTTATTCTGATGTTCTGCCTCTGTATCTAAGAAATCTCTTCTCTCTAGCTGCTCTCAGGATGGTTTCCTTGGCTCTAAGATTTGCAAGGTTGACTATTATATGTTAGGGTGTTGATCTATTTTTATTGATTTTGGGAGGGGTCCTCTCTGCCTCAGGCAGGAATGCTTGTTTCCTTCCCTAGATTAGGGAAGTTCTCAGCTATGGTTTGCTCAAATGTACCGTCTAGTCTTCATTCTCCACCTCCTCAGGGATCCCAATAATTCTGACATTGGAACATTTTATGGCAGCATTGATCTCTCTATTTTCATTGGCTACTAGCTGCCTATACCTATTTTCCTCAGCTTCCTTCCTTCCTATCAGCTTATCTTCTGGATTACTGATTTACTTTTCTGCCTCATTTTACCTTGGCTGTTAGAGTATCCAGCTTAGACTGCTTCTCATTCATAGCATTTTTAAGTTTGGCCTGATTAGATCTCATTTCTGCCCTTAGAGATTCTATGCCCTTAGAGATTCTATATTGTCACTAATGCTTTTTCAAGCCTAGCTATTGACTTCATGATTGCTATCCTGAATTATACCTCTGACATCTTGCTTATATCCATATGCATTAGTTCTGTGGTAGAGAACATTGTCTCTGGTTCTTTTCTTTGTTGAGAGTTCCTCCTCCTAGTCCTTCTGTCAATGGATGGCTGAGTGAGTAAACAGAGTCCAAAATATCAACCACAGCCCAAGCAAAATGCATCCTAGAAAAAATCCAAAGTGGTCAGAAGCTTCCACAGACATGCAACCAAACCCAAGATGATCTAAAACAATAAAAAAAGGGGGGGGGGATTATAATCTCTAAAGGTGGACAAAGCAGGGTGATCTGCCTGTTCCTGATTGATTTTTGGTCTCTGTATTAGAAGACACTATGTCCTAAAATTGCAAAGAAATTCATATATATATATATATATATATATATATACATACATATATAGATATGTATACATATGTATATTCAAGATAAAATTGAACAGAGTGAAAAACAGGCTAGTAGGAGCATAAATCTATAAAATGTAGATGTGAAAAACTAAAAGTTAAAAACCAGCTTAAAAACATAAGTTGGGAAATAAGAATCTATTTGAAATGGGAGCAGAGTTCAAAAAAAATAAAATAAAATAAAATAAGAAAAGAACAAAAAGAAATGTAAAATTTTAGCCTGAGGTATAAACAAGTCATGAGGGAACACCTGAAGCTCCCTATATTATTTTCCTCTGGCACTGGAGTTTTACAGTCCTGTGGGAAATAAGCTTATCATTAACCTGTTTTTCTAGTATGTCTTCTGGGGGAAGAGCCTGCTGCTCTACTTCTCAGGGGTCTTTGCCTGGGTAGAGTTGCCCCACCCCTTGTCAGGGGGATGGACTTAATGTGAACTAGTTGTTTGGGTTTTTGTTCTCTAGTGGCTTTCAGTGCCTCTTTAGAGAGTCAGGACGAATATGGCCATATGGAAATCTGTGGCCCAGAGCCACAGGGTCCAGTTTCCCTTTCTCCATTAAACTCTCCAGGTCAAACCTCCACATTTGTGTGTACCAAACTCCACAGACTCACTATGTTCATGCCCACTGCAGCCCCCTACCCTTTGGGAAGTTACAGGGACCCATGAACATCTCTGTGCTTTGTGACTTTGCAATTGCTAGCAGCAGTGGGCTCATGCATGCTCCCTCTTCCGTGGATCCCAGTTCAAGGCTAGGTGTTGCCCGAGTGTCCTTTCATGGGCCACACTGCCCTGAGACACCCTGTCGTGGGTGAGCTATTTTATATACCCCCTAGGAAATTAAACAACCCAAACCTTCTAGACCTTTTCAGGGTGGTCAGGCAGAGGGTGGTCTCCCTACGGGCCTGCCCCTTGGTTTATGGTGACCAGAGCTGAGAGTCTCTTCTGGGTTCACTGACCATAACCAGTCTCCCCACTCTGCTGTTTGGGCAGTCTATCAGTTCAGGCTCTCCTGTTCTTTCTGAGTCTCCTGGATTCCTGAGACCACAATGATGCACCCAGAATTCCGCCCTATTCATCCCCTGTGCTATTCTCAGAAATGGGTGTCTTTTACTAGAGCATATTTCCAGGTGTCCTGATTTTTTGCTCTGGTCTTATATCACTTTCTGGTAGCCAGCTTATGGAGGCTCCCTCTTCCCTGTGTTTATCTTCTGATGTTTTCCCTGAGGATTCAAGGTTCTGCACCCCCTACCTTGCAAAAAGTAGTTTTTCTGCTTTTAGAGATAAGATACATTTTCTTACATCTCAGTTTGAATTTGTGTGTGCTCAGAATGGCTTGGTAGCTATCCAACTAAATTTAAGGGACCAGATGACAGCTTTGGAATATAAGTTAAAGTCTGGAGTTGTGATACCTCTAGCTTTTCTTTTCTTTTTCTAGGTTGCTTTGGCTATGTGAGATCTTTCGTGGTTCCATACACATTTTAGGATTGTTTGTTCTAGCTCTAGTGATATTTTGATAGGGATTGCATAAAATGTATACAGTGTTTCATCTAGTATCGACATTTTAACAATATTTGTTCTTCCAATCCATGAGTATGGGCTGTCTTTCCATTTCTTTGTGTCATTTTCAATTTCTTTTATCAGTGTATTATAGTTTTCAGAGTACAGGTCTCCTTTACCCTTTTGGTTAGATTTATTCCAATGTATCTTATTGTTTTTGGTGTGACTGTTTATGAGATTGATTCTTAACTTCTCTTTTTGTTGCTTCATTTTTGATGTATATAAATGCAACAGGTCCCTATGTTGATTTTGTATCCTGCAAATTTACTGCATTTGTTTATCAATTCTAGCAGTGTTTTTGTTGGGTCTTTTGGTTTTCTTAAAGATTTTATTTATTTGACAGAGAGAGATCACAAGTAGGCAGAGAGGCAGTCAGAGAGAGGTGGGAAGCAGGCTCCCTACTGAGCAGAGAGCTCACTGCAGGGCTCAATCCCAGGACCCTAAGACCAAGACCTGAGCTAAAGGCAGAGGCTTTAACCCACTGAGCCACCCAGGCACCCTGGAGTTTCTTAGATAGAGTATCATGTCATCTGCATATAGTGAAAGTTTGACTTCTTCCTTGCTGATTTGGATGCATTTATTTCTTTTTGTTTTCTGATTGTGAGACTAGGACTTCCAGTTGTATGTTAAATAGCAGTGGTGATGGTGGTCAACCCTGTCTTGTTCCCAACTGTAGAGGAAAAAATTCTGTTTTTTCCCACTGAGGGTTATATTAGTAGTGGGTTTGTTATATATGGCCTTTAGTATGTTGAGGTATGTTCCCTCTAAACCTACTTTGTTGGGGGTTTTTATTATGAATGAATACTTTGTCAAGTGCTTTTTCTGTATCTATTAAAATGATCATATGGTTCTTATCCTCTCTTTTACTAATATGGTATATCAAGCTGATTGAATTGCGAATACAGAACCCTCCTTGCAACCCAGGAATAAATCCTATTTGATCTTGGTGAATGATTCTTTTAATGTATTTTTGGATTCAGTTTGCTAGTATTTTATTAGGAATTTTTTTTTTACATCTATTTTGATTAGGTATACTGTCCTATAGTTCTCTTTTTTAAGTGAAGTTTTTATTTAGTTTTGGTATCGAGGCAATGCTAGTCTCATAGAATGAATTTGAAAGTTTTCCTTCCTTTTCAATTTTTTGGAATAGTTTGAGAAGAGTATTAACTCTTCTTTAAATGTTTGATAAAATTTGCCTGTGAAGCCATCTGGCCCTGGACTTTTGTTTGTTGGGAGATTTTTTTTTTCTTTTTTTAAATACTGATTCAATTTCCTTGCTGGTTATCGGTCTTTTCAAGTTCTTGTTTCTTACCTCTTCAGTTTTGGTAGTTCATATGTTTTTAAGAATTTATCTATTTCCTCTAAGTTGTCCAATTTGTTGGCACAGTTTTTTATAATATTCCCTTACAATTGTTTGCATTTCTGTGGTCTGTGTTGTTATTTCTCTCCTTCCACTTGTGAGTTTATTTATTTGGATTTTTTTTTTTATACATCTGGCTAGAGGCTTATTGATTAAAAAATGGGCAGAAGACATGAATAAATATTTTTCCAAAGAAGACATGACAGTGGCCAACAGTCAAATGAAAGGATGCTCAACATCACTCATCATCAGGGAACTACAAATCAAAACTATGATGAGATATCACCTCCCATCTGTCAGTATGGCTAAAATCAACAACACAAGAAATAGCAAGTTTTGGCAAGCACGTGGAGAAGTGGAAACTCTCTTGCACTGTTGGTGGGAATGCAAACTGGTGCAGCCACTCTGGAACACAGTATGGAGGTTCCTGAGAAGATTAAAAATAGAACTACCCTATGATCCAGGAGTTACACTGCTAGGAATTTACCCGAAGAATACAAAAATACTAATTCGAAGGGATATATGCATCCCAATGCTGATAGTAGCATTATCTACAATAGCCAAATTATGGAAACAGCCCAAATGTCCATTGACTAATGAATAAATGGATAAAGAAGAGGTGGTTCGTGTGGCATATATATATATATATATATATATATATATATACTCAGCCATAAAGAAAGTTAAATCTTGCCATTTGCAACTATGTGGGTAGAAAATATATATACTAGAGAGTATTGTGCTAAGGAAAATAAGTCAATCAGAGAGGCAAATACCATATTTCACTCATATGTGGAATTTAAGAAATAAAACACAACCAGTATAAGAAAAAAAAAAAGAGGCAAACCAGGAAACAGGGTCTTAACTATAGAGGACTAACTCATGATTATCAGAGGGAAGGTCGGTGGGGTGAAGGTGAAATAGTTGATGGAGATTAAGTAATGCATTTGCGATGAGCACCAGGTGATGTATGGAAGCGTTGAATCACTAAATTGTACACCTGACACTAATATTACACTGTATATTAACTAATTGGAATTTGAATAAATCTTAAAAAAAATAAGGGGAGAAATAGCTTGTACTAAATGTAAAAATAAATGAAGTACTATAATTTATTTATAAGAACATACTATGAAATACAAAGCAAATGTTTTTCTTTTTCTCATTATATAGTCAATTAAAAAACAATGAGTAGAATATTGTTAATGAAATGTTGCCCAGTGGTGGTGAGAAACTTGAAACTAGAGGAACTTTCATATCAATTAGTCATGAGCTGCCTGAGAAGTCTTGCTTGATTGGAACAATGGATTTGTCTCACTTTAGGTCTGTACAGTTAGGTAATAGGAATTACTATTTGAGATATTGTATACTGTGCCAATTCCAATACACCAAGAGCAGAGTGGCTATAAATTTCAGGAAATCTATTCTCTGGCATCATGGGGAAAAGTTACAATAAGGCTGATGAAGGTTAAACAGACCATATATTTCAGTTGAGGCTACAAATCTATAGTAAGCTTCAGCCAATAAAAACAGGTAATGTCTCCAGTTGAAAAGAAAAAAAAAATAGAAAAGCCTGTTTAGGGCTATTGTAAAAGAGAAAATCCTTTTAAGAAGTGATGAAATCTTAGCATAATAATTTACTTTCTTTGCATTTATTGTATCTTGATCCCTTTTATTTTGTGTAAATTCTTTAATGTTTATATTATCTACCTGTAACTGTTTTATTTTTTTAAGGAAAATAAAGACCCTTTGAAAAATGATTGAACTTAGTGTTTCCTGGGTTTATAACATCTATACCAGTCGTTTACATGTAGTGGTCACAAAATATCTCAAGGTCATTAAGTGGCAGCTACTGAAAAATACGATTACTAAATTCTAAAAAAGGTCAACAGTGCAGAAGAAACTTCCCTTGAATATTCTGGCAATGGAAAAGAAGCAAGAGCACTTACAAAAAAAAAAAAAAAAAAAAAAAAAAAAGCACTGTAGAAGGAACCTGCTACAGAGAAGATACTGATTATCATTAAGTTTTTTTAAGGTTTTATTTATTTATTTGACAGAGATCACAAGTAGGCAGAGAGGCAGGCAGAGAGAGAGGGGGAAGCAGGCTCCCTGCTGAGCAGAGAACCCGATGTGGGGCTCCATCCCAGGAACCTGGGATCATGACCTGAGCTGAAACAACCCACTGAGCCACCCAGGTGCCCCAATCATCATTAAGTTTTCATTAATGGACACATGTAATGTTAAAGAAGGATTAGACTTCCTATTCTATTTGATTCATATATTTTACTCAGGATGTCATCTCAACTTCTGCTTTCTCTTAGTTGATTCTTAAATATTTTGATTTATAGTTTGTATTTGAAGGTCATCTTCCAAGTATTTTTTACATGTCTTGTGATAGCTTTTGTTGCCACCTCTATTTTCAAGAATGTTTGCATAACAAAATCCTTGAATGATAGAAATCATGTCTTCTTTTGAGGGGAGAGGACAGGTATGTTTCCTGACAAGTCTGATAAAAATGATGTCTCCTGGGGCAAATTTTGATCAGGTTTGGTAGCAACCCCTTCATAAGATATGGTTTTCTTAATGTTGGAGTTCCTTAGCTATTCCATAAATCCACTGTATGTTCTTTGTACAGTTGGCCCACTTCCGGATTACCTCAGTGAGTCTTGGGGGTGGGGGGCAAGAGGAATCCAATGCAAATACAGAATCATGCTGCCTAATTCTGAGTGAATAATACAGGTCTTTATTTTTGACCCAAGGGACTCTGCCTTCTGCCAGTATCTGTGGAGCTGTGTAGATTAACTTCATAGTTCTCTACACTTGTAATGGTATATTCTTTTTGTGAGGAATGGCAAAAAGAGAGCACATGCAGAGCGTATTAATGGCCTGCAAACCCAATGATAAAAAGCAGAAGTAAGGGGCGCCTGGGTGGCTCAGTGGGTTAAGCCGCTGCCTTCGGCTCAGGTCATGATCTCAGGGTCCTGGGATCGAGTCCCACATCGGGCTCTCTGCTCAGCAGGGAGCCTGCTTCCCTCTCTCTCTTTCTCTCTGCCTGCCTCTCTGTCTACTTGTGATTTCTCTCTGTCAAATAAATTAAAAAAAAAAAAGCAGAAGTAATAACCTCTTGAATGTGACAGGAGAAATAAGTTTATTTTAAATATTTCAAAAATTTGTGGGTAAGAAGAGTTCTTATTTTTAAACAAGTAGTTATTTTGGATAAAATAGCTAATCAAAATATCTCCTTTTGTTGGGGGCAAAGCTTGTCAATGGCCAAAGATGAGTAGACCTCTATTTTTGTGATAAGGGGAGGAATGTTTTTTATATAGGAGATGTACACTTAAAATAAATTGCGATCCTTTTCAGGGGTTGCTGTAGAATCCGCTATTTCAGATAACATCTTAAAAGCAAAATTTCCCACTTCTCCCTTTTAAGCAACTGGGAAAAGTTTCCAGTGTTGGCCAAAACTACTATTAAGTATTAGTCATTCACATCTCCTCTGTTCCTAGCCACATTCATCATGAAGGTGAATGTCCAGATCATAAAAGTCTTCTGCCCTGCAGAAGCTCATCATCATTTAGTTGGATGTCAGCTTTAATTCCCTCTTTAGGTGTGGCACACAGTAAAAAATTCTAGCCACATCATATGGTTTCACTCATATGTGGAATGTAAGGAATAGCATGGAGGACCACAAGGCAAGGGAGGGAAAACTGAATGAGAAGAAATCAAAGAGGGAGACAAACTGTGAGAGACTCTGGACTCTGGGAACCAAACTGAGGGCTACAGAAGGAATGGGGGTGGTAAGATGGGTAGCCAGGTGATGGGTATTAAGGAGGGCACATGTTGTGATGAGCACTGGGTGCTATAGGCAACTAATGAATCATTGAATACTACATGAAAACCTAATGATATGCTGTATGTTGGCTATACTGAACATAATAAAAAAAATGCAGATGGGATAAAAATAAAATTTCAGCCCCTCCATTTTTTTTAGAACCTGGTATTGAGTAATCATTCCTATTGGCATGTTTTGGCCATTGAGGAAAGTTC
Organism: Lontra canadensis; assembly: GCF_010015895.1. NCBI lineage: Eukaryota > Metazoa > Chordata > Mammalia > Carnivora > Mustelidae > Lontra > Lontra canadensis. The sequence continues at coordinate 18,960,777 of NW_022631016.1, read as the reverse complement.
CTCAAGATGATTCTGTATATAATAAATATTAGATAAACTAAAATATTTCATGAATGTTTCTGAGTATTAATTCTGTCTCATTTACCTCCTTTTTTTCTGATTTACTTATTAAAAAAATACTGGGGACATTATATATGAAAGGATCATATGTGTAATTAAAAATATAGAAATTTTCTTATAAAGTCTAAGTTCACAGTAATTTATGAGGAGCAACAGCTTATGCTTTGTTGTGTATTGTAGTCAGTAGGACCCAGTGATTTTAATTTTTTTATATATCACCTTGTCTTGTCTACTCTATATACAGCATGATATATATTGAAAGGACCTAGAACACTATGTATACTTCCTTATGATCATGGTTCCCCTTCTTGGCTGTCTCTCATAATTACACAAACAGATGATTGCCCTATAACTCATCTTCACACATTAATCTGATTTATCCCCATAATCCAAGAAGTCTTCTATTTACCTAAACACAAATATACAAGGCAGTCGACAACTCGTTTTTGTACAGTGAAGCTAAGTGAAGATTCTGTGACAGAATTTCTAGCTCTTTTTAACTTATCTTGAGTATTTAAAGTTGTTTCTCAACCTTAAATATATTTCTTTCCTCTCCAATCAAAATGAGATAAATGTCAGACTTTGGATTTGATTTAAATTTACACCAACCTCTTTCATCTCAAATGCACACATCTCATCTGCGGCTGCTTATCATTGAGATGACTGAAAGCAATTGCTCTAAGTGCCTAACTCAATATATCTACATCCATCTGTATAACTTCAGTGCCACACTCACATATATCACCTTGCTCCATGTTTCTGTGATTCTTTGTAGAGAGTATAAGTCTCATGAGATGTGCATTTGGCACTTGTCTTGAATCACTATATTAACTTAACCCCAATGCCTTACAAGACTGGATGAAAAAATTATAGTCAAGGGTCAAAATTGAAGACTCAGGAAAAGAATAATGAAATATGTAGTATTTGTTATGTGAATGAAAGCTAATATACACTTTGAAAGAAAAAATAACTTTTGAGCAGTTTATTCCCTTAACTATTAAAATTTTTTTTCCTTGTCCACTAATCAACTTTCTTGTTCTTCAACCACAACGGTCCAATATATTTTACACACTTAACTTTTATCTATGAAAATAGAAGATGGAGAGAATGAAAAAAAATAATGATCAAAATCCTCTTAGAATAATATCAATTTTAATATGTGAAATTTAATTTTGAATGCCTAAAATAGTTTTCACCTTAACAGTATTATGAATTAACATTGCCATAGTAAACTGGAAGTGTTTTTGTCTAATGTGACCATATCAAATTTAAACTTGTCAAATTTCTCCCTATCCATAAAAATTCCATAATACACTGAGTGGTCTACAGAATAATTATAGATTTTGATTCAAACTAGAAATAAGCAAAATAGGTTCTTTAAAAAAAATTATCTTTTTTCCTCAGTAAATTCCAGTACTCTATGAAAAGGTTGCCTAATAGCTTGAAAAGACTATACAAACTAATGTCATACTTGTTCTTTTAACAAGAATTAGATTAGCTTAATATCCATTGCAGCAAACCAAATACTAGGTAATTTCAAAGTAGGAGAGTTCTTTCATAAGTTTCACTCTTTAAAATTACTTTTATATGACTGAATTGAGTGTAAACATATGTCCCTAAATCTTCCAAGAAAGGTAGCATTTACTGTTTTGTTGAACTATTTCCAAACATGATCTATCACCAAAGTATCATTAAGCCATATTCTGGTACATTTCTTCATTAAATGTAACAATATCTTTTACCCTCAAGTGCAGGCCCAAGACTGCACTTATGCCCAAGTGGTATAAGAGGAGGAGGGAAATCCAGTGACTACATGCAAGTCTAGGAGCAGTTCTGCCTTGTACTCCCCAGGAAGGTTGAGAAAACTCCCTCTAGCACCCCACTTCTTGAGTTCAGGAAAGGCCTATGTATGAGCCTTTAGTCCTGATTTGGAAATTAGTGTGGATCTGCAAGTGCCTGCCAGATATGGTTAGGGCAACTTCAATTCACAAGCAGTGAACTTGCTTCTGTACTCCTTTCTTCCAGCCATGCAATGTTTTCATCAGTAAAATTCACAGAAGTTATTCTCAAGTCACCTGTTTGGTTAAGACTCTGCTTCTTAATCTTAAATTAATTGACCTGCAACAGCTCTAAAGGAAATGATGTTCTGAGCAGAACCATGATTTAAGTAGAACTATACCTTAGGAAGTAGTGCTTGTGATGGACTGAAGAGAATAAAAGAAGACTAGAGGAGTGAATGAAACTATTATAGGAATCCAGGTAAGAAAAGAAGAGGCATCTGAACACATAAATTGATGGGAAAATGCAGAGGAAAGGATTCTTTGAGAGGATACTGACTTCTTTAGGGTTTGCTGTGGAATAAAGAATGTACCAGAAAGATACACTGCTTTTAAATCAATATGTACATAATAACAATACTTCAAAATTATAAAGCATTAATTGATATAAATGAAAAGAAAATAATCTGATCCATGATAATAACAGGAGACATTAATTCAATTTAACTTGTAGCTCCAACAGAGAAAAATAATCAGTAATAACATAGATTTTCACAATACAGATAATAAACTTGAGCTGCATTTTAGATGTAAAACATTGTACCCAACATCAACAGAATGCACATTATTTTCATGTAAAAGTGAAATATTTCCCCAAACTGATCATATGATAGTTTATTATACATTTGTTTTTTATATTCAATATATTGCAAAGATGTACAATCACTTAGAAGATGTTCTTTAATCACTGTGGATTTAATAATTACTAGATATTTTCTGTTTGAAAATGAAGTTTTGGACCAAAGTAGGAATCATAAAGAAACTGAAAATAATTTGAACTGCCCAATCAGAAAGAAATGACAGGGGATGTAGGTAAAGTAGTGTTTAAGTAGAAGTTAATAGCCATAAATGCATATTAAAAAAGGAGAAAGACTAAAATCCAATGATTAAATATTCTTTTATAAAAGTAGAAAAAAATAAATCAAACTCAAAGTAGAAAGAAAAAATTTAAAATAATCAAATAACATATATATATATACAGTATATATATACACACATATATATGTATATACATACATATATACATATATATATATATACAGATGTACAGTAGAGAAAAGTCAAAACCAAAAATCAATTCTCTGAAAAAATTTAAAAACTTGATAAATCTCACATACTGCTGTCAGTTAGCTCAGTCTACTAAAGCTGAGCCTAGTTTCTCAAAAATTCTATTTTTAGTGTAATATTTGTATATGTACTCCACTGTATACATATAGTTAGTATTCATATTCACTTGAAACCCATAGTATTAATTTTCTGGCTATGTCTGTTTTGTCTTTTGAAGTGATATTTGCCTCCAGAATAAAAGCAAGCACAACCTTTAAGAGCGTTATAATATGAAGTTCTTACTACATTCTCATACTATGGAGCACAGCTTTTTATTAGATAAGCAAAATAAAGACAGTTTAGTGCTAAAAACAAATCCAAGTATGAAAGATTATTTGATGTAGGTAAAAAATGAGAGAAAAATGGGCAAAAAATGAGAGAAAAGACTTGCAATTTTAAAGTAGTTTATTCTTAAAAGGCAGCACTTTTACGTTTGAAATCTTTATTCATCTCATAGTGCTGATATGGACATACACCTTCAAATAATGCTTATTAATTTTTTTAGCCCTGTTGGATTTAACATGTTAATATTAATTTGGTAAAATATTATTTGAGGGTATATATTTATACCATCACTGTGAGATAAATAAAAACTCCTAAAAAAAAAAAAAGTACTTCTTTAAAACAAGAGAGGAGGGCCAACATGTGGCCCTTCACATGGAACTATTCTTTACAAGTCCAACCATCCAGAAAAAAAAAAAGCCCACAGGAGCCATGAAAGAATGGCTCCCTGAACTTGTACGGAGAAGTAAGCTGTATGCACAATGGAATCCATGAAAATGCTCTGCTCAACTCTCATGTTGGAGAATCCTAAGTGACTGCTAACCCTCTGTTTCCATAACTCTGTTTGGGGCCACGGCCACATTTCCTGTAGACCCCATGGACAACAATGGCAAGAATGTTAAGGTTAGTCTATTAGAAGGAGAAGCAGGGTAACTTCAATGAGCAACCTTGGTGGGGAACTAATAGTCCATCAATGTTTGCCAGTAAGTCTTACCCCAAAATGATGGTAGATACATTTTACAAATTGAAGCAAGGTCTATGGAGGTTAGGCTTTTATCTTTCCTCAGATTGACAGGGGGATTATCTTCCTTCCTTCCTTCATGATCACATTTCAAAGTGATGGTTCCTAGGTCTTTGAGGAACACAGGCTAGGGTTGTAAAACAGGCAGAAGGCTATTAAAAAGGTTTACATCTCAAAAGAGCAAACAAAGAAATTACAAAGACTTGTTTTCTAAGGAAAAGGGAGGAAAAGGACCTCTATTTTTTTTTAAGATTTGTTTAATTTATTCATTTGACAGACAGAGATCACGAATAGGCAGAGAGGCAGGCAGAGAGAGAGAGAGAGAGAGTGGGAAGCAGGCTCCCCGCTGAGCAGGGGGCTGGATGAGGGGCTCCATCCCAGGACCCTGGGATCACGGCCTGAGCCGAAGGCAGAAGCTTAAATCCACTGAGCCACCCAGGCGCCCCAGGACCTCTATTTTTAAGTGATTTGAGTTTTGTGAGGGCCTTGGCAGTCTATAGGAAATGGGGCCATGACCTGAACATAATTGTGACAACAGAGGAGGGTCAGGGACCTAGAGGCCAGTCTAAAGTTTAGTATAACTGAGAGGAATGTCAAGGGCATTTTGTTTACCTCCCAGGACTTGTCTCCCCTTCTCCTGCTCCCTCTCTCATTCCTTGTGTATGTACATCCCATGTTGAATTCTTTTCAGTGGACCTAAATCAACACAGCATGGTACTACATGCATCTCTAAGTAGTTTACTTAAAATAATATCTGCCATGTGCAATATAAGAATATCAGAGATTTTGCTGACACACAAATACCTCTTTTGAATAAAAAAAAAAAAAAATACTCCAGACTGACACAGTTAAATCTCCAAGGCTTGAGCTTGTTGGACACAGGGTACCAGATTTCAGTGCCCCCATAGTCCCCTGATCATGGATCTCATGGTTAGGACAAAAGTCATTAGCTTTGGCTGTTAAGGTTCTGTGTTGCCACTAGTCCACATCACTATCTGGTCTTGTCAATTGCAGTGCTCTTATCTTCCAACTTGATTCTTCTTATCTTCGGAATAAACACACCCCCCACACACAGCTCTCAAAGGGGCACAAACATCCTCTTCTAACATCATCACTGTATATACTTCTTTAAAGTTTTATTGGATTTAAACAAAGGTGATTCTAAAGATACAGTACATACAATAATTGTATGTACTGTAAAGGATAGATATTATATATACTTTGTTGATTATATATTACTATGTGAGCAATATAGATATGAAAAATGATAACTTCTCTCAATATTTATATCATTTTGTAGATTTCATTTTTAAGAACTTCATTTAACCTACCATGATATTAATAATGACTTACATTAACTGCTAAACCTTTAGTTAATCACTGGTATGCTTTCAATTATTTGAATATATTGGGCATGAATAATTAACTTTTTCAGTACTCATTTTAATATTTTTCATTACGGAGCCTGCAGAAATTCTCCACCTTCACCCATGACACACATGCACAGACACACATGCACGTGCACACACACAGGAGTAAAGACATTTCTATCATACTTTCTTTTCCCTTTCACTGTTTTATGTAGTGTTAGAGGAAACTTGAAGTTACTCCTTTTATTTGGGACCTATGATAGGCTAGTAAGTAGCCTAGAAATCTCACATGTCATCTCATATACGTCATCTCAGTTATTTTTTCTAATGATATTAACATACATTGTGTGGTTAGCATTGCCATTCATAGTTGTAAAGAGATTTAAATCTAAATCTGGGAAGAAAAAAATGTTTAGGTTCTTCACAGGAAAACTGTAGAGCCAGGAATTAAGGTCAGGCCTATGAGACTGCAAAGCCCGTAATTCCACTCTACTACCTATCTCCATTTTCATTATACTATTAAAGTCATCAACCAATGAACGCACATAAACTTAGCAGTATATAGTACAGTGACATGTTTATATATTTTATTAGCATTAAAATAAGCTAATGGGTATGGCCATATTACTGAGATCTATGTTTCATAGTCTTAATGGTTATTACAATATTAATAAGATATGAAAGAGAATTTTTGTAGTGGTGATGGCAATTTTAAGAAGATATATGAGGGAGTTTATAGGCTACAAAAAATAAATATGTTGAAGGAAAACACTAATGCACATTCCAAGGGTAGCACTGCTTGAATGGTTATGGATTACAAAAGTAACTTCACTTGGAAAGTTTTAATGTCTGCTGAATGTAAAGTTAAAATGATAATAGAGAAGATAGACATAAATGATCTTCCTGTCTTCAGTCTCTCCCTGCTTCAGTCCATCTGCTACAGTTGTCTTCTTCCTAAAATATAACCTTGTTTTTATTAAATCAGTTTTTCAAGTTACACCAGTTTCATTGCCATCAGCATTGACAGGAGAATAAAGGTCTGTATACTGAGATAATAAGCCATTCATGACCTGAGTTTCACCCAAATTTTTCCTGTTCAACCCTACATTGTTTCTTTCTTTAAAACTTTTTTTTAAGATTTTATTTATTTATTTGACAGACAGAGATCACAAGTAGGCAGAGAGGCAGGCCGAGAGAGAGGAGGAAGCAGGCTCCCCACTGAGCAGAGAGCCCGATGTGGGGCTTGATCCTAGGACTCTGGGATCATGACCTGAGCTGAAGGCAGGGGCTTTAACCCGCTGAGCCACCCAGGTGCCCCCACATTGTTTCTTTCTTGAGCAAATTTTATTTACTTGCCGTGCATAAGCCTTCATTACATATCTCTTCTCTTAAGCTATCAATGATAGCCTAAACTTAAAAAGTCCTTCTATGTGCTTTTAGCCTGTTCAAATTATACGACATGTTAACATTCTAACATCCTATCTCTCTCCAATAAGCATATGTTAGAAATATTTTCTAAGTACTATTTGAAGTAGTATTTTTTTCCAGCACAGGTTTTAATTGTGTATTGCTTAGGTATAGAAACAATTGATATTCTGAAATAAATACATATAGGACTCTTTGGCTATATCTTATGGTTTGCAGATTGTATCCAACATGTTGGTGACAGAAACTGCAAAGAAGTTAGCTTTGTTTATTTCTTCTAACCCTCAGGTGTTATCATTAGGATATACAGGCAGACCTCATTTCATCGTGCTTTGAGATATTGAGTTGTTCACAAATTGACATTCTATGGCAATTCTGTGTGCAGCAAGTCTATGGACACCATTTTCCCAATAGCATTTGCTCACTTCATGTCCGTAGCACATTTTGGTAACTCTCACAATATTCCAAACCTTTTCATTATTATTTAATTTGTTATGGTGATCGATGATCAATGATTTCAACTCCCTGAATGCTCAGTTGATGTTAGCATTTTTTAGCAGTAAAGTGTTTTTAAATTAAGGTATGAAACATTTTTTTTTTAGATGTGGCGCCATTGTACACTTAGTAGACTGCAGTGGAGTGCAAGCATAAGTTTCACATCTACTGGGAAGCCAAAAAAACACATTTGACTCACTTTATTGTCATCTTCACATTACTGCCACAGTCTGGAACCAAGCCACCTTCTGTCTGAGGTAAGCCTGTGTGTGAGTATGTGTGGGAGGAGCCTCATAAGGAAGCACAGGCGCAGGTGACCGCATGCGGCTCTTTGCTTCCACTGCCAAGATGCTCATCACAGTAGCAAACACAAGTGATGCGAGAGGGTACCTGGAAAGTGGTGTTGAGTATTCTAAAAAGTGAAAAACTTACAAAGGTTCACCATTAATGTGGCTGCTGCAAGGTTTGGTAGATTCTATTATTAAGGTAATTCGTTTCCCTTCTATTTCCAGTCAATAAGATATTTTCATTTAAATCCTGATTGAATATCTTTAATGACATCTCTACGTATTTTGAAGTGATCTTACTTTTTCCTGCGGTCTGTTAATATGGTCATTTGCATCACTAGCTTGTTCAGTGTTAAATTGTTCCTGCATTTCTGCAAATAAATACAGTAAGATCCTGTTTGCTTTTTAACTGCTGCTAATTTATTTACGCCTTTTGTATCAAGATTCATAAGTGAGTATAAATTCATTGTTTTTCTTTCCCATTCCTGTTCTGGTCCAGTTTATGGATAGAATAATAACACTCTTGATGCCTAATAAGGCTTTTTAAAGTAATTAAACAAGGAGACCATTAGACTGAAGTAGCGCCAATGCCTTGGTTGCCCACATAAGCAAATGAAACCTAAGCCAAAACAATACACTCAAATATGAGGAAGTGAAACTCAAGAACAACTAGTCACGGGAATACCTTGGCCACTCAGTCAGTTAAGCATCTGACTTCAGCTCAGGTCATGATCTCAGGGGCCTGGGATCAAGCCCCATGTGGAGCTCAAGTTAGTGGGGAGCTCCTCAGTTAGTGGAGAGGAGTCTGCTTCTGCCTCTGACCTTCTCCTTACTTGTGCATACTCTCTCTCAAATAAATAAAATCATAAATAAATAAATACATAAGTAAATAAATAAAAGCAATTAATCACAGTCAAATAGGTTTTTTGATATAAAGCAATTGCTGAAGCAATAGACAAGCAAATTATATATACATGTATATATACAGCTGTATATATGTACATACAATTTGCTTTACTTCAACATCTTCTCCATAAAAGCCTTCCGTTCGTGGAGTGCTCCTAACCAGTCTTGGTTTGGCTTTATCTCACTGAAGTTGATGTTTGTTCAAATAAATTTTTGTAAATGCAATGTGCCTCAGTTTATCTCTTATCAGACTTTTGCTTTAAAGTTATTTTTTCTATTGATATTATAACAACCACAGTTTTCCTTTACTTAGAATTTTCCTAATATAATATTCATAAAACACATCTACCTTGTATGTAGCAAGTTAGGCTGTTTTGATTATGATTTTCAGTATGTTAGGACTAATTTCTACCATTATAATTTGTGTGTTCCTTTCCTTAATCTTTTTATCTTTTTTTTTTCCCTGATATATTTGGACTTTGGGTGTTTCTTTATTTTCTCACCTCTCCACACACTGGTTTAAAATTTGTACATCGTTATTCTTTTCCTTAAAAGGCTACTTTTGAAATTTTATCATGTATCCTAGACTAACAAATTTTATTTATTTATTTGACTTTAAAAGTTTTAAAAATAATATGTACAACCTTAAAATAATCTGTTCTAGGGTAGCATAGATTTGTCTATGATACAATTGGTGACTAATTGTTTTTCTCAGTAATCCTTAAGATACTATATTAATGTTTTAATAACTTACTCTACATATTGATATGCCAAGATCTAATTGCTTTAAAAACTTGTCATCACATTTAGTTCCCTGAAGTTTTATTGAGATATTCTGATATTCAGATTTATCCTACTTAAAACTGCCTTTTGAATCTGAGAAATCATTTCTTTCACAAAATTATTCCTTTGCCATCTCTCCATCCCTTCTATTTCCTTCCATGGGAATACCTACTATGCATGCTAAGTAACCTCCTGATTCATTATATTCCCTTTTATATTTTTCCTTCTTTCTATCTAAACTATAATGTGTATCTTAATTTTAGGTTTTTCTATGTTTTCAGGCCAGTTGAATTTGCCAATTAAAATTCAATAAGCTTTTATGATTCAAACTTAATATCAGTCTTAGAGATCCCATTTAAATAATTTTAAAATCATCTTGTCTCTTTGTATTTTTATATGTTTGAATTTCCTATATGTTTAATTTCTTTAACTCAATGTAATATTGTTACCTAAAAATCTATTAAATATTTCTATAATCTTTAGTTCTTGGGAGTTTACTTTACTAAGATATCACTCATGATACGTTTTCTTTTTTTGTTTGGCTTAGATAGTAATACCTTGTCAATATTATATAGCTACAAATTATTTCTTTCAAAATGTTATTTTTAAATCATTGTCTATTTTTTTAAAGATTTTAGTTATTTGTTTGAGAGAAAGAGAGACTGAGAGAGAGCATAAGAAGGGGGATGGTCAGAGGGAGAAGCAATGTGGTACTTGATTCTGGGACTCCAAGGATCATGACCTGAGCTGAAGGCAGTTGCTTAACTAAGCCACCCAGGTGCCCCAAATCATTTTCTGTCTTTAATGTTGATATTATTATATCAACATAGTTAATTTTTGGATGTTGTTTATAAAATCTATTTCTTAGTTATAAATGCGTTTTTCCAATACTTTTTGTTTTTCTATTTATGACTAGTTCTCTAATTTCCATTAATTTCTTTATATGCAAACTATAAACCTAAATTTAATTTCCTATATGCAGAAGCCATTATCCAACATAATTTTTGAATAGTTAATATTTACCTCGCAGATTTTAAATGTCAAATTTATGACATAATAAATTTCCAGATTGGGGGGAAAAAAAAAGGGATAACCAGCATGAGCTGTTGGCTTTCTTCCAAAAATGGGGATGCTTCTTCAGAAGTGAGAGGAGAGAGAGAAGTATGTGGATCTGGAAAACTGACATAAAAAATTTGTGTGAAAATCTTCTGGAAATAGAAGACATTTAAGAAAAAAATGTCGTCAGGATATAGTGTGTGTCTTGGGGGATTATCAGAAAAGAGTAATAGTTAATGGGAAATCTTTCTATGCACTGCAAAGCTTTGTTTAAATCTTGGACTGTTTTATTGCCAGTATTTCATTTGTAATCTACTTTGCATTTTGCTATTGCAGAGGTAATATCAATAGATTCAGAAAAACATTTTGATAAATTCGTTTTACATGTGTGATTTAAAAAAACACACTCCATATGAAGGAATAAATGGGAACATTCTAAACTTATGATGTTTATATTACGTGAACTTAAAGCAATCATTAAAATCTGTGGAGTAACTAACATGCGTTTCTTTTAAAGTTGGATAAAGAATTTATAAAAGCATGTCTGCCATTACTGGTATCATTCAAGTTGAACCTTGCAAATATTTTTAAATAGGAAATAATGCTGTGAGAAAATGTATGATATCTGTTAAGGTGAGAAAAGGTTTTTAAAAATTATTTGCAGATTTTATCAGGCACATTAAAAAGATCTATCATTCTCAGTAAGTTATTTTATGGATATTGACAAACTGATTCCAAAGTTTATATGGAAAAGGAAAAGATTCAGAATAACCAACATAATATTGAAGGAGAAGAATGAAATAGGAGGACAGAAGCTACTCAACTTCAAGACTTACTATAAAGCTAAAATAATCAAGACAGTGTTTCATGGGTGAGGGAATAGACAAATAGATCAATGTAAAGAAATATAAAGCCCAGAAATAGACCTCCACAAATACAGTCAACTGATTTTTGCCAATGTAGCAAGGCGATGAGATAGAACAAAGATATTCTCTCAAACAAATAGTACTGGGATAACTGAACAACTGCACACAAAGAAATGAATCTAGAACAGAGGTTACATCCTCCACAAATTAACTCAAAATGGATCATAGACCTAAATGTAAACACAAAACTATAAAACCCTTAGGAGATAATAATATAGGAGAAAAGCAGTATGACTTGGATATGATGCCTTTTTAGATATAGTATTGAAGGCATCACCCATGAAAGAAATGACTGATAAGCTGAACTTCATTAAAATTGAAAGCTTTTGCTCTGTGAAAAACAGTATCAAAAAATGAGAAGTCAAGCCACAGAGGGGGAGAAATAATTTGTAAAAGACACATGTGATAAAGAACTATTATCCAAAATATACAAAGAACTCTTAAAAACCAACAATATGAGAACAGAGTTTTAAAATATAGGCTAAATATCAATAATTATATCAGCAAAGAAGATGTAAGCACATGAAAAGATGCTCCACATTATGTATCAGGGAAATGCAAATTAAAACAACAATAAGAAAATACTGCATACCTATTAGAATCGTCTAAGTACAGAAGACTCGGAATGCCAAATCTGGTGATGAAGAAAAGCAACAGAAACTCCCGTAATTCACTGCTGGGAATGCAAAATGGCATAGCTACTTGGGAAAACAGTTTGGTGGTTTCTTGAAAAATTAAACAGACTTGTCAAAGAATTGAGCATTCATGCTTCTTGATATGTACCCAAAGGAAGTGAAAATGTATGTCCATACAAAAAGCTACACATGGATGTTATAGCAGCTTTATTCATAATTGTTCAAACTTGGAAGCATCCAGTATGTCCTTCAATGGTTAGATGAATAAGTAAATTGTAGTATAACCAGACAATGGAATATTATTTAGCACAAACAAGAAATGAGCTATCAACTCATGGAAAGACATGGAGGGGCTTTATGTATATTACTAAATGAAAGAGTTCAATCTGAAAACCCCATATATAGTATGCTTCTGACTATAAGACATTTTGAAAAAGACAAAACTCTGAATATGATTAAATAATCTATGATTGCCAGAGTTGGAAACAGGAGGAATGATTAGGCAGAACACAGAGAACATTTAGGTCAGTGAAAATACTCTGTTTGGTGTTATAATAATAGGTATATGTCCTACTATATTTACCTAAGCCTGTAGAATGTACAACACCAACCTTGAACTCTAATGTTCTTAGGGTGATTATGATGTGTCAATGTAGTTTTATCCTTGTTATAAAAAAATCAACATTCTTGTGAGTAATGTTGATGATGGGAAGGCTATGCATGTGTGGAGGTAGAAGGTATTGGGAAATTTCTGTACCTTCCTTGTAATTTTGTTGTAAACTTGAAGTTCTCTAAAAAAAAAAAAATCTTAAAAAATGGATCAGAATCTGAAAATAAGAATTGATCAGAGTTCATTATAATTGTAAAATATAAGTCAGCTTGTAAACTTTAATCTTATGTAGAATAGCATTAATTATATAAAACAAAATGGAGATTGATATTATTAGAAACCAAAAAAGTAAATTATTTAAGTATTAATACATAAAGAAAAGGCACAAGACAATAAGAAAACATATGTCAGTAAGCAATATAAAGAAGATTTGAATAAAAAAATATGCAAACTAGTTCATGGGTTACACATTTTTTCATTGTAAAGTTTTTGATTACCCACCCTCCCAGTAACAGAAAAATACATTCAATTATGTATTTTTAACAACTCTACACACTTATATTTTTTAAAAAGTAGAAGTCCATTACAAATTAATTTCTTTTTTTTTTTTTAAGATTTTATTTATTTGACAGAGAACACAAGTAGACAGAGAGGCAGGCAGAGAGAGAGAGAGGAGGAAGCAGGCTCCCTGCCAAGTAGAGAGCCCAATGTGGGGCTCAATCCCAGAGTCCTGGGATCACGACCTGAGCCAAAGGCAGAGGCCTTAACCCACTGAGCCACCCAGGTGCCCCACAAATTAATTTCTTAAGAGCAAAGAAGTATGTATAAAATCAAGTTTTTATTTTAATTCCAGTATAGTTAACATACAGTGTTATATTAGTTTCAGGTGTACAACATAATGACTCAATATTCGACTCAGTATTCCCATACAATGTCCAGTGCTCATCAACCAAATGCCCTCCTTAATACCCATCACTTATTTCATGCATCCTTCGCCCACCTCCCCTTTGGTAACCACCAGTTTGTTCTTTAATTAAGAGTCTGTTTCTTGGCTTATCTCTCTCTTTCAATCTCTCCTTTTTTCTTTGCTTGTTTTGTTTCTTAAATTCCACATATGAGTGAGTGCATATGGTATTTATCATTCTACGACTGACTTATTTTGCTTAGAATCATATTCTTTAGCTCCAGTCATGTTGTTGCAAATGGCAAGATTTCATTCTTTTTCATGGCTGAGTAATATTCCAACGAATATATACACTGCTCCTTCTTTATCCATTCATTTAGCAATGGACACGGGTTCCTTCCATAATTTGGCTACTGTAAACACTGCTGCAATAAACATGTTACTTGAATCCTTTTGAATTAGTGTTTTTGAATTCTCTGTGTAAATACCCAGTAGTGCGTTTACCAGATCATAGAGTAGTTCTATTTTTAACTTTCTGAGGAAATGCCATACTGTTTTCCTCACTGACTGCTACAGTTTGCATTCCCATAAACTGTGCAAGAGGGTTCCTTTTTCTCTACATCATTGCGAACACTTGTTTCTTTTGTTTTTGATTTTAGCCATTCTGACAAGCGTGAGATGATATCTCCTTCTAGTTCTGATTTGCATTTCCCTGATGATAAGTGATGATGAGCATCTTTTTATGTCTCTGTTGACCATATGTCTGTCTTCTTTGGAGAAATGTCTGTTCATGTCTTTTGTGTACTTTTTAATTGAATTATTATTAGTAGTGTTTTTTGAGTTTTTTTGTTTTGTTTTGTTTGGTGTTGAGTTGTATCAGTTTTTTACAGATTTTGGATACTAACCCTTTCTTAGGTGTGTTATTTAAAAATATCTTCTCCCATTCAGTAGGATGTCTTTTAGTTTTGTTGGTTGTTTCCTTTGTTGTACAGAAGCTTTTTATTTTTATGTAGTCCCAATAGTTTATTCTTGCTTTTATTTCCCTTGCCTCAGGGAAATAAAACATGTCCTTGGTGTTGCACCAGGACAACAGGATCCTAGTAGAGATGGGTAGTTTCCTCTCATCCAAGGCACAAAGTAATTTTAAAATTTTAAAAGTGTAAAAGTCCGTTACTAATTAATTTCTTTTTTTTTTTAAAGATTTTATTTATTTATTAGTCAGAGAGAGAGAGGGAGAGCGAGCACAGGCAGAGGCAGAGAGAGAAGCAGGCTCCCTGCTGAGCAAGGAGCCCGATGTGGGACTCGATCCCAGGACGCCGGGATCATGACCTGAGGCGAAGGCAGCCGCTTAACCAACTGAGCCACCTAGGCGTCCCACTAATTAATTTCTTAAGAGCAAAAAGTAGAAATCAACATAGCAGGTATGAAAGTATACTACAAAGCCATATTTTTTTTTCAAAAAAAAATTGTTCTGCTAAAAAGTCAGGAAAATAAAAGACTAATGAAACATAACAGAAAGGACAGAAATATAAGTGCATAGGTAGATATGACAAAGATGGTAACTGAAATACATAGGAACAATAGAATATTTAGTAGTTGGTTTAAAACAATCTGATACAGTACATGCAAAAAAATAAATGGTCTATACAGTTGGTATCTATAGTGTATTTTGGGGTATGAATGAGAATTTGGAAACAACATAAGTTTTTATTGCAGGGCAATATCAGACAAACACTATGGAATATGGGAACAAAAAACTAAATGTCTATTTAACAATGTAGATGTGTGTGATAAAACACATGATGTATGTGAGATCAAGAAGTGAAAAATGTATATGGCAAAATATTAATGTAAGTTAAGCAGTACAAACCTAGGATAAAAACCAAGTACATGCTCAAAGACATATACTCAAGGACACTTAATGTTTTTTGAGTAGAACATCTACTGGAGTTAGGGAAATAATAATAAAGTGGGAATTAAGAATAAAATGGAAAAATAAAAGAAATAAATTGTCCATTTTTTGGCCCACTGATAATAATGTGCTATAAACAAGAGCGTAACTCTGGCATTTTAAATTAGAATATAAATTAATGAGTAAATGGATTAACATTATTTTGTTTGGGGCTCTAGACTCATTTTCATTTATATTTGGTTTATTTCCACCCTAATAGCACAGGCTTGAACTACTTTTATTCATTTTAAATGTTACTGCCCAGAGCTCTTACTCCCTCAGTTTATTCATCATTTTCAAATCTTCTTGTTGGAAAAGGTCATCAAGTAGAAGTTAATGCCCTAGCTCAGGTATGAGCCCTAACAGCTGACCCTTCAGTAGATATAGCTGATTGGATTCATAGAAAAAGTGGCCACTGTAGTGCTTAGATGGGATAGAGTATTGCCAAGGATGCCTATATTATTACACTCGAAATAAGTGACTTCGTTAATATAGTAACAGCATTTCTTGTATGTTGCAAACAATGCCCAAAGCAATTGCCACAGAAGTCTGGGTCATCCACTGGAGTTCACAAATGGTGAGGGATTATCAGATTGATTATACTGACCTCTCCCTCCAAGTGAAGTTTCTAAGTGCGCTTTGGTTTGTGTGGATATTGGATCTGGGCTAACCCAAGTTTACCCTGTTGCTGCTCAAACTAGGCTGCACCATTAAGGGATTAGAAACGCTGCGTATCATGTATAGATACCCTCATTAAAGAGACAATAATTAGGCAACCCATTTCAAAGGTCATGATATGCTAGTCAGGGCAAAAGAATATGGCACTGAATAGATCTCTGATATAATTCACAGGCAGCAGAGTTGGTAGAAAAAAAGAATGGAGTATTTGTGCAGCAGATTAAATTACTAACAATAAAACCACACTGGCCGATGGACTAAAGTACTATGCCAGGCTTTAATAAGTTTGAATGATCAATCATATTAATAGTATATGCCAGATTGTAGAACCCTGCTGAAACGCCCATAAGGTATGAAAGTCTCAGGAAACAGCCATTGCCCCAACTCTCACTGGATCAGTGTGCTCTGCTGCTGAAAACACCAAGTTCCATAACACGTAGAAAAAACATGATCCTGTGGTGCCTGGGTGGTTCAGTTGGTTATCCAACACTTGATTTTGTCTCAGGTCATAGGATTAAGTGCCACATAGTCTCCATGCTCAGCATGGAGTCTGCATGAAATTCTCTCTCTCCCACTCCCTCTGCCCTTCCCCCTGCTCACATCTCTCTCTCTCTCTAAAAATAAATAAATCCTTTAAAAAAAGAAGAAAAAAATAAAAGGCATTATCCTAATTTGAAGAGATACATGTACCCCAATTTTTGTAGCAGCATTATCAGCAATAGCCAGATTATGGAAAGAGTCCAAAAGTTCATCAACTGATGAATTGGTAAAGAAAATGTGCTATATCTATAACGGATTATTACTCAACCATAAAAAATGAAATTTTGCCATTAATAATAATGTGGAAGTAACTAAAGAATATTATGCTAAGTAAAATAAACAGAGAAAGACAAATACCATACGCATTCACTCATACATGGAATTCAAGAAACAAAACAAATGAACATTGGGAGAAAAAAGAGAGAAGCTAACCATTAAAAGAAACTCTTCACTATAGAGACCAAACTGAGGGTTGTTGGAGGAGAGGTAGGGGGGATGGGTTAAATGAGTGATGAGTATTAAGGAGGACACTTGTGATGAGCACTGGGTGTTGTATGTAAGTGATGAATCATGAAATTCCATACCTGGAACTAATATTACACTTTATGTTAACTAACTGGAATTTAAATAAAAATTTGAAACTATAAAAAAGAAAGAAAGAAAGAAAGAAAGAAAGAAAGAAAGAAAGAAAGAAAGAAAGAAAGAAAGGAAGAAAGAAAGGAGAAAAGGCTTTATCTCCTGGAACTTGCAATTAAAAAAGGCTTTATCTCCTAGAATTTGCAATGGGATGTCCCACCAGGATGGGTGAATTACTTTCCACCCTGGAAGAGGGGGAAACTACTCAATCTTTACTAGGATCCTGTTATTTTGCTGCAAGCCAGACTGTTGAAATACACTATGCCTCAAATGAAACATGCATTATTGAAAGAAGAGAGAAAATGGGGGGACTGGTCTAGTACACCTTGCTTCTGGTCCATCTATTTATCCCTGACAGTTCTCCCATTCCTATTCAACATGTATGATATGTACAACCTGGTCAAGTTCCTAAAACTGCCAATCTCCTCAAGACTAACTGGCATGTTCTGTTTTCCACTGGTTTGATCATTTGGCTGCCACCGCCCCCCCATTTGTCTAGAGGACATTTTGGCACACAGAGAAGCCCTCATGAAGTTCATCCAACAAGCCTTAAATGATAGTCAACAGAGCCTTTCCTTAGTGACCACAGAGAGGCTTAATAATTCAGCGGTTCAGATCCTAAGGGTCTTGGCAGAAAAAAATGTTATTTATTTTGGGGATAATTATCTTGATCGGTGTTTTCTCCTGCATGCACCTATATTGTTGCTGTCTTTTTAAAAAAACAGAATCTATTGGGGTGCCTGAGTGGCTGAGTCAGTTAAGCAGCTGCCTTTGGGTCATGTCATGATCCCAGGATCCTGGGATCGAGCCCTGCATTGGGCTCCCTGCTCAGCAAGAGGCCTGTTTCTCCCTCTCCCCCTGCCTGCTGCTCTGCCTACTTGTGCTCTCTCTCCCTCTGTCAAATAAGTAAATAAAATCTTTAAAAAAAATAGAATTTGTTGATAAATTATTTTGTTGTTGCTGTTATATAATTGCTTGATATACTTGATGCATATTTTCTATCACTCTACACACTTAGCAGTCATGGGATAATCCTTATTTGATCATATCTAGTATCAACTCAGTGTATCCTATATATAAATTGAGTTATCTACTGTTTTACTTATTTTGAGTTGTCATTTTCCAGATCTCTTGTTAGGGTTATAAAATACAATATTTCAAAAAAATTATTAACTTTATTATTTGGATAAATGATAAAATTTGTTTCTAACAGTCCACCTTGGCTAGATTTCTTAGTGTGGAGTCATCTTTGATTACTTTTACAATTATTTTATGGGTTTTTATGATTCATATAGTTTGTGTTTCTGAAAGAAATGTAACAAATAATGTTTTAGGGACTTTTACACCTTATTTTAATATTTACTGGCAGAAGAATACTATTATTAATCTAGTTATATTCTTGTATGCCTTTTTTTCTTGTATGCTTGTTTTTTAAAATGTATGCATACACATATTCTTTCTTAATTATGTTTGTCCAAGTTTTATTCATGTTATTTAAAAATTTTACTATTGTTTTCAATACTTTTATACTTTATACTTTAAAACTTAGTAACTTATTTCTTCTAGCTTTTTAAAATAACTTCCTGAAGAAAATTTAATAATATTTAAAATATTTTGTTGACCTATATTCAGTTTTGTATGTTTTCTGGCAGAACAGCTTTTCTGGTTTATTTATTTATTTATTTATTTTTATAAGTTCTCTTTATAAAAGTATGTCAATGCTTTTACTTTCATTTTATTATTATGAGAAGACATATTTATATTATAAAATTAATTTTGATACATTTTTTGTAGATGCCTGATTTTATTACACTGTCTTCAGGGAGCACTAAGAAAGTGGATTTTGAAATTTGTTGGCCTTTCTTCTGTGACCTAGTGCACTTTCAAATGTTCTTTGTGGTTTGTGTATCTTGGGAAGAAAATCGGGTTTGTCAAGTGCAAATTTGTTTATAAGAATATTATACTAAGTTTACTCAAACCCTTTGAGTAATTTGTTTATATGAGTATTGTATTAAGTTTACTCAGACCCTTTGCATTTGGCTTATATTTTGACTTGTTGGTCTCTTAGTCTCAAAAGTCAGCCTTTCTGGCCACCTGGGTGGCTCATTTAGTTAAACAACCACCGTTGGCTCAGGTCATGATCCTGGAGTCCCAGGATCAACTCCCTCATAGGGCTCCCTGCTCAGTGGGGAATCTGCTTCTCCCTCTGACTTCTCCCCTCTCATGATCTCTCTCTTTCTTAAATAAATAAAATAAAATAAATCTTAAAAAAAAAATCAGCCTTTCTGAGACACCTGTATTAAAATTTCTCAGATGCATATCAGCTGCATAATTATTTTAAGGTCTTTTAAAAAAGGATGGCACATAGGTAATGTTTGACATTTTAAGACTTCATGTTGAGGCTTTCACTTTATAAAGTGATTTGATTAATTCATAATAATAAATTGATAAATATGATGTTTGGATTTGTTCTGCAATCTTATTTTTTTATTTAAGTCTTGCTTTTCTTTTCATGTATTCATCTGTTTTTACTTTTTAAAGTTTGTATTATTGATATCTTGAAAAATTATTTTGATGGATGTTTAGTATTCAGATTTTTTCTTTAGATCATTGTCTGTGTGTACCAATAATATCAATTAAAATTTTTCTGTATTGCTTTTCAATTTTTCCTTTTTCGTATACTAAATTTCCATCTTATTTATACTTATTTGGTACTCCCTATTACAGTCTATTAGCCTGCAACATTTATGTCTGAGTGTCAAACTTTTCTAATTATTATACCTTTAATCATCTTGCTATTTATTTTTTCAGAATTTCCCCTATGTCCAATATTTATTATCTTTATAATATTTATATTTTTTCTAATTGAATTATCACTTTATAGATACTTTAGTTAAGCTTAAATTTATAGACAGGAACAATTTCTCTATTTATAAAATTTAAAACATTGGGTATTTCAACCCAAGAAAAAAATACATTTTTCATTCTTTGAAGTTTTATTTTGTTTTTGTTTTTTAATTTTCAGTTTATTTTTATTATTTAACATAATCTTGTATATCTCTGGTTTGGCACTTCTTTTATTATTGTTATTACAAATGTCAGTTTTTTCTCCATCACATCCTTATAAAAAATAATCATTGGTATTAAATGCTATTTAGTGTTTATTTTTAAAAATTACTATATTCTTTCAGTTTAGTTGTGTAAGTTATTCCAAAAATTTCCTAAAGTTTGTGTGTAAGCTTGGGTTATAAAATAGATCTAAGGCTGGTGATTTGTCAAATAAGTATGTTAGAGATGAAAAAGCAGTAGAAAATATCGAAAAGGGGCACCTGAGTGGCATCGTCAGCTAAGCCTCTGACTGTTGGTTTTGGCTCGGGTCATGATCTCAGGGTCATTAAGATTGAGTCTCACAAAGGTGTCCATGTTCAGCCCTGAGTCTGCTTGAGATTCTCTCTTCCTCTTCCTCTGCCCCTGCTGATGTACTCTCTCTTCCTAAAATAAATAAATAAATTTCAAAAAAGGAAATATTAAAAAGCAACCGGTTTTAATTATGAAGAGAAAGATTAAATTTATACAGAGATGGAGGAAGCCAGAACATGAAGGTAGATTGTGTCTCAAAAGAGGTAAAAAACATTTCTGTCAATGTACTTGATCTAGAAGAATAAGAAGGAGTTAATATCTTTCTAGGGAGACTTTGGAGTGTAACATGAGGAGGGGGTAAGAAGGTTGAGTGAAGATCAATAAGCAGATAGGGGTATTGGTTATTTAAGAGTGTGATTGATTCATCTCTGTGGACAATGATGTTACCAAGCATGATGGAAAGGTTTGGGGAGAGGAAGACTGTCTCATGACGTTTCTGCTTGTTTTGCTGTATTATTCTCACTGGTTTCACTGAAATCAAATTAAATCATTTGAAAAAATCATGTTTCTGCATCTTTCTTTTCATTTACATTATGCTTTCTATATTTCTTTGGACTAATTAAAATAAAATCATCATCATCATCATCATCATTATAATTATATATTTGATATTCTTAATAGAAATGCTTCTACACTAATGTTATCATGAGGCTTGAGTATTCCAATCCCACTTCATTATGTTTTTTAAAATTATTTTAATAAGGAGAAAGATTTATACAAACTTATTTATATAGATTTATTTCATAATGTGTTATTAATATCTAGGAAATGAATATTTTGTAAAGATATAATGAAATAGATTAAGGACTTACTTTTTTTTAATGATGCTAATTTTTATATAAGTTCATAATATAAAATTTTATATATTTAAATTTATATACATTTGTCTATGTGACCATGTATTATGTCTTCCTCCTTTATTCCAGTGTTGTCAGCTATATGCAACAACTATATTTTTATATGTGGTGCAATTACATAGATATACATGTTTACATATTCATATATAGAGACTCTTAAATGAATATAAACATACATATGAGTGCATCATTAATACAAAACTTACAATTCTTAATCTGTTTTGGCAACTGAAGTCAATCGTCAAGACAAGTGAAATGGCAGGCCAACTATGAAATAGTCTAACATAGTAACATAATTCACAAAAGTGATTGTTGGTCAATTAAAAAAGTCATCACTTTAAGCAATTTGTTTCACTAAATTGTCACTAAGTTGTCCAATGTGTTTATTTTAATTTGTTCATTTGAACACTGTTAAGTAGATGTTTACTAAAATCCAGGAAAACTGGAAACCGAGATCTAATTACCATTATGACAAAATAAAAGTCATTAGTTATATAACTGGCAAAATATCTTTTGCACTATAATAAAATAAACTCTATGTTACAGACTGTGAACTTGGCCATTTGAAAATTATTGAAAAATAACACAAACATCAATAAGCCAAATGCAAAAATGCAAAATCATATCAACAAGTAAATATTGTATACATGTAATATTTTACATGTGATATTTATTTTATGTGTGAAATGCATTTCATATTTTACATGTGAATATTTTAGAGTGATGGTAGCATATTTCATTTCAAATGTTTCTGGTTCATGTATAAAAGAATGAAAGTAGAAACACCTACAGTATCTAAATATAAAGCATACTTTTGATAATTCACAGGAAACATTTTGCCATATTTTTCCTTTAAAGTAATAACACAAAATGAAGATAAAGTATCACTGAGAACTGAATAAGGACACACAACATTTTCTTTCTCCCCTACACTGCATCTGTGTATCCCACACCATTCTCAAATGAGAGATTCAGAAATTCAAGAGCTGTTCCCTGATTTTGGCTCAGAAACAGGCTGTCAGGATGAAAGAGGATTCAGGTTTTAGCAAAACAGGCACTGTACTTGAAGATTAGCCATTAGCTTCAGATACATGCCAGCAACGGCAGCTGGCCTTTTAAAGTCTCACGTGCTCATTTCATTTCTGTTCATTGATTTATCTAAAAGGAGCGAAGAAGAATAAATGATAAGGAAAGGAATGCACAAGTATCTTTAGGTTGTGTTCACTGAATTGGAGTCAACACATTTAATCGTTTTTGTCATTCAAGAACTGGTAAATTTAAACAGACCAGTGAACATTTTGGACCACATGTCAGAAATGTCAGACAAGAAACTGCATAGATCATGTACTACGTGTATGTATGTATGTATGTATGTGTATGTATATGCATACATGTGAACATACATATATAAGTGCATATCATAAGGAGTTACAATAATTTGGAAAAGTAGAGGTACTGTATTAAATGCAGAATTCACAGTTTCTCTTGAATATATACCAAGACTATATAGCTTAATTATATGCACAGATACTGATAGATAACTATAACTGGCTGTAGGTGTGATTTTTAATGTGCTCGCCCTCTCTCTCTATACATAATGCCATAAATAAATAAATAAATTTATATAAATAATATAATTTTAATATAACATAAAAATGTATA
The DNA here is from genome assembly GCF_010015895.1 of Lontra canadensis. NCBI lineage: Eukaryota > Metazoa > Chordata > Mammalia > Carnivora > Mustelidae > Lontra > Lontra canadensis. Next base: position 18,937,388 of record NW_022631016.1, on the reverse strand, counting down.
TGTTTATACATTATATTACATATTTATATAAATGACATAATTTTAATATAATATGTAAAGTATATAAATATATATGCACATATATATTTCTTAAAGCACTGAGAAATTAGATGCATCCACTAAGGTTATCTCTCCATACCCCTTATGCCTTATTCATCATAAGATTCTTCATCATTCACTCAGATGGTCAGCTATAATGGCTTAGAGTAGATAAAGATCCATTTATTTTATGCAAGATGACAGTCAATATATTAAAATAAAAATTATGTGTCTTATAGTACCATCGGGATGTTACAGATATTATAAACATTAAAGAGATTAAAAAATTCTTTTTTTTTTTTCCAGAATGGCAAAATGATTAGAAATCTCTAGTTTGAGAAATAGAACTTAAATTCGCATCGTAATGGACTGGGAGGTGAGGCAGGGTTTGCTTTGAGACGTATCTCCCAAGGATTTAAAACAATGACATAAAAAATGGGAGTTTCGAAGGAGCTTTTGACTCACCATTAAGATTATTCTAGCAATGATAACTAACCAAAGCAGATAGAAGGTTTGGGATACTGAGTTCCACTGGTATTTAAGAATATGTCTGGGGACCATCCTGGGACTTCAGTGGCCTCTAAGTAGCTCAACATGTTTAGAGGACAGCCTATTAAAAATACGGAGCATGTCATTTCTAAAGATGAGAAGATTTATGAGAGTGAGAGTTCACTCAATTTTTTGAAATTACCCAAACTCATTTTTTTCCATCTCCCTTTCACATAGTGATGTTTGATATTATACTTCCAAATGATATAGTTTAATTTGCCATAAAAATTACTCCAAATGGTAATGTGTTGTCTCAAGAAGCAGAAGATATGGAAATTCGAGAAGATATCTGCAGTGTTTTTAACAAATCTGTGAATTGAATAAATTTCGAAATCATTAAAAATAAAGTGAGAAAAATTCCTCCTCTCACAGGATTTTTCATTACAGACGGGAACATCTGGCATTTGGAATACAGATATTAAAATAAAATTCATGAAATTTTACAATATTATTCACAATGTAGAAGCAGATTTTTCAAATTAGTCATTCTTGGTTTGCTTTTCAAACATGTATTTTATATGACCAAAACATTTTCTATCACATTAAAAATACACTAATAAGTGAATTATATTGTGTGCTTTTAAAGGAAATTAAAAGTAACTTCATGGTATGAGGAAATGGGGGAAACCAAAATAGTCATCATAGTCAAAGGAGAAAAATATAATAAACCTCAAAATATGTAACATATTCTAAGGAGAGAAATGCAATATACAAAAGAGCCCCACCCGATAAAACCTTATTTTCTCTTTTCTCAGATAAGCAGCTGTGTGGTTGTCATAGAACTGTGCTGTTTAAAAAACAAAACGCATAATTAGTGGTCACTAAGACACTAAGGTTATTTTCTGCATATGCCAGTCTCCTCCATTCCCTATCCAAGGGAATTCTTGACAAATAGCAAGAACAGAAACATTATATTTTGAGGGCCATGAAAGACTATGTCCAATCATAATTTAGAGTGGATTTACTTCAGAGTTCTTAATTACAGGTCACTTCCGTGGTGTGACAGATGGTAGAATGGGAAAGTGGCTAACGAGACACAAAGACAGGTGGCAGAGCTGCGGAGGGAATTTCTTTGAAGATAATGTCAGTCTGGGCATTTTGGTGATATTGAGACTCTGGGGGTGGGGGGCGTGAGATCATGGGTGGAGTTAGTGCTGGTCTTAAGCCATTCAAGAGTGGATAATTACCTTAAGTGGGATGATCAACTCTGTTACTTACCACCTTGAAACATGCTAAAAGTACTTTGAGTTGTCTTTTGAAAACAAAAGAATATTCCCATGGCCTTTTTTTTTTTTTAAGACTTTATTTATTTGATGGAGAGACACAGCAAGAGAGGGAACACAAGCAGGGGGAATGGGATAGGCAGAAGCAGGCCTCCTGCCAAGCCGGGAGCCCGATGTGGGAATTGATCCCACGACCCTGGGATCATGACCTGAGCCAAAGGCAAACGTTCAATGAGCCACTCAGGCACCCCTCCCCATGGCCTTTAAAAGTTTACTTAGGAATAGACGACTTAAATGTTATGTCTAGTGAACTAAAAACACATAAATCAAAGTATTTGGAGAAATCAATTTGTATTAGCCAGAAAGTTTTTAAACACATTAAAAAATACCAATATATTGGTAAAATTTATGTAGAAACATATCTCACACTCTCTTTTAAATCCACTTCTGTGAGTGGGACTATGCTCAGAGATGAAAGGAGGAGGATGTAGCCTGGGATGTCTTTCTAACTTTGCTCAGAAAGGCCCAACTCCCCTCTGTGAACTGGCTACAGCTCATTTCAAAGGGCAAGAACTGGGTGAAAAGCTTCCAGGATCAAAAGCAGTGCCAGCACCAAGAGCAAAAAAAAACACAAAACACTCCTATTGGGATTATCCAATAAATATTTATAAACATTTACATGAACCTCCAATTTTTCTTATTTGCTACAGTGGATTAAATAGAGTTATATGTACTAATCATATCTAAAGCTTTGAAAATAAACCATTGGCTGACATGATTTAGGAACTTTGCAATGCTCCAAATTGTACCAGAAATTCAGCATACCAGCACTGCATAAATGCAAACTTGGAGACTATATAGTGATTTTGTGTTTTAGGAATAAGGATCTAGACTCTTGGACATGTCCACCTTTATTTAAAACTGTGACTCTTCTTCCAAAACAAGGAGTAATATTGCTTTTGAACAATAACAACAATAATAATAAAATGTGTTTTTAAGTTCATAACAAACGTACTCGAGAACGATTTGGCTATTGAATTACTAAGGGTGATGTGATTAGGCATAGAGAGGTAAGCAAATCAGATGGACCAAATAATTTTACAAGGATATGGAAAAAAAAAAAACACTCCATTTTCTACTCTAGACATACATTAAATTAATTAGAAACAAAAATGGCATTATTGTATTTTCATTTTTTAGTAACACTCACTTAAGAAAAACAGTGCTAAAAGGATGGGGAAACCTTTTCCTTTGTTTATTTTGGAAGAAATATTGCCTATCCCTCAGAGTTTATTGCTAACACCTTCTATGTGAGATATTTAAGGACTTAGTAAAGACCAATCAAAGGAAAAAAAAAAAAAAACTACCTTCACAAACTACAGTGCAAGTGCAAAATAAAATATAATAATTTTTTTAACATTTGAATTTAAAATAATGCAAATTCCATTGAATGTGTTAGACTGTGGCTAACTTGAAACAGCATTCTAACACTATTGTCTTGGGAAAGCTCAAGAAAGTAATAGAGATTCATATATTAATTTTACATGTATCTATTACAGTTTCTATTTTATTAAGATATTATAAAACTTCTAATAAATTAAAAGTAATAATATAAATGAAGAACTTTTGAAAGAGAATTACTAATCACTTCTCAAAATTAAAACTTTAATAAATTATATTTCCTTATTAGTTTATTAAACTACTTAGAAAATCTCTATTACAGAAAAATGTTTTATAAGCCATAGAAATAACAAACTAAATATAGTTGTTATTGTAGCCTAGGAGAGACATTCTGCTGGTCAGCAAAGGTCAGGATATACTGTTTATTGAAGGGTAATATCTATTCTGATTGGCCTGTGATTTTTTGATAGCTGTTAAATATTATGAATGTCTCTGCTAAATTTGGATGTTACCACGAAATGGTAGATATATTTTCATTTGTATTTTTTAAAAGATTTTATTTATTTACTTGAGAGAGAGAGAGAGTGCACAAGTAGAAGGGACGGGCAGAGGGAGAGAGAGCAGACTCCCCACTTAGCAAGGAGCCCAACTCTGGGCTGGATCCCAGGACCCCAGGATCATGACCTGAGGCAAAGGCAGAGACATTTAACCAACTGAGCCACCTTGGCACCCCTTCATCTGTATTTTATGTTGAATTTCAAGGTGTAGTTTTCCACCTCCTGCTAGTATAAGAAGGTAGGTACCAAGACTGTGAATGGCTTTTTACTGTAATGATCTAAGGGCACAATTCTCTTTACGACATAAGAAGAATGTACACTTAAGCTAAGACAAACTTACTCATAAAGGAATTCAATGCTTTATGTGATAGAAGCCACTGAGTTGTCCCAGGTCTATAAGAAGGCATGAGTAAAAATACTGTATTTTGAAGTTAAAACAAGAAAGCAGCCCTTTCTTTCTTTCTTTTTTAAAAATTTAATTTAACATTTTTTTTTCCAGTGTTCCAAAATTCACAGTTTATGCACCACACCCAGGGCTCCATGCAATTGGTGCCCTCCTTAACACCCACTACCAGCCTTACCCAAACCCCAAATCCCTTCCCCTGCAAAACCTTCAGTTTGTTTCTCAGAGTCCACAGTCTCTCATGGTTTGTCTCCCTCTCCAGTTTCCCCCAACTCACTTCTCTCCATCTCTCAGTGTCCTCCCTGTTATTCCTTATGCTCAACAATTAAGTGAAATCATATGACAATCAACTCTCTCTGCTTGACTTTTCTCAGCATAATCTCTTCCAGTCCCGTCCATGTTGATACAAAAGTTGGGTATTCATGCACTTTCTACTAGTTGGAGAGTTTTCTCTCCTCTATCCACGGAAAAGATCCGGTACAATAAAGATCACCAGGATTTTCTTCAAGAAGTGGCATATGCATACCCCAAGACTTGAGGAAATATTTGGTTGAGATATTGTAATTGTAAATCATCACCTATGGCAAAATGATTTACAAAATTTTCAGAATGTTCATCCAATTTAACCCATGTAACAGACAATTCAGTAATATCCCTGGGTGGCATAGATGGTTGGTTGATTTCCCACCAAAAATGTTTGTGGGCAAATAAATCAACATTTCTTTGATAAACTGAGTTAGTTTTTGTTGATTTTTAAGGAATAAGGAATATCAGGTATTACAGGCTGAATTGTATTCCCTCAAAAAAGTTATTAAAGTCTTAATCCAAGTACCTCTCAGAATGTGATTTTATTTTGATATAGGGTTGTTACGTGTAGTTGGCTAAAATGAGGTTATAGTGGAGTAAGTTTGGCCCTTCATCCAAGATGGCTAGTGTCTTATAAGAAGATGGCCATGTGAAGAAAGAGAAACCCTGGGAATATGTCCTGTGGCAATGAATTCAGAGATTGATGTTATGAAGTTACAAAGCCAAGGAATAACAAAGATTGCTGGCAAGCTACTGGACGCTAGAAGAGGCAAAGGAAGAGTCCCAACAGATTTCAGGGGGAGCATGGCCCTTCTAATACCATTATTTCAGGCATCTAGCCTCCAAAACTATGAGACAACACATTTATGTTTATTTGCTTTTTTTGTTTGTTTTTTTAACCCACTCTTTTTTGTGGTACATTATTATAGAAGCCCTAGGATACTAGTATTTCTGGCTAAGAAAATATTTACTTAATTAAAACCAATGTTAAAGTATTATCTTTTATGTTACTTATATTAGAAAAATTGCTTTCTGTGTTGGTCCCTATTCCATAATAATAAAAAAAAAAGCACATAAGTGGAATATAGGATACATGTCTTCCTTTTTCTATTATGTTTGTATAATTTGTCTTTAAAATGCCTGAATTTATGTTCTTATATGAAAAGATAACAGGAACAAAAACAAAGTGCCACCTTCATTAAAATGTTTCAAATCATGATATGCTTTGTCAAGAAGCCATTTCTCTAATGCTTAGATTGATGTGAAGAACAGATCATTAAATAGTTATATCTGAAATGGACTACTTATAAGCTATTTCCATTAACAAAAAACAATAATAGTTCAATGTAGTTTATTCCTTGATTTTTCTATAAAATTGCTTATTACCAGAAGAACCTGGGTGGCTTAGTTGCTTAATGGTCTGCCTTCAGCTCAGGCCATGATCCTTGTCCTGGGATCCAGCCCTGGGTCAGGCTCCCTGCTCAGTGGGGAGCCTGGTTCTCCATCCCCCCACCCCCTGCTCATGCTCTCTGTATCTCTTTCTCTCAAATAAATACATAAAATCTTAAAAAAAAAATAACTATTACCATTAGGCCCTTATTTAATGTTTGTTGAATATATAATTGAATTAAAATATGAATGCAAGTAAAACAAAAATAATAAGTAGTAATGGAGTCATGTTCAACAGCTGCTTGCTTTCATAAAATACAGAAAGAAAATAATTTAGGTAGAGGCATTATCTGTTTTTTTAGGTAATAGAATAGAGATGGAATTGTAAAGAAGACCTTACGCTATTAATTCTGTTTGCCTCTAATTTTACCATTATAGTTATATGTTTGGAGAGGGAAAACTTGATCATCTTCAAATTATTCTAGCGGTGCTTGGCTGGCTCAGTTAGTAGAGCACGTGGCTCTTGATCTCGGGGTTATGAATTCAAGGATCACATTGGGTGTAGAGATTATTTAAAAATAAAATCTTAAAAAAAAATAGAAAATGAAAATCCCCAAACAATTGTTCTAGTATTTTTATGTCCAGAATGCTTGTGGTTAGAAGATACCAAATACTATTAATAGCATTATCCTTTGTTTGGAAATGAAAGGAATTTACCTCTAGATTTGACTCACAAGTCTGATCACAAAATAATTTACCCACGAAGTGCTGAAGTAGTGCCTCATAGTGGAATGGGTTAATTTGGTTAGTAATTTTGGGTTATACAGGTATGGAGCGCTAGAAAACTCTGTACATTTAGGTTCCTTTGCAGACATATCAGTTGTTGGGTGTATAAGGTCTGTAGACATGGAAAGATTTCCAACTTAAAGTTAGGCAACTAAAATGATTTTGGGCAAGTTTTGAGGGAAATGTGATTGTTAGAACATATTGATCGTTATTTTATTAGTAAGCTTATCCAAAATTTTGAGATAGAAGCTTGCATATTTTATGAACATTTTCCGAGATCATTTCTCTGACATTCAAGGAAACTGATACGATTTTTCTTTTTTTGCTTCAGTCACAACTATATTTAGACTTGATAGGAGAGAAAAAAAACCTGAAAGATTGGAGAGGATATATATGTATACAATAATTGAAGCTTTTAATAATTGAAACTCTTGACTATGATATTCCAAGAAAGAATTAAATTTTTTTCACATCTTTAAGTCCAGGAAACCCAATAAAATGAAAAGACATTGATCTTTGTTTTTTTCGAAGTTTCAATTAGATTAATCTGTCACCCTTGATGGAGTGCTATCACTAAGGTAGATGAAAGCTCTTCCATTGCCTGGCATAGGGTGCCATTTTGTGTTAGCAGTCTAAGACATACTCTTTCATGTCTCTCAAACTGCAATTTTGATCTTTATTCTGCTTCTCATTATATTTAAACTTTGAGCTATTTTTTCATGGTACACCTGGGTTGCTCAGTCAGCTGAGTGTCTGCCTTTAAATCAGGTCACGATCCCAGGGTTCTGGGACTGAGCCCCACATTGGGCTCCCTGCTGAGTGGGAAATCTGCTTCTCCCTCTCCCTCTGCCTGCTTCTCTCCCTACTCTTGCGCTCTCTCTCTCTCTCTCTGTCAAACAAATAAATAAGATCTTTTTTAAAAAAAAGATATTTTTCACAGTTTCTAACCAACCAAATTTTCTACTTCTTGCTTTTGAGTATAAGTATATATATTTTATACTTTTATTATTTCTTAATATCATTTCATAAGTGTATTGGGATTGATGCATGGAGAAGAGATGATATGTACGCAGCTCAGCATTTGAAACTAGTAATCTTTTGAACAGCTTAATTCCAGCATTTGATAAAAGCCATAAACTTTGCTTGGACAGGAATCAATACATATGTCTTAAAACCAATTTTAAGCTACTTCCTGACCCTATCATTTCAAAAGCATCATGTCTCTAGCTCCATCTCTTGGTATTTCAAAACACACTCCAAGATGACCCAGTGGAGGTATGTTTCAAAGTACAAAATGATGTACTTGAATGTCATATAGAACTTGATGTCCATGGATTTAATCTTGGGCCACAAAGAGAGAAGTTACTGATTATGAAGAGTTTATTCTTTTTATGGTTAATTGACTTAATTATTGACATAAATGCTTTTTGGAGAATCATGATCTTTTATGCCCAATTTGAAACAAATATATTTTGTACTTCTGAACCAACAATACAAAATAATTTCTGCAGCTAATGAAATAAGATCCATTGTCCTAAACCACACCTAACACAGAGGATGTACAAATGACCGAGTCTTAAGAAGGTGATTTGCTATCATGTCAAAATACATTTGTAGGTCAACTTTGAACAATAACTTATTCCCTTGGGTTACTGGAATCTTACATTTTTACTCATGAAAGCTCTTGACAAATTGGGAAGCAGAGAAGCACTTTGCTCTTAAACACTTTTCACATCTATTATCTTTCCTTCTATGTGAGACTAGTCAAGTTGTCAGACACAGATATAAACAGACTTTCTTTTATATAATGATTTCTATGGTCCTAAAAATAGCAAGCCTCCCAGCTTGCCAGTATGTGAGGAGGCAACTACAGTTTCTTTTAGAATTACAGTGTCAAAGTTACTATTAACTGGACTTTAGTTTCTTTTGAAGACATTCAACAAGGAGCCCCTGATCTCTGTTTCGGGGAAATCGACACAAACATTCTGGATATGTAATTCATAAATCAGAAACTAAGCTGCTTCAAAAGGTTCCCAGATATGAATTGATACTGAGATTTGTTCCAGCAGCATGATGCACTTGGGTGATTAGTAAGTAGTGTGGTCATATAATTTGTCATCGAAACCTGCACATTTTGGAGTGAATGGGGACATTATTAATTGTGCAAGAAAACAACCGTAACAGAAATGTCTTGGGCAAGGCAGAATGTATGGTCATCCAATTTGTGATTTCATGAATGCTGCCAGTAGCAAGAGAGCTCTGATGAGTTCTGTGTTGCAACAGACGGAGCCATAAAGTCTTGAAGAAATACACCTCAGATCAGGAGTTTCAGGCCAAAGTTATTTTTCACAATTTGATTTTCCACAGGTAGGGTTGTAGGAGCTATTCAATACAGATTAATTTAGACAAAGCTGGCTGCTCAGAATATACCTAACCAAATGCTACTCCTTAATTTCTTCTTGGCTCTATTTTATTTGATCCAATAACATAAAAAATGTGTGTGTTTGTGTGTGTGTGTGTGTGTGTGTGTGCGCACTCACACCTGTGTATGTCAATTATTAAATACATAGATAATAATGCAGAGATTATCTTGTTTTGAAGCTACTTGACTAATAAGAAACTAAAACCTGAGACCCGGCTTGTCTTAATTCTATGATCCACTAATTTAAGTAATGGACCTATAGGATAAACACATTCAAATATTGCTTTATAGATACTTTGTTTTGGTGCCATAATATTTGGGATGTTTTGATAAAAAATACGGTTACAAATATGTTATTAAGTAATATAAAAATAAAAATTAATATCAATTTGCTAAATTTGATCTTATCATATTTATATTTAAACAAGTGATAGTATGAGTATTTTTTCCTGATGTTACACATATGTACAAATTCTAGTACATACTAAACATAATTTAGAGATGAATCTATGTTTTGTCATCTATTACAAAAGCTTTTATTTTTTTAAAGCATCACCTGAGAAGTTGGTTACAATTCTATGACATTTTATATAGACTACTTCTGAATTATGTGGCCAGGAATCTCACTCTTAGATACAATTGAAATTTAACATTGCTTTTAGTCTAAAGCAACTATAATTTAATAGGCTTGCTGTCTGGAAAAGAACCCACCTAAAACTATCTTTACCGTCTTTTATAATGTAATAATTGTCATTTCTGTTCAGAACACATTTTAATAAGGTGGAGGGCCAATCTAACAGTTACTGTTTTTATTCAGTAGTTGTATGTGTGAATTATAATATATATGTAATATATTATACATATGGTATAAATAATATTCTGTATCCTTTAATTTTAAAAACTATATATGGGACATATTTATATTTTATAACTCAACATAGTTACTAGTTTTCTCAGTTGTCTCAGCCTGTAACTGTGTAACAAAATGCTTGAGATGAAATTAATTACTATCAGATGCAGATTTATTAACACCCAAAGTAAAATTTATTTACTTTGCAAATTAAATGGGTATTTTGATGTACAAATTTGTATTAGAGTTACTTAACTGAATTTTTAATTTTTTATCTTCAATTATTTTAACAGAAAGCTTAGCTATGTATAATGCCTTCACAGCTTAGGTATTTTAAAATTTAATTATGCATTTTCCCTTTTTATAACCTGTATTATGGTCTAATTAAGTTTGTTTAGAAAAGCTATAATCATTTAATAAATGCCAATGATTTTAGTTTATCCTTTGCATAGGTAGGTTAATTAAAGAAATGATTGTTCTTTTCTTTTTGTTTTCTTTTCTACAATGTAAAAAATGCATCCCGATACAAGGTGCAAAATTAGAATAAGATAGATTACAGGCTGAGATGGATTGTAAATCAACTTCTGTACTGTGAATATTTTATAGCAGACATTTGCAAACTAAAAATCTGACATTTATATAGCAATGCATGCATAATTTTCCTCTTATATGTCATTTCCCTGAGATGAAAGTAATTTTAAAATGCAAGGTCAAAGAAATGATTACCCCTAACAAATAATAATAGAACTTAAGGACAAATACCAGGAAGCAATTTGGCATTTTCCTATTCTATGGAGCATTTAATATCTAATATACACTTTCAGATAACAGTAGGAATGGTGAGGTAGGAAATCCTTGCTGTAATATGGAGATAACTTCAGGGTAGATAAATTGTTCCATTGATTTAATGGCTGTTATTGTTCCCTGGCCAAAACACTGTTGGAGCTGTTCTTGTGGGACCAGAGCATCTCCTATATCTGATAAATGGTATGACCAGGACAACCTCAGTCTCAGCAGGAAAGACGCTGAACAAATTGTCAGCATGATTTACATACAAGTTGTCAACAGCATCTGGGTTGCTCTGTGAAAGAATGATGGGTAACAGATGTTCTGGGAAATGCTACCATCTGCCCTTTCTCAAAATACATCCCCTGTGAAACAATGCATTTGAATGGATGCCACAGAGATACCTTTCTTCTGAAGAACTTAACCATCCTCAATATTTCAATGTTACTTGTGGCCGTCACGAAAGCAAATGGTCTTGAGTGTAAATGCGATCAGGGTAAGTAAGCAGACAGGTCCTTTTAAAGGTCTTTAAGTTTAGTCACATAGTTTGGAAAAATAACGGTTGTTGACTCTCTAGTGGGTGTACCAGAAAATTTCCAGCAGGAGGTCACAGGAACTCCTGGTGTGCAAATCTATTAAGTGACATCACAGTAGTGTATTACTTAGTGGTTTGTTTAAATTCTGCAGTAGTCTCATGCTCTTTTAAAGCCATTTGATTTATAATTACAATAATAGAAATATAAAAATAAAAATATATAATTCAATAATTTGATGCCTGCATTCACTTGTTCTAGAGGTATAAATACTTTCAGCAAAGTATCAGTGTGCCAAAGGGTAAGTGTGAAATGGTTGATAAGTATTAGCAATAGTAACAGGTCAAAGCTCTCAAGAGTGAAAAATATTTAGCCACTTTCTCTTTGCTTTTTTCCCCCAGTATAAATTATTTATTTAAGCCAAGAATTTCTTCCCTCTGTTGAGATGGTGATAAGATCTGTGCCTCCTGGACCTGGAATCTAATATACAGTGAAAAACTCAAAATTTAACCATATATAAAAGATCTACCAGTTTTACATAAGAAATTATTAACAAAATGTTATTCTTAAAAATACAATTGCTACAAAAAAGGAATTCATAAAGTTTTCTTCCCTTTGTGGATTTAATTCATATTTCAAATTCTAATGCATAAACTCCTTACACAAGTAATGATAATACATTTATTAAAAATAAAATAATAGAGGTTGACCTTGACAGGAGTTTAACAACATATATGACCATAGTGATATAGACTTTGCTTTACTTTAATATGCCTAATTAATGTAGAATTCTTAAATGATAATCTTGAGGATTTGTAAGAGCAAAATATCTTTCAAAGGATAACTGATAATTTATGTATGTTGTACATTTTATTACATTTAAATGTATCCAATTTCTACCATAAGTTTGTTAAAGATGACAATTTTATGACAACCAGAATATAAAATTAAGAAAAAAACTTAATAGATATTCAGAATAAGAAGAAATATAAATATTTTGGGGTTGAGTATAAATTGTGAGAAGGCTAGGCTAGCCTAGGCATGGAATAATATACCCTCTGATTATACAGGACCTTCATATGGCAGTCAAAGTTTTGAATTAAGATTTAAGTGAACACACACACACACATACACACACTCCTCTCTCTCTCTCTCTCTCTCTCTCTCTTTCTCTCAGAAATACAACAGCCAGCCCATTTGTGGGAACATATATTTAAACCCCTAAAATCTAGCCCTAGCCCAGACTCCATGTTGGAATTCCAAAAAGAATATTTTATCTTCTTAGCTTTTATCTTTTAATCTCATTGTATCTTCTTGTTGCAATCACCTTTGACAAAATCAGAGTAGGATTTACCAAATCCTGGCAGATTAAAAGGAAGGGATGAAGTATGTGGTCCTCTTCTTTTAGCTAAGGCTTTAGGAAAATATAAAGCACCAGAGAATTACTGATTAATTTATGTTGTCATAATTTCCTCCAATTCAGTTCAGCAAACACTAGTTGAGGAAGTAATACGTAGTGTTTTGCATTGAGGAGAACACCATTACGATGATGCAATTGTTCACAGACGGTGGGGTAATGAGACAAAACTCATACAGAAATCTACTGTGGGCGCCTTAAAAATTAATATTAGATGAACTAGTTAATTAGTGTCAATTAACTTTTGTTTATAGTTTGTTTTTCTCTGTGTTTATCAGCAACAGAGTTAAGAACAGCATGACCATTTGTCTGTGAAAAACAAATACATGTAGCTAACTAGCCCATTTTTTCCTGGCCCTAAAACAAAAATAGACCTATTTATAAAGGTAAAGTGTATCCTGAAAACTGTATGTTCATGTCAAAAAGATGTATAAAGAAAGAATAGGGACATAAGAGTCATTATACATAGAATAAGTTCATAAATAAAGGACCACATTCCATTATAACTTGTATCTTAATCATCCTTAAAGGTTGATCAGCAACAGCTTCTGTGGTGTTAATAGCATTTGAAGTAGTCTTAATTACACAGGACTAACCATAGATATAAATGATTCTTCATAGTATGCGATTATAGTCTCTAGCAGGAGTTGAGAATGGATGCTCTTTTATTAGAGGTAACATGCAAGGTATAGGAGATTGATTGCAATAATGGCTGACATTCTCCATCCTTCTCCCTTATATCCATGTATTTTGCCATATGGTTTCACTATTTCTCTCACTAACAAGGCTGAATCTGTTTCCCTAGTTCTCAGTTCTGAGTTCAGTTATGTAACTCAGGCCAATGGGACATTAGGATATGTGATCCATGGAAAGGCTTGGAAAAAGTGCTTGTGTGCTTCTATTTTCTCTCTTATTTCCTTGAAATGACATAAGGATATGCCCACATTCGTCTACTTGAAGCAAGGCTATTTTAGATCATCTGAAAACTGGCTAATCCACAGGCATGTGAGTAATCTGTCCAGATCAGTAGACCAAAGATGTATGAGCCAGCCCAACTGAAATCAATGGAATACTCCAGATGTGTGAGTTAAATAAATGTTTGACAATACATGTCATGAAGGTTTTGAGATTGCTTTCTGCACAGCATGACTGTGGTAGTAAATAACCGAGATGCACGTGCATAGGTTATTTTTGTTTGTTTTGTTTTTGACCAGCATAATTTTTTAAAATGTGATTTGGAAGAATGTCCTTAGAAAGGCATGCATTTTGCAATTAACTAAAGAGTCAATCATATACTATTGTTGTAAACGCGGCACAAATCACACATCTATGTTATTTGCTTGAATTTTGAAGGTTTTACTTTTATAGTTCGTGATTTTTTAGGGTGTTTATAAAATGTTTATTCTTTTGAAATAGTAAAGCACTGTGACAGACTTTGATTTCACAAACGTATTTTATCTATTGAGCTAAAAAGTCTCCAGGTTTCCTGTCAAATAAAGTATTTCAAGAATATTTATTCAAATGCAGTTTAGTCTGTAGAGATGAACATTGTTGACCTTTATTGTAGGATTTCATAATTGTTAGGACCAATGTCATAAAGAAACCTCAGAGAAAGTACAATGTAATATTTCAAATGGTGAAAAAAGAAATTAAAGAAAAAAAAAATAAGAGAAGCCTGCATCTGGTTGTAATAGCATCGAATCTTGTTTTATAATTAAATTTTGTTTTTAGTAATCAAAAATCTAGTTCTGAACCTCATTTAATTTATTATAATTGTCTTTGCAAATAATAATGAAGGAGGTAAGGTAATTTTATTGACTTGTATTTAGAGGTAGTTAAAATTGTTTCCTTTCCCTTCATTAATATTTAGAATAGTTTCTTCTTCTAAATTGTTAGCTAGATGATAATATACCATACTAACAGATAGTCATAAACATACAGCACAGTATAATTACTTCTGTGTTGTGAAGCACACTACAAATAGTTCCTTTTCTAAGACTCTCTTTCTGAACTATTCTAAACTTTACTGGACTTTTTTCCTTCTTTTTTTTTCATTCTGTTCTTCTTTCATTTGGAATATGTATCTATATACTGAGTACCTGCTATGGGCTTTACAAAACCAAGTTAGATGTTCTCTGCTTATAGGAAGGTGATAGTCTTTTAGGAGGTAGACTTTCAAACAAATTAACTCCTACAAGCCTTATCTAAATTACTCACTTTCCACTAAGACTGAACAACCTTGCATTGCTATTATTATCAACTCACTGAAGTTAGTGACGGTGCTCTAGATCTCTGTAGTTTTATATACTGCAATTTAGTGATTCCGTTAATTCTAAAGTCCTAGATCGGTGTGTGACACGCAGTAGCTCCCGTGTACACAGCTCTGGAGTCATGAGTTTACAATCACCCCACCCGTCTGGTTTCCCCTGTAGTTGTGGTACATACCAACCTGTCTACAGTCTGGCCGAGGTCTTCTCCAAAGCAGCAGAATTCATTCAGCCTAGAAAAACGTCCTCTGGGTTGTAGAAGAGTGAATGTCTAAGGGAAGAACTCCAAAGCCGTTGGAAAAGGAGCCAGTGGATCAATATTATAGGTGAGCAATCCTAGGAAGCATTGTGCATCCTTCTCAGAAAGTCCAACAGCAATTACACAGTAAACACTTTCTTAAGCTGCCTTTTCCTCCTTCTTTCTCTGCTTGCCCTGATTGGCTGCTCCAGATTGCTGGTCCCCCTATACCTCCATATGCCCCATTTTTTCTCTGCTCATAGAGGAAATCATCTAAGGCATCCCTTAATATATACTTATTGATTTAAAAAAAATGGGTTCCCATTGCTTAGTAACATATTTTACAAAGGAGTTAAATGAATATTCTCAAATAATAATGACCCTTGTCCCATTCACAACTTGGGATTCCATAAGTCCATGATTGGTTGGTTAAGTTATTAGGTGATGCACTTAATATGAAGCATGAAGTTGGGTGGACTCAACTGTCTTTGATTATTCAACTACTATGAATTCTGTTTTCTTGTTATGTAAACATTTTTAGATATTGCCAGATAATTACCAAAACCAAAAATTGTGTGCTTGAACCCCGAGTGGAGGATCTGATGTGGAAAAATAAATTTCACATCAAAGATTTAACAATTAATGACTCTTAATCCTTGTCAGGTGAGAAATAGGGGAGCTATTTCTTTTTCTTATTATGAATTTTTAAAGTAATTTTTCTAAATGTTATAATAGTAATGAGAGTAAATTATATATATAGTTCCTTAAAATTCAAGTGACCATACTGACAACATGCTGAGTTATGATATGTTATTATTTATAGGAAATGTGGTTCTGGGTAAAAGTTAACTTCATTTATTTCTTGCTGAGTACTGAGAGTTATTGCCTATAATGAATATAATAATAAATATATATATAATACGTTATATATATATAATATAATATTATATATATAATAAAATATATAATAAATAATGGAAATAACTTCAATATGTATTTCCAATAATTGTCTTAAAATGAGATATAAGAAATTCTAGTTATATGTGATTTTTTTAAAAGTTAGCTTCAGTGTATATTTTTGCATTTCCTATTTCCCCATGCTTACTATATAGTCTTCTATTGAACAGAAAATGCATTTTTAAAGACTTTCATTTTTATATTTGAGAGAAGTGGTTTTTTGCATGAATTATAATTTAATACAAAATTTACAGAAACCAAATTGTTAATTATTCTCCATTATATAACTCAATGTGTTAATATTTATTTCTTTTTTAAATATTTATTTCTTAAGTGTTATATTCACTTCTTAATGTCCTTTCATAGTTGGTATATTTCTAGATGTTCAAAGTATTTTTACTAATATTTTTCTTGACATCCTACAATGGTTACAAAATATTTGAATTTCATCATTTATTAAGTATAAATTCATAAAAACATTGCTCTTTAAGTTACTAAAAGGAATGATGAGAAAAATTTATAAATATCATGATGAAGTAGGTGAATATTTTCTTTATATTAAAAATAGTGTGAGATGGGGCACCAACTCTTGATTTCAGCTCAGGTCCTGATCTGAGAGTTGTGAGATTGAGCTCTGTGGGCTCTGTGCTCTGTGCTCAGTCTGCTGGAGATCTGAGATTCTCTCTCTCCTTCTCCCTCTGTTCCTGTCCCAACTAATGCTCCCCTTCTCTCTCTTTCTTTCAAATCAAATTAAAAAAAAATCTTAAAAAAAAAGTGAAATATTTCTTGAGGAAAAAACAAAAATTTTCAATACTGTATTTCATGTTTAAATAATTTATAACAGTTGTTTACATAGGTATTTTCACTATCAAGATTTTTGTATTCTGCATTCTTATATGATACATATTTCTCATACTTCTAAAGTAAATTTATTATTACCATTTTACAAGACTATAGATTATTACTTCCAGCTGAGGCATTATAACAGGCTGCATATTTTGAATACACAGGCCTATTTAAAACTTTTTGTTAGTATATAATATTTTATATTTCTTTAATCTGTGAAATAAATTTGCAAAGGTGCATTTATAAAAATGGGCTTAATATGTAAAATGTATATTTCATGACACATTGGTGACCGAAGTATTATGGAAGTTAAAAATTTTGTCATCCTATGAATATATCAGTGTTACTACGAATGCTCCAATATATATTTTACATCTTTTTTCTAAATAGTGTCTTCTCTAATTTTGTTGTCTCAAGTTTGTTTAATTTACTACAATATTGAAATACTGTTTATATTTTTAAATTAATAATTTGCCTCTAATTTCTCCTTATTCCAATTAAAGTATACTTGGTATTCAGTGTTACATTAGTTTCATGTGTTCAACATAGTAATTTGAAACTTTATACATTAGACTGCTCACCGTAAGTGTTGATACAGTCTGTTACCATACAATGCTATGTTTTAGCACTGACTGTATGCTCTCTGCTCTACCTTTTCTCCTGAAACTTATTCTTTCCAGAATTGGGAGCTTGTATCTCTGACTCCCTTGCACGTATTTGCTCATCCTTCCATTTTCTGCCCCTCTGGCAACCATCAATTTGTTCTCTGTATTATGGATCTGTTTCTGCTTTTTGTTGTTATTGTTGTTTTGTTTTGTTTTTCAGATTTTACATATAAGTGAAATCATGTGGTGTTTGTCTTTCTCTGCCTGACGTATTTCACTTAGCATAATAATACTCTTTAAGTCCATCCCTGTTTTCTCAAATGGCAAGATCTTCCTTTTTTATTGCACAGTGACATGATGTAATGTAACTGTGGGTATATGCACACACATATACACACACACATATATACACATGTATGTATACATATATATGTATATATGTGTATATACATATATATGCCACATCTTTTATTTTTAAGATTGTATTTATTTATTTGACAGACAGAGATCACAAGCAGGCAGAGAGGCAGGCAGAGAGAGAGAGGGGGGAGCAGGCTCCCTGCTGAGCAGAGAGCCCAATGTGGGGCTCGATCCCATGACCTGAGCTGAAGGCAGAGGTTTAACCCACTGAGCCACCCAGGTGCCCCAAGCCATATCTTCTTTATCGAAGGATTTTTCTGTATCAAAGAATGCTTAGGGTACTTCCGTATCTCAGTTATTGTAAATAATGCTGCAGTAAGCATAAGGGTGCATATATCTTTTCAAATTAGTGTTTTCATTTTGGGGGGGTAAATATACAATAGTGAAATTGCTGGATCATATGATATTTTGTTTCGTTTTGTTTGTTTTTGAGGAAACTCCCTATTATTTTCCACAGTGGTTGTACAAATTTACATTCCCACCAACAGTGCACAAAGATGAACCTTCAGTTTCTTAAATAGTCTATTTCTTTGAGTACATTAATACATATTTCTGTTAAAAGCTAACACCTAACCAATTATATCATCTTATGCCATCCATAGCATAAGCACTTTTCATTTTTTTGCTTGAAATTGAGTATGTTTATGACAGACACAGAAGTCTGGTTTTGGAAGAGTAATTAAAAAGTTATAATGAACATTTTATTTTTGGAAATATAGATTTGAAAAGGAAGATTTCCAAAGAATTAAACAATGTTTAATATTTAAAAGATAATAAAATTTAGCATTATATCAAAATGAAAATTTCTAATGATGCCTCTTCATTAATACTGTTGAAGTAGTATCTAATTAGAATAAATACGGGAGATTTTACATGAATACATTTTACATGAAATTGATCATAAAAAATGGTAGATTAATTGTAAGGTAAGCCATGTAGAAAGTAAAATTCTTAAAGGATAAAGCTACCCATTCTTCATTTTTGAGACAGGAATGTAACATAGACATAGCAGATAATTTTCTTTATTCTTGACATTTATTTACTTATACAACAATATTTATCTGTTCCCTGTTTAAAAAAAATGTTTTTGTGGGGAGCCAGGGTGGCTAAAGTCAGTGAAGCATCTGACTCTTGATTTTAGCTCAGGTCATGATCTCAGGTTCAGGAGATCGAATCCACATTGGTCTCTGCACTGGGTGTGGAACCTGCTTAAGATTCTCTCTCTCCCTTGCCCTCTGCCTCTCCCCACCATGATCTCTCTCTCTCTTAAAAAAGAAAAAAAAAAGAAGAAGAAGAAGAAGAAGAAGTTTTCTTTGCTACTTTTTATAGAAAGTACATTTAGTCTTCTACTACTGACTTGTTAAGATTTAAAAATATGTTTTTACATTTTACAAATGCCAAGAAAATAATTATAGCTTTATTTTAATAAGCTTTATTTTAACCCATTTCCCCCATTTCATAAGATGTAGAAGTTTAGAAATAGATTGTTAATACTAATTTCTTCAGCATATATATTTCAGTATTTTTATGTTGATATGGATGTACATAAAATATCTTAAATTTAAGCTTCTATTTTAAACATATTTTTCATTTGTTTTGCCTACTATCAATTCACTAAAAGTACAGTGTCTTTCTTAGTCAGTCTTTCATACAATGTACATATCTGGATTTTTTTTATGCTCTCCACCCTCTAAAAATTTAGTTTTTGCTTTTTGTTGATATGGAAATGTTTAGTGGAGTCATGAGGTTGTTTTGATTTTATGTAAATGCAATATTTCTCCAAAAACTTTTTCAACTTTTTTTTTCAATCTAAAAGATACTCTATGTCAGTCCTGATACAGACTGAATGCCCATATCCCCCCCGCCCCTCCCCCACCCACCCTGCCCAAATTCATGCTTTGAAGTTAATCCTCCTTGTGATGGTATTTGGAGAGGAGACTTTGGGAGGTGCTTGCCTAATGCCCACAGAGCCCTCAAGAATGACATGAGTGTCTTATAAAAGGGACCCCTGAGAGCCCCTTTTATTATCTGAGAACACACTGAAAATATTGGACTATAAACTAGGAGGTCAGTCTTCATTAGATACCAGATGTATCAGCAATACCTTGATCTTGGACTTCCCAGTATCTAGACCAGTCAGAAATAAATCTTGTTGTTTGTAAAACACCCAGTCTATAGTATTTTATTGCAGCATCTCCTACAGACTTAGATAAAATAGATTTAAATTTTCTTTTTACTTCTGTATAATATTTACAAATACAAATTGACCTAAGTTTAGTTAGCACTTCCTCATTGAGGTTCATGTAAGATTTTTTCCCAACCTAATTGTAATAATTATTATAAACAATTCACTGATTAGTATATTTTTTAACATTCTTCAATGTGGTCTTAGAGGGTGTTTTTTGGTTTTTGTTTTTTTGAGATTACTGTGAAATTGCCTTCCAAATTAGCTGTAGCATTATACTCCAACAAGCAGTAAATTATTGCTTGTTTTCTAATTCTTTGGACTAATGATCTGCTAAGAATGTTAAAATATTGGCCATCTAATTGTTGGTAAAATGATTTATTTTTATAAATTGTTATTCATGTATTATTATGATGAAAAATAATTTCTTTTTTTAAACATTTTATTTATTTATTTGACAGAGAGAGATGCAGAGAGATGGGGAACACAAGCAGGGGACATCAGAAAGGGAGAAGCAGGTTTTCTCGGGAGCAGTAACCCTAATATGGGGCTTGATCCCAGGACCCTTGGATCATGACCTAAACTGAAGGCAGACACTTAACAACTGAGCCACCCAGGTGTCCCTGAAAAATAATTTATTATGTTCATTAATCATTTGTGTTCTTTTTTCCTATGGTGAATGACTGTCAGCTGTTATGCTTAATTTTGATCCAGATAAATATATTTTCTTTATATATTTTGTACCTTAGGAAGCCTTCACTTTCCTTAACCTCAGATATAAACTTATCATTCTTATTCTTTTATTTGTAATGAGTTTGGCTTTAGTTAGTTCTTATTTATAAAATGTTTTGTTTTTGAGGGGTGCCTGGGTGGCTCAGTCTGTTAAACGTCTACCTTCAGCTAAGGTCATGATCCCAGGGTCTGGGCATTGAACCTTGAGGCAGTCTCCCAGTTTAGCAAGGAATGTGCTTTTCCCTCCTCTGCTGCCCCTCCCCTCTGCTCATGCTGTCTCTCTCGCTCTCAAATAAATAAATAAATTTTTTCTTAAAAAGTTGTTTTTGAGTTATACACATTTTTCATAGATTTTAATCTACTTCACTTAAAATTTCAAGATTATTATAGTAACAACTGGATTGCATTGATTTAAAAATTATTCTCTGTACATAGAAACTTCTGGAGTGTGTTTGCCTTTTCTAATTTTTGGTATTTTTATTTATTTATTTTTTATTTTTTTAGAGATTTTTTGTTTATTGATTTGACAGAGAGAAAAAGAGAGCATAAGCAGGGGAATGAGGGAGGGAGAAACAGGCTGCCTGCTGAGTTGGGAGCCCAACATGGGGCTCAATCCCACACCCCAGGATCATGACCTGAGCCTAAGGCAAACATTTAACCGACTGAGACAAGCAGGTGCCTCTAATTTTCGTTATTAAAAAAAAATTGCGCTTTAATGTGATTAATTCCTTAAGATGAATTACTTGATGCAGACACTACTGTGTTAAAGGGTGTATATATGACAAATGTTGACACATGATAGATAGTGGCTGTTTTCAATATTAATTGTCCAGTACCATAGGAAATAGGTAGGACTTATTCAGACATTCATAAAAGCTTTAATACCCTGTGACAGATAAGGCATTTGGGTCCACGCAAAGTTGATGCAACTTTAAGTCCTGCACTCTGGCTGGGCGGGGCAGAGTAAGACAGGTACAGAGCTGAGGTAAGCTAAATGTTAATCTCAGCAGAAGTCAGGGGGTCTGATGGGGAATTGTCACACTCTGTCACATAATCACTGTGTGATGCTAAGACAGTCGCTACTGCCCGAGATCATCAGCTTCCTCATAGCTATAGGGGAATGTTGAGTGGAGTCAACAAAATCTTTTTTCCCTACTCTTTGGACAAATAAGTTTCTGTTTCTCCTATAAAGGTAGGATGTCCCCTGGGTAACCAGGCAGCATTGCCTGTAGTAGTAAACATAACCTCAAATAAGCAAATGGCACCTGGACAAAAGGTCAATTAATAAACTATTTAGTGAGAATATTTATTGAGCAGTAATAGCATTGAAGCTGTCCTGAGGGCAGTGGGTCTTAACAACTGGACATTGCCCTGCTGAGATCCTGAAGGTCTTGTCTTTGGAATTGTCACAGGAGATAACGCCTCTTTCTTGAGATATAGGGCTTCTAAGCTAGGCAAGGGCCACCCCGGCATCTCCTTCCCTTGCACCTGGCCTATCACATGGGTACACCAGAGAATAGCTGTATGGTTTGTGAGCCCTGCCGCATTCCCTATTTCCTGTCCTGTGTCCTCAGTAAAGCCAGGGCCATAGACTGCCTACCGGTTAGAGTCTTGTAAATTTAACTGACAGTTTGAGCCCAAGAAAACCCAGACGGGGAGCAGGAGTTAATAATCACCTCACAGGGGTGTGAAGAATTCATGAAATGATGTAATTAGAGCTCTGGCATAGGGTCAACTGCCTTCTTTGTATCCCAGAAAGAATACTTGCGACTGGGTCTTTTCCTCATCTTGGAGAAAGCCTGCCTCTGAACTTCTGGTGTGAATCGTCAAGCCGTGGGTTTTTTTTTTTTTTTTTTCTTTTATTGTTTTTGTTTTTCTTTTTTTCATTCTTGTTTTGTTTTGTTTTGTTTTGTTTTTCCTTTTTGCTTGTGCTTTTCCCCTTCCTTCCTCCCTTATGGAGGATCCGTAGGAGCACTGCAGCCACCTACTGTTATTGATGAGGACTTTGGTCAAAGACATCATTTCCTGTCAGAGCAGTGTTCCTGGCCTATAACAGATTATGTAAACCCTGCTGGTCTGTAGCAACTGCTTCTTATACACGACACTTGCACTAGCAACTTGAAGACAGTTCCTTGAAATAAAACCCCAAAGATAAATGAAAAAAATCCAATCTAAATTATTTCACGCCAAAACATTCACTTGCACACAATATAGAGTTCTATTTCAAATGAAAGGGAGATCCAGTGAGCATTTTGTGTGAATACTATTGTTATCTCAAGCTTTTGTTTCTTTTTTAAAAAAAGTAAGATTTGGGTGTCTTAGTGGAGATTCAGTGGAGTTTTTCTGTATGAACATCATCATTATATTGATTCCGTGGAAAGGAGTCAAACTGCTTCTCACTTCAGTAAGCTCAACACAGAAAAGCAAATGGTTCCAACTCAGACATCCAGTCTTCCATCTGCCAAAGTCATGCCCCAGTATATAAATAAATGGAAGTAAGAGAGGATGGGTGGAAAGACAATGATCTATTATGAGAGAGCAGTGAGGATGGATGGATGGATGGATGGATGGATGCTAGATACAGAGAGAAACGAGAGCAGATAGATGATGGCAGAATCAACTGGTATATTTAAAAGCATTGCCTGTTTATTTGTTAACACCAAGACAGTGATTTCCAGATTACCTGCTGTCTGTAGCTGCTCAGTGCCTTTACTTCTTGAATTTAGGCTGCACTGGAAGCCAAATTCAAGTCACAAAGATTCTTGGTGTGTACAGAGTCATGGGAGGAGAGTGTATCTTCATTCATATCTTCATAGATAATTTTTGGTGTAATCGTACTTCTGGTTAAGCACATCCCTTGGGTTTGGGTTTTCCTATTTGACTCCCAGAGAGCAAAGGGAATTTCCATTGTGTCTAAACTGATAGGATGTGAGATTCATTATCATCCCTTTGTAATGAGAACACTAGGTTGATCATTATTTATCAACATTGTCAGATAATAAATGCAAAAACTGAAGATTACCTTTACCTGATCGTTTCAATTTTAAGGGAAACGTCCCAATATTATTTCTCATCATCTTTCTAAAAGAACTGTGATAATGTCACCATGAAGTGGTTGAAGACCAATTAAGATTTAATTTCACTTTTTACATGAGTATTGTGCTTTTGCAAATTGGTCTCTATCTCTCCTCTTCTTTTACATCTGTTAAAACTTAAATTACAAGAGCATTTTTGCTAAATTGAAATTTTTTTGTAAATGTTCTTTAATGTTTTAATGTATAAAAACTTGGAAACTCAGTGTTTATTTTTCCACATTAAGGTTATATTTTGTTTCCTACTGTATATAGTTCTTTTAGAGATATTTGTTCTGTAGCCCTTAGTATCATTATGACATAATTTGCCTGATGGCAAAATTGCCCACAGTATTTAATTTTCAATATAAACTTAATGGAAAAATTATTAATTCTCATTTTTCTATTTCTTGATTTCCTTATATACAATTTATTTTTTAATTTATATTTTCTTCACATAAAATTGCTGGGTTAGATAATAATCAATAACAGTATTTAATTTCTTCTTTAAAATGTCAGTATAGCAAAGTCATAATATGAGAAAAAATTTTAATAGCAGTACCTACATTTTCAATGTTAGATTCTGGCATTGTGCTAAATTCTCTATTTCTCTCTCTATATATACTATTAGTATATGATTAGTATACATATATATTGTATATTTTTATATGTCTAATATTTATAAAAAAGCAGTGAGATAGATGAGATTATAACCAATTTGTAGAAATGGAAATCCAGAACGGGAAAGAGTAAGTACTCGTCTCAAATTACAAAACCAATATATAGTAGAAACTGGTCTGTGTGACATCTATGCAGAATACTTAATCATTATAGCTTTAGTATGAATTCCATTCATAATATCTTAGTGATCCCAATGAATAGATAGTCTTCTTTAAAAATGCATCAACATAAGAATGTATAGTATAGTAACTTGAAATCATTTATTCAGAAACAATACAATTCTTGGAGCTAATTTTGTTTTAGTATCATATAAACCAATGTTATATTGCTGTAATATGCTCCTCTATCCAAAAGAAATACAATATTCTTTTAACTTTCAACTATTTTTTCATCATTTTATTCTTTTTTCTATGTTAGGACAAAAAGGAAGGGCAGACTTATTTTTTGTGACATGAATAGAATCACATATCAATTTTTCACGTTTGTAGTGCACAGAGAACAAAAGATAATGAGTTTTTTTTAGAATGTAAGCCATCAAAGAGACACAGAATTGATACTTGGCCTTCTGAATATGCATATTAACTATGCCAAATAGACCTGCTATTTAAAACTTACTGAGAAATTTGTAGACAAAGGAAACCACTCTGGATATGTTTTTGAAAAGATTTATCTATTTATTTGAGAGGGAGAGTGCATGTATGCAGGTGTTCACCTGAGTGGAGGGAGGGGTAGAGGGAGAGAGACACTGTCAAGCAGACTCCCAGCCACTCCCAAAGCAGCTAGATCTCATGACCCTGAGATCATGACCTGAGCTGAAATAAAGAGACTGTTTAGGTCATAATCGACCTTAACTGACTTGAGTCACCCAGACAACCCTACTCTGGATATTGTTAAAGTGAACTCAGATCATAAAGAAATAAAGCTTACTTTATGTCAACAGTAGAGTGAATCAACATTATGTAGGCTTTGGAAATGTACACTGGGAGGTCACAATACCTTGTCTTATTTGTAGAAATAATTAACAAATGCATGGTGATGTCTTTGATCTCTTTCTGTTGAATTTTACTCTCTGTTTTCTGAGTGGAACAGTGAGAAATCTTTATTAATGACTGGAGTTATGGAAACTGCAGGAGGAAAAAACAAAAATGAATACAGGAAATGGAGGAATGTGTAAATTATGGAAAAAAAGAAATGAATACAAAAGAAGCAAAAAAGAATGTAAACATAGGAAGATTATGCCAAAAATCACATATGTCAGTCCTGTCATTCTAATAGATGCTCATTTTTTAAAAAAAAGATTTTATTTATTTATTTGACAGGCAGAGATCACAAGTAGGCAGAGAAGCAGGCAGGGGTGGGGTGGGGGGGGTGGAAGCAGGCTCCCTGCTGAGCAGAGAGCCCAATGCAGGGCTCGATCCTGGGACCCTGGGATCATGACCTGAGCTGAAGGCAGAGGCTTTAACCCACTGAGCCACCCAGGTTCCCTGATACTCATTTATTTTAAAAGATTTTATTTATTTGATAGAGAGAAAGAGCGATAGAAAGTGCACAAGGAGGCAGAGTGGCAGGCTGAGGGAGAAGAGAAGCAGACTCCCTCCTGAGCAGAGAACCTGATGCAGGGCTCCATCACAGGACACTGGGATCATGACCTGAGCCAAGGCAGACACTTAAGTGACTGAGTCACCCAAGCACCCATAGATTATATATATATATATATATATATATATATAATTATTTTTAGATACCCATTTTTAAAGAGATATCTACCCTGATATGTTGTATATATTTATACAAATACTAATGATATGCTAATAATGTATATAAATAGTATTTAAGGTAATGCCGGAAACTAGTTAACATTAAAAATGTAGGTGTTGTTATTAATATTCTTTTTCATATTATGGCTTTGCTATACTGATATTTTAGAGAATAAATTAAATACTATTGTTGAGTATGACCTAGTCCAGCAATTTTACATAAATAAAATATAAATTAAAAAGATAAATTATATATGAAGAAATTAAGAAACAGGAAGATATGAGACTTAACAGCTTTTCTAAGATCTCTGGGAATATATAGGAATGCATTTTCCAAATCCTTTCCAGTACAGCTACTTCGAAATGAAGAGGGTTTGTGCACTATTAAAGGAGTTTATAAGATAGCCCAACACAGTCAACAATGCCACATTCTCAGATAGGACTCCTTTCCTCTTGCTGTTTCTTCTTGGAAAGTTAGCCTTCTAAAATTGCTTTCCTGTAAGTCCAAGGCAGTCCCCAGAGATCATTATTTGTTTGTTTGTTTTGTTTATTTCTTTGCTCAGTTAGATCACTAATACATTTTAAGAATTCCTTAACAATTCCTTCTCCAAAATATCGGGCCACAAATGTTTCAGAATGCAGAGTGTTTTTTGGATTTTATCATAATAATAAGTGGCATAAATATTAGAAACACGTCAAGATCCAAGGCTACACTCTATAATCAAATATTCTCCTATTGTTGATAACATATGAATAATCACTGAATGTGGGCTAAATAATTACCAAAAATAGCCTCGTGCCCACGCAAGGTTGGTTTTGCTGCCAGTAAATTGGTACAAAACCTCAGCAACAACAACAAAAACCTTCTGGTTTTCAAAGCATTTAGGGTCTTGGAATTGCTAATGAGTATTGAGAAAAGTATTATTAAAAAAAAAAGATTTAAACTTTATTAAATTCCTTTTCTTCTTATTAAAAATGATGTTTGAGCATTCAATCTTAAAGTAAACATTTTCTGTAATCCAAATATATAGGCAATTTAAATTCCTTTATGACCTTCATTTTACACATGTTTTTAAATTATTTTTAAATTTGGAATGTAGACAAAGCTGTCAGGCTATTTTTCTCATCTACACTTCATTTAATGGGTCAAAGTTTACTATTGTTTATGGGTCTATTTTTTTTCTGGTATAGTGATTCAGAAATAGATTTTTGTTTAAATTTTATGTAAAGGAATTCAATTCAACAAGACGACTTGAGTGTTTTGTGATATGCTGAATCATACATAACCTGTTTGTTTTTTTTTTAAACATAGATCCAACAAATAAGTGTATTGCCAAGAATAAAGGTGATATTGAACTGAAGAACCAATATTTTGGCAAAGCATCATTACCCATAGGAGTCTCATTAATGCTTTGGCACAAAAATTGGGTAAACAACATGTGGTTTAGTAAATCTATTTAGCCCCCTGGGGAGGACTTTAGCATAGGGAGAACAATATGGAACATCAGCTTTTACTGAGTTTCCCAAACGGTCATTGCTATTTTATGGAGATGAGGACACAGGTAGTATTACAAAGTTTCCCAAGTAATAGAATCTCAAGTGTGCAGGCTTTTGATATTGGACTCTTTAATATCACTGCCACTAATTTCCCCAGTCCCACTCCTCTCCCCCACAGGAGCACACCCATACAAAGCAGTGCATTATAAAGAATTTTTCATATTTAATTTTTTTAACATTTTCTTTTCATGAATTTCCTCTAAAACATAGCTTCCTACTTAAGATGTATTTTTTTTTTTTCAGATGGCTTTGCAGTATGTTAGTGTGCAGACCCACTGCTAGCATATACTCGCTTTTTGTTCGTAGTTAAGTAAAGGCAGCCATCTAGGTGGCTGAATTCAGAGAAGACGGTAACAGAGCCCAGAAAAGTTTTAAGCCATCATCTGCTGCCTTGGCTGAAGAATGCTGTGGGAGCGAATGCAAAAGCGATTCTTCTAAGTAAAATATATGTATGTATATACATATATATACACCTATATATATGTATGCTCAGGTGTCATATGTATAAATAATTAATGCATGAGTCAATGGAGACGATATTGTTCATGATGATTTTTCAAATCACTAACTCCACACTGTTTTAAAGTGAGTTGAAAATGTCATCACTTCAGTTCTTTCTTATGTTTCTTCTTTTTAAAAGATTTTAATTATTTATTTATTTGACAGCAGAGATCACAAGTAGACAGAGAGGCAGGCAGACAGACAGAGAGAGAGGGGGAAGCAGGCTCCCCACTGAGCAGAGATCCTGACACGGATCCTGATCCCAGGACCCCGAGATTGTGACTCAAGCCGAAGACAGAGGCCCAACTGGTTGAGCCACCCAGGCGCCCCTGTTATGTTTCTTTCAATCTATAATATTTGTCTCTTTTTCCCTAGGCCATCACACCTCCATGTTGAAGTAAGTGGAGACCACCCTAATGAGAGCAAAGAGAGGCTATTGACTGAAAACTTGCTGTAGAAAATGTCAGCCACGTCACTGCGTTTGGTCAAGATTCAAACTAGGGTAGGGGAATGGGAAAGCTTTAAAGAACACCACCCCCCCCAAAAAATAAGAGTTCAGTTATGCTCTGAGTAAAAGGTATTGTCACAAGGAAGTTTAGGAGGGTTAATTAGAAGTAGCGTATCTCTTTGTTAGGTTTGGGAGGCATATTTGACTTTCTTTTATTGGCCCTGAGTTGAAAGTGGGACAAACATTAACAGGCAGACAGGAGAGCTAGCCATCATTGACCACGTCCTGACAATTTTGGATATCTGGACAGATTGCTTCCATGTGGTTTGGCGGCCTGGGCTGAGGTGGTCATAACAGAGGTTATGGGTGAGATCTCTATTGTCAAAGGTGGTCCGGTCATTGCCCAACTGTATATTCATTCTCCCATTAGGTATTTGCTACACAACAGTGGCTACCTATAGCAAAAATCCTCAAAGGAATAGAAAGCGTAAGGAGTACAGTCTCCCATCTCTATCCTAATCTGCTTGGAAAATCACTGTCAGTTTTTTGAGCTGTTTTAAATTCTCTGAAAGAATAAGTAGAATTTTTTTTTTTTTAAACTGTTTGAGTTTAGAGAGCTTTTAGTATTCTAGATTAAGGTGTTCTTCTCCAAGAACCCAAGGGTGACTCCAGGTCTTGTCTCTAAATTTCCCTGTTTTTTGAAAAAGAGATAATTTATCTAGGCAGAGGGACCATACTGCTTGAACCGAGGAGTTCAAAAATCCACTGAAAAATCCATTCATTTGCAAGTTTTTCTCCATTGCAAAGATCATTTTATGGACCAGAATCTAAGGAGCAGAGAATGTTTGTGTCTGCTTAAAGCCACACAATGTGTAATTTGAAAATGTAACCACTTCAAACTCTTTAACAATGTATCATTCTGTCTTTTATACCATAGCTACGTAGGTACCACAGCAAGAAGAGATACAGAAATCCTTGAGGATTATTCATACAAACTAATGTTAGCTAAAGCCTTACAGTGTTATGCTGTCAAAAGCAATGACATTTACATTTTTTTAATTTAAAATTTCTCTTAGGTGTCATTTGCTTAATTAAATATATTGAACAATATGGGAATTGAAACTTTATGAAATCCAGGCCTGGGCTGCACCTCTTTTAGTCATTTACCACTTAGAATATTTTGCATCAAAAACAATAAATACATGGTGAGGGAATGAATATTTGAAAATTACTATCTCATTGACACTCAACAGTTCTTAACCAAGACATTCTCACCTACACCCCCCACACATTCTCGTGCATACATTATTCATGGTTATTATAATCTCTTGGTGAACTTGATTTTGATAAGAAAAAGCACATAGGTATTAGGTTAAAATTACTGATTTGGTGGGGAAATTTGAATAATCTTTCTTTTCTGGATTTCATTCCTTCAGAAAAGTTCATACTTTCTAAATTTTATTTATCTTGGTTACTTGTTGTCTCTATTTAACCTGCAAGGTAATAAATCCTTAATGCGTTCAGTTCATCATTTCTGTATCAGAGATTTTTTTTTTTTTTTTTTTTGGTGGGTGTTTTGCATTTTCTCTTACCTTCAACATTTCAACAGCACACCATGGATCAGACCTATGTTAGGTGATATAAGTAAAAAGAATGACTATAATCCCTAACCTTATAGAGACCTTCCATTTCTATATCACAATTTCCACATAAAACAATTAAAAAAGACTTCTCACATACCCACAGAATTCCATGTATTCTCACATGCTTTTGGAGGAAACTGTGTCCTAATTGGAGCACTCAAACTTGCAGTTCTTTTAGTTACTATTATAAAAATAGTTGTCTATTTATTAGCATTGTAAACTGGAAGTAACATAAGTATGTTCAATAATTATAATCATTGCTTGCCTTTAGAAAATTTGGGCTACCAGGAGTTCAGTGACATATATATTTTGAGATGAAAAGTACATGGTACAAAGAGTTTTCTAAAATATCTCACCAAATTTTTTCTTAATTACTATGGTGGTTTTAATATCTGTTCACAAATTCTTTGCTATTTTTTCCTTCGGGAGGGTAAGCCCTCCCTTTGAGTGTAGATTGGACTTAGTAAATACCTTTTAATAAACAGTATAAGCAAAATGAAAAAAAATGTAATTTTACTGTAGAAAAACCTGGCAGACATCTTTGTAACAAAGACATCAAAATTATTATCACAGGTAATTAATAATCAGTTATTATTTAAGGTAAATATAATCTACCTCCTGATAGGATGAATGAGATGGGCATTTCACCTCTCTGTCATTGTCTCCAATATTCATAATGTCATCTATTCATGAGAAAATATTAGTTCAACCCAAATTGAAAGACATTGTGGAAAACAGCTAACTAGTATTTCCAAAAGTTTAAAAGCGTGAAAAACAAAGACACACTGAGAAATGTCAGACAGGAGGTTTCTAAGGAGATGTAATAACTAAATGCAACATGATATTCTATACTACATCCTTGCACAGAATTAAAAGAAGGGCATCAGTGTAAAAACTGGTGAAATATGAAAAACGTCTGTAGTTTAGTTAATCCTATTGTATCAAAGTTCATTTCTTAGTTTTGTCAAATGTACCACGGTGAGGTAAGATCTTAACTATAGGGAAAGCAGGATGAGGGATGGAAATTTTTTATAGCACTCTTCCATGATTCTAAATTTATTTCAAAATAAGAGTTTTCTTTTTTTTCAAAATAAGAGTCTTAATAAAAAGCTTCTATCACTTAACTGAATACTGACCAATTCCATATAGACTTTTATTTTTTTAAAGTCAACTTTTCTTCAACTGCCTTTTTGTTCCTGTGCTAATGCTAAGTTGTGGTTTTAAGTTCTCTTATTTCCACCTTAGTTGAGATGTGAACATTAGGGGATAGGTGGAACGCTCTACCATCTGACAAAAGCAAGTATCTTGGGAGTTTGTGATGAGCTGATATTTCCTGTCTTGACATTCTATGGATGAAAGTGCACCTAAATGTCTGAAGATTGGGAATGTGGAATCAGCTAGACAACTAACAAGCAAGTAATGATACAACAATTTAATTCGTTAAAATCCTAATTCCTTATCTGATAATGCAGTAATGCTTATTTAAATGTAAGAGATAGCAATTCTGCCAAAAATGATTTTAGAAATCAGCCATATTACTAAATGAAATTAAATTAATAAGTTTTTCAAGGTTGCTACCTATAAATGAATATTTAAAACAGATTACAGGTATATATAGCAGCATAAAAGAATTAGAAAATATAATTTTATAAATTGTTTAAAATAGCAAAAATAGAGTGGATAGAAACAAAGGTAAAATTTCTGTGAATGGGATACTAAAGGTCATGCAAAGCTTCAATCAATCAATCAATTAAATGGCATTTTTCTTGGAACTTGACAATATGATTCTAAAAGTTATATAAAGAGAATGATCAAAGACTTTCTCAAGGGTTTCTGAGTAATAACAACTAGATGAGCGAACTTGTCTGATAAGGTATCCAGAGTTACTATAAAGTTATAGTAATTAAGAAGTTTGAGTAGAACAGAGGGAATAATAAGTAAACCAAGTGTACAGAGTAAAGACAATGAGTGAGAGATCTCTTTTTATAAAAACATTAACATATGATGGATGTTGCATTTAAGTTCAACATATAATGGTGAATTCTACTATAATAAAAAAGAAAGTTGATTACCTACATACACAAAGTATAATTGATTATCACACATCATAGACAAAAATTAGTATCTGAAAAATTAAAGACAATATGAAAAGCAAAACAAAGACAATATGAAAAAACGAAACTTAGTTGAAAATATAGGACAATATTTTTATGACTTGACTAAGCAAGTACTTTTAAACATTAAGATAAAAAAAGCACTAAACATACTGGAAAATATTAAAATATTCAATCATTCTAAAGATTTTTTTTTTTTTATCAAAAACTACAATAAATGAGGGGTTCCTGGGTGGCTCAGTCAGTTATGCGTCTGCCTTTGGCTCAGGTCATGATTCTGGGATTGAGCCCTGCATTGGGCTCTCTCTTGGGCAGGGAACATGCCTCTCCTTCTTCCTCTGCCCTCCCACCACCCTTGCTCATGCTTTTTCCCTCTGCTCTCTTCTCTCTTGTGTTCTCTCTCCCTCTTTCTCTCTCAAATAATTAAATAAAATCTTAAAAAAATTAAAAAAATACAAAAAATGAAATAAAAACATATGCCACAAAATAGAAGACACTTGTTGAATATATAATTAAGAAAGGCTTGGCATTCCAAATACATGAAAAATCACAAATCAATAAGAAAAAACATCTGATAGAAACATGAGCAAATTACCTCAATCAATATTTCACAGACATATCATATTTGTCCAATTAAACATTTGACTAACTGAACATATGAAAATATGCTCAACCACAATGAATGAAGAAAATGAAAACGAAAAGCATAATGAGATACTGTTTTATATCCACTCCATGAAAACAGCTAGTAATCCCATTACTGATGGTATTTGCAATGAAGGAGACAGTTACATACAACTGGTATGGAGATGGATTACTATAACCCTTTTAGGAAAACATTCAGGTTCTACTTTGTAGTGTTGAACATTTTCATACCCTATAGATCAACGTATGTTGATGTACGTGAGGGACAGCGTATATGATAAGACAATTTATAGTAGCATTATTCAAGATAACAACAGAGTGATGTGGAGCAGGGAAAAGGGGTAGATTTTAGCTACAACATCACTGTAGATGGATAGTAGAAACCAATGTGAAGAGGAAAAAACAGATCACAGAAAATCACATTTAGCATCATACTTACACAAATAAGGAGAAGCAATAACCCTAGACTTAC
Organism: Lontra canadensis; assembly: GCF_010015895.1. Classification (NCBI taxonomy): domain Eukaryota; kingdom Metazoa; phylum Chordata; class Mammalia; order Carnivora; family Mustelidae; genus Lontra; species Lontra canadensis. The sequence goes on along the minus strand of NW_022631016.1, from coordinate 18,903,588 downwards.
CCTGAAATAACAACCAAGTAACAAAACAAAGCATTATTTTTGTACAGGTCCTTATGCGAGTCAAGCGATGCATATAGAGCACCTCTTCTCCTTGTAAGGATTCGGAAATTCCAGCTGTTTCCAATGTATGAATTTATCACTCAAAATGCAGTCTTCGTTTTTGCCACAAAATGGGTAAATACACACAGATAGCTTCTGCTCTGGTATGGAGAGGATGCATGTGTTTCCAGCCACTAATCAGAAATAGTCAAGAAGGATGAATAAATGAGGAGGAACCTCTGGCTGTTTGGGAAATAATAAATGGACATTTCTCAACAGTGTTTCAACAAGATCCACAATAGCAATAATCTATTGTTTAGGGATAACTAAATAAGTGACAAAATTATAAAAATCAAAGAAAGGATAAAAATAACAGTGATGTATTAGGTGAGAAACAGAACAATGGGATCAGGAAAGAAAAGAGCTTCAGTAATGTTTTCTATTGGAGTTCATGTTATTGGGTCAGGATATTTATTTTGCTATTAATAATTCTAATATAATTTACATTTAGATCTCACGCTTTCTCTTTTCTGGATAAAATGTCTTATAAAAATAAAGAATAGCTATAATGTGGATAATTTTAATTTTTTGAGAAATGGACTTTCCTTCATTAGAAGAAATATACAAGGAAGGCACTTATGCCGCATTAAGGCATGAAATGACTCTTTAGTGGAAACCTATAAATTTCTTCTGTGTTGTAAATTTTTAATATCTTTTTCTTGACTCTGTCTCTCCTTTCTTCTCCTGAGTTATTAAACATATTAAATAGCATAAAATTAAACTTTATGTTACCCCTAAGTAATGGCAAATCAGTTCTAAGATTGATTTTGATAATCCACAAAAGTTGAGATTTGAAATATTTTATTCATGCCCTAAAAATTAGCTGGACTAAAGCTACATACATAAAAATGTCCAGAAATTCAAAGCTGCGCCTTCAGGAGAATCCAAAGAAAATTGCATTCTCAAAGTTTTGCCCACCTAAACTTTTATTTCAGAGCCCCTGAGCACAAAACCTGGCCTCATGACTTATCAATAACTTTTTTCTAAGCAATTTACTTCCTTTCTTCTTATCCTGTAAGCTATTTACAGATAATACTTCAGTGTAGTCAATCCCTAGTGACCTTCTGCTCCTCAGGAGAGACAAGTGTTAGTCAGCTGTGGTATACTAAAGTCAGATTTTGCACAACTTATAATCTTAGAGTTTTTCCTTAGGTTTTGGAATTCACTGGAACCTGACTTGCATAATAACTAGCCTGCAAAATGGAGGGAGTAACAGGAATGAACTTCATATTCAAAACTCTTGTTCGAACCAAAAGCATAAAGCATGAATGGAGAGAAGGTTTTGTCAGGTTTAACCTGACAGAGAGTTTTCTCCATCTTTGACACTAACCCTGTGGTCCCAAGTGACACTGTGGTGAGGGTTGGAGATATCCAGCTCAAGGAAAGCGAAGATGTGCCTCTGAGAGGATTTTATTCTCTGATCTATGAAACTCAGGATCTGCAGTTTTTTGATATTTGTATAATCCCCACAGGCATCGTGGTTCTTAGTATCTGTGCCACAGCAAAAACAGAAGAATTAATTTTGGATATTTTTTCAAGAAGGTAAAAAAAATAAACATTATTGGGGAATTAATTATAAGAAAGATAACCATAAAAAATTGTATCTATCACTGACCCTAATTAAATAAATAAATAACCTTATATCATCCATTTCTGTATAGATAGGCATATCATGTGACTATAGCCTTTCATGACATTAAAAAAAGTGACTATTGTGTATATTTGTTAAAAATGTAGTAGTTTTGGAGCACATGAGTGGCTCAGTCCATTAAATGTCTGACTCTTGATTTCAGCTCAGTTCTTGATCTTACTTAGGGTCATGACTTTAATACCTGTGTTGGGCTCTCTTCTGAGTAGGAAGCCTACTTAAAAAAAAAAATTAAAAAGTATTAAAACATACAGATAGATAAAGTAGGAAATATTCTTTTTTGCAATGAAAGTTTTGTTTCACTAAGAAATAATCAGTTCCTCACAATTAATAGAAAAACTTGTGGTCTTGAGCAAGTCACATTTTCCCTAGAGTATTACCACAAATGTATTTATTTATTGTTGGTGCTCCTGACATGTTTTAAAACCCTGTGGCTACTGGGCTTTTAGTCAACACTTCTTTAATGGACTGCATACTAAAAAAAGTCATCAATAAATCTGTAAATAAAAGAAGAATCCATGTCAGAAGAAAAGCATTAAAACTAGAGATAAGAAATTCAATGCTTCCATTAGGTTTTATTGTGTTATATCTTATTATATTTTTTCTTCATTCTTGGGAATGAAGAAATTGGAATAAAGTTTTATTTTAGTTTTAATATTAAAACACAGAAAAGGAGTACATTTTGAGGTGACATAATTATAGTTCTTCTTTTGTGTTAATAAGAACTGTATGAAACAATTTAATTTCTTTTTTTAAGATTTTATTTACTTATTTGAGAGAGAGAGAGAGGGAGAGCATGAGTGAAGAGAAGGGACAGAAGGACAGGGACAGAGAGACTCCCTGCTGAGCAGGGAACTCTAAGCGGAGTTCCATCCCAGGACCCCAAGGTCATGATCTGAGCCAAAAACAAGAATCTGACATTTAACTGATTGAGCCACTCTGGTACCCCTGAGATAATTTTATTTCTATTACAAAATAATTGTTTATTTTTGAGAAACTAAACGTGTATTATCTATTATTTCTAATAAGCATTCATTCAACTCTATTATCCAGAGAGTATCTATAATATTAAAAATAACAGCTGTCAATCATAGTTATATATACTTGTATGTGTTCTAGTAAAAATTTAGTAAGAATCCAGAAGTAATTTAACTTCTGTACCCATGAATACTTGTTTTTGACTTGAAATTACAGGCAGTAATATCAGTCTCAAAGAGTTTAATGTCAGATTGTAAGTCAATATACTGAGGTTGAGTAAAACACCACATTTTCAGGAACAAAATTGAGTTCTAACATTGGAAACCTACCATTAGTGATTTTATTCTCCAACATCATCCTATTACACACGTACAATCATACAAACACACATATGATTCTGAAAGCATTTCTTCACAGGAGTTACTGTACAGGAAGGAGCCTGACTACTGCCTGATCATGAAACAAATGTCGCTGGGAAAATGCTGATTTCTACTAATTGTAAATTTAATTATTGATTTGGGCCTGTTAGTTAGAATGCATCCAAAAGTCACGGATTTTTTGATCCAATTTATAATTTTTGTTCATAAATACCATTATTAGACTACACATTCATTATCAAATTTAGAACTTATTTTTGCTTTAAATCACAAAATAATTAACTTGTCTATAATTTTATTAGCATCACACTACATATTATTTTGGTCTTTGGATTTTGGTAAATATGTAATGTTGAACTAAAGCTGTAGAGTGCTCTGTTCAAGGATACTTCACAAAAAAGCAGACCTGGAAATTTTTCTGTAAGAAATCAATTACTCTTTTATTACTTGAGGTCCACATGAAGTCTCTGTAGGAGCTACTTGGCTGCCCTGTGGTCAAAAACAACCATAGATAATATGCAAATGATGAAAGCGACAGGCTGGCTCTGTCAGTAGAACACACAATTCTGTACGTCAGGGTCCAAGGATCTTGAATTCAAGCCCAGGCTAGGGGTAGAGTTTGCTTAAAAAAAAAAAAAAATACGCAGGTGATAAACATAACTGTATTCCAGTAAACATATATTTATAAAAACAAGTAGCTTGTTACATTTGGTCCATAGGCTATACTTTTCTAACTTCCCTAAAATTCCACAGCGATAAAGACCTTGGTGTTTCATTAAGCTTTTAAAAAAGACCTTTGAAGCTAATATTTGCTTGTAATCATTCTCATAGCTTCCTCATGGATTTAATGCTAGCGGACTTTATTAATTTTGTCCTCCAATTAAAATTTTTCTCTTGTCATTCAAAAATCAACAAGATAGTGAGACATTTCATTCTGAGGTATTATGAACAAGACTTGTTTTAGGTATCCATAATTTCGCCATTATTCCAAATATCTGGCTTACTAGAAGATAGCTAAATTACTGTATTTGTTTCTGCTTTCAACCTATTTCAGTATGTAGTTTTGAGTTGTCATATGTGAGAAAATTGGGCCTCATACAGATGTATTTGTATGAAGGAATAAGATTTTAAAATGAAAGAGCATTTTAATAGTCTTTTTAGGTAACTATGAATATGTATTTTTGACATTACACCAATACTTGGCAAGGCAGTTCCTTAAAGGTTAATTGTAGTGTGGAATCTAAAAGCAAATCGAGTAATTTTTTTATTACTTGGTTACATTAAAGTACAGAAAGTATCTTGTACTTTCAAAGGATCTTTTATTCATGCAGATTTTATAATAGCATGTATTGTTCATTCGGAAAATATTTGTTACCACATTGTGCAGATTTTCCAAGATTTGAAACATTTTATTATGTGTATCTAAAAATCACATTTTTAATTTGCTGATAATTTTGATAATTTTATCAGAAAGTCTGTGTCAGGAAACTGTCAAGTTCACAGAGACAGATGCAAGTTTTCCAAATTATACTCTTCTCTTGAGAGGTTAAATTGCCTGATTGGCATCAAAGAGAATGAGTTGACCTTTTTTAAATGACAGACTTATTTCTTGCATTTTTGAAAAATCTCCAAATAAACAGAACTGACAAACCATAAACTTTCTAGAACTCTTATCAGTTAAAAATTCTGTTCCTTTGAAAAAAGAGCTGATAGTTGAGCTTGCAACTCACACAACTGGCTTTCCTTGAGATGGCAGCAGACACGCTTTGTGCAAATGTCCTCATTTCTTCCCAGAAAAGATTAAAACGTATGTGTATTCAAGTGTCAACATTAAATTAAATTAATAATTTTGTCGTGTTTCATCAAGGACATTTTTAACTGGGCGTGTGGAATGGCGAAGAATTCAATGACTGCTAGTCCAGTTTAATGTCACATTGAGATCTACCGATAGAAACTACAGAACTGCTGAATAGTCTTTCTAATTAGATTTCAAATTAATCACGGACAATATTTATCATGATGACTTTTAAATAATCAGACATTTTAGAATATATCATAGAACCTATTTTTGGAAATGCATGTATTTATTTCTACTAGAAACCCAAAATGTAAAATACTATTTTATTAATGTGATGAAGATGTATTTTGTGACCTCAATCAGTGCATGTATAAAGAAAAGATTCTAGTTTCGTTTAAAATATAGATCAGAAAATATGCATATATTCACAGAAAATTCTGAACTAGATATTTCTTTAGGAAGTTTCTATGAAAGATTTTACTGAAAGGATTATTTATGATAATAAAAGACAACTTTTAAATTTGATCTCTTGCCTACTACAGGTAATGTAAAAAATCGTATATGCTTTGATCACTCTGTTATTTTGGGATCTTTCAGTAGTCATTTTTCCTTTTTGGTGGATTATTCTTAGTGAAGAGGAAGGGGACATTTATTTTTAAAATTTTGAATGACTAAAACTACTTCAAAGGAGCCTTATATGTTTCTGTGTGCTTTACTTTATTTCTTTATTTTTTTAACGTCTTTATTAAAATTCTAGTTAGTTAACATATAGTGTTATATTAGTTTCAGTTGTACAATAGTGAGTCAACAACACGTTCATACCTCACCCGGTGTTTTACTTTTTTTTTTTTTTTTTTAACAAATACTGCACTTAAGCCTAGATTTGAAAAGAATCCCGAGTTAACATATACTGCATATAACAATGGAATTTCTAAATAACCTTTGAGGGACAAATGATTATAGTTTATGTCAATAAACTTGTTATACTTAAAAGTGCTTATTTAGGTAAAATTCTTAAATGCTTTATTCCACAACTGAAAATGTATTTCAGCCCATTTTCTATTTTCTAAATCCAGTTTCCTTTTATAGAAAATCAAATGCCATACTTTTAAAATAATTTCTTTCCAAAGTAATAACAATAGTATTTACTTGAGATGCTCACAAGTTAGTATACTTTTACTACAAATAGAAGTATAATAACTATTCATTTACTTAAGATTTAGGGTCAAGTGTACACAATCCTATTAATATTTTAAAATGTAGACTAGTGGAAGAAATTCGCGTTTTCTTAAAATTAGAATCGACCACTGTAATATCTTCCAGATTACTATCTAACTCTTGTGACATAAACAACTTCATGGACAGTACTTAAACTATAACAGTTTCAATTTTCTCCCAGATGGACAACAACTTGCATGAGCAGATGCTCTGTCTTTGCCTAGGGGCCAACAAAGACTTGGTTTCCAAAAGAGAGACAAACTAGCAAAGGGCAATGAATTGATACAGTCCTTTGAATTTGGACAGTTATTCACTTACTTATTTAAACAAGCACGTTTAGACTCCTGTTTTGTCATTTAAGATTGAGTTTTTGCTTCAAAAGCATTGATCTCATAGAAATTTAATATTGCAACTTAATATTAGGCAATCAGAAAACTATGTATTGCAAATTTTTACATATGAATTATGAGTCAGCTTGGCCTTTTAGAAGGTCAAGACATCTTTAAGAGGCTGCATCTTCTCTCTGGCATGTATCTTTCCCAAATATACTAATATTAACTTTACATAATATCAAACTTTTAGAGCTTTGGCCTGGACCACCACGATGGCTAGAGAATGAGATGCAGAGAATAAGAATGAAGTTAGGGAAGACCAACCGGCAGGATTGAAAAAATGGTTTTTGAAATCTGAAAATAAAGCAAAAATCTTTAGATTTCAGCCCAATACCCTCCCAAAGGGGCTATCTCACAATAACTCACTAGAAGCGTACATATTGATCCCCCGCACATTCTCCTCTGATGAAGCCAGGGTTTAAGGCAGTAGCTATTACTTTCTTCCAGCTTGTGCTCCAAAAGTAGATGAGAATTTATCAAAACACAGGGATTCAGAGTCAGAACATAGCTTTGGTTCCCAGATGTGTAAAATGGAAACGTCCAAATGAATCTATAGTGCTTAAAGTCAGAAAATTTTTTACTGTTGTGGGAGGGGTGGTCAGAAGGCTTAGGTGGTTTCTCTTCTTTGGGCCCACTGACTCCATTTTATTTATTTATTTTTTTAAAGATTTTATTTATTTATTTGACAGAGAGAAAGAGAGATCACAAGTAGGCAGAGAGAGAGGGGGAAACAGGTTCGCCGCTGAGCAGAGAGCCCAATGTGGGGCTCGATCCCAGGACCCTGAGATCATGACCTGAGGTGAAGACAGAGGCTCAACCCACTGAGCCACCCAGGTGCCCCACTGACTCCATTTTAAAATGTCCCCAGTCATGTCAATTTTTCACACACTATAGATTAAATTTACCCTTTAAAATTAAAGAATTAAAAAGTCAAGTGTGACATTATTATCCAGATACAACTTCATTTTAGAATGTGAATTTTGGAGGCACCTGTGTTGCTCAGTCGGTTAAGTGTCTGTCTTTGGCTCAGGTCATGATCCCAGGGTCCTGGGATCGAGCCCCATCTCCAGCTCCCTGCTCAGTGGGGAGCCTGCTTCTCTCCTGCCTGCCGCTCCCCCTGTTTGTGGTTGCTCTCTCCCTCTCTCTCTGTGTCAAATAAATAAAAAAATTTAAAAAAATTTAAAAATGTGAATCTTGGTTACCTATAGACATATACATGGACAAAAAGATGTAACAGAGAAAAGGATAATATAAGTGAAATAAGATTTAGGGCCCAACGTTTTGATTGAGAGGAAACTGGATGAGGGAGGTGCATTTGTGACTCGTGATTGTGACTCCTATATGCTTAGTTACTTTCAGTAGCACCTCAGAATACACGGGAACCTGGGGGGCTCCAACGGAGTTTGCGGTTATGATGGCTTCCTCAGAAGAATCACTCTTCAGCATAGAAAAAGGTAGAAAGGAGACTGAACGAGCAGAAGAGCAAAAGAGTTTGGTCCATGGTAGAGACCATAAAAAGAGTATAAATGAGGTTTTTATTTTTTTTTTTTAAAGGGAAATCACAAAGAAGCAAAGTGCTTTTGCCTTGGGGCCATACAAAAGTGGCAGCTCTTACCGCAGCATCTGTGGCTGGTGCTAAGTGCTGATGTTGGCGGGGCAGAGCTCCTGAACGCTTCTTTTCAACATGCTGGCATCTGCGGCCTTCCTCGTGTTCCCCATAATATCCAGAAACAAAGATTAATTGCCATGGAAACCATGGTGAAACTACATATTGAGATAGATAAATATATCGTTTGATAGATAAATAGACTGGTAATGGGTATTTGCAGTTAGATATTTAGGAATGGAGCCAAATGCATTATGAACAAAGGCTCTGGTCTTGTATTTGCCAACACTTTATTTTTAAAGGAGTTTTAAATTTTTCCTAGGCTTACTAGTTGTTTTTTATTTGTGGGGAGTGAATACATGTGAGAAACTTCTGATAATAAAAGAAGGACTTTATAATGGGTCTGATTTGTTCACGGGACAGGAAGTACCCAGCACTTCATAGGAACCTGGATGGAACAGAGCAAGAGGGGCTCCCAGAGGCCAGGGTAACAACTTACAGTTAAGGCCATATACACTGGAGAGAACCCAAGTTATAATAAAAGAACAGTTGAAACGTATGTTGTGTGAGGACACAACTCCATAGCACCCAGACATGGGAAATGAGTTCAGAAGGTTGGCACGGTCAGAGAGGTCAGGAGTCATCACAGCCAGCCCAGTGAGGCCAAGTATAGAGACTGTGACGGCAGGACAGTTGCAATTGTGTTTGCCACCAGGATAGCAGGAGTTGCCGCTCAAAGAATCATTTCAGGCTCTAAAACATAGCATTAAAAAATTGTTTTCAAAGGTCAGATTTATATAAAGGATAAAATTACAAGGTTAGGTCTTGATCTCCTGAAAGCAAAGGGTTTCCCTTAATGCATAAAAAGTGAATTCCTGAAACGAAGGTGAACTTTTCAAAGCCACCTTGCACCTTGAGCTAAGCTAGATACGGGCGGTAAGAGGAGGTGGAGCGCGAACAGGATGTGTGCGTTGCATGGAGTGGCAGAAAATAGGAGGACAGAAGGGTAATTTAACCTACTTTTGCTGCTGTACCCCCTGCACTCATGAAAGCATTAAATGGGAGGACCAACTCATTTAAACCAGTTATTTTGGGAGTAAAAAGAGATGCTGTTAATAATTAGGTTGGACAATGGGTGTAAATTGGGATGTATAGGCACACTATCATTAAGGCAGTTTTTGCATGCATCAGCTAGAATGTTCATGACATGGGAGAGCACAGTGAATCCATTTATTCAAGACTTGAATTCTTTGTTATTTGGGCATTTTAGCACTGCCAGAGCTGTGGGAGATAACTGCTTCCCTGGTATTTATCACTTACTGAATTGTCTTCCTCCTTAAATCTCCGTAAGTCCCAACTTGAACAAGATTGTGAATATTTTACAGGAAGAAACTATGCTTAGAGTTCTGTATATGACATAGAAATTTACATATTAAAGGCAAAACTAGGAGAAAATTAGAAAAGGGGAAAGAGATTACTCAGTTTTAAAAATTCAAGTTAAATCTCAAATCCTCCTTCTTTTACTCCTTCCATCCTGTGGTAACCAAAAGGAAATATGGCATAAGAAAAAAATGTCAAAACTACAGAAAAAAATACCAGCTTAAATCACATAGTTTGTTAATTATTATTTTTCCTTTAAATCTCTAAATTGTTTACAAAATTATTTTGTCAATATTTGGGCATTGATTACAAAAATTAAAGTTCTAATTTCATCTGTACTGTCATCAATTTAAAAGAAAAATTAGAAATATGAAACTATTAAGAGTTAAAATAAAATATGCAAGAATAAATTTTTCATAAATATTTCAATCACACATTGCAAGCATTTATTTTCTCCCAAACATAGCAAAGAAATATATGCCAAAATACAGGAGTGAAACTTACCAGATGTCCAACAGCCTCAAGCCACACAGATATTGGTCAAAACTTGAAAATTCACAGATGTAAGACAGTCTGTTATTCTGCTTCAAGCACTATTTTCATTCCAATAAAGCCACTGAAGTGTATGACATCAAATAAATATATTTATGCTTTACTTTTATAATTTTGATTAAATGAAGACTTTCAATTTATAGTATGTAAGCATTATTTCACTACTTCTATTTATACCATTTTATCCATAGTCATATGGATGTAATAAAATGTTTCATAGGTTAAATAACATTAAAATGTAGATATTCTCAGCTAGATAAAGTTTATTAATTCATTTTTAAAATCAACTTTGTTTTAAATAATATATTTTATAAAAACACAACAGAATACATTAATGAGCTTTTAAAGTAGAATTTATTAGTTCTCATTTAATTAGCATGCATTGAATGACTACAATGCGGCAAGAATTGTGCTAGGCACTGTACCAGGAAAACAGAATTTTGGTTTCTTCCTTCATAAAGATTATATTCTACTGGGAAAGGTATTGCACGGATCCCTTGTTTCTTCATTAAATAGACTAATAATGTATTCGGCCTGGAGTACTGATGCTTTAATGTAAACATATAAAGGGCTGAAATGAAGAATAATAAGAATGGGAGAGACAAAGCCTACTTTAGATAGGCTGACGAGAGAAGTCTTTTTACTGAAGAGATGCCATTTGTACCAAAACCCAAGAAAAGAGGTGATAGTCAAGTGAAGATTGGGGAGGGGAGCATTAGAGGCAGAGAAAACACCATGTACAAAGTCCCAAGGAAGGAAAGTACTTCTTGTGCATGAAGAACTTAAAATCAACCTTTCCAAACATGTCTCTCTGTTGTCCGAGAGATTCACTCTTACTCCATGAGACAAAAACCTCACTCTCCGGCATAATGTTCAACTAGCTAAGCTGCCCTGACACCTCAGCTGGCGGCTGTGTTCTTAAAGGGTCTCATGACTGCCGGTACGTCTCAGTGAGAGTTAATATTCTAGCTGAATGACAAACTACCAAGATTTCTTTCATGCTTTTCAAGTAGAAATTTGAAGAAGGGTAATTACCTTCAGGTTAGGTCATGATCCCAGGGTCCTGGAGTCAAGTTCTGCATCAGGCTCTCGTGCAGCCTACTTCTCCCTCTCCTTCTACCCATCCCCCTGCTTGTGCTCTCTGTCAAATAAGCACAATCTTAGAAAAAAAAAAGAAGAAGAAGAACTTAAAATCATCTTCTGAGTTTGGAGCAGAGTAGTAAAGAGAGAAATTGGACAGATAGTCAAGGGCCATGGCAAAGAGTTCAGAGTATTCTAGGAGCAATGAGAAGCCATTGAAATGATGTAAGAAGCAGAGTGTGTAATTAAATATGCATTTTTAGGAGACTTACTATTTTGCAAGGGGTTGGGGAATGCATGATCAAAGAAGAGGAAACCAGTTAATCTGATTAGGAGACCGTTACATAATGGAGGTGAGCGATGACCTCAAGTAAGACTAAGGTGTTAGCAGTAGAAATGAAGAAAAAAGGAAGCAAAAGTTATGTTGCTGAATTCAGGAGATGTTTTGAATAAAGGCTATTAAATGATAGGATGTGAGGATGATCATGGTGGGAATGGAAAATTAGAAATGATTTCTAGGGTCAAGTTTGAGTAAAAAAGTGGACTGTGTTTACCAAGCTAGGAAGGTGGAGAACTGATTGTAGATTTGGGTGAAAGGGAAGTTGAAGTGGAAAATAAGGGATACTTTTTGGACAAGATAATTTTGAAATATCTGTGAGGCATCTATTTGTAAATGTCAATGCAAAGTTGGATGTATGGGCCTAGGCTCAGAAAAGCATTCTGTTCTAGATCTATGTTTGTAGGAATCATTGCGCTAAGGCAATATTTAAATCCATAAGAATTGATGGTATCGCTTAGGAAAGAAATCTAATAAGAGAAGAGAACCAAAAATTGTAATAGCTACTGTATTCATGAATCTCTCTTACTTTCTGTAATTAATTTGCTCAGTTATGCCTTAAAGTAATCCTTTTAGTTGTGCTGTAGATCTCATCTCCTCTCTCCTACTCTGTGACATCACTCCAGCAATTATCCCCGTACCTCTTGGATCATCAACTGGTCCATTCCCACAGCACACAAATGGTAATTTATCCATATTCAGAAGAAAAAGAAACAAAACTTTGACACACATTGCTTTCCTACGAAGTGTTGTCTATACTTTTTTTTTCTCCCCTTGTATTATCTTGAATGTTTTCCGAAGTTTTTTATTTGTTTGTTTTTGTCCTGAAGGACATTTTTGCCAAAGTAACGATTTCCACATTGCTAAGCTAAATGGTGAATTTCTGTTCTCATCTAACTCATCAACAACATTTGGCACAGTTGACAAATCATTATATTATTCTTGAAAGAGTTCATTTACTTTGTATATCCCTGCTTCACCAGCTGCTCATTCTCAAACTTCTTGACTGTTTCCTCTTCATACTCTCAAGCTCTCAACCCTGGCTTGCTCAAGACATCTCTTCTCTTTCACACTACACTTAGGACCTCAGTGATCTAATCATGCTTTATAGTCTTAATGGTACCTATATCCTAATGACTCCCATGAATACAATTACTTAGACAACATTTTCATGTGACCATCTACCAGGCCTTTCAAACTTACAAAATGTATGACTAAACTTAGGACCTTACCCTTTTAATCTTTTTCCACTCAACCAAACCTAGTCATTCCATCTTTACAACTGACAAGGCCAAAAACAAAAAACCAAGTCTTAGATTGATGTTTGATTTGTCTGTTGACTTATTACTGCTGCTCCAAAAAATAACCACAACCACAGTGGCTTAAAATGGTACATTTTTACAGGTAAGAAGCCAAAAATAGGTTTCACGTGGCTAATGTTAATGTGTCAACAGGTTACTGACCTCCAGTTTCCTTCTGGATGTTCTAAGAGAAAATCCATTCTCTTGCTTTTTTGAGTTTCTAGAGGCTGCCCATGTTCTTTCTTCTGTGGCCTGCTTCCATCTTCAAATCCAACAATGACATCAGTCTGACCTCTCTTTCCATTACCATACATCTCTCTGATTCTCCTGCCTTCCTTTTTCACTTATAAGTACCTTTGGATTGCATTCCTAGCTGGGTAATCCAGTATATACTGTCATCTCAAGATTCTTAAATTAGTCATATTTGCAAAGTCTCCTTTGACATGTAAACTAATATTTTTACAAGTTCTTGGGATTAGGATTTGTGCATCCTTGGAATTTTTCCACATTTTTCTGCCTGCCGCAATATAGTAAGTCATGTCATAGGGTAGAAGATAGACACAAGGTATTTCAAAATACTGCCACCTCTAACTGCAGGCTACAAGCACCAAGAGAGTCCCTGATGCATGGTAAAGGTACTAAATCAAATATTAATATTCATTTCAGAGAAATTTTTATGATGATCAAATGGTACACATTTTTCAAATAAAATAAACCTAGACATTTCAATTACTTCATATAGCAAGAATAAAATAAGTAATGGTATAATTACAACTAGAAGGCTCTTTGGAGAAGAAATATAGTTTAAATCTTCCATTGTAATGAATGAGAAGCAAAGATTCAGAAAAATAACTGGCCTGTCCATGATTGCACAACTGATCAATGACAAAGTTGAGACATGAACCAATGCTCATTTCTATGTTTAATGTCTGAGATGTCCTTAAATCTAGCTAAACTCAGTAGCTTTCAAAGAATAAATGGAAAATATACCCACACACTCTGCTCCTAATGGTTTCCTTTCATTTACCTCTGTATTACTGTAAATTTTACTATAAGATTATCTTACATCTGTATTTTCTTAAAAAGGAGATAAGAACTTTAAGAGCATTCACATAATCTTCATTATTTACGATATTGTGATAATGGAAATAATTGTACTTAAAACAATAGTTCCTCACATTTTGAAGGAATTAAATGTTTACTCAATGTCAGATGTTTTCCATTTAAGAACTTTATTTCAAATAATTATTTGGAAAGAGATAATTAATGGCTTTACTTGTGAATTGCTATGGTGCAACTATTATAATTTAAATGGATTCCGGCCTCCTATTCTTAAATGAGGCAGAGCCTAGAGATAAACAATTTGAAGTATAAAAAATTGACTTGTGACATATTAAATGGCAAGATACTTTTAAGTTCCCTTTCGTTTATGCTTATGATCTCTGAATGTGCTTGAAGTTCTGCTTTTATTTCTGATAAACCTACCAATTTTAGTTGACAAAGACAAAATAATTGTATAATTTAGGTTGTTGTGGTTTTTGGATTAGTTCCTCCTCTATGTGAAAGCATGACTCAAAAGAACTCTGTGATGGCAAAAACAGAGCAGAGGAAGACAACCAGTTATTCTGTCACTTCATAATGGCAGCTTTTTATCCTCTGACCCAAGGTCAATTGCATTGTCTTTGGTGAAAGATAGAGAACTATTGCTAAGAAAGATTTTACTGGGCAGCAATTCTGAATCTATTTCCTCTGATGAAATGTCAATAGCTTTCTAGGACAAAATGTAGTTTTTTCTAGAAACAAAGGTGAAATTGGTTTGAAAATGTACTCCACAAATCAATCCTCCTCAATATAAAACATTTGAGAGAGAAAAATTAACAAGTAATCCAATATGCTGTTATGTTTCCATCTTTTTATTTTAATTCATCAAACATATTACATTTTCTCCAAAAAACCAATTTAGGGAAGCATTGATGTTCTTCTAATGGTTTTAGAGTCATAAAACTTGTAATAAAAAGTCAGCTGCTGTGAACCTGGAAATCCTTGAAAACTAACAAGAGATAAAATCCTCTGAAAGGACAGACTGATAGAACAATACATATTATGTAGCATTATAAGAAAGAAACCAGAATATTAATAAAACTCATTGATATATGTACTCAAAAAATAGATCTGTAGAGGTGATATTTTGTAATTGTGGCAAAAGGAATATTTATCACTTATGGGAATATTAATTTCCACCTTCCAAAATTGTTATCAACATCATTAAATTTTACAAAAGCTCCCTTTGTTCATGTTTTTAAAATGCAGTTCTTTTTTCTCAAACAGTAAAGATGCAATCCAACCAAAACAGAAGATATGTCTTGTTTTTCCTTAATTTTGCTTAAGTTTCTTGATATGGTAAATTCCCTATATATCTTTTCATAAGTAGTGTTAGTAGCAAGTCAATTTCCTGAAAACTGTTTGCAGTACAGATAGTCACACAGTATAAGGAATCCTGATGTAAAATAGTAATTTCCTAAATGCATAGTTTTACTTATATCCATATGCGAAAGGGACGTCTGATGGAAAAATAGTACAGAACAGAAGGAAGGGAGGCAGGTGAAGGCAGAGATGAAATAATAAAATAAAAAGCCCACAGATATACAATTACAGATTATTTTTGTGCAGGAGGGCAGATTGTAGGTACAAGAAAGAGCTCAGATGATCTAGGTACCTTGACTAGCATGATTGTAATGCTACTCTGGAGATGGGCAAGTGGACACACAGGACACACTACCACTGAGATGATCCTGCTAAAACAGCAAGAGGGTTTTGGAGAATCATTTCAAGTCCCCATAGCTGGTTACCATAATTATGGACATCTTGGGCTCCAGGGATCCCCTCTGAAGGCTCAACTACCTAACACACTACTGTGCACAAGCTGTTCTATGAAAATATTCAGATGTGGGAGAGCTTCTGGTATACTATGGACTGATATGAGACAGAGGACTGGATCCATGCAAGCAAGCCCTTGGACATGCAGGAAGATCCTGAGTATCTGTCCAACTTGCAGTGCCACTTGGATTTCCAGTAACGTCAACACAGACATGGAGCATATGGAGGACATCCTGTTCAATACTTTGGTTAGAAGAGAAGAAATTAGATCCATATACAGAAGATATTCAGTCCTTCCTGGAAGGAATAATCATCAAGGCTACCACTATGGATGACAAGGCTACCACTATGGAGGATGGCCGCATCCTCATGTGCTTACCAAAAATTGAGAAGGGCCAGTTAAGGACTGACCCACCATTTCTGCTTCCACATAACTCAAGTACTTCAGGCTTACAGAAGAAACTCCAGTGAATTTCCAACACAATAATCCGTCACCCACACCTATTTCGATGTTTTTAATTTTCCTCTTCCATCCTTCCTGCCTGATACAACTGGGTTCCACTCTGCAACATATTGGTATGGCTTCACATTATCTTTGAGAAGCTTATTTCCAGACATCAGTTCAAAGAATGAGAATCACATTGATCTCCTGTTGAAGCCCATCACGAACCTCATGTGGCTGATTCTAATAACTCCAACCACAAGTGCCTGAAAATATCCATTTTCACCCTATAGTAAATAAGTAAATGCTACGCTTCCACACCTGGCCTCTGAAAAACTATCCCCCATCTCACCATGTAGGTTTTACATATTTCTCTTGTCTTCATCTGTGGAGTGACCCTCAAGGGGGTATCTCTGCCAGAGAAGCTGAAGTGCTATGCTATATCCTCAGAAAGACCTCTAACATCATCAAAGATAGTGTCTAAAACTAACAAGTTAGAGGTTAGCAACCTAATTCTCAAACCTGTTGCTGAATATGAGTTCTGCCACAGCCTGTAATGACTACTATTTGTTATCCTGAGTAGAAATTTTCAAACCTATCTTTATCTGAATTCTGAAGGTTAAGGAAGAGACACAGTCCTTAATTTAAAAAGAGAGAGAGAGAGATCGGTAACTATAATTATTCCAATGGCAAAATGTGTTCATTTTTGTCTTTCAGAGAGACGGCTTGTCTTCCCTCTGGCAGTTCCCATATGTCTCAACTCATCTGATCCAAGGGAACAAAAAAACAGTAATGTAAAAATTGATGCCCATGAAAAACCCATTTATAAAAGTAGGAGAATATTATATCACTCTAGTTGTGGGTATTTCAGTGGCTCCAGTCATTATTATTCCTAATAATCCACTAACAATTTTTTTTTTTCTTTCTGTTCCCATAGTATTAGGCTTGACTGGGCTAGTGGTGTTTGTTTCAGGGAACAGAGAAATGATTTTCTTGACCCAGAAGTTGAAATTGCCATATGACTTCTTTGGGATTCTTATGCCATTGAATCAAGAAGCAAAGAAGGGAGTTACTGTGCTTGCTGGGGAGACTGATCCTGGCTGCCAAGGCGAAATTAGTTTGCTACTATACAATGGAAAAAAGAATCACTACGTCCAAAAAGTATGAGATGCTCTACGGTGACATTTATGTACTACTCTAAAATTGAAAGTTCATTAAAAAATAGAATATGATCTATAAATCACCTATGAATTTGGTGATATCTTTGATCATATTGTGCTAATACTTGATTAATGTTGTATTCCAGATTTTCATCCCCATAATCAAAAACAAAGTTAGATTTCAAAAATGTCAGTACTATATTTACGATCTGACAATGACCATTCTAATTTGTCACATAAGAGGTTTCAAGGCATTTGGGACTTTGATAGTTTAGAGATTATAGCTGATCAAGACATGCTATAGAATAACTTGAATTTATTATTGATAATATTTTAATGGTAGTGTAACATTAACATTCTTGATGCCTGGATATCAAAATGAGGATAGCACAATTTATGTTATATCATACCACATAAAGAAAGAATCCTGAAAGAACTGGTAAAACATTCTACTTTAATGTCATTAAAAGCTATATATTTGTGATTTATAAAATAATGGGATAAGAATCAGCTGAAAAAGATCAGAGGATATTGGTAATAGTTTCATATACATCTAAAAATAAAGTAAAAGAGGCAGAGATGAGCTACCCTTTTAATACTCAAGGACATAATCACAGAAGTAGCTTTTACTTTCATCCTGTAAAATATCTATACATAAACTGATGAGTAATGATGACAAGTGTTCCATCCATTCCAGGACCCTGCTAACTCAGTTCATTAAATGTGTTCAGCTAATGAAGCTCAGGTCGCAAGATCAATTCCCCTGTGGTCTTTATATTTTCCTAACTGCCATCACACAAAATCATTTAGAGAATTCAGACTGGAAATATATAGCCATTCGAGCTAGTTAGGCATCTTAATTAGGCCAGTCCCCTGCCATCAGAAAGAAGCATCTCTTTGAAAATATTTTGTACAAAAGCTTTTTAAAAACAATTTGTTTCATTATATACCATTTAAACAACTACTTTCTCCTAATTTATATTTTAATATGCTAATCTGAATACCAAATTATTCCATTAATAGGAGTAATAGGGTCACAGGAATTTGTAATTGAAGCAACAAATTCATCCCATTTTCTTTTTTGCCTTTTGGTTAATTTTCTATTTGTCTTTCAAATGGTGAAAATAAAGTAGCCAAAATTATATTTAGGAATTGAATTATGCAGCTATCTTTCTCAGTCATTAATATTTCTACCTGTGTTGATACAGAAATTTTAATCATTGACATATGCTTAAAGACTATAGATAATGATACATAGATAATAGATAAAGATAGGGAGAGAGAGATCATCTATGTAGTGAAAGTATACTTTAAAAATCATGGATTTATGCTGATGAGTAACTAACATATAATGGATACATTGCTGATTACTCAAACTCATTACTCCAATCCAAGCTCACCTTAAAGAAAAAAAAAATCCATTTTAAAATTTGCATATAGATAATTATAAACTTATTAATTTCACTAAAATAATTCAACATAAATATGGTTTGGGAAGTTTATAAGCATTCAATAATTAATAACACCCTTCATTCTAGAAAATAATTACCAATTGAAGCAAAAGTTAAACTGATATTTGTGTCATGCAGATTTATAATTTATAATATAAGCTATAATTATACAATAGCAATATCTATAATTTATATTATTTCCTCTATAAGGACAGAGGAAGAAGAAATAGGAAAATATTTATAGATTTACAGTTTCCATCTACTAGTTTGCTTACAGATTATTTCACCTTTCATCTTATACACACACAGCACATATACCAATTTGTATAATTATCTCTCATTAAATTTTAGTAATGAAAAGTTAAACCTGAAATATCTAAAATTTCAGTACACATAAAGTTTTAATTTATAAGTAAATAATTGTAATTATATATAGATTATATAAACAATTATAATAATTATAATTTATAATTCAAACATTCTTGGGTGATATTATATTTCTCCTTCTACATAGTAGTGTATAAGGAGTTACAGTATAGTGTAAGGATTAATATCATGTAGTAATAGGTAATGAAGTGCAGAAGGTTTAAGATTTTTCAAGTAACTGAAGTAAGACTGCCTGGGTTTGAGTCCTGGTTCTATCACTTACCAGCCATATGACTTTAACTTGCTTTATTTTCCCAATACTTCACCTCCCAGATGTCATTTAGACCAGTATCTGCCTCTAAGTTTTGTAATGTTTAAATAAGTTAATGTTGGGTCCTCAGTTCCGGGAATGCAGGAGGAACAATAGAAATAACCGTGGGGGCCGCCATCTTCCAGCTCCCTCCCCACCTTCCTTAACCCTTGACTCTCCCGCCAAAAGGGTGTACACCCAGGTCACCTCTCCACAGGTAACCTGATACCTATGCAGGAAACAGGAGTATCAGGAGCCCTCACCCCAGACCTTCCGATCACCAAATACCCTACCATATATGGATGTGAGCCCATGCCGTTCCTTGGCCCGATAATAAAAGACCCCCGCCAACTCCCTCCCAGTGTGACTTCCTCGACCTACTCCCCCTTTCCAAGTCACGGAACCTCGCCAGAGAGTGCCCACCTCCTCCGGGCCCGACTTTCCTGGCTCCCCTTTTTCCAAGCCCTGAAACTTGGCTGGAGGGTGCCTTTAATAAATCTTGCCTTGCGCCTACCTTGCCTGGTGTTGTGTTTACGTCGCCTGCAAAACTGACAGTTAATATATAGGAAGTGTAAAGGGCAGGTCTGGCACACGGTAGCACAATATATACATTTGTGTGTATATTTGCCACCTACTGTCAACATCATATTATTATTATTGTTACAAAAATGGCTACAACTATTTTATAAAGAATTTAAAGTAGACAGTTTGTAAAAGGTACTGGCCCTAACCGCATATATATATTAGGAAGTCTGGTAAAAATGAAAGTCACTTTATTTAACTATTTTGATTGCTTATGACAGATTTGCCCTTAACAATGAAGTATACAGACAGACAGGCTGCTGGTTTTGGCCAACATGGTGAACTAACCTGGGGATGCCACTGACAAGGGAACAGAAGGCTGGCTGAGGACAAAGCAAAAGGCAGACACCTTGCAACCTCCCCCCCAACCCCCAGTCCTGGGTGGGACATTCTGTGACATTCTTTAGGAATCTCCCACCCATCTTAATGTTGATACCTTGCTAGAGGGCAAAACGACCTTGGTAATGGCAAGGCTTCCCCATCTGGTGTCTTGTAGGTCCTCTTTAGCATATGAAAGTTCTACTGAAACCTCCCTTTTCCTTACCTCCCCCACCTCCATGGTACATAACCCGGCACCCCTCCCAACCCTGGGGCAGCAGCTCTTTCTGCCCACAGGTCCTGTCCCCCGTGCTTTAATAAATCACCATTTTGCACCAAAGATGTCTCAAGAATTCTTTCTTGGTCATCGGCTCCGGACTTCACCCCACTGAACCTCACCTTTAAGAACTTCATCACCACCTTCTTACCAGAGAGTAAACGCTAAGGATGTCAAAAAGGATTTCAAAAATGTGTGCTAAAACACCAGACAGTAAGCAGAGGATATTGTGGATACCCGAGGAAGGTGACAGCATGCCAATGTTGTATTCGGGGGACAGCATACATAATGAGTAGAAGCAAAACCCTGTCCATTCAATGACTGACTTTGGGAAAAGCTAGGCTGCTAAAACATATCTGATAAAAGAAACTCAACCTTCATAGTTTTCCGATACACATATTAGCTTTTTAAGGCATCAGTTACTAAAAATTAGAAAACACTATGGCTCTGCAATAAAACCATAGAGTGATGCTGATCAAACAAGCAAGGAATATCAGAACTTCTGATATGTTGGGGCCAAAGGCAGGCTGCCCCCAAGATGTGCCACTTTGACAAGAACATTCTTTTGAGTTAAAAGCAATGAAACCCAGCCGATTAAAAAAAGCTCTTTACCTTCTACTCAACGGCCTCTTTGTAACAGGAAGAAAACAATTAACAGAGCCTCCTCTTCACCTAAGAAACTTATCTGCATAATAAAGCAACCTTTGTTTTTCAAACATCTCCTGTCACCATCCTGCAAATGGTCTTTTTGCCCTTTGTATGCTCAGATCTTTACCCCTCTCCTTCGCTCTTATAAGCATCCTGTTGCCTCACTGTCTTTACACTTTCAGGCCTGCATGGATTTCCTGTATATACACTATTAAATTTGATTTGCTCCCATTAATCTATCTCATGTCATTTTAGTTCTAAGTCCAGCTAGAAGCACCTTGAAGGGCAGAGAAAACTCTTCCTCCTGACAGATGAAAGGTTAAGCCAGTTTAAGACTCAGTTGCATATATGTAATTATGCACATTTGCATGCCTACATGTACCAAAAAGCCCTACACAGACATATATGTGTATATTTAACAATTTAACATTACACATACGTGTATTTCACTGTAACCCTCTGACAGCTTCCGCCCTTACCATCATTTAAACTTTCTCAATCCTCTTCTCACTTCATAGCCATGGCCTTTTCTGGGCTGTAAGGTATAGAGAGAACAAAACGTTCAAACCCTACAAATCTAATTAATACTAATATAATTGACAATATCCTGGATCAAAATAATTCTTATTTCACAGAAGAAGGAGAATGAATACAGTTCGCTAATAGAAGAAGAGGGAGCAAAGGAACTAAAATCTTTTGACACTGTTATATCAATATAGATCCCCAAAAAGGATAAGGTCTGAAGTATTATCGGATGTTTTCAAACATGCATTTTTGCAAAATGTAATCATCTCCATCCTTTGTTTACTCTGTTGATTTGCAAAAACTCCCTAAAAAGAATTTGCTACCTTGGAACAATTCTATAAAACTCTCCATTTCTGTCTTCAAATTCATCTCCTTTGATACATTTCTATTATTATAGAGAGAACCTATGGGTATAATCTGGCAACTGCAAAGTCTTTCCTGGATAATACGTGTAAAGCTACTTGATTTTCTTCTCAGGGTGGTACAGCCATCTCAAGTTCCTCCAATGCAAATTTTGCAAAGAATCAGGCAATTACTTTCATTATCTCTTATGTACACTAGTTAATGTTAAACTGGCCCACTCGTTCCTTTATTGTTTTCACTGCTCTAATGAACTTGGTTCTGCTTTTAATGTCATTTGTTTATTCTTATAGGTAATCGTTGATATATATTTTTTAAAAAATACTACTGTAACTTGAGCATATTAGTATATTTTATGGTCAATTTTATTCCTTCTCATTTTAGTCCAAAAATCATCTATAGACTTTCCATGAATAGATTTTAGCTCTACCACATGGGGTTACATTTCTAACTGCTATTTACTTCATTTGCAAATGACTTTTCTCTTTATATTGTCAATGCATGGGGTGCAAACCCATTATTGGAGCAAATGGAAGTGATATCTGCAAAGTGCAGCCTTTTAGAGAACTTCAAGGCTACTTGTTCAAATACTAGATTCTTGGTCCACTTTATTTTTACATTTATAAAAAGACAAAAAAAGTTCACAATTGCATATATATAGCACCACAAGATGTTCCTGACCTCTATGCATTTTACATAATTTCCTAATTTGCATTTAAAATTTTTTGAATATATATTCCCTTTCTTTGACCAATATCATCAGAAGTCCCCTACTGATTAATTGTGCTCACTTACCAAGTTTTGGAGTAGAATATGGAAGATAAGTTTAAGTATCATTTTTAATAAGCTTATGGGTCAACTCCAAGTACCAATTCAGAAGTTACAACATTCATACTAGCAGCGATGTTAAATAGAAGGAAACTGATCCTGTCAGTAGAAGAAAAAAAACAACAATGGTAAGTAGAAGACAAGCAACAAGAAGGTAGAAACAAATCTTAGGTTATTGGTAGCTACAATAAATGCAAAGTTTTAAAGTAATTGGCTAACAGTACAGAAACTAAGATTTGATTTAAAAATCATTCATCATTATGCTATTTCTACAGACACATTTAAAAATAAAAGAGAAATCTTTAACAATAAAATTATTAAAAACATGGGTCAAATAAGGAAAAGGACAAACTATAAAAGTGATCTTTAATGCAATCATTGTCCAAGTTTAACACTGACACAGAAAAATGTACAAATCAAAAGTATGTTCCTTGGTACATTTCCATGATAAGAAGAAACAGACCCAGAAATTCCTCTCAGAGAATTTCCAGCCACTCTCTTTCCCCATGGACAACTATCATTTGGGCTTCTAAAATTAGGAAATAGTTTTGCTTATTTTGAACAGTTAATAAATGGAATCGCATAGTATACACCATTTTGTGTCTGATTTTATTGCTTCAATTTTGGTTTCCAAAATTTACCCAAGTTTTTCATGTAATTATCATTCATTCATTCTCATAACTCTCTCACATTCCACACAGTTAGTTATCTGTTGCTGTAAAATAAATTGCCGCAAAACGTCAAGGCTTAAAGAAACAAATGATTATTATATTACACCTTCTGTGGGTCAGAAATCCAGGCAGAATTTAGTTGAGTAATTCTGGTTCTGGGTCTGCCACAAGGCTGTAGGCAAGGTATGAGCTGGGGTGACAGCCAACCCAAAGCTTTAAAGGAAGAAATTCTGATTCCAATTTAACTCACATTGTCCATTCTGGATGTTGAGCATAGGGACTGAGGCCTATGCTTTGTAAATCCCTTCATGGGGCAACTCACCATGACACCTGGCTTCCTTCAATGCCAGTAGGAAAGTGAGAAAACTCCTAACAGAAGCTGTAGTTTCATTGTTACCTAAGCTCGAAAGTAAACGCTAGCTAGCACTTTGCCTGTATCCCACTGGTTAGAAGTGAGTCAGTATTTCCAGCGCATGCTCAAAGAAAAGTGATTATGCATAATGTAAATACCAGGAATCAAAAATTATCAGGACCAGCATAGCAGCTGCCTACTATATCTGTTACCAAACTCAAACTTGTCCATGCACCTGATGTGCAGTAAGCCAATGTCTGAGACACCGGTTTTGAAGCAAAGAAAGCTGAGAAGGGCAGCCCAAAGAGAAGATAGGGAATCTTTCCTAAAGCTGCCCTCTTGAGATTAAGGACAGTTTATATACATGAGAGGAGGGTAAGGAGTTTCTTGAAACTGGTGGTTGTGGTGGGGGTGGGGTTGCGCCTTGAAATAATCTGGTGGTAAGCACTCTTCCAAACAAGGAGGTGCTGTTTGGGACCTGGTTTGATCAGATACATCAAGATAAATGTTACCATCAAGTCCCCACTAGATTCCTGCAGTCAGTGGTAAATAGGCAGTAGAGGTAAAAAGGCAAAGTTAATGATTGATAGAGTGTGAGGTTAAGTGGTGCATAAAACATAATTAAAGAGGGAACAAAACAGAATGTGGAGCAAGTTAATAAGACAACTGAAACAGTGATCGTTTTGCTTATGCTTTCAAAATAGGTCCAGGAACCAAGCATCCAATCTCAAATCCCCACTTTTATATATTTTGTAAGTCCTCAATCTAGGGGAATAGGATAATGACAGCTCAAGCTTCTTCCTAGTGATGAGGGGCAAAGAGAATGGGGAGTGGAAGTGGGAAACTTGCCATGGAAAACATTCTTGAGAGTACGGGTGTAGGGATTGGATCTTCTTTTTGAATGTCATTGTTTCTCTGGGAGACTTTCCCAAGTTGGCAGGGTGAGCAGAGTAGCATGCTGTCTTATTTCTTTTTGTTTCACTGTTCTGTGGATATGATCCAGTTATAAATCAAAACAACTCATACTGATCCGCAAGTACCCATCTCTGAATCTCCTTCTTTTTGTGATTTCTTTCAAACACCTGGGGTGGTTTAGCTAATAAAAGTCATATTTATCATTTTTAAATTTTCATGTGCTTCAGGATTAATATCAGCATACTGATGATATGGTTGATAGATCCATTCAAGAAAAGATGGGTGGTCTTCTTGAGGCATCTGATTAACTTGTTAAATCTTGTTTAGATACTTTTCTGTAGATACCCCAGATTTTAACCCTACCAGGATTATTCTCAATATTTTTGAAGTCTGGGGGGTCGTCCCTCATTTATATCCTAGTTGGGTCACAAGTTGGCACTGCCTTTGGTGCCGGCAGCCTGGCAGGATTGTTTGGATCTAGTAGATCAAGCTGATAGGCTTCTTCTCTAACTTTATCTAAAATTACTCAGTCCTCTTCAGCAGCAGGTAAGGTATTTCTGTGGAAACAAAATAAACACACAAGTTAATGGTTGGAAAATATATATATAAACCCAGTGTCCAAATTCTGAGTGCTGTCATTGAAAAGATTTTTAGATGTTGGGCTCAAAGCTTTCTCAAAGTAGGGGCAGGCCGTGGCAATCTGACAGATTTTTTCTGGCCTGTAGTTTAAATGTCTCTGGTGATCTTTCCAAGTGGCCCATACAGCAACAGGCATGATGACTGCCTTAACATGGACTGTTTTGGCAATTTCTCTGAAGCTTACTTCAAGTTGTCCAGTTTTAGTCTATAGGACTTCAGGAAAATAATAGTCTATTGTTGCAATAGTCTATTGTTTACAAGTTAAAAGAATGGGAGAAAATGAGAAACCTTAGTTTGAAGAGTCATAGCTAGATATTCAAAGAAACCAAAAGAATTTAGGATCCACTAGTTTTATAGGCAAACAATAATCATTTAAAGTTAATTAATCAGAATTAGAATTTAACATCCACAAAGGTATGTTATTGAAACATTTTTTCTTTCTACAGTCACCCTCATTTTTATCAAAGACAGTCAAATTAAAACTAGTATGTTTGCAAAATAAATTTAGTTTTAACAAACTTGGCTTAATTATTTACATAAGACCGGTGAGAATAATGACGGGCCATTTAGATTCTTTTAAATCTACTTTGCTGGAACTTTTCAAAAGGAATTTCAGATTGAACTTTTCAGTCTTTCAAGGCCAGAAGCCAACCCAAATATTTGCCATCAGATTTGCTCTCAATACCTGTAGATTTGGGTTATTTCTTCTCGTCTCAAGGTCCACAAAATATCCTGAAGTTTCTGCATCTGCCAGGAAGTAAATTTCTTTACTCACCTGTT
This sequence comes from Lontra canadensis, assembly GCF_010015895.1. Classification (NCBI taxonomy): domain Eukaryota; kingdom Metazoa; phylum Chordata; class Mammalia; order Carnivora; family Mustelidae; genus Lontra; species Lontra canadensis. The sequence goes on along the minus strand of NW_022631016.1, from coordinate 18,877,321 downwards.
ATGGCTCCCAAGAACCCTATAACCCTATAACAGGCCAACATTTCCAAGGGGCTTTATTGGCTCTATAAAAAGTCAACCTTAGCTTGTTAAAGTTGTTTGATCATATCTACGTATGTTGCTCTCAAATATGACATTCCAGTCAAAGTCTTAATCAAATAACCAGTGTTTCCAATGATGTCTTATAACAAGGAGAACAGATTCTTATTGAACTTACGTAAATAATTATGATGGCCATAAAAGAAAAATACTCGTTGAGAGTTTTTGAATTCTGGAGGGTTCAGGTAAGGAAAAATATAAATGTTTCAATTAGTTCCCAAAAGAAGATTTGATCAAATCTCTATAAGTCATAGATATCTTAAAAGAAAAAAGTTTCTTAAATCTGGAAGAGCAGATATGAGAGAACCAGCAATGTTTGAAACAAGAGTCATAAAAACTATAATAATTCCAAAAGATATACCTATTTTAATTAAACCAACAAACGAGAACTTTAATTTATCAGAGATTATCCCAGATCACATGAACCTGAGAAGCATTTGAATTAGTTTCTATCTTTGAATGTTAGAATGCCCAATTCTTAGAAGAGCTTGTCACCAAGTGAATAAGCTCGTTTATAATTAATATTAACAAGACCATCTGAAAGTAGAAAACATCATACATGGACAGACACAGATGAAATCTTTACCATTAAGATTTGCATTTATCTTTGACAAATAACCTTGTGGAAGCTGTGGGCTAGGCTTTGAGCAAGGCTGTTTTTCTAAGCCATTTGTATTTTAAAAGAACTCTCACCTCCTGCTTTTTTTCCCTTTGAGTCTTAGGGAGAAGAACAGTTCCCAGAGAGGTTGAAGGACTTTGAATTGTTTCTGTGGTAATATTTTTAGTTTTGCAAAAAAACCGTTCCAATTGTATTGTGGCCAAGCCACATTACAAAGAATATCATTTTTCAAAGACCCCTTTGGCATAATGCAACTCAAAGGGCTATATTCTGGGATCCAGTTGGTATCTCTCCTAATACATATAAGACAGACTGACAAGACAGGACCTACACTGTAAGTGTTGTGGGGGAGAAACAAAAGCAAATCATCACGATAGATCACAAAAGCAAACTTAGGGTGATTATACCACTGTCCTCTTTCACGAAATGCGAGGGTCGTTCTTCAGATGTCTGACTAGGAAAGATTCCTGAAAAGAATGAAAAGCAAATGAGAAGAAAAACAGTCATGTGCATGTCAGAAACTCCCACTTCAACAGAAGTTCTCCCAGCAGCTGATAGGAGTTTTCTTTGCTTCAGCTAATGTTTAGCATTTAGAAGTGGCTGGGCAGTGGGAACGGCAGCCAGGGGCATTTCCCTAGATCACATGGAGTTCCAAGCAGTTGTGGGAAATCCCGCGTTAAGTCTCCCATGATTTCCCTGCTAGGACACAAGTTTCCTGGCTGGCGCACCAAAGCCAGACTTGTTACCAAACTGAAAATGGACCATGCACCCAAAGCTCAGTAACCCAAGGTCTGAGGTACCAGTTTTGAAGCAAAGAAAGTATTATTATCCTAAGTGTGGCCCAGTGAGAAGGCAGGGGATCATTCTTACAGCTTCCTTGCCCTGTTGAGCCCAGGGTAGGCTTACATATATGAGAGGAGGGGAAGGAGTTTCTTGAAACATTGACTGGGAGTCGGGGGTGGGTGGGGCTCGAAATAATCTGGGAGCAAGTATTCTTCTGGACAATGAGGCACTATTTGAGACCTAGTATGATCAGATAGTCAAGACAAATGATACATCTGGTCCTTGTTAGGTTTCTGTAGACTGTGGGTAAACAAGCGAGTGGTAAAAAGGCAAAGTTAATGATTGAGCATGAGTTTAAGAGATGCATAAAACACAAGTAGAGAGCAAAATAGAACACGGAGCTAAGTTAATAATGCAACTGATACAATGATAGCTCTGCTTATGCTTTCAACACAGGTCCAGGAAACAAGCATTTGGCCTCATATCCACTGTGGATATAACACTTAGATATTTATAGATATATTTACTTATCTCTTCTATAGTAGATGCATAATTGGGTTGTTTGAATTTTTAGCCATTACAAAAACGGGTTTCCACATTTTTTTGAGGAACTACTATGTTTTTCTCGAGTTTATACCTAAATGTGGAATTGTTGGATCTACAGGAGATCAATTGATCTGTCTATCTATCTATATCTCTAGCTTCTTTAGATACTTACAGTTATCAAAAGTAGTTGCAAAAATTCAGATTCTACCAGCAGAGGATAAAATAAAAGTTATTAATTTTATTTTACTCTAATGTCTCTACTATTTCCTATACTTTGGTGCCTTATGTATCATTTAAAAAATCTGTAATTAAGGTCCCAAATATATTCTCTTATGTTACCTTTTATAGTCTTTGTTATTTAAATTCCATGCTTTGATTTGAGTACATTTGGAAGGTATTTTTTTTAAAGATTATTTTTTTATTTGACAGATAGAGATCACAAGTAGGCAGAGAGGCAGGCAGAGGGATGAAGGGAAGCAGGCTCCCCGCGGAGCAGAGAGCCAGATGCGGAGCTCGATCCCAGGATCCTGAGATCATGACCTGATCTGAAGGCAGAGGCTTTAACCCACTGAGCCACCCAGGCGCCCCAGAAGGTATTTTTGTATATACTGTGAATTAGAAGTCAAGATGCATGTGTGTGTATTTCTGTTTGGATATCCAGTTGGTCCAGGAACTGCAGGAAATGACCATCCTTTCTGCTGCAGGTCACAGGTGGAACACTTCCTGGATTCTATTCTGTTCCATTTGTTTTTCTGTTCTTGTTTCAACATCATGTTGTTTTAGCTATTACATTTTATGATAATTATATCTAGAAACATATGTCCTTATATTTTTTCTTTTCTTAAGATTGCTTCAGTTATTTTTGTCCTTTGCATTTCCAAAAATATTAAAAGTAACTTGTCAATTTGTCTCAAATGCCATTTTTTAAAGCAGCTCTCCTGATGATTACCTACGTGTCTCTGATGTTGCCTTTCTTTTGTTGTCATTCTCTCTACTGTAGTTTTTCATGTCAGTGAGGTTTAGTCTTTCTTTTTCTCAGTCATGTTGATCACAGGTGATTCTTTACATATTCTCACTCTGATGGCAACTTTTGCTGATGATCATGGTTAATATGGATTTGGTTGTTTTCAACTTGATCATTTATATACATATATGGTCAACTCTGCATGAGATTTACAGGGAGGAAGAGTTAGTTATGAGCAGTCTATTTCCATTCATTATCAAGAAAGAGAGAAGCATTCCTGACATCCAGGAGCTGGTCTGGTAGTTTTAGCCAGTGGTTGGAATTGCCGTGAGCTGGTTTGGCACTCACAGAAAGGCTTTGGTGTTTTCCTGTTGAACATGAGCAATTTAACAGAACATTAAAAGGAGTCAAGGCAATTCTGACTGTGATGGACAGAGGTGAAAACAGTACTAAATACCTACATGTCTGAATTTAGACACAACATGACCATTATTCAAGCCACAAAACACCAAACTTCCCCCTCTCTGCTCTAATGTGAGTGATTGTTGCTTCTTTATCAATTATACTTGTGTCCCAGTCTGTCTTTCCTTCTTCTAAGTGAGACTTACTAGAATTCTCAATCATAGAATTACCCCTATATCCTGATAGCATCCAATTCAGAGTAAAGTCTCACTCCATTAAGCCCTCCCCACAATCACCTACACAGTCCTACATCCTACAAAATTTCACTAATAATATATCATTTCTAATACTCATTTAATGAAACAACTCACAATTTCCCATGATGTGGTATTTCCCTTGAGGCAATAAGAAATAACTCAACATGTCCAACTATAGTGTGTTCCTGGTTGTCTTTGCTGGAGGGCCATGACATTAACCAATATGAAAGTCATTTATAGGAAACATCTCCATGATAGATTTCTTCACAGATATGAGAAAAAAACAAAAAGCTCTACTAGGGGAAGTAATTTGTCTTGAAATTGAGAATTTATTTGTAATTTTTAATTACAGATTATTTAAACAAAGTAGGCTGTTTATATTTACACACTTTAAAGTAATATTTACACACTTTAAAGTAATATTTACATTAAAATTTTTATTGTTTCAAAGATTTAAGTGAATCAATGTTTAATGAAATTTTTTTCTGAACATTAGTGATACAAATATTAATGTGCTAAATAAATAAAGGAATAAACATTTCATCATGTTTTGTTTGTTTAATAAATCTACTTGTCCCTATCATGTTCAAATTTCTAATCAGATGCAAATATTCACCTTTGAATATCTGCTACCCCATTTCTCTAGAATAGATTATTTTATAAGAAACTGGGAAAATGCAAACATTAAATTGTAAATAAAATGCAGTATCTTTAAAAGCTGCCTTTATGAGCATTATCTAATGTATGCATGCTCTCACATTAAGATTTTTTCAACACAGTTTTCATAGGATTTATGTGCATTATGCTATTTATGAACTTTAATATGATTGAATGTAATAAAGGCATTTGCATTTCAACAGGATCCTTCAGTGGATTTTGTGCCAGGAAGCTTACATTGCTTTGTAATTCATTTGCTTCTTAACAGTCTCTGGACAGGATATTTCATGACCTGGCCTTATTACTTGGTGGCATTTAACTCTCTCAGACACTACACGTTTAAAGAATAAAAAGCCAACTGTCTTCATGATAGAAAGTATCTCTATATTTCTCATTCTCTGCTTAGTTATATAAATTTCTTTTACATTCTTGTATCATACAACAAACATAAAACTCAGTTCTCTTGTCCTCACCACTCTGTGAACTTTTTGCCCCAATTGCCCCATAATTCTGTTGCATAGACAAAAATCTTCATTCTTTTTAAAGATTTTTTTTTTTTTTAATTTGTCAGAGAGAGAGGGAGAGAGAGCACAACCAGGGGAACATCAGGCAGAGGGAGAGAAGCAGGCTCCCCACTGACCAAGGAGTCCGAAGTTGTACTTGATCCCCGGACACCGGGATCATGACCTGAACCAAAGGTATCCCCCCAAATCTTGATTTTTAACATAAATTCAGTCTCATTGCTTATTTACTTTTTAATCAGCTACAAACTAGATAAGCCAACATTTCACGTTCCAAGACCACTAAGGGCACCCTTGTTTTCATCTTATTTGACCTGTCTACAGATTTTGATACTACAGGTAATCCTCCTTCATGTTCCCTGGTTTCTATGACTCAGCTTTTGCCTTCTTTCCTCTCTTGTGGGCTTTGCCCTTATTTCTCCTCTGTTAGATAATCCTCTTTTAATGATAAAGTTTTCAAAATCTGTAATTATCTTCCTTCACTTTCCTCCTCACACCTTCCTCTAATTGACATTCACCATTTCATGGCTTTAAAATCATCTGTCTTTTGATGTCTCTTAACTGTACAGCTCTACCGCACACTTCACCTGGGAGCTTCTGGATCAGATATTCAACTTTCTCATTAATGGTTTCCCCTGACTACATTACAACCTTTTCCCATCTAACATACTGACAGTAAGCACCTGAGCTGTTAAAACACCCTCTTTTCTAGTGTTCTCCAACCACGTAGAAGGCACCACTTGTATGAATTATCTCTGTCTTTATTCATGCATCTGTTAAACCAGCAAGTCCTGCTGACCTTGTATCCAAAATACATCACAAATATGCCTTTCTTTCTCCATTCCCTTGGCCAAAATCTCAACATAGGAACAGTGTATGTTGCACTTACGCTGCTTCGACACTTCCTAACACTTTCTTTCTACTCTCCTTAAAGAGTAGTGGGTACTGCTGCTCCTAGTCTCAGAATTTCTTTCTTACTTCTTTCAAAAAAAAAAAAAAAAAAAAATATATATATATATATATATAAAAGATTTCAAACTGTACAAATTTGAGGGATTAATGTTAATGTCATTTAAAAAAGGAGGTCTAATTGGCTTAATACAAATTAACACATCACACTCCCATAAGGCTGGGTTTGTTTAAAGGATGAGTCAATGAGAACAATTGAGCAAATGAGAACTGATGAGATACTATTCAGGAAATATGCTCAAGCTGTAGAGGAACAGGATGAGTGATCTGTGTTTTCTGCAGGATGCTCTTCCATTTTTATTTTTATAGCGCTTATTCTTGTACCACCTAGAAAGCAGAGTGGTCCTCACAAAATGAAAGAGAAATCACAGCATTTGGACTCCTAGAAGTCTTTATTTCTTTCCCAGTAGACTGAGAATAAAATATAAACCCTTTACTTTAGCTTAAAATGCCATGAGGTTCATACCAAGTCAGTACAGAAGGGCTCACTGAAGCCAGGTAATGAATAGGCTTTGCTAAAGGAATGGTGACTTGTAAACAAAAACAAAAGCAAAAAAAAAAATCTTAAAATTGTTAACATTAAAAATGTGGACCTGGGAAGAAGAACATTCAAAACATCATACCTTTCCTCCCTGGCAAAATCCCATTGCAATGACAGAAAAAGTAACAAACAAATAATCTCATTATCAGCCTGGTCTACTGGGTAGGATATCATAATAGATCAGAAGTATTAAAATATTTCTGGAATTTATAAAGGGGACGGCATTTGATTGTTGAGGAAACAGAACTGAGGACATCAGAACTCAGTATAAATAAATGAGTGAAAATCTGACAAGTATATTTGTTTTCTTTTTAGAAACACAGAAAACAATCTCCAGAGAGCAGAAATAGAACCGTGGTTCAGGGTCAACTAGTAGGAAAATTGGGGAAATGATTATCAACAGTGATATAGACAATGATCTATCCTTAGTGGGCGAAGAACAGCTGCAACATTTTCCTCTAGAAGAAAATCCAATAAGTAGGAAAAAAAAACAAACAGCTTTATTTAGCAAAAGTGATGGGGACAATTTATTGGAGGGATACCCTACTCTAGGCATTTTGCTATGAAAATATGAAAATTGGAACAATGCCACATATAATGGCATATGATACTGTGATGGACAGAGATCTTTGAAATCTGGAAGTAACGTCTCTAAAACACAGAAGAGACGGCTTAGCTATGAATCCCCAAACACTTGTCATGGCCAGGACATCTATAGTCATCATCTGTGTTCCCTCTGAAGGATAGTAATTTTACATGAGTGGAGAAACCCATTTAAACAACAGATACTGAGTGACTTTGGACATATTTTTAAGTATAGATAAGCTGTCTAGATTCACCAAATATTTGACAAGGTTACAATGTTAAATAGGCATCAAGCTGGAACAGAATCTACAAAACAAATACACCAATAGAGTTACCAATCTTTAAGAAATACTATTTAAAATTAAAGGTAAAATAAGAGGGAAGAAATATAACTTGCTTTCATAAGCATATTTTGGAAAATATCACATGCTTGTGAAAATAATAGTCTACCATCTTGAATAAAGAAATAGGAAGTAATAATTTTTATTAATAACACAAAACAAGATTGCCAAAATATAAGAATAGATCAACAGAAAGATTCATGATAAGGCTGAAGATGAGGCTGGTTATATGCGAGAGCAAGTTAAGGGACTTCTCCATAAAGAAAATTTAAAAATTTACTCTGCTTGTGTTCCATGTCAACCTTGCCTCCTTCAGTTAGTTTCTGATATTCAGACATAATTTTGCTGTCTGTGTTTGTAAACAAAACTTCAATTTTGTCTTGGATCTATTCTTTCTATTTTTACTTATTATTTCTGGATGATTCGCTTACCTAAATCCAATTCATTGGAATCCAACACTAAAACATATGCATTTTAATGGTACTTTATATCCGTTAGAAATCTTTTTTAGTGAAAGAGTCATTTAGTCAACCTATCATCGGGACATAGGTGCGCTCAGGGTTTGCAGGTTAAACAACATCATCCATAGCTCAACATATCTCTACTTCCTCTCTCGTCTTTAGTGTCTTGGTACTTAATCCACCTGTTCATGGCTTGTATTCACAAGCAAAGGCTAGTAAAATCCCAGAACTATTGTTGCATTCATGGTAGAAGGAAAGAACCACAGAGGCAAATGTGAACCCTTCTGTCATACATTTCTCTTTTCTAAGGGAGAACTTCCCTGTAAGATTCTAGAAGAGTGTCCCTGTTATTTCATGGGCACATGCCTGCCATCACCACAGGAGTTAGTACTTCCTTCTTGAAATCAAGGTATCTTCACTTAGCATTTGAAAACATTCCAGCATTCTAGGAGGTGGAAGAATTTTTGTGGTTTGATAGGCATGCCCCAAAGATTGTTGAGTTCCTTGGTAGGGAGAAGTGAAACAACAAAAAGCATATACAAAATCTTTTTGAAAATCTCAGCTGTGAAACGGATTTAGTTTCATGGAAATTAAGGAGAGACGGTGTAAAAAGACTAAGTGTATGTAAGCAACTGTTTATGTTGCCACACACATGTACACACACACATAGTTACTGCTATTTTGTTTTTGTTAATGGGATAACCTTGAGCATGGATAATAACTTGGGTTTAATCTCTTCCTTCAACCTCCATACCTATGGACACAGTTTCTCTTTTGGTTCCTCATCCACAAAATGACAACACACAGCATCTCTTTTAGTCCATAAAAACAAAAAGCAAAGAACAAAAAACACTACCACAAAAACATTAATAAACACTCCAAATTTCACAGAAGGTTTTGAAAGATATATGTAGGAGGAATTTTACAACATATATACACAATAAATAATTTAAAATCCTGGCAGGCATTCTTTTCTTCTTGTAGTGTCCCCTAGTTATGAATAAATTATGTCTTGATTTGATTGAACAGTCCTAATTTACTCTAGTTTTTAATAATTACTGAAAGTAACCTCTTCTAATCTTCAAGTGTCCTAGTTTAGTTATGAAATTATATGTTGACTCTACTACACCTGGGTCAAATAACTAGTTATTAATAAGGAGGGAGATTATAGGGAGGCGATTCTTCCCTTGAACTCATCTTAGTGGGATTTCCTTTCTCCCCCGCCTTCAACTCAGTACTTTAAAATTTTCATATCTTTATTTACACATGATCTTTCTTTTTATCTAAGCCTTGAGTATTGCTAACACTCATTTCCTAGGCATCATGTTCAACCACAAGACTTATTAAAATCTATTTCCAGCATAACCACAGTGGAGATTCTCATACCTCTTGCTAAAACATCACAAAATCTTTCCAAACATAAAAAGGAATGAAAACAGTGAAAGACAGAGACAGTCAGAGAGCACAATTGAGATCTTATATTTATTGGGATTTTCCTAATACTCATCTTTGTATCAGGCATTGAAGTAACCTATATTTCAAAATATTTTTAAAAAATTGATGAATTACTCAATGTTTTCATATTCACCAGTCTCCCTGCATCACCATCATTTCTATCTTCCTTTGTAGAGAGATTTACTTTTAATAAAACTTTTAAAACTGTATTAATCCTGAAAAGAATGATTTCTACCAATAACATAAATTTATGTACTTTCAAGTCACATTTCATATTTAAAATAGGTCTTGGCTCACATTTTTATGCTTAAAATTGACACATTTATTAAACATGATGGTATTATTTATTTTTACTTTATTTATTATTTATTTTTACTCCAAACTATCAAATCCCATTATAGACAGATTCTTTTTTTAAAATCGGACAGGGCTTTTTCACCACTCACAAGTTAGAAAAATTAATAATAATAATAATAATAATATAATAATACATGAGATTCATCTGTAAATCATACTTTCCACAAACAAAAAAAAAATAAATTCACTCTAAATACTTTTGTAAATGGTTAATTTACAAATTTACAAATATTGGGAAAATATTGTATAAAACATGAAGACATACATCAACATGTATAAAATAAGACATACATCAACAACAGAAAATATGTTATTAATCATACATTTTTCTCAAAATACTTAAATATATGTACTTCATGCATATGCATGAGAAAGAGTAAAATGAGCCTTTTCATTTTATTTTAAGATCTTAATCTATTTTCTTTAACTCAATAGCAAACATGGAGAAGGCCTAATTGATTTGGTTTCTTCATGTTTTTATATAACACATTTGATTTTTATCCCAATCATTTGAGGTTGCAATAATATACAATAAGAATTGCTTGGTTGACAGCTAAAGAATAGCTTTGAAGGAAAAACACATGCATAAATATAACTGGAAATGGAAGGAATCAGTATTCAAAAACAGGAGCTGTCAAACAATTCCTTATAATGATTCCAATCAAGTGCAGTCCCTTAAATATTCCATTTAAAGTATACTTTGCTATTATAAAACACTGGCATAAAATAAGAACTAGAATTCCAAGTACAGTTCACGACATTTTTTATTCATGATAATCCTATCATTTCTTCATGCTATTTCAAATGCCATTACCATAAACCCTTAAATATTTTTTGCTTTTAGCTTCTTATAATATCTTGGTATACCAAGTGAAGAACATTTCAAACAAAAGGACACTTTCTACTTTATGATTAGATGAGAAATTGAGTTTCAAATAGATTCTCCTGATGTATTCATATATTTTTTCTAGTTTTAAATTATATAATATATTAAACTTTCTTCTCTTTTAGAAGTGAATTTTGAATGACACTATTTTTATCATATCTCAACATGAATTCTCTTCTAAACTAGCTGACATTATTATTCTTTTATTTCAAGCTTTGATTTCCCATTCTTTTATTTGCTAAATGGCCTTTATATGCTTTGATCCTTTTTTGCCTATTATATACAGAACTTAGTCTTTTAACTTATCATCTCTCACCTGAATCCTCTACTTCATTATTATTCCATTTTCTCTAATCTCTTTATCTCTAAATAAGCTCTGTTTTTCCACTCTTATGTTTTCAAAATGACATAAAAACACACATTTTTTTATGGTAATGCCTAGAGAAAGATTTTAGTTAATACAAATTGTTTGGATGCAGTTCCTACTATCATTAAAAATATTTCAGAGCTACCCTTGAACAACTGGTCATTTCAACTTAACAGATCCAACAAAGGCATAATTTCTTCTTCTCTTTCTTTATTGGAAGATTTTTCTGCTGGTTTAGCTGAATTAGTACATAAAAATAGCTGAAAAGAGTTTTTGCTGGCTACATAATGGATATAAAAGATACATAGAGAATGAGAGATAGATAAATAGAAATAAATATATGTATTTATATATATTATTCACTGGACTAGATAGTATTACTATGTCTCAAATATAAAATGATATCATTTGAAATAAAATTCTGCATTTGATTATTAAAACAGCTTAGCAGAATTCAACTTTCTTTTAACAATTTAGTATCAGTATTGTCAGTCCTCATATTTTAATATATTTATAAAATAGATATCATAGTTTCTGCATATTAGTTTTTAAACTTTAAGCAAATTTTACTTTATATTATGAAGAGTGATAGATAATCATATTAGAGCAATCAGAAACCCTACAGATGAAATTATCAAATATATAAGATATAACATAATAGAAAAGAGGAAAATGTCAAATTTTTTAACTAAAACCAAGGAATTTTTTTTTTTTAATACCAACAATATGATGGATCTTTGATAAGGATAATGAAGACTTAACTAGGAAACACAGAAATAAACCCATTAGAAATTCAAATGATAATTTAATACAGGGTAGGTTTATGTACACACAAACACAGATATGCATCTGAAATACAACAGAAATTTAATAATTTAGAATGAAATAAAATTCGGTAAAATTAACTCAGAAGTGACAGAAAATTTTAATAGTCCAAAATGTCATTATAGGAATTAAGAGATTCAAAGCTATGTCTCTCCTCAAATTCACTAAATTCATCTGTTATCAGTTATATATTTATATTTATATATTTATATTTTTGTGGCATTCCACAACGCTTATAAAAACTAGTATAGTTATGAAAATAAAGCAGAAAAGAAAGAAAAAGACATGACTGGAATGTCTCATCTCCCTTAGGAATAGAGGTAGAGAAATCTACGTAAAGACGAGACGATCATACCGAGCTAATACTTGGTTTATACAGGCCATTCATTATTTCAACTCCATATATTATTCTCAGTAGATGACAAAAAGTTGATTAAATTTGAAAATCTATTCCTGAATAAAGACTTGGAAAACTAAAAATAGAAGATATATTTCATAGATTTGCATTTCTAGGACTAGAATAAATCTACAGAAAATTATAGTTAAAGCTCTCTATTAATGTCAGAAAGATGAACAAGTCTTCAATGTGCAGTGTGTCATTATTTAACACTTCGCAGTCAGTCTTAGACTGACTGAAAAATAAATAAATAAAAGCATAGATGCTGAAAAGGGCAATAGTTATCAGATTCTTTCTAAATAAATTATTATACAAGTTGAGTGTACCAGACTATAAGCTGCAAAATGTTACACCTAATATTAAAGGTTGGTACATGACATTAATACATGTTCAATACAAAAAGCAACTTTTCTATATAATTCCATTATCAAAATGGAATATTCTAGGTGAAAGGAAGAAGACCATGTCCTTCACAAGAAAGTTGTTATGACAGAAGGATATATAGAGACATGTATGCTTCACACATCAAAATCTTATAATCACTGAAGCAGTTTTAATAAAATGTTTAGGGGCACCAGGGTGACTCAGTTGGTTAAGCATCTGCCTTAGGCTGCCTCATGGTCCCAGGGTCCTGGGATTGAGCCCCACCTCCGTGGACTGCCTGTTCAGTGGGGATTCTTCTCCCTCTCCCTCTGCCCCTACCCCCACTTGTGTTCACTCTCTTTCTCTCTCTCTCAAATAAATAAATAAAATCCTTTTTATCTTTTTTTTTTTTTTAAGATCCTTTTGGGGAAGCAGGAGACTTGCATTTTATTCCTTTATCAAGAAGATTAAAAGTCTTATACTAAAATATTCTTACTTTAAGGGTACAATTCATAATCTGAATATTCAAGCACTATTTTTTTTTGTTTATTTGTGATACTTTACTGATTCAAGCTCTAACTATCCTATTACATTCTCTAGATTTTCCATGTTTCAGAAAGTAAGTGGAACTAGATTTACTTTCTGTCTAGTATTGCTTTATAATAATTTATGATTCTTTATTATAGCTGAACATTAGAATCATTTGGGTGACTTATAAAAAGGAAGATAGATTCAGAGACACACTGCCAGATTTTTTTTTTTTTTTTAATTCATCTGGGTGGACTTAGGCATCTAAAAATTCACTAGATAAATCAAGTGTACAGACAGGTTTGAGAGCTGCCTAGAATCAAAATCAACTGTCAGGTATTTGAAATGAATATTTACCAGATAAAAAGATTTTCCATTCAATATCCAAACCTAGAAAAGACTAATTTGTGAACTGGAATTTCAGTGAGCTTATTAAAAAGAGGAAACATGAGTTAAGGTCTCTGAAAAATCTCCCAATTCTTATAAAACTGTTGAAACAAAAAGCAACTTCAGGTAAGAGAGCTGTATAGTAAAAATAAAATTCATTGCTTTGTTACAACATTATGATGATGGATGCTTTAATATCATTGTTAATTGTTCCAGCATCTAGATTAATCTCAGCCTTGTATCACTTGGTTTTCAGTCATGATTTTTCTGGTTCTAGGTATGAGGAGTAATTTTTGATGCTTATTGTTTTGGATATTGTATTAGGAGACAGTTGATTCTATTTGAATCTTTTATTTCATCAGGCATTTGCCCTATTCAGGTTTAGGGTGTAGGTTCTTGTCTCTGTTGAAAGGTTGTAATCCCACTGAGTTTGTTAGCTCAGCCCTTGGGGTGTCCTTCTGGTCTTTGTTGCTCTGACTTGAGGAGCTCCCTCTCTACCCTTGTGGGCACTGCCTATGAGGCAGAAGACCCTGCCCTGGGACTCCCCAGCTAGATGGGAGGATACCGGGTGGAGAATGTTTTCTCTGTCCTGTTCACCATACACACAATGCCCTAAGTTTCCAGTTTATCTTTGCTGAATTGTTGGAGGAAGGAAATACCTCCTTGGGCAGCTTTCTACCATTTGTTGAAGAATCAGGAAATCCCGAACCTAGTTTAGGTTCTGCTTTGGAATGGAGGAACACCAGGGTATCTCCTGACCTGTTGGAGGAGCTGGGTTGTGGTCAGATCCGTTCTGCTGCTGTCGGACACGTGGCTGGGTCTGCCTGCTGGCTTGCTGCTCTTGTGACTGCTACTGCATATGGATCAATGAGTGAATCTCCTTACCAGGTCTCTACTGAGTTTACCGTTTATTTAATCATCTGACCAGAGAGCAGGCTTTTCTCTGTGTGTATGTGTGTGTGTTTCCTATGCCTGTTGGCCATTCTGGGTAAAAGTAAAATTCTGGAGAGCTCACTGAAGTAAATATCTTCGAGACTGAAGGGCCCTCGCCAGTCTATCTTCTTTTTACCTTTCAGAGCACGTTTGTGATTGTTTGTAGACTTATTTCCAAAATATTTTGTTGTATTTAGAGGCTAGGAGGAGAGAAGAATGAGTTTATACCATCATATCTGGGACCTGAAATATTGAAATTAAAATCTTTTTTATCAGTGGAATTATATCGAAATTAGCTCCTTTAAGAACTATAATAGCTAGAGAGGGAAAATTCTCTATTAATAAAATCTGTACTATCATGCAGTTATCTCTCTATTTTGTTATCAAAAAATAGTAGAGATCCATAACCCCATCCAATTTTGTCCTGAATTTATCCTTTTCTATTTTTCTAATACTGGATCAAGTACTAAGTGAGTATTTTTAAGTTCTCTAGCAGTCTCTTTCCATGGTTTCTGTTAATTTCAGTTTTATCCCCCAGAATACCTCTCTTCTTCTCTTTTTCTTTTAATATGCTGCTTTTCCTCTTACTAGATTCATATTTATTTAATAAAATTATTGGTTTCTATTCTGTAGTTTACTTTTCATACCTAATACATTATAATAATACCTGGTATTTATAATGTTAATTATTTAAAACTACAAATATTCTACAATTGATTCAAATTTAAAATTAAAAAATAAACACTCAACTGTTATGATGTAATCAAATCAACTACTTTAAGATAATATTTAAAATACTAGGAAATAATTCTAAAAATAAATAACTCAGGATATAGACTACTATTAAATATGGCTTATAGTAGTAACTAATTATGAGAGCCATAGAAACATAAAAGTAAAATCAAGTCCGTATTCATCTAATTGACATGTTCTAGTAGAAATATTTACCCTAAGGGCAATTAATCATAAGGGTATTAGAATTCATTAGCTAAACTTACTCAAATAAATTTTCTTTTTTCTTTTTTTTTTTCCCAAATAAGTTTTCTGTTAGGATTTAAGGAACTTCGCAAAATACGTAGTAATTAAGAATAAATTATTTAGGAGGGTGCACAGTAAGCAAATAAAAAATGTAGACTTCAATAGTTTTCCAGTCAGCGATTCTTGGACAAGCATTCATGATTCAAACACTTACAATTTAATTTTTTTTTTTACAATCCATATAGAAAGATAAAATTATAGAATGTTTTAAGTTATTTTATGATTATGCAAAAGACTCTACATAACAGTAAAATTAAATCACTGTACATGACCAAACAATTAAAATATTCATTCAGAGACACAGGGTACCTAAGTTAGAAATGTAACATGTATGGTGGCTACTGTTTACTACTACACAGAATGAGGTAGAAATAGTATTCTCCTAAGAATTCTAAAATACGGCTAAATCAAAAGTAATGCATCGTGAACTGCTGAATTGGAGGAGCTCTCATCTGCAATTTATTTCCTTATTTCTCCATGTATCTCTTATAAATAAACTGTTCTAGTTCCTTAAAGATTTCTAGGACCCCATCGCTGTGACAGCCATCAAAGACCAGATAATATATATTAATTCTTTAGACATCACACTGTAGTTAAATCCTCATTCTTAAAAATACTTTTCTAGGGGTGCCTGGGTGGTTCAGTAGGTTAAACCTCTGCCTTCGGCTCAGGTCATGATCTCAGGGTCCCGGGATCCAGTCCCGCATCGGGCTCTCTGCTCAGCAGGGAACCTGCTTCCCCTTCTCTCTCTGCCTGCCTCTCTGCCTACTTGTGACGTCTCTCTCTCTCTCTCTGTCAAATAAATAGATAAAATCTTTAAAAAAAAAACTTTTCTATACAATAATTATATAGTTTAAATAAAAAATATTTAGAGATATTACATTCTTAATATATTTTAAATAATGATTTATGGTATATTGAAAATTGATAACTATTTTTATACTACAATTAAAGAATACCAAGAAATTAAAGGTTCCAAGGGAATTAAAGAAAGCAGCAAATGTGACTTTTCTCTTTGTGTTGAAATAAAATTAAATATTATGTTATGGCATCAAATGTTGATTATTTAAATAGACACCTGAGGCATTCCTGTCACTGTACGGAAGATAAAAAATACTGCTGATAAAAATAAAAGATTGAGGTACACATTAGTTGTGCTATACTTGGTATTTTCAGTTATTCTGAAACTGAGCTGTATTTGACATTCCATTAAGTTTTTCACTCTGCGAAAACAATGGTATCAGTACTAAGAATAGATAAAAGATGACAAGTTTATCTAGAAATATTGTAATAATAAGTGTTTTTGGGGGGAGCCTGGGTAGCTCAGTGGGTTAAAGCCTCTGCCTTCGGCTCAGGTCATGATCTCGGAGTCCTGGGATCGAGCTCCGCGTTGGGCTCTCTGCTCAGGAGGGAGCCTGCTTCCCTTCCTCTCTCTCTGCCTGCCTCTCTGCCTACTTGTGATCTCTGTCTGTCAAATGAATAAATAAAATCTTAAAAAAAATTAAGTGTGTTTTGGATAGAAATACATGATATAAAAATAAAAGTCAGTATTTGCCACCTGATTTAAAAATTACATAGGGTATATTCATTTTCATTTTTCAAACTAAATTTATTTTATTTATTATTACTACTTTGTTTTGAAAGTTTCACTATGTAAATAATAGACTAAGTATGATTCATGAGTATCAAACTACCTTTCTAAAATGATAAAAAAAAATGTATGATGCAACTGTGTTCAGAATTAGGCAACAGAATTAATTTTTGGGGTAAGTTACACATATAAGTTGTACTACACAGAAGCCTGGGGGTTGATATAGCTGTCGACAACCAGCCAGTCAGAATGAAGACAGGTCACTGAATGCTCTAGGAATTCAGTTCAGACCCAAGAAAGGCTACCCCTTAGTTGTAGGGTTACTCTATCCATACGCTAAGAGCCACTCTACACAGGCCTACCAAAGACAAATAATAGATTAAACTGATCTGCTAGTAAATCACTTCCTGCAAGAGTTAAAGTCAACACTGAATCTATACACACGACAATGGAGAATCCACAATTTCTGGGGCACAATAAATGCTAAGTATATGAAGATACGGGAACATGTGTCCCATAACCAATGGGAAACTTCATAGATAATGATCATGTTATACCTACAGAAAATATTTAAACATTTTAACAAAGAGAATCAATGTAATGAATGGAAGGATTGAGAGTCTCAGCAGAAAAATGGAAATTAAGATAAAAGAAATACAGGAGTGCCTGAGTGGCTCAGTCGGCTAAGCACACGACTCTTAATTTTGGCTCAGGTCATGATCTCAGGGTCTGAGATCAGGCCGTGCTTCAGGCTCCATGTTGACTTAGAGACTGCTTAAGGTTCTCTCTTTGTCTCTCCTTCTGCACCTCTCAAGCTGTGCTCTAGCCTGCACACGCGTGCATTCTCTCTCTCTCTCTCTCTCTCTCTCTCCAAATAAATAAATAAATAAATAACATGGGAATTTTATAACAGAGAGAAAAGGCTTCTGATAATAACATTAAGAGCAAGAAAATGAAAAAAAAAATTTAAAGGATTTGAGAGATGGAAATTGCTTCAGTTAACAGAGCTAGAATTGCAGATATGATGTTGCACAATCTTGAGGGTGGCATGTCAGGGGGGATGAACGTTAGTGCCAGAATAAGGGGTGCACAAAGCCATTTAATGCAAAGGTTCTGGGTGAAATGAGATACTCTGTGAGATGGAGAATTCTTCAGTGATTGAGGGAATGAAAGATGCAGGGCATAATGGGATCCTTCCTGGTAGAGTTTTAAAAAAATTTGATAATTAGCCTCATTTTGGAGATGGCCTTGGGGCAATGGTATGATGAAGGAGGGAAATACAGGAAGGGGAGAGTGCAAGAGATGGTCTTCTCTTCAGCACAATAAGTTCTGGGGGTGAAGATTACATTTACTCTTACTGTGTATACTTTTTAAACTGAATTATGAAGATTATGGCCATTTATTTTCATTAGTGTTTGTTTTATTTTTTTTTAATTTTTTAATTTTTTTAAGATTTTAATTATTTATTCGACAGACAGAGATCACAGGTAGGCAGAGAGGCAGGCAGAGAGAGAGGAAGGGAAGCAGGCTCCTTGCTGAGCAGAGAGCCCGATGTGGGGCTCGATCCCAGGACTCTGGGATCATGACCTGAGTAGAAGGCAGAGGCTTTAACCCACTGAGCCACCCGGGCGCCCCTAGTGTTTGTTTTAAAAAAAAAAAGGAATTTATTCTACATACTTCTTTGATTCTTACTTTAAAAAAAAAAAATTTACTGGTTCCCCAATGGAAATTCTCCCAGTTCAAACTGCATAGATTAACCTCAATTTTACATTATATTAATGTACCTTTAATTCAAAAGTTTAGGTAATAATGAATATTCACTCTTTTAAGATTTTATTTTTTTTTTACTTGTTTTCTTGACACTAGAGACAACTTGGTATATTAGCCACTGTAGCTGGTGTCTTACCTTTCAAGATGGATTCCTGGGTGCCGGATTGGTAAGAATTCATAGTCGAGTTTACACACGTGTTTATGTTAACATGTACTAAGCTTTCTAAAAAGTTATGTGACAATTATCATGTGCAAGAGAAGTGACTGAAAGTACATTTTCTCCTCCAGTCCATGCTGATTATGGATATTATCATACATGCTACTTTGTTGTTTGCTAGTTTAACATGTAAGAAGTGATGTTAAATAATTAATTTGATCTTCCTGAAGCCTTGACAGATTCATCCACTTTTCATTTTTTCATTTACTGCCTAGGTTTGCTCTTCTGACAATTATCTTTTCAAATAATTTACATTTACCATTTGTTGTAAATTCTGTTACTTTTTTTTTTTTTAAGATTTTATTTATTTATTTGACAGACAGAGATCACAAGTAGGCAGAGAGGCAGGCAGAGAGAGACAGAGGAGTAAGCAGGCTCCCCACTGAGCAGAGAGCCCAATGCGGGGCTCGATCCCAGGACCCTGAGATTATGACCTGAGCTGAAGGCAGAGGCTTAACCCACTGAGCCACCCAGGCGCCCTCTGTTACCATTTTCAATGAACATTTATTGATTCTAGAGCCATGTCATATGATTTTGTCTTACTAATATAGCCAGTAGAATCATCCATAGGCAATGTTCTTCCACACCATAGCCATTTGTCAAATGTGGTTTCTAAATCACATTGTTGATTGAAGTGCTCAAAATGTGGCTACTGCCTAATTATAGAACACTTCCATCATCTCAGAAAGCTTTGTGGGACAACAGTGGGGTATATAGAATGTACAATTTTTTATGAAGTAAAATATGACTTTATTCTCACAATGTTTGGTTTTCCTGGCTTGTTTATTAAAAAAAATAATTTTACTACCTGTGTAATATGTGCCTAATGTTCTAAATGCTTTGTTGCATGTTGCATTTTGTTATGTTTTACATTCCAAATTTTAATCTCCTGACATTTATGAGGTATGAATTAAACATCTAATCATACTTAAACTTTTTCCTAATCTAGATTAAAAATAAAACACTATTTGTCATATAAGACCCTATATACTAACTGGTATGTGTTTTTTGAGTATTCTATTATTTTTCATTGATCTATTTGTCTGTTTCTGGTTTAGTATTGAAATCTTACTATTAACATTGTCTTAACAATATTTTTTCTCATTATCTGTTTTGAAATAGACCTTGTTATTGCATTCAACATGTTTAAAAAAATACTTTCAGAGAATTTTCTGTCATATGGACATTAAAATCATAGTGTTCAATCCCCAAAGCAAATTTCATCAGAATTCCATTTATAATTACATTGTCTTCATATATTTAGTTTTGAATAACTAATTTTTTTTACCATTGTATATCATTTCTCTGAGAATTTGGTTCTAATCTTTTTTCTCCATATTTCTTTGTTCTAATCTTGTTTTATATCTTTATTCTTCACTAATTTTATTTAATTCTTAATTCTTTCAAATTTATTCTTTCCTTTTTTTCATTTCTACTTTTCTTCTCACCTAGATACAATTGCAACTCACCTATTACTGTTTTATAGCATTATGCTCTCTTGTTCTTTGTTGAGGATGCTAAGTCTTGTAGAGCTTTTGTATTTTGCTTAACAATATATCTCTTCAAGATGTACATCCTTGATCTGAATCTCCTAAATAATCACCCTCTTGTCAAGTTCTAAAGTTATTTTTTGAAGACTACATGATGATTTCTCTCTGCTCATTCTTGAATGAGGCTAAGCTATTTGAGTGGTTTGACCTTACTGTCTCTAATTTTTTTTATAATCCTTATATTTTTAACTCAGCAGTGGAAGAGCAGGATAGTGCTTAGTTCTCAATATGATTATTATAATTCCTAAATTTCAGATGGACTTTACTATATACCAAGTGGTTTAAACCGCAGAAATTTGTTTTCTTATATTTCTAGAGACTGGGAATTCCAGGATCAAGGTTATTTAGGGTTTGATTTTTAGTGGGGGAATCTCTTCCTGGCATAAAGAGGACCATCTTCTCATTTCTAGAAATTCCCCTTTCTCTCTCTCTCCTGTTCTTCTTAAAAGGTCATAGTCCTATCTAAACAGGGCTCCACTCTTATGCATGATTTACCTCCTAAGGATTCTATCTCTTATTATCACTTAGGGCTTCAATGTACACACTTTGGGGAAATATAATTCAGCCCATAGCAGGAGCTAAGGATCAAAGTGGCTGAGGACAGAGCATTATTCCATACAAATCAGGAAGCCCATTACTGTGTACTATGCAGTCACAGAAACCCAGCTTTATCTTAGAGAAGGGCTAGGTGGATGAAAGGCAGGTAGAAATTGGAGAAACTATTACTTAAAATAACTATTAAATCATCAGATTCAGTTTTGAACTTGATAGAAATAAAATCTGTTTCTTTTTTATTACCCACTAGGCAGAGGCTTATGATAATAAATTATAAAAAAAGAAAAACATATTTCCTTTGTTCACTCTTAGTATAATGTGAATGTATTTATGACCCTGATATATAGTTCTTCACATGTCAAAGACAATGTCAGAGGAAAAGTGTAGAAATAAAGAACACTTAAATAAATTGAAAAAGAAGTCATGACAAGGGATATAAAAAATTTAAAAATGTGGGGCACCTGGGTGGCTCAGTGGGTTAAGCCTCTGCCTTCGGCTCAGGTCATGATCTTGGGGTCCTGGGATCGAGCCCCGCATTGGTCTCTCTGCTCAGCAGAGAGCCTGCTTCCCCTCTCTCTCTCTCTCTGCCTGCCTCTCTGCCTGCTTGTGATCTCTGTCTGTCAAATAAATAAATAAAATCTTAAAAAAAAAACATTAAAAAAATTAAAAATGTAACATGATTGTAAGAGTGACAGTCTTGGATGGTCCAAGAGATTTCTGATTTATGCTTCTTATCTTAACTTAATTATTAATAATAAAAAATCTAATATTAAAATATTACAGATTGGTTGGATCCCTATAAATATCTTATTATAGCAGAAAGCAAAGAAATTATCAAAGATTAGCAGGATCATTTATGGGGGTTCAGGAGTTAGTTTGGAAAAGTTCTAACAGATTAGTAATGGACAATTTGAGTAATAACAGTACTAATGCAATTGATTGAAATTTATAAATATTTTTATCAGTAAACATACCTTTATGAGATTATGTCAACTTAAAAAAAATTAGAATTAGAATATCACAGTTTTGCAATTCCTGGTAAGATAAAAGAACTAAAGCATTATAATCAACACACACATCCCAAATAAAAAAGAGCTAAACATTATGTGCCTGATGTTTCCTTTCCTGATGAAAAAGAATACCTATGAAGCATTCTTGTTGAAAGAGAGAAAGAGAGTTTGAGAGGTTGAAAGATAGCGAAGGGAAGGGAAGGGAAAGGTAGGGAAGGGGAAAAAAGTGAAGGGAAGGGAAAGGAAGGGAATCAGGCCTCTAAATTTAATTGCCAATTCAAAAACACTATGGATGACAAAGGCACTTGTTTAACAAGTCTACAAGGATACAATCAGAAAAGAATCTATAATGTGTGTATCTCTATACAAAGTCTATTCAAATAAGTGAATTGTGATGGATAGAAAGAGAGTGGACTTTGATAACAAAGTTATAATTTTTTATTTTGGATTTATTAATAGTGTTTTAGATATAAATGTATGTCCTTATTTTTTACAGATATACACTAACATGTTTATGAATGAAATTATATGATTCTGGAATTTGTTCAAAACAATCCTTTAGGGTGTTAGAAAATGTATGTGGAGTGTAAATTTAAAAAAAATTCTTTATGAATGGATAATTGCAAAAATAATTGTTCATTATGTATTGACTATATTATTTCTCTAGCTTTGTAAATATCTTTTAAAATTACTATAATACATTTAAAAAATAATGTCTTGTTCTGTTTTCCTTCCAACCAGTTCTAGTATTTGGGATTTGCAGTGGTAATTATTTTGATTAAATAGGGGTAATGGTTGGCTAAGTGGAAGTTCACTGCTTGAAGGCAGAAATCTATGTCAGAACTAATATCATGGTGTTTTGTCATTAATTCTAAGATGAGATTTCATTGACTTTTCTTGACATATGAATTGCGACAGAAGATTTTTATTATGCAGACTGGGTTTCACAGAAAGAAATTAGGGTAATCGTTGATGAGGCCCCTGATTTTTATTTGAGGGTTTGTTTAATGTGGTATTAATTAAACATATACCAATAAATAAAGGACATTAAGCTTCATGCTTGTCATTGCAGCAGAAAGAGAAGATGTTAAGAAAAATGTAGGTTAGAACAAATTAAACAAATTTGCAATTTAATTTGAGTAACCTAAGTCTCATATGGTTTCATTTTGGATGTTGATATTCTATGTGTTCTCCTTTGATATTCCAAAAATAGAATATCCATAAGATGCATGATCAATAAATCTTTGAGTCATACTATTATGAGTACTGTGATAATTTTTGAAATTTCCTGTGACTTCACATAATATACCTTACAAAAAAATATCACTGAAAACATCAATGTCTTGAGAGAAGGATGGAATTCATGTGGTAATATTCTACCAATATTAAATTTGGTTTATCTGAAAGGGGCAATTATGTGCACACTCAAATGGTAATATCTTGACACAAGAATTTTTTCAAAAGAGTTACACTATAAGCACAGGCACTATATATATGACTAGCACAGTGTATAAAAATGAGTTTAAGAATAAGTCGATAATGAAGAGAAGCAAGGTAGGTAATGAAGAGAAAGACATTCAGCAAATTATTTATGTTTGGAAATGTCATTAAGCTCTCTCTGGGTACCAGCTAATTTAAAATAATTTGGATACAACTCATACTTAATCATTCTCTATAGTAAAAGAAAAATTCAAGTGTAAGAGGCAAGGCTGTATTTTACCTCTAAAGAATATTTACTTGTGAGGGGCGCCTGGTTGGATCAGTGGGTTAAAGGCCTCTGCCTTCGGCTCATGTCATGATCCCAGGGTCCTGGGATCAAGACCCGCATTGTGCTCTCTGCTTAGCAGTGAGGCTGCTTACCTTCCTCTCTCTCTGCCTGACTCTCTGCCTACTTGTGATCTCTGTCTGTCAAATAAAAAATTAATAATCTTTAAAAAAATATTTACTTGTGAATGTTTCATTCATAGTGAATATGTATTCAAAAAAGCTATAGTCAGTTTCCCAGACTATAATTAGAAATTATATAATGTCTATATGTCATATTGAAGATTCAACATAAACATATATTGAAATAGTTTATGTTAACATAAATATTTGATACAACATTTTAAACATTTCTAGTGCTTTCTACACTGAAGTGTTCCTCTTATGGAAATAAAGGATGTTTAAAACATGTTCATTTCTTCACTTTAATTTAATTGTTGATAGAACAAAACAAAATTGCCTAGTAGTAATTGTAAAAGAAGTGTTAATTTTCAAAGTTTCTTTGAATGAGAGGTCCAATTATAATTAATGTTGTTCCAAACTTCCTAAATTTCTCTTTCAGTTAATTAATTTTCCCCCAAAGTATATCCATTTATATATCTCTTAGAGTATTTTGGTGTTGCTTAAATTTGAATTTGTTATTTTGAGTGTGTATTAATGTATGTATGATATAATTTATTTTTCTGTGAAATATTTGTTCATAGCTCTAGCATACATTCTGTCAGATCTTTCTTTCTAGCTCTAAAAAGTTCTTATATATTTAGAATATGTTGAGCAAATATTTTCCCAGTGGGTAGATTGCCTTTTTACTCAACTACAGTTGTTATTTAACATACATTTTTTTTAAAGGCCTATGATTAAATTTGTTGATATTTTTAAAAAGATTTTATTTATTTGTTTGAGAGACAGAGAAAACATGGGAGGGGGTCAGGTCAGAGGGAGAAGCAGACTCCCTACTGAGCAGGAAGCCTGATGAGGGACTTAATCCTGGGACTCCAGGATCCTGACCTGAGCCAAAGGCAAATGCTTAACCAGGCACTCATGTTATTTTCATTTTAAGCACCTGGGAGTTTGAATAATAGCACATATTCCCCAAATATTTGTGAGATATTCACCCACATTTTCTTCTATCATTTGTCTGGCTTTATTTTCAAATTAAAATCTTTGATTCATTTGAACTACATATCCTGTTGTATAATATGAGGAAAAGATCCAATTTTAACATTCTCCATATGACTTTATAATTATTCCAGAACCACTTATTTAAAACACTATTCTTTCCATGGTAATTTGATATTGAAGCTTTATCATATATAAAATTTCCATAGGGAATTTTTTTTTTGCATTTCCAAGATTTCTTAGGTAGATAGATCTGTGTAAATGATTACAAAACTGTACAATTAGGCAATTTTTCTAGAAAGGCAGTGTTTGGCAGAGTAATCAAAAACAAATGAGAAAAAGCTTCTACTTGTTTTTCCAAAGACCTCTCCAATGTATCTTCCAACATCCCTAATAGTGTTGGCTTTATCAGAGCTTTAAAAAAAATCCCAATTAGAAGTCCAGTGATGAAAGCTGTCTTTAATTCCACATGTTGAATCCTTGATCTCTCATCTATTACCATCCCAAGGTAACCAGATGGCATTCTAGGCAACGTAGTAAAGTCTACAAATTAATTATTTTGGGTCATGTCCTTATACTACGATATTTTTATTCCTAATAAATGGGCTAGATCATTGTAATCCGAAATACTCTCTTCGATAGCCTAGAAGAAAGGCTGAGCCTAAGCAGGCCAGTGCCCTCCTTAGCTTTGCCACCCAGGTTTCTTGTAATAACCCCAGTCAATATAATGAAATTGGCTTAAGACAGGGAGAATCATCTTCAAAGTTAATCACAGTGAGGGAAAATGAACATTTCTTCTGTACTAGAGATATTAGCCTAAGTGCTTGTATGAACTCTTTTTCCTATCAGATCCCTGGTTTGTTTTCTGAGGATGAGAGGAAAGTTAACAACTTCAAAGTTAAAGAGACTGGGCGCTATTTTTCTTCTTACCAACAGCACAGAAAAATATCAACATATTAAAACCAAAAGAGAATACATTGATCTCCATTTTCACAATGTTTAACACATCCCTTTTTTTTAATTAAAGATTTTTATTTATTTATTTGACAGACAGAGATCACAACAAGTAGGCAGAGAGGCAGCAGAGAGAGGGGAGGGGAAGCAGGCTCCCTGCTGAGCAGAGAGCCCTATGCGGAGCTTGATCCCAGGACCCTGAAATCATGACCTGAGCCGAAGGCAGAGGCTTTTAATGCACTGAGCCACCCAGGTGCCCCAAACACATCGTTTTTTTCACCCATCTAGCTTGTACCCCTTTTGAGCTCCTCTGTAAAAAACAAAATAAGGACATTAATAAGGTCCATTTATAAGATTGGGGAAAAAAATTGCCAGGAATTAATATGTATAAATTCACTGATCCCTTTCCTGCAGAATCTTCCTGATGTTTGCTTTTCAAAGTGTTTCCCCTCTCTTAATTTCTGGAATTCAGTGAGCGTCACTATAATACTGACAGACCTAAGGCACCATTGGCAGAAGACTTAAATAGCTCAAGGATGGCAGGGAGTCACAGACTGACATTAAACAGGGTGTGAGACATGATTCCAAGAGACTTCTATCAACACAAAACAGGGATAAGCCATATGTGCCTGTGACTTATGTAATCAAAGGTCATAGTGGGCAGAGTATGGACATATTCAGCTATCAGAATGATTGATGTCACAGAGGTCTAGCAGAAAGCTGTGAACATGGTGGGGAGCGTATCTAGCCATAGACTTGTCTGACGCTGCAGAGGAAAAATGAACGGTAGGGTATTATCAACATTGTAGAAGTGTGTCAGTATATGGCATGACTAAGTATGTGTACGTGTTTGTGTGTGTCTGTATGTGAAAGAGAAACTGAGAGAGATCTAGTTAAAAATAAGCTGGTCAAGGGACACCTGGGTGATTGAGCTGGTTAAGTGTCTGCTTTTGGCTAAGGTCATGATCCCAGAGTCCTGGGATCAAGTTCCACATCAGGCTCCCTGCTCAGTGGGGATTCTGTTTCTCCCTCTGCTCCTCCACCCACCCCATACCCTGGCTGGTGAGCTCACTCTCTCTCATAAAAATAAATTAATAAAATCTTTAAAAGAATATGAAGGTCAATTTCTTTCTTTTTTTTTTAAAGATTTTATTTATTTATTTGACAGAGATCACAAGCAGGCAGAGAGGCAGGCAGAGAGAGAGGAGGAAGCAGGCTCCCTGCTGAGCAGAGAGCCCCATGCGGGGCTTGATCCCAGGACTCCGAGATCATGACCCGAGCCGAAGGCAGCGGCTTAACCCACTGAGCCACCCAGGCGCCCCATGAAGGTCAATTTCTAATTTTAGAATTTTCAGTTGTCCCCCCCACCCCCGCCCCAGATTTTTATTCCCAGAAGTTCTGAGATAAGTGGAAGGTAAACAAGGAGTACGTGCCCACAGGAAGCCAGAAAATCCGATTAATATGAAAGCAAACACTTGAATCTAAGAAAAAACACTACCGTTGGCATCTGAAACTTGCAGTTGTTTCCATATTTGTGTATTTTCCTTGTCTATGGAAGTTGCCAGTGCCTGGGGCAGGATAATGAAGTATCTCACCAAGAAGACAACATGTC
This sequence comes from Lontra canadensis, assembly GCF_010015895.1. Taxonomy (NCBI): domain Eukaryota; kingdom Metazoa; phylum Chordata; class Mammalia; order Carnivora; family Mustelidae; genus Lontra; species Lontra canadensis. The sequence goes on along the minus strand of NW_022631016.1, from coordinate 18,849,901 downwards.
AATGCATAATGTTAGGTTCTGAATGAAAATCTGAGTTGTCAAGGATTATCTCTGACCCAATAATAATTTTATGTGTGTTGTGCAGAGTCAGACACTTAAACTAAATTTATTCATATTTTCATGCAAACGTATTTTTGATTAGAATAGAAGAGTACTGGTACTATTCTAACATTTGTTCAAAAAAATCAATGCCAATATGTGTGCCTACACCCAAAGAAGTTTCTTTCTTGAATCTTGCTTTTTCTTCTGGGTCTATTTCAAGTAGACCAAATAGACCCTGTAGTACTTCAAGAAGTTTTACTCCCACAAGAAAAAATTATCTTTGTCTTTGTTTCCTTTGAGTAAAAATAATTTATATCTGAAATGTTTTGTCTACCCTTAACTGTATAAAAATGATAGGAGTAGTTTATTTTGGAACTAAATCTCATGATGAAAATTCCTTTGCCCCAACATTCTCAAGACATTATTCCACTGTTTAATGTCTTCAGTTACTGGGAATAAAGTCTTCTATTAGTCCAGTATTATTCCAGTATAACTACTTATCTTTGTGCCATCTTTGATTTGTTTTGAGATGGTACAAGTTCAATGTTTAGTTTCAGATATGAGTTCATTTTAGTTTTATTCGTTTACTCTGTTAGGAACTCAAAGGTTTTGTCATCTTATCACCTCTGAGAATTCTTAGACTTACTTCATTAAAATATTGTATCTACTCTTATTCTTTTTGAACTCAGCTTAGATGTGTGTTGCAACTTCTTATTTGAGCGTCCAAGTTTTATCACCTGTCTGTATTTTGTTTTCTTTTCCTCTTGATGCTGAACTGTGGGGAATTTTTCCTAAAACTATGTTTTAGTTCTTTAAACTTCTCCAATTAATTTGAAACATCTATGATCTACCATTTTTTAAAAAATTAAAATAACTATATTTATTATTTATAGGACTTTAAAAAAAATTCTTTTTGACACTTCTTGCCTATTTTAATGGTGTCCCAGGTATCCTTCCTTTGACTTTCTATAGAGTCTATGTAATAGTTTTATTATCTGAAGATATACAAGAATTGAATCCATTTTCTTTTTTGTAGATGTTGACTCTGATTTATGGTGTAATAATTACTATTACATCTTTATTTCTGAATTATGAGCTCATTTGCAGGAAATCCTTCCATATGGGTTTAATTTTTTAATTTTAATTTGCATCTTTTCTGAAAGGATTTTGTGTTTTGTTACATAAGTAACATCTTCCTAAGATTTTATTTTACTATCATTTTTGGCATGGATTTCACTTCACTGGCTTACATGTATTTGCATCCAAGATAGTGGATGGAAAGTTCCAAAATTAAGAATTGTCCGAAGATACTAATTTCCCCTCTATTAATAGGCTGAATATTTGTCTACTCAAATTACCAAAGGAATTTTCACACTTTGAAGTTTTAAAATTTAATCAGGCATCTCAGATCCAAATAAAAATCTAACACAGGGTAAAAAACTGGTCTCTGACTTTGATATAAACTCAAGATACTTGTTGCGCAAGTCAGAAATCCTTAAGAATACTGGTTTCTCATCCTGTTTTTTTTTAATTATCTTCCTCTTTTTTTTTTTTTTTCCTGGCCCCCAGTTAAGTGTTATTATTTTTATCAAGATCTTATCTGTGCTTTTAAAAATACGTTATTTTATTTAATTCAGAATTTATATTGGAACATCAACCTTGCTGAAGGAGAAAGAGAGTGGGAAAAAGAGAGGAACAGAAAGAGAGAGACAGAGAGTGAGTTAGGGGGAATTATTTTTAAAATGTATGGCTATGGAATATCACAGGTGACCTCTTGCTCAGTTTTGCCAAATTGCTTCTCAACTACTATATATGGAGTGATGATTATTCTTAAAAGAATTGTTGTCAGAAAGGATAGCAACCTATACCCACACAACAGGATATATGGAGAGTTTCATGAGTAGAACTAGACATTACTGGTTTTCCTATATAAAAACTCTGAAAAGAATTACATACAAATAATGCAGAAGAAAGGATTTGGTCACATACTAAAGTAACAGCACAAATAAAAGAATCTCTTCATTATATCATAACAAATCTGCATTAGTTATCTTAAAAATTAAACATTCTCTGCTCAATCAGTAAGGCTGTAAAAAATAACTTCACTGAAAACAATAAATTAAAGGCCAAGCATGCATGAAAATTGATAAAAGATTCTTTTCTTAGTAGTATAGTTAATTGTCTGAGAAGTTTCAAGATTATTTTAAAAATCCTTATTCAACTAAAACTAGACTGTGTACATTGAGGTATTATTAAAATAATTAATTGTTCTTTCTTTATTCAGTCTGAAACTAAACTATTACATCTTCCAAGTCAATATAGCAAGTGAAATGAAGGTATTAAAAATTAATTTTCCATAATAACTCTTTATTAAAATAAATTATTTAGAATTAATATGTAATAATTTTAGTACTAATTTTCCTTCTAGGTCTCTGATAAGTTACTTAATCCTTTAAATAGTGTGAGAGTCTATGTGAGAAATAATTTGCCTTTGGAATAGAATGGGCTACTTTAGTGGGGGAAACATTGAGTGTAGGAAGGATTATAATTTAGTAGAAACATTATAGATGGAATATCACTATTTAATATATAATTAGCATGTTTTTTTCATATTCACAGGATTCCTTCAGTGTCTCCATGCCATAGTCATTATTTCTGGAAAAAAAATGAGATTTATTACTTTCAAAACAATCAATACCGTTTCCCCTCATTTTTATTACCTGATGACTGAGTGGTCTTTTTTCTTGAGACTGGTTAGCCAGAGTTTACGAAAGAAATAAAACAAAAATCTTTGTCTTTCTTTTCCGAAGAATAGTCTAAGACAACACTTTCTGAATGTATTTCAAAATAATACTTCCTTCCTGGGTGCAACCAATACATGCAATTCATGCTATTATTGATTTGCCTCACCAACTGCTCACAGCTCTCTGTAGAGAATCACACAATTTAAGATTATTGTTGATAAGAACACTTGTTCTCCTAGCTGTGAAGACAAATGTTAAGTGGTTTTAAACCTATAGCTGAGTAAACTATTTTTATCTTTTTTTTTTAAAGATTTTATTTATTTATTTGACAGAGATCACAAGTAGTCATGGAGGCAGGCAGAGAGAGAGGAGGAAGCAGGCCCCCTGTTGAGCAGAGAGCTCGATGTGGGGCTCAATCCCAGGACCCTGGGATCATGACCTGAGCCAAAGGCAGAGGCCTTAACCCACTGAGCCACCCAGGTGCCCCCTATTTGTATCTTCTTAAAAAAAAAAAAAAAAATGCCTGCACAACAGTAAGTCCTTGTAAATAGCCAATATTAATTTGAAAATTTCCACTGTTCAACTCTACACCATTGGGTTTGAAGACATCGATAGTCATCAGTTGGTCGTTTTTACCAGTGAAGTATTTTATACACATCTGAACCACAACCAAAGGGAGATATTCCACAAGAATGTCTTCTATGACTGTTCTAAGGATATTCTATACATTTCCCTCACCTATATTTAGGTAAAATGATAAATAAAAATTGTATGCATTTAAAGTGTACAAGTATACCACTTGATGTTTTGATATATGGTGAAATAATCACCGCATTCAACCAAATTAACATATTCATCACCAAAGCCAAGAATAAGCCTACAGACACTGTGTTTTATTTAATTTCGCTTACCTACTTACAGGTTTAATTCACCACATTAGTGACTTACAGACATCTATTGGTCTTCGCAGTAATATACCAGATAGAAATTTAGGCAATTCACTTGCTTAAAACAACAAATAATTTAACAATGTATTGTTAACCTAAAAAAAAAATTTGTCTTGTTGAAAATTTAAAAGATCAAGTAAATATGTATGCAATTAAATTATGATTGACTTTAAATTCCAGATACAAAAAAGCTCTAAAGTGTGAATATAAGTTTAGGAATTGTCACTTTTGATACTATAACCAGGATCTACTTTAAAAATGGTGATATCTCCAAATTGCCAAATATTTTGGGGGATATTCCCAAAATTAAGACATCTTTAGCTATGGTATGTAGGTGACTTTGTGTGTGTGCCAATCAGGATGTTTTTCTAACATAGAATTATACCTATAGCTATTACTGAGCCCAAATAATATATAATCCTGAAAACTCTTATATGCTTTTATCCCTGAACAGAGAAAAATGATGGGCTTCCTAATGTATCAGAAAAAGTAAGCTAAAAATTATGCATTGGTTTTTGTGTCTTGAAGGTTTCCCTAAAACCTTAAACTCATGGTTTGTTCATAAGCAGCAGCTTCATCCCTGAAACAGAGAAGGGAAATTCACCGGAGGAAAGTAAGTGGATGGAAATTTTTTTTTTTTTAAGATTTTATTTATTTATTTGACAGAGAGATCACAAGTAGGCAGAGAGGCAGGCAGAGAGAGAGGAGGAAGCAGGCTTCCCGCTGAGCGGAGAGCCCAATGCGGGGCTCGATCCCAGGACCCTGGGATCATGACCTGAGCTGAAGGCAGAGGATTAACCCACTGAGCCACCCAGGTGCCCCAGTGGATGGAAATTTACCTTAAGGTAAATCACATTTATTCTTTCTTTATGAATACTGAGCTATCCTGATACTTACAACACTACTTTTGAGGATCATATATCTACTACCTCTCCATTCTAGTGATCAGATGATATTTGTAACATACTTTAAATAGATAAATTGTGGGGCGCCTGGGTAGCTCAGTGGGTTAAAGCCTCTGCCTTCAGCTCAGGTCATGATCCCAGGGTCCTGGGATTGAGCCCCACATCGGGCTCTCTGCTCAGCAGGGGGCCTGCTTCCTCCTCTCTCTCTGCCTGCCTCTCTGCCTACTTGTGCTCTCTGTCTGTCAAATAAATAAATAAAATATTTTTAAAAAATAGTTTAATTGCCATTTTAACTTATCAGTCAGTCTCAAATTCATTTCACTAGTGAATCCCCCCTCCTCTAGAGATTGATAATTCATGCTGAAAAGATAAAACTGAGTTTCTGAAATTGTAATGCCAACAACCACATCTTAAAACACCATGGCAAATGTAATACAATAAAAATTATAATTATAGCATGTCCATAAATATAATACAACACATTAATGAGACAAAACACTAGTTAGTTTTATATTTATGAAAAGAATAAAAATATTTAAAAGAGATTTTAACATATATATTGGAATTATATAAAGAAATATGAAACCTTAAAGATAATTTTATAAGAAATATGTCATATTAAAATATTTAGTTACCGCTTTATAGTCTTTCAGAAAAATTTATATTTCTCAAAATTTAATATACTGAAATGCAGTATAAAAAAGTATTACCACTGTGGATATCTATTATTGCAGATAACAGAATTTTTACTCAATTTTATTAGCATATAAATAAGAAATATTTAAAAAGTCATAGTGGTTAAAAGATGGCAAAAATAGAAATTTGTTTTTCCTCTTTCAAAGTGCTCATTTTATTTCATTAATTCAGAGTAGATTACAATTATTTATAGATACATGTATGGAGGAAAATCCTTACCATTCATATTTGGTTGGCTATTATTATAAACTCTCCGACAGCTAAATTGTCATTTGTAACTTACATATCAGTAACTATACAGTAACAATACATCACTGCTTCAAATTCTTTTTGAAATGAAGCAGTTATAATAAACAAGGGAAAAAATAAGTGAGAACAATTTAAAGTTTCTGCTGTATAAGATTTTGACTTATCTGTGGAATCTCTGTAAGCAATTCCTGGGGACTTAAATACTTCAGGGGTATAGAGTGATAACCAAAAGTTAAAATAAGTACTGCCTGAATTTGCTGTCATGCTCTGGTTGTATCAGCAAAATGGTTCATAGAGAACCTGACCAAGAATAGCCTATTTAAGTTTTCATTTCTGTAAGTAAAGCATATTCATTCCTGAATTGTTTAAAGGTTCCCAGCTGTGGGGTTTGAAATATCATTTATGTGTTTTATGAGTCCCACAGTGAGAGTCTAGACATCTTTCCCTGCTTCTCAGCCTTTAGAGACCCTGTCGTAACTCTAAAGCTCAGCCTACAAGGAGATTAACTGAGACAACCCACAAAGCTAGGTTAAATGTTGGTGTTGGACAAGATTTGTGGAACGCTTATTTTACTTACAATTTAGAAGTGAGACTTTCTAAGAGTCACGTCTTTGTGCTTACCTCTATCATTATAGATACACTGCCCCTGGGATGACTGCCTAACAAAATGAAAATTGTCACTTTTCCAGCCCACTGAGTATGGAGGTTCCTTGTATCCAACCTAGTTTCCCAGGAAAATAAAGAGGACTCAGAAAGTCAGGTTGTTGAGGACATAATAAAGATAAACCATATTCTTCAAAGTATATTCGCTCATATGACTGAATCCATAACACCATTCTATGATTTCCTGACCATCTCTTCATATCTGTGATATATCCTGTCTAAAAGGAGGCCTCTATTTTTTACACTATTCTTACTACATACTGTTTTTCATTTTTAGCTTCTGACTCTGCTCATTGCCGTCAGGAAAAAAAATAATAATAACTTGTCCTTCCCTCTATGCCACTCTTTCATAAGCAACCCACTGCATACTATCCATAACTGATTTTCAGTTGAGTTGATATAAAATTCTGCTTAATTTTCTTAAATAGTTAGTAGAATTATTGAATCATTTCTGCTTTTTCTTACAACTGTTTAGATAAAATATTACTTTTTAGGATCTATTTCATTGTTCATTTAAGTGTTCATTAAGAACACTGAACATGGATCTACCCTTTTAACAAAATCTTAGCTGTATATTATACATGCAATATTACTCAGTAAATTTCTAGAACTCATTTACCATGTTTAACTGACATTTCATGCCCTCTGGTTAATGACTCCACATTTTCCCATCCCTTCATCCCTATTCCACAATTTTCTTTTCTTTTCTTTTCTTTTTTTTCACAATTTTCTTTTCTTAAGAGATATTTATTCGAGATAGAGCATGAGAGAAAGAGAGTGCTCACAAGCAATAGGGAAGGGGAGAGGGAAAGAGAGAAAAAATGTCTCCATGGAGCAGGACCCTGATGTGGAGCCTGGATCCCAGGACACTGGGATCATGACCAGCAGATATTTACCTGGCTGAGCCACTCTATTTCACAATTTGATGCTATCAGTTTCACTACTTTAGATACCTTGAGTGGAATTATGCAGTATTTGTCTTTTTGTCGCTTATTTGTGATACTTTGCCTATATTTCTTTTTTCCTCTGTTCATTTTTTTAAGATATTTGAATTTTGTCTGTTTTCTTTTTTCTTATTTCATATTTATTTATATCTACATTTATAATTTATACATAGAATGTCTAGTAACAGAGTCAGAATTTTGCCGTACATATTTAACTTAGCAAAATTGAAATTTATTTTTTATTATTTATTTTTTGCTGAACTGAAGTTTAAATGCCTCTCTTCAGTAATTAAAATGTTAGAACAGTTTAACTATGATCATCTTCATCCAAATACATTAACTTTTGTGGTCAGCATTTGAGTTACTTTATCCTCATAGAATGCTGAGTATTCTTACTAGTATTGTTATTATTTTGTTACAGACACTAGACTTTATTCAGAGGATTTACAACAAATTTCTAAAAAAATTGTATATAGCTTTTAAAAAACATTTATTTATTTGAGAGAGAGAGAGAGCATAAGAGGGAGGAGCAGAGGGAAAGGGAGAGAGAATATCAAGTAGGCTCCGTACTGAGTATGGAGCCCCATGTGGTTCCATGTCCCTCAGATTATGACCTGAGCCAAAACCAAAAATTGGTTGCTTAACTGACTGTGCCACCCACGCCCCCCCCAACTTTTTATTTTATGTTATTTAAATTTTTCCTTCTTCCTGATATTTTTCCTCTAGATATTCCCTTATTAAATTTTCTAGCAGTAAATGCTGTTAGCACTATGTATCGCTGTCTAAATCCTAAAATATAATACTATATTGGGTGTTATGATAGAAACAAAATGCATACTCAGATGGAATAATACAAAACAAACTATATATCAAGGTGTGATCAGATAATGAAAATCAGCTATGTATAATGAAGCATTCTAGAGCTGGAAACATTAGGGAGAAGTTCTGACCTCAAGGCCTGAAGAGTTGATGGGGCAGGAAACTAGAACCAGGAAGAGCTATAGCTGTAGGAAAGGACCAATGCAAATGATTTGAGGAATTTGAAAGAAGGAGCTCCATCACCTATGAACCAATAGAGAGAAAACCTAAGGACTTCTATGCCTCCACCCTCTGATCCCCAGTTGAAGATCCCCAAGTGCTGAAACAAAGTAAAGGTAGAGCCCAAGAGAGCTGTTTGATGCTCACCAAAAACTTGCAGGAACCTGTAGCATGAAGTGGGATTAAACCCAGAAAGTTAAAAGGAAAATATTAGGGTACATATTCTAGTTTAGTACTTATTTTCTCTCAGCATTTTGATTACAGTATTCCTCTGTTTGGGTCATCTATCCTTGCTGCAGTTTTAATTTTTACTCCTTTCATATAATCTCTCTCTTTGTGGTTGTGTTAAGTATTTGTTTCTGTCTTTGGTGATTTATGAGTTCACATGGTATGTTAAGGCTTGAGTTCCATTTTATTAATCCTGTTTCAGATAGTGTATAAAACTCAAACATTATCTTTCAAAATATTATTTTATTTTCATTCCTTCTACTCTCTACATCTGAGATGCTGATGATATACATTAAATCTCAATTTATCCTTCATATATCTTGATAATTTTTTTACCTTCTGTATCTTTATGCCTTTGACACTCATTTTATTTGTCTTGCTCTTTCCTTTTTTAGTTCATTTTAATATGCTGTTTAACTAATATATTGAGTTATATACTTTACACATAGAAAATCCATTTTAAGAGAGCTAGTTAATTCCTGATAAATTTTGAAAGAATGTTTTTTATTGTTTCTTTTATTTCTTCAACCTTTTCATGCAAACATCCTTTATAGTTTTTATATCATAACTTTAATTCACTCAGACTTTGGTATTTTAAATATACTTCCATCTCTAGCCAAATTTCACTTATAGTGGATTGCCTTTTCTTATGCCAGGTAATCTTTACAAATCCACACTTTGGTTTGAATATTTGCAACTTCTACACATCTATATTAGGGAAACATTCCTTCAATAATGGACACTCCCTCCATTTCTCAATGTATCAGAAGTATCTGCTTCATTCCCCAACTCATAGCTCATCAAAGATTGAGGTTCTCAGTTGCAGGTATCCACCTTCTGGGCAGAACTATTGACATAGGCCATATCCCTACTCTTCTAGCCTCAGTTCAAATTAATTTTAGGATAGAGAGGCAGGCTTAGTGGACTTTTCTTACCTCTTCTGATACCTTATTTATTTTTTTTTAAAGGTATTTATCTCAAGTTCTCTATCTTTCCCTTTCTTCTTTAATGCATGGGTGACTGGGAGCAAATATTTAGCCACATTGACAGATGTATTACTACTCCTAAACCAATTTTAGCCTATAGTATAATGCAAATGAAACAGTTTTCTATAGTTAATGTTGACTTTCTTTTTCTTAAATATTGGTGTGTTTTGCAATTGTTTTATAGTTTATAAACACAAAAAAAATTGTTTTTGCAATTAATTTATAGTTTCCTGTAGAGCTACCTACGTATCTCCACTTAATGATTAAATACTGAATTTCTTTAAGATTTGTTCTTAAGAAGACTTCTAATTCTCTACTCTTTCCCAAATGATCTTATTCACAGTCAAAGCTATAACCAGATGAATGAAAATGAGAAGCTTATTTCCCACGTAGATGTCTACATCAATTGTCAGGTATCTGTAATAACTACTTTAAAATATCTCAAAACCTAAGTAGAAAACACACAAAAAAGACCTCCCAGTCTATTCCATTCCATTTTAACCTCTGAGTAAATGAACTAGCATGAATTAATTTACTCAAAGCATACATCGAGATTTATGTGGTACATTAATTTTACCCCCTTCTTCCCTCCCTCCATCTCTTCTTCCTTCCGGCCGTCTTTCCTGCCTTTCTATGTTGCCTACCTCTTTCTTTCCTTAAGCAATTTTTTGAGCAAATTATGCATTGGATGCAATTTTAGGCACTGGGGTTTTATCAGACCTAATGACTAGGTTTGTTTACTCGTGGACCTCAAACTCAAGGTATAGAAAATCTTTATTTCTAGCTTGCTTTCCTTTTGAAAATCTTTTTTTTTTTTAAGATTTTATTTATTTATTTGACAGAGATCACAAGTAGGCAGAGAGGCTGGCAGAGAGAGAGAGAGGAGGAACCAGGCTTCCTGCCGAACAGAGAGCCCAATGCGGGGCTCGATCCCAGGAGCCTGGGATCATGACCCGAGCCGAAGGCAGAGGCTTTAACCCACTGAGCCACCCAGGCGCCACTTGCTTTCCTTTTGAATGGTATTTTTTATGGATAAAGACTTCTAAGAATTCTAGGGTTTTGTTCTTTTTTTTTTTTTCTTTTCTTTTAACACTTCTTAAAATTTCTCACTTTACTCTCCTTTTATTTACATGGTCTTTGTCAAGAAGTCCACTGTAATCCTTATTCTTGATTCTCTGTATTCTATTTTCTATCAGGGTCTGGATTGATTGATTGATTTATGCCACTCTAAAGTTTTGAGTCCCAGGTATTTGACTTATTTTACTCTAATAAACTTATATTATATATTGGATTTCCACCACCCAAATTCACAAATAAAACAATTAATATCGGAGCGCCTGGGTGGCTCAGTGGGTTAAGCCTCTGCCTTCTGCTCGGGTCGTGATCTCAGGGTCCTGGGATCGAGCCCCACATTGGGTTTTCTGCCCAGCAGGGAACCTGCTTCCCCTCTCTCTCTCTGCCTACTTGTGATCTCTCTCTGTCAAATAAATAAATAAAATCTTTAAACAAAAACAAAAACAAACAAAAACAAACAATTAAAATCTTTGACAGGTCTTCAGCTTTAAACAAATGCAGTCCGTGAATTGTTTTATTATGTACATGTAAATAAAATGTTTTTTATTACATATATATTTATAATGAATATATTTACAATGGTTTTTATTACATAAAAATTTGTATATTTATTAGGGGTGCCTGGGTGGCTCAGTGGATTAAGCCTCTGCCTTTGGCTCAGGTCATGATCTCAGGGTCCTGGGATTGAGCCCCGTATTGGGCTCTCTGCTCAGAAGGGAGCCTGCTTCCCCCTCTCACTCTGCCTGCCTCTCTGCCTACTGGTGGTCTCTGTTAAATAAATAAAATCTTAAAAAAAATTATATATTTATTACATATATTTATAGAAAACACGGCTTTTGACAAAACAACTATTTGAAAGCATCTTACACATTTACAGTTATACAAAACAATTTTTTTATAAATGTATCATACAAACTTTATTTAACAAAAGTAACAGAAAAATCAAACAGTCCCTTATAGCAAGAGAAAAACTGACTAGAAGAAATTTTGTCTTCAGCATCTTATAGTAACTTACTTGCAGTTGCATTCAACAGAGCTCTGTTGCTGTGACAAATACAGCTCACGCACAGGTATGGATGAATTATTTGTATATTTTTCAAGTATTCACTGAATACTACTTTACATACACATATATATTAAATCTTTCTGAAAAAAATTTAATTGACCATCCCAAGATATACTTCAGTTTTGTTGACCTTTTGGAAGAGATGTTCTCAAGAGAAGAATATATGCTTCTGGCTCATGAGTCATGTAATGAACCCAGCCTAGACTATTGGACACCAAGTCTCCTCTACTCCTCTTCAGGCATCAGATGGGTTGTCAGTACTTGTCTGGAAAGTTCTCTGGGTGACATGCTGGTAGTACTTGTGGAAGTACTTGTCCAAATAGTGAATCTGCTTCTGCACCATCCTGTGGGCAGGCAGGGTGAGGAAGGCGTGAAGAGTGGGTGTGGCAGACCACATGTTCAGGTAAGGCAAAGACTTGACTGCTTATGTAAAACAGATTTGACATCTTATCGGTTATATTATTTAAGAGTGTATATTCTGGGTCTCATAGTCTAAAACTCTTGTGATTGAAAAGATAGCTGGGATACTTGGGTGTCTTAGTCTTTAAGTGTCTGACTTTTGATTTTGACTCAGATCTGAAGGTTGGGAGATTGAGCGCCACCTCAAGCTCTGTGCTCAACACTGAGTCTGCTTGAGATTCTCTCTCTCCCTCTGTCCCTCCCCCTACTTCTGCATAAATATATTTAAAAAATCCTTAAATAAAAAGATGTATAAAAACATCCTTTCTGGCAATCGTTTGTCCATTGTTTATATATTGCATCATAAACTATTGTGTCTGTATAATATGTTTTGTACACTCCTAATGTGTTCCAGAATTTATCCTTGAATCCACAAAATAATTAAAGATATTTTTAATTTTTAAGATAAAATAATTCTGTGTGTTTCTAATTTTGTTCCAACCCCACAGAAATTATGTGAGACAATGGGCATCAGTGACCTTTCCTGGTGAACTGTGGGCCATCTTTTGCCTTTCTGCATAGAAGGCAGTGGTTCACATATGTTCTCAGAATCCTGCCAGGTAAGAGGGAGTGGAGAATTATAAAAAGGAGCACAATGGGTCTGTTTCAAAACCTGGATATTTCCCTCTCATCTGGACAGGTACCTTGGGATGAAAACGTAAGAGCACTGACAAAAAGTAGCCTCTTGCTTAAAAATTAAAACAGTTAGTATTATAAAACACATAATTTCAAAATACAGATTTTACTTTAAAAACACAATTAAATCAATTATAACTCATCCCTGCTTGCACATTATATATACATATATACATATGTATATATGTATATATACCTACATATAATCAATATATGTATATGATTATAGCAGATAGATTAACAATTTTAATTCTTATGTATAATTTTAGGAGCATCTGACCCTTCCAAATTAAAAAAAAAAAAAAGAAAAAACTTTTTGTATTTAATTTGTATTTAATTTTACACTTAAATATATAGTAAATTTTTGTTACGGTTTATCTCTCCTTCCTAATTTGTTCAGAATATCTAAGTAGTGAATTAAAATTTCTGAGAATTCTGTAAATTCCAAATGATGCATTTATAGTGATTTGACCAATATTCAAATATAGGTATTGCATAATAATCTATTTTTAACCCGATAAGGAAAAAATTTGACATATTGTTCAATTTTATGTCTCAGTCAGCCTCAGTATATACTCATAAACAACTAAATCTAATATACTGAATAGATGTTAAAGGGAAAACTAGGCATATTTATTCTCCTTTTTTCCTTGACTCTATCATTTTCTATAAAAATTATTAACATATATCTACCTGGGTGAAAATATATGCTCCTATTTTCAATAGTTAAATTTAACTTCAGAAGTATTATGCTCTTAGAAACAACAACAATGAACAGTAAATAAAAATAATTTTAGGTGATAAATTATAAATTGCCCTATTAATCATTTAAATTGTGGTCTTTTTAAAAACAAAGTGTCGTAAGTAAAGACCTGTAATTGGTATTATGATCTGACTGAATCAATTTCTAATCAAGCAAAACATTTTCTGAAACATATTCTCAGAAAAAAATGAAGATTATCTCGTAAAGGAAAAGGTTCCATTATAGGACCACTTGTCTAAGAGATATTAAAACTGACTATATTGTTTTAGCTTAAACTAAAAAGGAGTCATTAACTCTAAGTGACCCTGGGATGTCAAGCCTTTACCAGCTATTAACTCTCTTGACCAAAGGACAATGGCAGTTTGTTTTTATAAATTGCCTATAGTTCTGTGAACTTCTCTTTCTTGAATAAATATCTGAGAATAGATCCTGAGTCACAGGGTATATGTATATTTAACTTATAGAAAAGTGCCCAATTATTTTCCACAATGCCATTTCCAGGAATTCGTTATGAATATTTTCTTTAATATTTTGCCAACATTTGGTATTATCACTCTTTTTCATTTTAGCCATTCTGTTGTAACTGTTTCTGACTGGTTGCATAGTTCACATTTATGACTAATTCTATCCATTTCATACTTCTTATATACCTAGTGAGTGCCTCAATTGGTTGTGTTTCAGCAGGGTTACTGAATATTCATTCCTAAAGATTCTGGGCCATTATTTATTTTGTTTTTTATTTTTAGATTTATTTATTTATTTATTCATTTGAGAGAGAGAGAGAGAGAGAGTTGGGGGAGGGGCAGAATATAGTCTTCAAGCATAGTGCCCACTAACCCAGCCAGGCACTGCAAGATTCTGGGCCATTATTATTGGACTTGCCTTGATTGTTGGGTTGTCATAACTGTTTTCAATGTTTCAATGTTTTCAACTGTTTTAATCACAGAGTACGAGAGCACTAAGTGGTGCTCTGGGGATGCCGTTATAATTAAGGGGTTGACTCCATTTTTGATATTTCACAATTAAAAGTTTTAATCCCCTGCTTGCTCCATATTAGGAAACCAAAGAATTTAAAAGCCCATCACGTGTCCTTTGATTTTGCATTATCTCTGGGAATTTCAAGAAAGTGAAAGCTCCAGCTTGTTTGTGGGAACTCTCCTGTGCGAAGCACCCCCACTCTCCTTTCTACCCGAACCCTTTATGAGCTCTTCACCTCAATGAGAATCTCCAGTTTGTTGCAAGTACAAAATATACTTTATTCGTATCCATGGATGGGTCTGTTTTGTCAACTGTCTCGACATCCAGATAAATCCCTGGGAGAATAAACACATTTGTCTCTGCATGTATAAATGCAACACTCCTGCTCCTCATGTCCATTGTGGAGTAGCCACCCAATTCCCCTTGATACTCAGGATCAATAGCCCAGAATCAGAATAAGTGTTTTTTTTTTGTGTGGGTTTTTAATCCCCTATTGATTTCATCACATGAAGCATCCAATGTGACCAGGTGGTGCTTTTAATTTTTAGCTCACTGGCATCATTATTGTGTCCTCAGGTACAAGTAGTCCTCTTTTTGGAATGCAGAGCTCTAGTCCAGCAGAATCTAAAGTCACGTGGGCAGGAAGCAAATACTTTGCTACTGAATCTCCAGGATATGAGGGAGAGAAGCCATTTTCATTTCCATCCCTTGATTCCCAAACCCACGAATTCAGGCTATGAGAAAAATAACACCATACTTTGGATGCTAATTTAGGACATAAATCTCATCTTGGCAGATAGTGCTGCAGCCCAGCAAGGTGTTGCCACCTGGCTGGCATTGTAACTGAGTCTTCAAAAGACTATTCCACTATTCCATTAAGCTAAATGCTTCAAGATGATGGGGAGCATGGCAATCCCTGTGAATTCCAAGAGTGAAGGCCCATTGCCACACTCCATTTACTGTCAAATAAGTTCTTTGATTAAAGTTATTTCTGAACAGAATGCTATGATAGTGGATAAGGTATCTGTAGGTTTGTCAGAAATATTGCAGAGAGGAAACACACATAAAAAGGTATTCACAGTCTATTTCAGTAAGAAAATAGTGTCGTTCATTCTACAATATTAAGGGTATAATATTGTCAGTTTGCCTTCAGGAACAGGGTCAATGGCATTGGGGGAATTTGGCCACAGTCAGGGCTAAGGATCGGTCTTTATTATGGCAGATTAGATATGCAGCAATGGCTGTACCAGATCACTTATAGTGAGTATTTCTGTTGAGATAACAATATATATTCACCATTGCTTTACTTTTGCTATTGCTATTTTATATTCTTCATTTGGGATTTATTCATTTATTCATTCATCCAATCATTCATTTATCATATGTTGTACTACTTGCAGATATTTCCTGGTTTGTTAAATATTGATGTTATATTTCTTATTTTTCTCTTATTTTGGTAATTTCTGGAGAAGAGAGTACTTCGATACTTAAAATTTTAAAATCAAAGGTTTATCTGGAAGTTGCCTTTGGAATTTAAACATACTCTAGAATATATCCCCTTCTGGTGATGTTTGTCTGATCCACTCATTAAAAAGTTCAACTCAACCTATCACCCAATAATTTGGCAAATGTTGATAACTATTGCTTGGTTCAACTAATTTTCATCAAGGGTTGTAAAATACTATCTATCTTTCTATTTTATTAAGTTTATTATTCATGATTCTTCTTTTAAATATAAAGCAACCAGCCCTTATCAAATGTTATCAAATGGCTGCATCAGATACAGCCAGTAAAGGAAAAACATGACACGTACTTAATTCTTTCTCTTTATATGAACTTACCCATTTGCATAAAATGGTTCCCAGTAGTCTTCAATTATTTTTCACATCATTATGAGGTTGTGAATTCTTATTTTTAATGCTTTTTAACCCACTGAAATAACTTATTATTATTATTACTATTGTTATTATTCTGCTAGTATTGTCTAGTGGGGATTCTCTGACAAAACCAAAATCAGTGAAAACAGAATCTGTCAAAAAATTCCCAAGGTGTCCAAGGTGGTGTTTGTTTGTTTTGTTTTAGGTCAGTAGATCAAGAAAACATACCTACATCCATAAGAGTCAATATAAGACAAATTTTTTTCCTGAAAAAATTTAAGACTACATATTTGATAACTTATCAAGTACAAATAAAAAGATATTTTAGGTAACTTTGCTGATTTCAATGTTTAATAATTACACTATAGACTGTAATTTTCCCCTGCTATTTAAATTGTTTTATATTTAAAGTTCCAATCATACATATCAAATGCTCCAAGCCCCAGTAAATGTTATCATTTTTGTGACTTTGAACATTTGATATTTTCCCTGGTGATCCAAAGATAACTTTCCTTTTGCCCGGTATCTGGCCAAGATATTTCTTGGATAAGCAACAAACTAAGCATGGAAAAGAAAAATGCTGTGGTTATAGTCTCTATCTTCAAAAAGTAGTGTACATATTTTAATATTTCACACACCCTTTTCACATGCTACTTCTATATCTAAACCAAGGGTTTCTTATAGGCTACTCAAAAGAGGTTTGGAAGTAAATGTAAGTAAATGATTCAGTACACTTTAGAGTGAGGTACAATTTTTAAAAATATAATTATTTATTGGCAACAATAATAAACCTAATATGTATGTCTCCCTGTTGGTGCATTGATAATCCATTTCACTAGGTCAGCTGACTTGCATAAGCAATTCTAGAACAGCTTCTTCAGCGAAAAATCTTAACAGAAAATCTTCAAGTTTTGAAAAAACACCATTTGCCCTTAAGTATCTTTAGCCCAATGTCCCTCACAGATAAGTCATTATAAACAAGTTCTTTCACCGTAGCTCATAAAAGTTTAATGATTTTTTTTTCCTTTTTAAAAAACAGATAGCTTATACCTCAGGTAGGTCACCAATTAAGTGCTTGACCTTAGGAAAAGAAAGAAAATATTCAGAAATGTCTTTTCAGTTTTCATGCAATGATTTATAGACAGTGCTCAGAAAGAGCATTCTTCAGTTGGATAAAATTGACCCAGCTCCAGAGCTGCCATTTATTAAGGTCATGATCTTGGTCAAATCACAGGTCTGAACCATTTTTCTCATCTTAAGATAAAAATAATTGGAGCCTCTTCCAATTCTTACTGTGAAAATTAAACATTTTTTTTGGCATGTGTGCATACAATCATGCATATGTATGCATTACTGTCATATCTGGTACATATATTATTAATAAACATTATAATAATTTATACCATAACTCTTGTCATTATTAGTAGTAATAGACTCTCAGTGTCCTGTATTTACCCTTAAGGATAATATGTAAGAAAAAAAAAAAGAGTCTAGATCCCAATAATTTAAAAACTCATTTAAAAGGTACTTTATTTCAGTCACAGTATTTTTCTCTTGGTTATGAGTCATTCCCAGTTAGAAATGTTAGAGTGTTAAGAGGTAGCTTAATTCTCTCAGGCCATAAAGATAACATTTCTGCACTTATGCACTTATGTAGTTATTTTTAATGAGGTCCTGTTAACTCAAATATTTTAAAGCAGCTTGTAAATGTATTTATATATTTTCAAAGACTGTGCCATAGACTGGAAGAATGTGGGTATTATATTTCTTTCACTCAATATTAGTATTTTTGGAAACCAAAGTAAACCTTTGATAGAGCCAATTAAGTTATGATTACAGAAGAGCATACACTGCTTAGAGACTTCTAAAGTACTTAAGCATAATGAGGAAATTTGGTGATGGTAGAGAAATTCACCCTTTATCAATTTATTCCAGTAGCCACTCTAATCATTTGGATGTACTCATTTGAAGTATAATGGAAAGAATTTATAATGTCAAATCCAGTGGCAATATGATTTCATACTATACCAAATGTCTCGTCATAATAAATCTGTTATCCCGTTGTTACACAATGTAGTATTTCAAATTGTTCCTGATTGTGTATCATAGCTATTCCTTTGAGTTATTAACCTATTGATATATGCAAACATAAAAAAGGATTCATTAACCACATCAATGCAGGTGTTTAATAAATGCTATAGTATATTTTATTGTGATTAAATATAATATTAAACATAATTTTCCATGGCTCAGTATATTGATATTTTAAGTCTGCAAGTTATGGAAAATAAAATATCAAATGTGTTATGAGCTACCAATATGTTGATATATTATTGTCTGTCCCATATAAGTGATTGCTTGTCCATATAAGTGAAACCTACACCACTTTAACCTGCTCTAAGCCAATAGTCTAACAGGTGTCCTTGCTTCCACCCTTACTATCTTACACCTAGTTACCTACATCTCTAAGCACCTAGTTATCCTTTCAACATATAAAAAAAATCATGTCATTCTATTCTCTAAAAAATATGTCAAAATCGAATTCAAGCCCTTGAAATAATTTTTAAGGCCCTGCATGGTCAGGATCTCCTCCTGCCACTTCTCCCATTCCATTCCTTGCTGCTGTTCTGGAATAGTCCCTCACATCACATTGATCTTCTTGTCATTCCTGACCCCAGATATGTGATGGTTCAGTGGCTTACTTCTTTGACGTTCCTGCATACATGTCACTGTCTCTGAGAGCTCTTTCCTAATCATTTTATGTAAGATGACAATTCACACTACAGTTTGTTAGCTTTATTTTTTTTTTCAAAGATTTTATTTATTTATTTGACAGAGATCACAAGTAGGCAGAGAGGCAGGCAGAGAGAGGGGGGAAGCAGGCTCGCTGCTGAGCAGAGAACATGATGCAGGGCTTGATCCCAAGACCCTGAGATCATGACCTGAGCCAAAGGCAGAGGCTTTAACCCACTGAGCCACCCAGGCGCCCCCAGTTTGTTACCTTTATTTTTAACCCCAACACATCATCTGATATTAACCATAGCACTTAAAACATTCATTTTACATGTCTCCGCTTATGCAGAGCATGTACAGGGTTATTCACCAAAAAAAAATTCACAGAATTTTATATAGGCAGTCAACGACTGACTATTTGATGAATCAATGAATGAGGCATAGGTCCACTTTTTAAATTTATTGAAATCTTCAATTTCCTACTTACAGATACATACTTAAATGCTATACAAATTATCCATTGACTATTTTTAATTTCTTGCTTAAAAATGTCCAGGATGCTAAACATAATGGAGAAAACAGTATTAAAAAGTAAAAAATGACTAGTCACTGTGGATATTAAAATGAATTGTAACTTGCCACCTCCTGACTGCGCACAGGAGAAGAAAGAGGCACAAAGAAGTCAGCTACAAGAGAACGGGAGCAGAGGATGACGGTAGAAAAGACTGTCCCCCGAGCAGAGGATGACGGTAGAAAAGACTGTCGCCCGAACAACTCCTCAGTCTCATATTTATTAGAAAGTGAGTAAATATTAACAAAGAAATCAGAGTAGATTACACATTGGCCATGAGTCTTGTAGATACGTAAGAAGAAAGGCAAAATATGTCTGATCACGTAGTACATGACCTATAGTGAGCAAGCCCAAACTAAAGGATTGTCTGCCTAACCGCTGATGCTCTCTGGGCAAGGGAAGATAACGGAAAAATGAAGCAGGCAGCGTTCTGTCCTGAGCAAGCCGAGCATCCCCAGCTGCCTGGCTTCAAGGACGTATATCATCCTCTCCCCCAGAGGCCTGTTGCCAGTACCTATTTTTCTTAAGGCTGTATCTAAGCATGCTTGGTAACTAGTATAATTTCTCGTAGGTTATGTTTTAAACAGTACGTTGTTCCGAAGGACGGTTACAGTAAATTTAATGAGAAATTTAAATTAATCTATCACAGTGTGGTTTATTTTTAAAGGCCAGTCAAAAGTCAGCTAATGTTTCTTTAAATTTTAATCAAAGCATGCAGGTGACATTTCATATTATATACTATAAATTATATCAATAAATCATATAACAAGAGATAGATTCTATAATTTATTTGTGTTAAACACTGATAAAATACCATCACTAGATTTTCCAAAAATGGCAAAATTTCAAACATTGAACTTCAGTGAAAATATAAGCTTATGGTGTTGCACGAAAAACAGAGCACTTTTCCTGTACTGTGCTACTGTCAAAGTAAACCAGGCTTAATTTGACATAAGAGTGTCATTAAGGGTATTACCTATAATATAATTTTGCACAACGATTAATTATTTTATTCACTTGACAAATATTTATTTTGAACAAATACTCTTCTAGCATTGGAGGTGTGACTAGAAATTTTATTCTAGATGAGGGAGACAGAGTCAGCGATTCTTTTTGTAAACGTCAAAAGATTATATAAAAAATTTTGAGGTGTTAAAAGATTAATATAGAGGACTAAATTTTTTTTTTAAGATTTTATTTGTTTATTTGAGAGAGAGAGACAGTGAGAGAGAGCATGAGCGAGGATAAGGTCAGACGAGAAGCAGACTCCCCGTGGAGCTGGGAGCGGGATGCAGAACTCGATCCTGGGACTCCAAGATCATGACCTGAGGTTAAGGCAGTCATCTAACCAACTGAGCCACCCAGACATCCCTAAAGATTTTTTTAACAGGATATAGTTTAGATTTAGTTTGAGAAGGTGAGGAATGGGAGCATTATCAGGTCAGAGGTCTTGTTTTGAGTGAAATGGCACACTCTTCGAGGTTCTTGAGCCAAAAGATAGAATCAATGGAAAGCGGCATAAGAGCTGCAGATGCAGTATAATGTGTGGGAGCTTATGGGTCATTTAAAAAAGCATAGAAATAACTCAAGAGAGTAATTATGGTGCCCTGGACTGGAGAGGTATTAGAAATGCTGAGAAGCTGAACTTTTGTGAATGTATTTTGCATTTGCTAACGACAGGTAAAGGATACGAGAGAAAGACAAGTGTCAAACACTCTACCACTTTTTTTTTTTTTCTTTAGCCTAAGGAACAGAAAGAGTTGTAAAACCCTGAAATTGGGTAGACTTAATAATGATGAACAGATTGAGGAGTAATGTGATGCTTTCTTTGATGAGTCAATTGAGCTTGGCAACAGCCACCAGTTATTCAATTAAATACTCATCTAGATATTGCCATGAAGGTACTTTGAAGACAGGATTGAAGTCCATTGTCAATTGACTTTAAGGAAGTGACAATATCCTAGATAATCTGGGTGAGCTTGATTCAAATAGTTGAAAGCCCTTAAAAACACAGCCAAGCCTTCCCTGATAAAGAAATTTTACCTCCGGACAGCAGCTTTAGCTTGTGCTCTGGAAATTCAGCTTCCTCCCTTCAACTTGCCCTGTAGTTTGGAAATTGCCCTAGTCAGCCCCTCAAATTGTATAGCCAATTTCTTGCAACATGTCTCTTAATATGTATCTTCTGATTTGCTTCTCTAGTTAGATCCTAACTGATAAAACTAGGTAGTGGTGTTTTTAATTTTTTTTATTTTTATTTTCTTTTTCCCTCTTGAGACACCTATGAATCTCACAAATGAAGATGTCAGCCAAATATTTGAAAACGAAACAAAATGTCATGGAAAATGTGTGGGTTGGAGAATTATGTGTTGAACTTATTAGTTTGCAGATCATCAAAATAGCCCCCCCCAAAAAAAAGTCCCTCCGAAGCTATCCGCTGGAGTCTATGAAATCTGGGAACCTGTGTATAACAACTTGCTTACAGATGGACTTAATTAAGGACCTTAAGATAGAGAGATTTTCCTGGATTATCAAGGAGGCCAAAAACCCAGTGACAGGTGTCCTTGTAAGAGATAAACAGAGAAATGACATACAAAGAAAGAGGGAACGTGATTACAGAGGCAGAGGTGGCAGCCATATAGCCCAAGTCAAGGAACAGTGATGACTGCCAGGAGCTGGAGAAGATGGAGAGCAGCCATGCCGGCACATTCCAGATTCTAGGCCCCTGCCCTTTAGAACTCTAAGACAGTATTTTTTTAAGCCACCTATTTTGTGATAATTTGTTAAAAAATAGTATAGTTATACTTAAAACCATAAAGCTGAAGAAGAAAAATGAGGAAATGACTATAAAATAACATAAGAATAAGAACTGACTCCTGGAGTACTCCCAAATCAGGAACTTAGGAAATTAAGGAGAACCTAACAAGGTATTTGAGAGGGAATACCCAGAAAGGTATTAGGAGAACTGGCAGAGCATTACTTCAGGGTCTCGGACAACTAAGCATTGTAAGGAAAATGTGGACAACTTCAACAAACTCAGAGAGGTCAGGAGAGATGAATATTGAGAACTGGCATTTATATTTGATGAGTTCTAGTCATCGATAATCTTTATAATGAAAGTTTCAGTCTTGTGTGGCAGTAAAGGGCTGATTTCAGTGCTCAACAGAGAATTGCCAGAGTGAAAATTAAATCATTGAGTAACAACTTCTTGATTGTGACATTTTTGTTTTAAGGGAAAGCAGAAGAAAATAGTAGCTAGATAAAATAATGAGGTCTAGGATGTGTGTGTATGTGTGTGTGTGTGTGTGTGCTGCATGCGAGTATGTGTGTGTGAGTGTGATGGGAGACAATACATTACATTCGCTCACTGGCGAACTGCCATCCCTACTAAGAAAGTTATAAAATAATAAGAAGTAACAAAAGTAAAAACAATAAAAACCTGCCCAGAACGTGTTATCAGAATTGATTTATTGAGCTCCTGGGGAAAGAAGCAGCCCCTATTTAAATGAGATTACTGGCAAGTGGACTTTAAAACAAGGGCTCTGGAACGTCTCTGACTCAGAATATAGAGAATCAGGTGTTCTCTCTGAGAATAGTTAGTGAATTTCTGCTACTTTAGTTTTGTAATTAGACAAGAGTTATTGGCCTCTATTTTCTACTTCAAATGCTCAATTTGTTCAGTTCCAGAAAAGATATGGCACATGCAGAGCAGGTGTGGATTACTGACAAATAAATGAGGTTGTGACAACAGTGGCTAATATTGTCTGCTTTGTTTCCATAACAGAAGAGTTTCTTTTTCAACATTTATTTGGTTTTTGTGTGTGTGTGTGTGTGTATGTGTGTGTGTGGTATTTTAGTTTTGAAGGTATTGTTCTTTTTTTTTTTTTTTTGTCATTGTACTGGCTGAGCATTTATTTCTCTATATATTTCTATTATTTGCCAGTTGACTTCAGCATTTTCATAAAGAGAGCTGATTTGTTTCTTTGGATAAAGGTTAATGTTTATTACAAAAAGGCTGCGGAGGTACATTTTAGGACACCAAAACCGAGAGACTGATTACAAAAATTTTCTGGTGTTCCTTTAATTTCTATTTAAAATGATCTTTTAAAAGATTATTTATTTATTAGAGAAAGAGAGAGAGAGAGGAAGCAAGAGTAGGGGGTGGGACAGTAGGCTCCCCACTGGGTAGGGAGCCTGAGATGTGGGGCTCCACCCCAGGACCCTGGCATCATTACCTGAGCTCAAGGCAGAAGCTTAATCAACCGAGCCAGCCAAGCATCCCTATTTAAAATGATCTTAAATATCTTTTATGTTTTAAGCTTGTTTCTCTGCTCTTCCAATGTGACTTTGTTCTTTTCCTCCCCTCCTCCCTCCTTTCCTCCTTCCCTCAATTCCTTCATTCGTTCATTCCTTCCTCTCTCCCTTACTCTTCTCATGTCTCCTTGTGTTGTATAATCTTTTATCTTAGTAGTTGTGGAACAGGCAGAGAACATGCAAAATTATTTTCCCTTATGATCAGATTCTTCCAAAAAATAAGGGGAGTTTTTAAGAGAGGAAAATGTATTGACCTCTTATTTTATATCTTTTCCAGAAATGGTAATGATTGACAATGTCAATATCCAATTATACATTTCTTACCCTATTAAAATCATTAAGAGGAAGATTTTTACTTTGCTATCAAATGTTAGAAGGTAAAAGTATATCTGTTTCAGAGAAAGAGAAGTACCAGAAGAATCTCCAAAAATAGCATGTACCTCTTTCCTTTCCTTGTTCCCACGTGCATCTCTTCTCCCTGCTGATGTTCTGCTCAGTCTTTCAGTTCTAAGGTATAGAACTCCTGGTGACAGTTTATCAATCTTGTCTCTTTGTAGACAAAGAAAGCCTTGACATATGGCCAATAGCCGGAGAGCTCTCTGGCCCAAAATCAAGACCATTCAAGTATTTTCCGGAATGCATTAAATGCATTGTAATGATTCTTGTATGGGGCCAAATGCTAGATCACAATACTGTGGGCAGCAAAGTCTTTTTAATTGATAGATAATTCAACAGAAGAGGTTAGATTATCTGGGAGGGAATGTGAACATAGAACATGAACCATAGGTGGGCTTAAGGGGAAGGTGATTTCTATTTGAATACTAAAAAATTAGGCACATCAGTCAGTGAGGAATGAAGAAATAATATGGAGCTTCTGAGGGCTTAGAAGTACACTGGTTTTTACCACAGTGAACAATAAAAGCAGAAGGTAGGAAAAGAACCTAGTAAGAAAACTTTGTGGCCTTCTTTGTATCTTCTTATATTTTAGACATATGGATTTTTCTCATATTTATTTTCTTTTTAAAAATCCCCTTGATGTGAAGACGCTAAGTTCACACCTCGACAAGATTACAGCAGAAGAGAGGAGTCATGGACATAAAGGAGAGACTATGATATCTTCTCTAAAACACTGTATTTGCATAACATTTAAAATTTATTAAGCAATTTCAAAGGGCCAATCATTATTCAAAATCTTCATATTTTAACCCATTGAATAATTACAAGCTTGGGAAGGAGGTCACTTTGAAAGTGCCCAGCAGTTTGCCTATGGTTATGTAAGTAGGCAGCCACATGCCTGGGACTGAATTCTAGCTGAGACTGGCAATGAAATGTTCTTTTCTCTTTTTCTCTTTCTTTCTTTCTTTCTTTCTTTCTTTCTTTCTTTCTTTCTTTCTTTCTTTCTTTCTTTCTTTCTTTCTTTCTAAGATTTACTTATTTATTTGAGAGAGAGAGAGAGAGTGTGTGTGTGTATGTGAGTGGGGAAAAGGGCAGATGGAGAGGGTCTTCAAGCAGACTCTCCCATCAAGCCTGGAGCCCCTTGCAGGGCTGGATCCCATAACCTGTGAGATCGTGCCCTGAGCCAAAACCAAGAATCAGACCCTCAGTTGACTGAGCCACCAAGGTGCCACTGCAGTGTTCTTAGGACCTATACTATAGGTCTGCAGGGTCAATATTTATAAGAGAAATACACGTCTTACTTACATGCATAATCCAATTTAAGTTTTTACTTCAGCAATATCTTGTTCCTTAGAAAGGTTTCCATTTTTTTCTCCTAGCTCTCTTGGATGTTGTGTATTTCAAAAGATGCATCAAGATGCTTGCAAAAGGCC
The DNA here is from genome assembly GCF_010015895.1 of Lontra canadensis. Lineage (NCBI taxonomy): Eukaryota > Metazoa > Chordata > Mammalia > Carnivora > Mustelidae > Lontra > Lontra canadensis. The sequence continues at coordinate 18,824,162 of NW_022631016.1, read as the reverse complement.
ACATAACACTTTCCTTTCAATTTGAAAGCTTTGTCTTCCCAGAATAAAAGGAAATATTCCAGAGGAAGTGTCAGGATTGACTCAACAAGCACTCCATCATATACTTCAAAAACACTTCAGACCTGTAATTTCTCTTAGGTTTTCCTGATTATGTCTCTTGAAATTCGTAACACATACACTAGAGAGATTATCAGTCCCTGATTTTCTTACATTTGTGTGGCTCTCTAAACTATTCCATGGTCAAAAGTATTTAATTGTTTGCCGTCATCCTACTTATATCATGAATAAAGGTCTCATATCAGGGTTGGAGAAGGGAGGTCAATGAGATTTAGATTCTTTTTCCACTAAAATAAGGTGGCTGAACTACACAAACTTTAAAATTTAGTCTGAGCCAAAAACATTTTATGTCATTTGGAATTATTTCATAGATATAATGAAATCATAGAAATAGTCCTTGATATTTCTTATAAGGCTTCAGGAAAAACAAAGCAAGAAGGTAAACAGAACAGCTTGTAATTTTGTATTAACTAGTTATTTGTAAGCATGTGTACTTGTATGCAAGCTAGGTATCTTATATACAGGTTGTATTTGGTAAAAGCAAACTTAGGGTATAGAGGATATGTGTATGATATTCTCTTTTTTTAAGTACTTTTTAAATTTCAAATTTCCTTTTGAGGAGATATTTGACCCCACAATAAATTAAAAAGATAAAATTGTTATTGAAAGATAATTATTTAAAACATTTGAATATTATGATAAAAGAAAAGTTTACTTTATTTGCAACAATGTATCTGTAAATAAAACCAGTCAGCTCTATGTCTAAACTATACTTTGTGGATACCTAAGTTTCTATTACACTATTTCATATGTTTCTTTGAATGCTTGCAAAAATTTGCAAATAAAAATAAAATAAACTTTGAAAAATAGACTATGGAGATAGAAATAAAGACAAAATTTTATTTTAAGGATAGCTAGGTAAAGAGCTGCAAGTAGTCTAAAATATTTTTAAGGATTAAAGACAAAGAGTAGGGGAGTAACTTTTTTTTATTAGATGGTCAAAAAATAAATATGGGCTATATATACCCTACATCACTTCAGAATATTGCTAGGTATAATACAAAAAAACAAATATTACTCAGAAATGAAACCTCTCAATTTACATCAAATTACATAACATAAAAATATATTGGACATAGAAGGAAAATACACACACATACATACATACACACACACACATACACACACCCCTCAAAGAAAGGAAACCACAAGATTAAAATAGGCTATAACCCAAATACTGTTGGGTAAAAGAGTTATTTAAGAGGTGAATATATCTTCTATATTGACCAAATACATTTAAATTTGTAAATAGATCTTTCTCTGTAATCCATTCAAGAATACATTTCTTGCTGTTTTTACCTTCCATAAATACTATTTTATACTAAAAGTGGTCCTTAGGAGGCTGTGAATAATTGAAAAGGAAAGATAAGGCATCCAATAAAAAAGAAAAGCAGGCCAGTATTCAGAAATAATTTTTTTTACAATGTTGAATAAGAAACACTTGAATGCACTTGTGATGTTCCATTTGTATTAATATTATAAGGTAAGGGTTTTCCTTTTTTTATAGCCTTGAAACCATCTCTTCAAAGTCTTACTCAGAAGCATAAACAAATAAAAATATAAACTTAGAGCAATGCTCGTTCAAAAGACATTTTGGGGGACAGGAGTATGGAAGGTTTTGGCTCTTTATAGACAGACAGACATACACACACAGACACAAACACACACAGATAGCACCAAGTGGCCTTGATTACAGTTCTGTTACATTTTTCAAACATTTCATCTTAAATTCTTATGTATCTCAATCCTTTAAAACTTAGGGGGAAAAACACTTAATGTAATTATATCATAGTAAAAATAGAGAATATTTAAAATAGAAAGTGTAGGAAGTGAAAATTTTACAGATAAGAAGTAGATGCTTAAAAATATAAAACATTCAGGAAATCCATGCGGATATATCAGAATACCAGAGATGAGGCATTAATTACATGATTCTCCACTTTTTCCAAAAGGTCATACTTTTTTTTTTTCAATACCATATAATGCCAGTTCTTCCCATATGATGTAGAGCATCTAAATTATACCTTTTTCTGGAACAAATCCACATACGTTTGCACATAATATATGAGAATATAGTCCAAATCTATTTTGGTCTTCCATTTAAAATATTTGTTCTCACACAACATTTTGAATAGAGATTCAGTTCATAAACTCCCAGAATTATATCTCATACATGTGCCACTTGTCTCGGTGTATTCTAAAAGGATACATGTTGATGAGCCATTTCTGGGCTAAACTATCCAAAGTGAGGATGGGAAAAGTGTTCAGTAATGGATAGCATCCAGAAATAGTTCAGTAGGGACTGAATTAATTAATACAGCTATTTTGGCAACATTCCTACATTGACAGCAAATTTTAGCAAAAAAATATCTTTTTGTTTGTTGTTTAAAAAGGTGAGAATCTGCCAATAATAAAGGGAAGAAAATATTGCACAAGGAAAAAATGTTGATAGGATCAAGAACTTGTTTTCATATTATATCCTTTCTGCAAATACTTTCAAACATATTCTAACATTCAGAAGTAGTATATAACTATCTCCAAGAAGTTTTAATTTAAAAATTCTAGAAAAAGCATAGTATCTGCAAATTAGTTCAACAAAGACTTTATCAAAGAACACAAAGAAAGCCAGTTATATTTCCAGAAGCACTGACTATTTACCTAAATTACAGTCATCAGGAATACCAGCTGCATCTATACTCCCTAGATTTTTGCTCTAGGCGACTTAAATCTTAAAACTACTTTTGGTAAAGGGATCCAGGAAAATGAAATGAGATAACTGAGTGTTACATTAAACTTACTGTGGCACAGGAAAAAGAAAACTAACAAAGACATTTGGTAAGAAGGCATGTCCCACTAAAAGATTGTATTATCTAAGTTTAAAGGGGTCATATCCATAAATCTTCTATGTATTTTCTTGTTTTATTTAATAACGCTTGTTTACATCATTACGCTGTCTTGTGTTTACCGAGAACTTCTACTTTCCCATTCTCCTGCCTCTGTTGGACTCCTCTCCAGCTTCAGACTTTGCAGGGGTCTGCAAACTTTGCCATACATCAAAGTTACTTGAGAAACTTGTCAAAGATCCTGACTCCCAGTCCCAACTCTAAGAGTGATTCACAAGCTCTGGGGGAAAGCCTGAGAGAGGATTTTTTAAATAACAAACACAGCTAATAAATAAATAAACAAACAAATAAATAAATAAAAATAAATAAATAAAAATCCAAACCAAAGAAACAAAAACACTCCAAATAATTCTGATAAACACATTCCTCTGACCCATCTTTGAAATCTCTGTTCTGGTTTTCCCGGGTGTACTTTTGACCTGTTATAAAAGAAACATAGTAATGTGTCTTAAAAAATAAACTATCAAGGGAAAATGCAAATAATCATTTTTCATCCCAAATTTCTGCACCTGAATACTCTCTCCTCAAAGAGAATCACTACTATCACACCAGCTCTTGTTAGTCTTTTAGATTTTTTGGTGGGTGCCTTTATCAATAGTATTTTTATATTGATTTTTCTTTTCATCTGCTTTAAGCATCACCTATATAAATAATCCTATGATTAATAAAGGTATAGCTCAAACTTCCCAACTCTCAATAAAAATGTATTACTAATTTACAAACCTGAAACTAATATAATACTGTATGTCAATTAATCTTCAATACTTTATAAAATTAGATAGATGGATGGATGATAAAGAATTTTGGTCCTCTGTAGTTCTATATTAGAATACTTAATTCTACATAAAATTCTACTAAATTCTATATTGTTAAAATTTCATCAGTTTTACAAACATTCACATATTTCAGATTTCTTTTATCTATTCTTTCTGTATCTATTTGCTGGGCTTACTAAAGGGATTGGGGAGACTATGTTTCTGTTTCCATCATCTGATTTGCTTTTGAGGCCCTGACTTCCTGAGCAGAGGCAGCAAACTTTGCAAGTGACAGTCTTGGAAAATACGCGTGCTGGACTTTCTTACCTCTTTCCCCAAGTACTTCGAACAGTGACAAGACTGCTTGCATGATTTATTACTGAATTTGAAATAAAGTAGCAGAGGCCCAATGTATTATAAATACTATGTACCCCTGTTAACTGGCTAAAACTCTTGTGCCTGGATAGTACATAATTAACATGTCACAAAAACTTACTACAAAACTGCTCAGTATTTGGAAGAATAAATTCACATTCCATTAAATAAGGATCATCACCACTTTAATGGTCTACAGGTTGCATTTTAATCGCCATATAAGTAACCAGAAAATTAAATAGGTCTTTTAGCTAATACGTATTTTCATATTTGAGTGTACTCCTGGCAGAAGATAACTAGGATAGCTGCAACTGATCAGATCCCATTAATGTGAGATTGCTTGTGAAGGAGCACATTTTCTATTATCTTGTGTGGAAATGTTATGCAAATTATTGGTAAATGTGAAATCCTCAAGAGCAAAGCTACATTAACTGTTCCTATTGCGAAGGTATGCTCAATAATTTACAATCCATCAATGGCTGAATTGGAAACAAATTGTTTCTCTGCAGTTCCCTAACCAATAGAAATGCAAACAGCACCATCTTCTGGATTAGACAAACTCTCCTAATTGTTTTAGAAGACGCTACCCATGTGTTCTCTGAAACAGGAATCTAACGAATATTGAACACTACAAGGGTACCTGTGTATCTTGAAGTATTTATGGTTGATTTTAAATGTGACAATTAGATTTAGACACTAACTCAATAATGTGTGGGGAAAATATAAGCATTTTTGTGTACATTAATTTGAATATTGAATTATAATCCACATATAAATAATTTTGAATGTAATAAATAGGGGAATGTATAGTTCTGATCTGATTAGCTTCATCCTTCCATAGCCAGAAAGTATATGAGGTGGGGAAAAAAAAGCATTTTATAACTTGAATATTTCTGTGGAAAAGTATAGTAGAAAATAGACACAAGGTAAATATGAACAGTCAAAGCCCTCATCCCAAACTACAATAAATGATTCTCCCAAACTCTGATAGCTAGAAAAAAAAGTTATATTATCATTTCTTTATCTCACTAATAATTAGCCTTCACAGGAAGAAGGTATTCAAGGAAATTGTGTGTTCCACAATAACACCGTGAGTATTGTGAAATATAATTCTAGTTACTTTAATTTACATTTGCCAACATAGGAGGTACATTTGTGATACTTTATTTTTTTTTTTTCAGTTCAAGAGAATGTAAAAAAAAAAAGGAAATCAAGTAGGAAAGTTAAGACATAAGGATTAGAAAGATAGGTAACACCAAGAATATAGTTCATAAATATCTTATTTTTAATCCATTTGTCACTCCCACAGCAAATGCTCTTTGCTCTGCCATGCTGTGCCCTCACCTGGCTTCCAGCCATTATTAGCCATTTCCTGTAGTCAGTTTAATTTCCCCCTCTGGCTAGACCATAGGATCTTGCGCTCTAAGCACTATCTCCTTAATAGTTTCAGGGATATGTGTGTCCCTTCATTTGTCTTGATTAAAAAAACTCAACCTTGAAAGACAGACGCCTGTGATTTCACTTATATGTGGAATCTAAAATTCAAAACAAATGAACCAACAAACAGAAAAACAGAAAGAGACTCAGAAATACAGAGCACAGAGTTGTGGTTGACGGAGCAGAGGGAGATGGAGGGGTAGGCAAAATAGGTGAAGGGGCTTAAGACATACAAACTTCCAGTTCAGCTTAGGAAATAAGGTTGATAATATTATAATGTCATATGGTGACAGATGATAGCTACACTTATTGCAGCAAGCATTGTGTAATATATAGAATTGGCAAATTATTATGTTGTATACATGAAACTAATATAACAATGTATGACAACTATACTGAAATTAGAAAGAAAAAAAAAAGACTCCTTTAGATCAACCCAACCCTCCAACTTTTCTTAAGCTTTTGGTGGGCTGAACAGTGCAGGCACTAAAAGACAAATACTATATGGTATCACTTATATGTGGACTCAGGAAAAACCAAACTTACAGAAACAGTGTATAAAGGTGGTTCCCAAGGGCTGGGAAAGGGGGGTTGGGAGATGGGTAGAGGAGGTATCTGTCAAAGACTATATAGGCTTCCAGGTAGAAGATAAGTTCTGGGGATCTAATGTACAGCTGGTGTTTCTAGTTCACAGTACTGTATTACATACTTCATAGTTGCTAGAAGAGTAGATTTTCAATGTTCTCACCATAAAAAAAGAGAAAGTAATTATGTGGTATGATGGAGGGGTTAGTAACACTAAGGTGGTCTTATTATAACATTTAACTGTATCAGATCAATGGTTTGCACACCTTAAAGTTACACAATGATATATATATATATATAAATGATATGCCCATGAAGTTGGACAAAAAGAAAAGCTGAAGTTGTTAAAAATGTAAAACTTAAACTTCTTTAGGTTGAGGATGATTGGCATGAGATTTGGTGGTCTAGCCCCTATTTTGCCAACTGAGGTGTGAATGTCTGAGTATGGGTGTTCTTTAGGTTGCTGATTGCTGATTCACTCTCCAATTACTATTTCCTGATAAAAGATCAAATATGAAAAAAATGACAGGGGAAAGCTTGGGAGCAGAGGTTAGTTAGCCTATGTACAAGCCCATAGGCAAGATACATTATAATAAATTTGAATATAAATAGATATATTCAGATTTTGATTTTGTATGTATTTATATTTATATATATGCAATTACATATACATAATTATAATAACATAAACAAAAATATGTAAGTGTATTTATTTTGTATTTTATTTATTTATATTATATACTTATATATAAATACAATTATATATCTATATTGTGTATATATATAAATAAAATATAATATACAATTATATAAGCTATAATCTAAATGAAATCTTTAGAAATATGTCTATATTCCTTGGAGGTCTGTCAGGAGTTACTAATGATGTTACGCAGGGAGTGGCATAATGAAATTTTTGTTTCATGAAGCTCCTGTACTCCAATATAGAAATTTAATTGAAGGGAAGCAATATGGAAGAAAGAACTAAGAAGGAATCTATTTGGTGTTATTAAGGTCTGAAGGCAATTTTGGTTTGAGGGTCAGGTAAGAACAAAGGAAAGAGAATGATTCTCAGATTTCAGTCCTCTGTACATATAAGATATTGCTCAAAAATGTGTTAGGGAATAGTGGAAGAACAATATTTAGGGAGAAAAAAGATAATTTAATTTTAAAAATGAAGGAGTTTGAGGTGCCTGCTGTAGATATAAGAACAAAAGATCAAATGTCAACAAAAAAGTTGGTCGTGAGCTCATTAAAACCATCTCTATTTTGTTTGCTAACTGAATCCAAGGGAACAATTGAGGTCATCTGGAGAGTATATTGGGATATATAAATGAAGTGAGTATCTTAGGTAATAGGATAGCTAAAGATCAATGGCTTTATAGGTGGCTAAGGAAAGGTGAGAGAAGGGACAGAAAATGGTATTATAAAATATCTGGAAATAAATTCTGGGAAGGAATATTTAAAATGGCCAAGGCTGCAGACAGTCAAATGTGTCTAGTAGAGTTTTTGATATTAGCAAGAGCATTTGTTCCTCATGAATTTTGGGTGTTAAGAAACTACTCATAGTTCATCTAATGATTTTTTCCCCCTAAGCACAGTCTTGTCTTTCTTTTGTTCCTTTATTTACCTTCCCATGGGGCTTTGCAGTGACTTCTTTGTATGTTTGGTATGAATACGTGAGCATGCTTAGCTCAACCACACACTTTTTGACCTTGAGAACGATTCTATTTACCATATGACTTTCTAGTGTTTTTGGTTTAATCCTCAGAGGAATTCCTATCTCTATCAAATGATACTATGGTCGGCAGGTGTACGAGTTTCCTGGGACTGCTGTAAAGAAGTATCACAAACTGGGTGGCAACAGAAATTCTTTGTGTCATAGTTCTTGAGGTTAGAAGTTAAAATCAAGTTGTAAGCAGAGTTGGTTACTTCTGAGCTCTGTGAGGGAGAATTTATGTCTCTTTCCTAGCTTCTGGTAAACTCAGGTGATCTTTGGCTTGTAGGTGATATTCTACCTGTGCCTTCATAGTCTTCCCTCTGAACATGTCTATCTCTGTGCTTAAATGTCCCCTTTTTATAAAGACACCAGTCATATTGGATGGGGGCCCACTCTATTGCCCTCATCTTAACTTGATCATATGCAAAAATCCTATATCCAGATAAAAACGCATTCACAGGTAGGAGCTAGGACTTCAACATTATTGGCGGGGTGGGGAGCTCATTCAACCTATAATTGTGGGGAAGTCTTACTAATGCTGGTGCCCTTTGGGCTGTCACACCTGAAGCCATTTTCCCTAGTTGAGTTAATATCAAAAAGGTTAACTTTGGGATCCTATCCATAGATTTGCCACTTCTCAATTTGTTCAGAAGTCACGTAGGGAAAGATATTTCTTATTTGGCACTCTCAGAGTTTGCACATGTGGGAGGAATGCAGTTGGTAGAATTCTTGGGATCATCACAATGGAAGGTTAGAGCCAGTTTGTGCCAGCTCACAAGAGCCAACTGTTACATTTTCAACATTTTGAAAGTAATTACTAATATGGATGTTAATTAAAATCATAAACATGACATACAAAGTCATCCCTTCCCAATTGTCTTACTGCATTTTCCTATCTGTGCTCTTGGGTTATTTGCCTCTATGTGGGGAAATACTACACAATGCTAGTGATGTGCTGCTACTGTACATCTCTTTCCAACTTTGCAATCAGTGACATCATAATAGTAATTTGAAATGGACAATAGGAGGCACATTTACTCCACGTAAATTAGCAAACCGTGCTAATCAGGAATTAACATTGTTTTGATAAATACCTAGAAAAAGAGTGTGATTGAGAAAATGTTGATCATGCACATTAAACTTAAATTTGTGATGTCTATAGCTGATAGACATTGTAAATAACAATGACACTGACATTGTAAATAACAAAAAAACTAAGAAAAATCATTTTCTAAGATTCTAACACTATTCTGATTAAACAAAGTACCACCTGCATCATTGTCAATGAGAGGATTTCCAACACGTATCTACATTATTTCACTTTTGTTTGACTCATTAACATAAACAAAAATACCCATCAACACTCACACTGAAACTACATTCGAACAATCAGGTGTTAAATCTTTACTAGTATGTCAGAATAGCGAGGAATTAGGCATAGCATTGAATTTTTTTGTAACAATCTTGACACTATAGTTTGGTTGAAAGATATGCAGTCAGTGTAGTTTTGTTGATTTGTTTTTGTAGTGGAAAAGATTTAGGAGGTTTAAATATTCACTAGAAAGATGTGGGGTGGATGGGAAGAGGGAAACAGAGAGTAAAGGAGAGAGAGAGAAACTGAATCTGAATATGAAGGAAATACTTCAAGAGAAAAGATGCGAGTTAACCTATGTTATAGTCAAAGACTATGGCCTTGAGAGTTGAAGGTGACTCTTCCAACCTGAGAAGGAAGAATGAAATAATGGGTACAGGTATATGTATTTTGTAATTGACATTGCAGCATATTGAAAGAATTCACATCTGGTGCTTTTATATTTTTCTACAAAACAAGTTTATTACTGAAGATGAAATGGAAGTCAGAAAAATAAAGGACTTAAATCTAATGGAGTGGTTTTGAGTTATCCACAAATGGTAGTAAAACAGAATATTGGGAGGAAGTGGGGATTGGAAGCAATATGTAAGGCTTTGGGGGAATTCTATCAGTTTGCATATTATTCAATAATTGAATAATTATTCAATAATTATTCAATAATTCCACTCAACTGAAGTGGGAGAAGTTGGAAAATTGGGTTGATCAAAGTTTTTTTTCATCAAAATAGATGGATTCATATCATTGAGCACTAAGGATGTAGTGTTTAAATGGCAAAAATCCTAATTTTTAGCCTGAGGAGGAAATAAACAGCCTTAAGGAGAGCTGTTTTGGGATTGGGTGATGCCAACAAGGTCAAGCTGTTCCCCTTACCTATTTCAATGCATCCAAATTTGTTTTTGTTTGTTTTGCTCCAATGGAGTGCTGGAACTTCTCTGGAAATTTGGACCACAAAGGCTTTCTTATCCATAGATGACTGCCCAACTCAATATTCTGCAGGTGCTCCCAGATTACGTCCCAGAAGGACCGGAACTGGTTCAGTCTCCTATGGTTTGCGCAGCTGGTGAGAAAGTCAGATGCACTGGTGTGGCAAGACCTCCCCAATCCATGGCCTATGGAGTTGAGTCCTGCAACTCCCACAGAGGCACTTCTGTTCATGGATGGATGCTGAAGATTTTTGTTGGAAGTGTTATTTGTTTTTGAAAATGCCAGTTATTTTACCAGCAAAAACAGATACATTCAGGACTGTAATTGGGCAAGGAAGCTATAGCAAAACCAAAGGCAAGCCTACAGAACAAAAGAGATGAAGCTTTCTTATGGAGGGAAATGGGAGGTTGAGAAGGCTGTAATAAATAAAAAATCCACTAGAATAAGCTGGGAGCTTGAAGTATAAAGACTTCTCATTGGCTGAGTTGTGATCATCTGTTATATTGACTGGTCTATTGGTGGGGCAGAAGGAAAGCATTTCTCCCTTCTGCTGGGGTAGTAAAGTAGTATACTCATGCAAGGTCCCTCTTGCATGTTGGATCTACGATTGGCAAGAACGGTAGGAAGTGAGAGCTCCTGTGGTGGCTTCTCAACTCCATTCTAAATGAGATTTCCTTTAATTTCTTTCATTTCTTTTATTAATTTTCACAAAAGAAGGGTTCCCCAAAAGGAACAATGTATGTGGCATGATGCTGACATCACCTCCTTTAATTTCTTTTTGTTATTGAGACTTATACCTGCAAAAGTTTTGCAAAGTATTGTTTTTAATTTTATGCATATTTTGTAATTATTGTTTGCCAAGGAAATAATTAATGCCAAAAACCACATTTTTAATTCCTTTTCTTCATGATATCCCAATTTTGTGTCACATTTAAAAGACCTTCTCCATCAAAGTTTTCTCTTAGTATTTAAACACTTACTTTTCCTTTTATGTTTAGTATCTTTACTAACTTATTCTTTGAATGATATGAAAGTAACAAAGGTAAAAACCTGTTTTAACAAATGCCTATATTTAATGTTTTGCTAAGAAAAAAATTTGTCACTTCTATATGGATATATCTTAAGTCTTTTTATCTGTTGACATTTTGGGAAGAAGCAACTTGGTTTTGATTAAATACAATAAATTATTCAAATTAGGGGTATATTTGCTAAAAAATAAATAAAAGTCTAATAAGGAACATACAATTTGTGATATTGAAATTAGAGCAAATGTATTTGAAATGTATGAGTTTTTCAGTAGGAACTTAAGGATATTTTATATATATATGTATGTATATATATATTTTTTTAATATATAAAATAAGTTTTCTTAATTTTTTTGTTTATAAATATACTATAGTAGAGTGATATCAGGGCAATTGAGTGATATATATATTACTAATTTTCTAATTTTTAATTTCTACTTTTTTCATAAAAAATTACTTTAAGGCATATATTAGGAGAAACTGCAGAAAATACTAAAAACTAAGCAATGGTGAAAATATGTCATGAGGAATTTCATTCTTGCATTATTTTTACACATGATTTATATTGCCTGAAAAAGTAGTAAAAAAACTTCAAAATTTGATAAATACACATATTATAATTTTAGAGCTTTCACCAAAATAAACCATATAACTAATACATATATGTTTGAATTTAGAATTTTTAAATTCAGAATGATCTCTCCAGACTCTCCCTCAAAAAGGCATTTTGAGCACACTGGTAGCTAATATTTTTATAAAATACTTTTTTCAGAATATTTTTGACATTTTTTAATAAGAAAATGACCTGTTTGATAAAAAGGTAAATTAGTTTTAATGATAAACAGGATAGAATCAATATATCTATTACAACTTCTGTTCCTAAAACTATTATTGTATTTTAATAATTTAATAAATATTATTTTAGATAATTATCTCCTCTGTTAGGTAGAAAATAGATTGCAGTTAAATAATACTGTTGTTTATTATTACCTTCTCTTGAATTACAGAAAATTCTTGATAAGAAATATGAGTACTGTTTGCATACTCATTTATTATTTAGACCTTTTTCTGATCATAATATTCAGTTTGTCTAAAAGACTAAATCATAATACTAGTTTATATATACTTTTACCTGCAGGTAGCAGCAAAATACTATTAACTGAGAACAATTATCCTCCATGCTATCAGGATTTTTGTTGTAATAAACATGCTCAGATGCAGGATTCTTATTCCCCTTAAGCTACTGTTACTTTTTTTTCTATAAGTTTATGCATATAGATTAATGATGCTAAATTAAAGGCTTTATTTGTGATTTAAAGAGGAGCAACTTTAATCTTTCTTTGGAACTTCATAGAAATTCAATTATTAGATATCACGTTAGTCCTACTATGGACGGAGAGTAACATACAGTTTAAGAAGCCTTTCAAGTGATTCTGGGGCAAACTAAAATTTGAGAACCATGGGTCTAAGTCAAGGCTGTGTAACAGAACTTTCTTTAATGATGAAAATGCCCCATGTTTATTTTTTCCAAAGCAGTAACCAGTAGCCCATATGCCTACTAGGTACCTTAAATGTGGCTAATACAATCAAGGGACTGATATTTTAATATTACTTAATTTTAATTTATTTAAAGTTAAAAAACCACATGTGGTCAATGGCTATTGTTTTGGACAACACAAGTCTGGATGACTCCCTAATTTCAAGTGACTAGAATGGCAGAAGATTAGATTCTAAGGGAACATAATTATTGCATCTTTCAACCACTATTGGAATCTTTGGTGTTTTAATTTACTGTTAGAAAAAAAAAAAGGGGCGCCTGGGTGGCTCAGTGGGTTAAGCCGCTGCCTTCGGCTCAGGTCATGATCTCAGGGTCCTGGGATCGAGCCCCGCATCGGGCTCTCTGCTCAGCGGGGAGCCTGCTTCCTCCTCTCTCTCTGCCTGCCTCTCTGCCTGCTTGTGATCTCTCTCTGTAAAATAAATAAATAAAATCTTAAAAAAAAAAAAAGATTAGCCTGATATAATTTTGATCCTAATAAAATGAGTAAAATAGTGGAATCAATTACCTTTGCAAAATTTGTGAAGTGAAATGGATTTAACAACGTTTACATTTTTACCAAAAAATGTTGTACCTGAGTGTGGTAGGCACAAAGCTCAGATGATGTATGTGTCCTGTATAATCTTCCTTCATTTAGTGAGGATAGGACCAATGAATGTGATGGAATCATGTTCATGGTCAGGTTACTTTTTATGTTAAAGATAATTAGATTTTGCTGATACAATAAATGTCCCTATGCATTTGATAGTAAGTTAATTAAAAGGGAGATTATCCTGAGTGGGACTGTCAGGTGAGTTTTTATGAGAGGGTCATAAACCAAGTGTGATTTGTCAATGACAGGCAAGAATGTTTCAATATATGAAAATCAATTAATAAGATAGACTGTGGGAATTCATAGTGCCTGGCTAGATAACACATGCTTCGCTAGGTGGGAAGAGCTGAAAAGTGAAGAAGGAGTGTCCAGAAAACTGGGCCTCCTTTAAGGTTTCTGGGCTGAAAACAGCCAGATCCTCTTTGAGGCTCAATACACTCATCCAGGGAGTAAATGCTTGATGTAGGAGAGGCATTTATCTTTGGAGATTATGTACTCCCTGTCTACACATTCATCAGAAGCACAGCTGTTCTAATCACACCATACTCCCTATGTCACTGTCCTGATTATTAAAACTTCCCACTCCCTTTTGTTTTTCTTATTCCCTTGATGTATTGGTAGTGTTCACAATAAAAGTGGAGGTAGAGTTTGGTTTGGACTTTTTACCACTAGAGTGTCTGGCCCCTACACCCCCTCCTTTCTCCTACTAAAGTGTCTGGAATAATCTTTTCATTTGCTGCCCCAGGTTTTGTTGGCCAAACCTGACAATATACTACATTAAAAGAACAAAGGACAAAAATCTCATGATCATCTCAGTAGATGCCTTTGACAATACCCTTTCATAAGAAATACTCTTTTTTTTGTTAAGATTTTATTTATTTATTTGACAGAGAGAGGAGACACAGCCAGAGAGGGAATACAAGCAGGGGGAGTGGGAGAGGTAGAAGCGGTCTCCCCATTGAGCAGGGAGCCCGATGTGGGACTCAACCCCAGAACCCTGAGATCATGACCGGAGCCAAAGGCAGATGCTTAACAACTGAGCCACCCCGGTATCCCTAAAAACTCTTTATGATTAAAATTAAACTGGATATAGAAGGAATTTACCTCAACGTAGTATGAAGATCACACAGATAAAACCAAACTCACCACTGAAAAACTGTAACTTTCCCTCTAAGATTAGAAACAAGGCAAGGATGCCCACTCTCTTTACTTCCATTCAACATAGTACTGGAAGTCCTATCCAAAGTAATTAGGCAAGAAAAAGAAATAAAATGTATCCAAATCAGAATGGAAGATCTAAAATTATCTCTGCCCACAGATGACATGATCTCATGTTTAGAAAACTCCAAAGACTCTACAAAAACAAAACAGGTAAACTAATACATGAATTCAGTAAGGGTGCATGATACAAAGTCAACACACAAAAACTTGGTTGCATTTTTATAGAGCTAAAACAAACTATAAGATGGGATGCCTGGGTGGCTCAGCCAGTTAAGTGTTTGCCTTCAGCTCAGATCATGATCCCAGAGTTCTGGGATTGAGTCCCACATTAGGCTCCTTGCTCAGTGGAGGCCTGCTTATCCCTCTGCTTGTGCTCGCTCCCTCTCTCTGACAAATAAATAAATAAAATATTCAAAAGCAACTATAAGAAAAGGAGATTAAGAAAATGATATCATTTAATAGTATCAAGAAGGATAAAATGTTTAGGGATAAACTTAACCAAGAAGGTGAGAGACTAGTACACTGAAAATAATGAAATATTGATGAAAATTATTAAAGAAGAGATTAATCAATGGAAAAAACATCCATGTTCATAAATTGGAAGACTTAATATTGTTAAAATATATATACTACTCAAAGTTATGTATAGATTCAGTGTAATCCATAGCAAAATCTCAAAGGCATTTTTCACATAGAGAAAATCCTAAAATTCACATGGAACCACAAAAGATCCCAAATAATCAAACATCTTGAGCAAGAAGAACAACTAAAGGCATCACATTCCCTGATTTCAAAATATATTACAAAATAAGAGTAACTAAAATAGTATGATATTGGCACAAAGATAGGCATAAATCAATGGAAGCCACAGAAAACTGAGCTTCCACAAGTTTGCCAAAAATACAAAATAAAAAATATTTAGTTTGAAAAACAAATGATGTTGGGCAAGATGATATCCACGTGTAAAAGAATGAAATTGGATGCTTATCTTACAACATACATGGAAATCAATTCAAATGAATTAGATTTAACTGTAAGAACTGAAACTATAAAACTCTTCAAAGAAAATATAAGAAAAAAGTTCATAACATTTGCCTTTGCAGTATTTCCTGCATATGACACCAAAAGCACAAGCGACAAAGGCAAAAATAGACAAGTGAGACCATATCAAACTAAAAAGCTCCTGTACAGCAAATAATCAACAGACAAGGTAGAAAATAGGTATTGTAGAATAGCTTATATAGACTGAGTTTTTAATATACGCTAAGTACTTTACATTTATTAATTTTTTAAGTATCAGTGACAAAACCACTGAATGCTGGCCATTGTTACTAAATTTTCTTGTTGAGGAATTCGGGCACACAGAGATCTAAGGTAATTTATCTGGAATTACACAAGGAAGTTGTAAATGAAGGACTTCACAATAGGGCTTATAGTTCCAGAGTCTTTGTACTTACACAATGCTCTATTTCCCTTTTAATAGAACAGTTAATTTTGGAATGTGGAATGAAAACTCTTTCTCTTCTTGAGAAAAGTGTTGAGATTATAGATGAAGACAAAGGTATTTGGAGTTGGAGAACAGAACATTTTAGGGGATCTTGATATCGAAGGAAGTTGAAGGAAACTCTTGAAAAAATGCAATGATTCCAAAGGTTAATACTTTGGAATGATACTCAGAAAATGGGAGATGTCTAAGTAAAACTGACAAAGGTAGCATATCAGAGAATGTTTGGAATAGATGTTCTGTGATATTTAATAAATCTTCAAAGAAAGAAAAGTAGTTACTGTTTAGGGTGGACAGGCCACAACTATAAATGTTAGCCATTAAATGTAAAGCCTAACAACCAGATATTACAAAGTGGACTGGTATGAAAAGGACTTGCTAGTGGTTTAAACCAGGAGCCTGGGACCTGGAGAAATATGTAGATTTTTCTAAAAGTAAATGTCCTAGTTCTTTTATTTGAGACATGTGGTCTAGAATCAAATTTTCCTACTAGCATTCAATTAAGTTCTAAAGAATAGGAGTAGAAGAGATGCTGAAGGAGAAATATGGCTGACATTTCATTCATATTGCTTGCAATCTGGTTGATACAAAAGGAAAATAGATGAAATTGAAGTGTGATAAAGAAAAGGACACAGCTAAAAATTTTACTCTGACCAAAATGAAATTAAATTAAAATTAATAACAAATATATCTGGAAAATCCTGAAATAGTTGGAAACTAAGCAATAGAGTTTTATATAGTCATGAATAAAAGAATTAAGTGAATAAAAGAATTAAGTAAATAATAAGAAAATATAAAAACATTTTGAACTACATAATAATGAGAACATAATCAAAATTTAAGTGATGTATTTAAATCAATGTTTAAAGGGACTTTTATAGCTGTGAATGTTTATATTACCTCAGAAAATTTTAAATCAACGAACAATATTTCCATCTAGGAACTAGGAAAAGGGGAGTAAATTAAACCTAAAGTAAGTTAAAATATGGAATGAAAAAATAGAAGAGCTACATCAGTGAGAAAAGGACAAATAAGAAAAAAAAAATGGATGAAATTAAATGTAAGTTACCTGAAAAGATTAATGAAACTGATGAAACCCTAGCAAGACTTAACAAGAAAAGACTGAAATCAAAATGTCATCAACAGGGCGCCTGGATGGCTCAGTTGGTTAAGCAACTGCCTTCAGCTTAGGTCATGATCCTGGAGTCCCGGGATCAAGTCCCACTTCAGGCTCCCAGCTCCATGGGGAGTCTGCGTCTCCCTCTGACCTTCTCCTAGCTCATGTAGTCTCTCACTGTCTCTCTCTCTCAAAAAAATAAATAAAATCTTTAAAAAAAAAATGTCATCAACAGGGGTGGCTGTTAAGTATCTGCCTTGGGCTCTGGTCATGATCCCAGGGTCCTGGAATCGAGCCCCATAACAGGCCTCCCACTCAGCTGGTAGCCTGCTTCTTTCTCTCTCTGCCTGCGTGCTTTCTCCCCCTCTCCCTCTGTCAAATAAATAAATAAGTAAACAAATAAATAAAATCTTAAAAAAAATTGTCATCAAGGGTTGGACTCTCATGGTTTAATGTCCTTTTCCAACCTCACTATTTTTGGTAAAATTACTAATATAACAAGTGAAAAGGGGACATCACTACAAATCTTATAAACATTAAAAAGGTAATGAAGAAAAAGTATGTACAATTTTATGAGAATCAATTTTATATCCTGGAACAAATGGACACATTGCATGAAATACACAAATTACAAAAGTGGCATAAGA
The DNA here is from genome assembly GCF_010015895.1 of Lontra canadensis. NCBI lineage: Eukaryota > Metazoa > Chordata > Mammalia > Carnivora > Mustelidae > Lontra > Lontra canadensis. The sequence continues at coordinate 18,806,316 of NW_022631016.1, read as the reverse complement.
AGAAAGAGCAGTTTACATGGAAGAAATTGATCTTCTAAGAAAAATAAATAAAAATAAGTCATTTGAAAAGAAATTTTAGATCTATATTATTTACAAGTATTTCCTTTAAAATATGTAGAAAAGAAATAATGTTAACATTTTACAAAGTAATCAAGATAATATAGAAAGTAAGTAACATTCCCCATTTATTAAATGGGGTCAGCAAAATATCGACACCCCTTGCCTACATTAAGAAGATGTAAAAAAAAAAAAGAAGAAGATGTAGATTGGATGATATTTGTTGCTTATGGACTGGAAGATTCAATGTTTTTGAGCTCATTTTTCTCAAATTGATCTAACCATTAGAAAACAAAACAAAACAACAACAACAACAACAAAAAAAACAAATTCACCAAGCTCTTACATGCTGAAGATTTATATTAATAATGGCAAAGATTTTGCATTAAATTATAATTTTTATTCTAGTTAGCAAGTTAGAGAAAGCAATTAGTTTATATACACATATATTTGTGTTGTCTCAGAAGGCAACAGAGACTCTACAGAACACAAAGTTTCTTTAAAGAACAATAGGCCTAAATATTTGGTATTAATCAGGAAATGGTCAAAGGAAGATTTTGGAGAATTCAAATAGTAGGGGTTAAGAGCAGTGAGTGTGGACTTTTAACCACAGCTGCCTCGTGTTGCTGCAAGGAATAAAAGAGATAGCTTTAAAGCACTTTAAAGAGATGTCCAGCACATAGGAAAACGTCTTATGCAGTGTTATCATTACTAATATTAATGTTGGAAACAAGAATGAAAGAATAAGAGTTTTATGAACTCTGAGATTCACTTTAGTCAGACTGCTGGGTTGGGAAAGCTGAAAGAAGAAATGGAACAAGATCATTTGCAATGATACAAGTCCGTATTGTACATCTAGATAAAATATTTTAGTGAAATTGTTTTTATTAGGCATAGTAAAAGTCCTCATAATTTATTCAAATAAGTTTATTCATAATTCACCAGAGAAAATAACCCAGGATTTTCACAGGAGGCTTTCTGCATGATTTTATTCATACTATTCTATTTGATCCAATCAAAATAATTACAAATTTTGAGAATATATTTTGAATTTGAGGTCTCAAATTTGAGAATAATCCTTGTTTTATTTATTTTTTCATTATGTAATTGAAGCCGAAGAATTAACTTATTTTGAATGGAAAAGATTAAGTGAGCAAAATAAACATTTTTTTCCCATTAAGAAACCATTTAGCTTCCATAGCTCAGTACTTGCCTATTCCAAGAAAAGCCAAATGTCCTTACCTTTTTCAGAAAAGCATTAATACCTGTTGTGAAAAACCTTTATTAGTGCTAATTGTTCCAGCAAGCAGTGAATGGGAAACAGCAGGCCCAGGGGTTGCATGTGACTATCTACAATAAAAAGAAGCTCTATACTTCATGGGCCTCTAAGTATACAGCTAACCCTCCTGATTACAAAAGGTACAGAGTGCTATTAAAAGGCATTGAGATTTCCTGAAGACAATTATAAAGGCATATAACATCTGTTCTCAATCATGGGCGACAGGAGAGAAAATGTGCACCACATGATATGTTACATACAACAAAGAAGTCCAGCTGTGTGGAAAAAAGCATGTGAAAAAGCAATGGCCAAGCAAAGAACAGTGCAAAGTAAGCATTGTTACGATGACAGTGACCCATGGCGATCTCTGAGTAGCTCTGTGGTGCCAAGATCTGTTTGTTCTCCCACAAAAAGGGCCACCCATGACATTCTCGATTATGGGTACTATTCATAAAAGAGAACTATTTACTAGACAATTTGGATTTAACATTTAAAATGACAAACTTCAAAAAAGCTATGGGGGGGCAAAGCATTTTCTCAGCCCTTTGTTCTAATAGTCCAGGATCATAAATGCCTTTATCTCCTCATAGAAATCTATGTCATTCCAAGCCATTATTACATAACGCAAAATAGAACTGAAATAGTCCAATAATAAATATCAATGGGAAAAATTATTGTGGAAAATAATGATTAGAGAAAATTATGTAACCATTTACACCCTTGTCCCTACCACTTCTTTCTGTTTCTCCTTCGTACTGGGCTTCAGCCAACTGCCTCCTTGTTGTTCTTCCAACATAACGCGCGCGTCCAGTTGGGTCTTTGTATGCATTGTTCTGTCCACTTGGGCTTATCACCTGCATGTATGCACTAACATTGTCAATCAAAGTAAAGCCATCCCTGAAAAGCCTAATTAAAACTGAACCCATTCTGCACCTTTCCTATTGTTTCTAATTTATTTTTTCACATAACACTAATTAGGATACAACATAATACATTCTTAGTAATTAACTTTGTATTTTGGTTACTTTTCCCTGGAAAAGATACGCTTTGTGCAGTCAGGATTAGAGCTCTTTTTGTTCACTGCTGCCTCAACACACACATGACAAAAGTCAAAATTATTTCTCAAGGAATTGAATGACCTTATGATTTCTCTAGTTCTTCAAATTTAACTGAGTAGTAAAGGGTTAATCCAGCAGGTTTAGGGTGTTCTTTTGAACCTTCCTTTTTCCAAATAAAGGACTAGCCCTTAACCTGTTTAAGAGGGAGATTACTTCTGAACTCTCTGAAATATCCTGCCTGATAAGAATGTCTTTGTAGGGGAACCTGGGTGGTTCAGTAGGTTAAGCAGTTAATCGTCTACCTACTGCACTGGTCATGACCCTAGGGTCCTGGGATGAGATGGAGACCTGCTTGGCACAGGGCTCCCTGCTCAGTGGGGAGTGGTTTCTCCCTCTGCCCCGCCCTCTGCTTGTGCTTGCTCCCTTGTTCACTCTCTTATTCCTCAAATTAAAAAAAAAAAAAGAAAAAGAAAAAAAGAAAAAAGAAAAAGAGAACCAAAAAAGAATGTCTTTGTATACCAAGATATTTAAGTCATACAGATAGTTTATGCTAAGAGTGTAACTATGGTAAACACCTATTTTTGTTTACCTGGGATTTGAGGCCATGCTATCATTCGACCTCTGGGGGATTGGAGTCCAAGTGGCTTAGGTCAGTCTCATGGATGTCCCATGCCTACATGATAGACCATTAGTAAAAACCTGGCCTCAAGGCTCAAGAAGGATTGAGCTTCATTGTTAGGCAACACTTTGGAAATGTCATCACACATCGTTGCCATCTTTTTTACTCTACTGGGAGAGGACAGTTGGAAAGTAGAACCTGGTTTCTCTTAAACTCTGCCATATGCACCTTTTCTCTTTGCTGATTTTGATCTGTATCCTCCTACTGTAAACTGTAACTGTAAGTATAACAGCTGTCTGGAATTCTGGGGTCTTCCTAGCAAATCATCAAACCTAAGAGTGGTCTAGAGGACCCCTGAGACTATAATTACTCATCCATGGTTGGATAAAAATAAACTAATCATCATTTTGTGGTCACATTATAATTTATTAATTTTGAAACTCAACATACAAGATCCATTCTATTAATCTTATGATTTATATTCATTTATGTGAAGGAATAATGGTCTTCTTTGCAAAAATAATAATGCACTGATTTTTGATAAGTAAGTATTACAGGGGCACCTGGGTGGCTCAGTCTGTTAGGCATCTGCCTTTGGCTCAGGTCATGATCTCCAGGTCCTGGGATCCAGCCCTGTGGGCTCCCTGCTCAGCAGGGAGTCTGCCTCTCTCTCTCTTTCCCCCTCTGCTTACTCTCTGCTTGTTCTCTCTCTTTCAAGTGAATAAATAAAAAATCTTGAAAAAAAGTCTTAAAAAAATTAAGTGTTACAGGCATTAATAATATAGATATCAATTATAGTACAATATCAGTATAATTGTTTGTTTCCATTTCTGAGACTGAACTCACCTAGGGAAAATAAATATGTTTCCATGGACACTCAAAATTAATATAAGCCACATCTTATGAAATATAGCACATATTATATTCTCTCCTACCTAGAATAACTTTTAAAACCAAAGTAGAAAGATACACATAATCAAAAACACAAGCCATGGTTTGCAAAAATAAACTAGATACATACAACAGATAAATTATTCACAAGTACAAGACCACATCTTTCTTTCAACTTATACTAATGCTATGTGACTACAATAACCATATCAGAGATAATGAATTCAAAAAGAGCTTGAACACTACCTAGGTAACATGACCACACACATCATCCTGATTAATTTAAAGTATCTGATGATTGCCTTGGGTTCTTTATGTATACATAAAAATCCAGTCAACCATATTCTGTATATCTGTGTGATACCCATTAGTTTTCTAAGGATATTTGATTTTGTTAAATTGATTAAACACTTAAACTTTATAACATACTAATCTTGCAGACATACACATACATATACACGTACACATACATGTGCAGTAACAAGTATTTTTTGTCTTTAAAGATTGATTTATTTCTTTATAGAGGTGGGGAGGGGAAGAGGGAGAGAATCTTTCAAGCAGACTTCCCGCTGAGCACTGATCCCCACCTGAAACCAAGAATTGGATGCTTAACTGACTGAATCACCCAGGCACCCCAGGAAACAAGTATTTTTGAGAACTTTTAATTTTATACATTACTAATAAAGAAAAGAAAATGCATTTTACAATTATTTTAGTTAAAAATGGATTTGCAAAAATCCCCTGATCTTCCTTTTTCCAAATTCCCCATAATATATCATGGCAACCTTAAGTTTTCTCACTTAACTCTTTCACTCCCATAAAAAAAGCAGAGGAAATGATTATTAGTATAAAAAGTGTAATGTGTGTGAATATTATTTAGTATTTAATATATTTATTTTTTATGTTTAGTATATTTAAGTGAATACACAAAATTGCTAAGTAAATATAATAAATACTAAATATATATAAATATTTATATATTCATATATAGTAATACATATGGAGACAGGCATACATTTCTGTATTTGTGCGTGCATGTGCATGTATCCATAAGTAATATAATTAGTGAACAGTGTATTTAATAATTTATTATTTGTATATATAACATATTATATAAATATCACACATACATACATACACGCCTAATGCAAGTGTGTGTATTCCCAAGTAGAAGTTTTAGAAATCTGGGGAGAGAAGAATTTGATTATCATTTTTTGGGGTTAGAACAGTACTAATCCTTAAATGCAAAACTTGAGAGACTAGGAATCCTGTAACATGTGGACAGTCACCTCAATGAAGAGATTCTAAGACTTTTACTTTTTAAAAAATCCTTTCAGATATGATTACATGTGAAAACCTGGAACCAAGTTGGTTTTAGATATAAACCTAAATATATTAGCACAGTTTTCCAATAATGCAAAAAAAGAAACCAAAACCCAAAGCGATAAATACCATTTTGATCCAAGGTTTCATATATTCATTTAATCAAACTTTTATGGAAAAATCGTATCAAGAATACAATGGTTTCTCTTCCTTTATTTATTATTTAAATATTTTTTTTATTTAAATGGGTACTAGAATGATCACACAATCTGAGTTCAAGACAGAAAATACAAAATGTTCTGCTCAACATCAATTTATTCCAGCTTACCTGAATGCAGAAAATTTAGGTCAGACAGCTATCAGAGCTCTTATATCTGAGGGTCTTCTTTGTAACGTTCACTTTGAAATTATTTTTAGGCATATTATCTGCAAATCTCCACAAAAGTATTTATGAAGTACAGATGGTTCCCAACTTACAGATGCTTTGACTTGTAATTCTTTGACTTTATGATGCGTGAAAGTGATGCATATTCAGTAGAAGCCATGCTTCAAATTTTGAATTCCAATCTTCTCTGAGGCTAGTGCTTTGCAGGAGATGCTCTGGTGGTGCTAGGCAGTGACAGTGAGCTGCAGCTCCCAGGCAGCCACGCCATTACGAGTAAGCAGCAGATCTATTTATAGCCATTCTGTCCCTGCACAACCATTCTGGTTTTCACTTTCAGTACTGTATTCAACCAATTACATGAGATACTCAACATTTTGTTGTAAAATACGCTTTGTGTTAGATGATTTTCCCCAACCAGAGGCTACTGTAATTGTTCTGAGCATGTTGAGGGTAGGTGAGGTTAAGCTATGGTGTTCAGTAGGTTAGGTGTATTGAATGCATTTTCAGCTTATGATGTTTACCACTTATTATGGGTTTATCATGTTATATATTTATTATATTATTATTTATTATAAGTTCAAGGAAGATGTGTCTTTAAGATTGTTTTTAAATAACAATTTCATAAACATTTCAGACTAATCTTGTGGTATTCAAGAAACTAATGTAAATTTAGTAAATTAAAAAATAATATTCATGCTTTGGGCTTACATTACTATTCCTGGATTGGTTATTGCCATAAATCATCATTCAAGTATCTTTTATATTATTTCTTAAAAGAGAAGACATTATATTTTAGTATATGCATATTAAGAAAAATAGCATGAATTTTAAGAACAAAATTTCAAAAAAACCATTAAGTTCTTACTCATTTTATGAATATTATCATAACTTATGTTGATATATTTTTTACTATAGATTTTTCAAAGAAACACTAATAATTATAATTTCATTATTTATCTGGAAATATCTGGATTGTTCTTCTAAGCAAAAGTAATTTTAATTACATAATCATAAATTTTAATGTCATGAATATCACATATAGATACATAATTAACAATACACATGTGTTAGAAATTTATCTTTTTAGTGGGAGTTTTTTCCCCCAAAATTAATTAATTAAATAGTTAATTTATTAATTTATTTTTTATTAACATATACTATATTATTTGCTTCAGGGGTACAGGTCTGTGAATCATCAGTCTTACACAATTCACAGCACTCACCATAGCGCGTAACGTCCCCAACGTCCATCACCCAGCCACCCTATCCCTACCCAATCACTTCCCTAGCAGCCCTCTGTTTCCTGAGATTAAGAGTCTATTATGGTTTGTCTCTTTCCCCAGTTTCATCTTGTTTCACTTTTTTCCCTCCCTATCCCCCATGACCCCACACACTGCCTCTCAAATTCCTCATATCAGAGAGACCATATGAAAATTGTCTTTCTCTGCCTTATTTTGCTTAGCATGATACTTTTTAGTTTTATCCACATCCTTGTAAATGGCAAGATTTCAGGGGTTTTTTTGATGCTGCATTATATATATCTCACCTCTTTATCCATTCATCTGTTGATGGACATCTAGGTTCTTTCCACAGTTTGGCTATTGGGGAATTGCTGCTATAAACATTTGGGTCCCTGTGCCCCTTTGGATCCCTACATTTGTATCTTTAAGGTAAATACCCAGTAGTGCAATTCCTGGGTCATAGGGTAGCTCTATTTTCAACTTTTTGAGGAACCTCCATACTGTTTTCCAGAGTGGCTGCACCACCTTGCATTCTCACCAACAGTGTAAGAGGGTTCCCCTTTCTCCACATCCTTGCCAACATCTGTCCTTTCCTGACTTGTTAATTTTAGCCATTCTGACTGGTGTGAGGTGGTATCTCACAGTGGTTTTGATTTATATTTCCCTGATGCCAAGTGATATTGAGCACTTTTTCATGTGTCTGTTGGCATTTGGATGTCTTCTTTGCAGAAATGTCTGTTCATGTCTTCTGCCCATTTCTTGATTGGATGATTCATTCCTTGGTTGTTGAGTTGATAAGTTCTTTGGTGAGAGTTCTTTAATTTTATTTTTTTGGCAGATGAATAAAATTTATTTAGTTTAGCAAAATAGTGTTATGATGAAAATTATGAATGAATCCATTATAAAATGTAATTTTTTTCTCTGTGTCTGTACAATCTTTAAAACAAAATATAATTTCACATTTTGGTACTGTGCTTTTAATTGAATAAAGAAAGACATAGCATTAAAGTCCAAATGAATAGTGAACCATTTCAGTAATACCAAAATCCTTTAAAGTCATAAAAACTAATTTCAGGAAAATACTCTCCATATTAAAAAAAAAAAAAATCTATGGTCAGAGTTTTCACCTATAGGAATGATTAGAGAAAATTTAATTAAAGCAAATATTAAAAACTTTTTGCAAAGTTTTTTTTTTTTTAAGATTTTATTTATTTATTTGACAGAGAGAGATCACAAGTAGATGGAGAGGCAGGCAGAGAGAGAGAGAGAGAGAGAGAGAGAAGCAGGTTCCCTGCTGAGCAGAGAGCCTGACACGGGACTCGATCCCAGGACCCTGAGATCATGACCTGAGCCGAAGGCAGCAGCTTAACCCACTGAGCCACCCAGGCGCCCGACTTTTTGCAAAGTTTTAAGTGAGAGTAAATATATTGACTTTGGGGCAATGAATATCATTATATATGAAATAAAGTACAAACTGGCTAACACTCACACTTATATGTTTTAAACATTCCTCTTCATTGGTCACTATCTTCTTTATTAGCTGATGGACTCAGTCCCTAATTCACAGATTAAATACAAGCTGTTAGCTCTCTCAGTTTCCCCCCTCAAATTTACAAACTTCTGTATATCTGCATGCCTTCCTTACTACTCTCCTGGTTTTCAGTAGAGACAGTATGCCTTCTACAACTTAATGAAAATTATTCTACCATATATAATGCTTTATTTTATTTCCTGTTAGTTCTTTAATACTTTCAAGAGTTTCTTCTCTGAATATTTTCCATCAAATAGATAAATACATAGACATATGCCTACCTAAAGAACAGATAAAATAGGTACATGGGTAGACAAATTGTGGAAAATCCAGACAACAGAATATCATTCAGTGATCAAAAGATATGAATTACCAATGAAAAGACATGGAGGAATCTTAAATGCATATTACCAAGTAAAGAAGCCAATCTGAAAAGGATGTATACTGTTTGATCCCAACTATATGACATTGTGGAAAAGGAAAAATATTGAAACAGTAAAAAAATCAGTAAAAAGATCCCTTTCCAGGGACAGGGAGTGAGTGAAGAGAAGAAAAAGTAGAATACAGAGGAATTCTAGGAGAGTGAAACTATTCTGTACGATATAATGGTGCATATGCAACATTACACATTTATTAAAACCCATAGAGCTATACAATACAAAGAATAAGCCCAAATTTAAACTATGCACTTTAGCTAATAATAATGTGTCAATATTTGCTCATTAATTATAACAAACATTATCATATTAATCCAAGAATAGGATAAATTATGTTGAGGGAAGAGTGAGTATATGGGAATTCTGTATTTTTTTTAAAGACATATTTATTCAGCATTATGACTAGACTATTACATTTAGCAATCAACATGGGTGTAAAAAACAAAGAAACAAACAAAAAAAACAACTACATTAAAATGCTTTGTTGGAATGCTTTACACTTTCCACAGAATAGAAACTAAAATAAACTTGTTATACAATTGGTCACAAATACAGTCCTCGAGTTTTTTGCCCATACACAGTCTAAAACATAACATTTTTTGTAGCAGCCAGGCACTGCCACCACTGTGCTTGGCCAAGTTCACAAATCTGTTATAACCTGTAGTTTCCCTATCACTTCTCTGGATCTCCCATCATGCTAAGCTTTGCTTCCTGGAAGGACTTAAAAACCTCTTGTCACTGGCAAACCTACTGCTGCTGCCCCTGGAACCACCACAGCCATCTTGATTTTGCGGTTTGGCAAACTATTGGCCTCCACCACCATAGGGGCCAGAGCTTCTGCCTCCAAACTTCCCTCTGTTCATGGACCCAAAATTTGAACTGATTGTTGTAATTGCCAAAATTGTTATAGCTTCTGACAGCTCCAAAGTTCCTCTCATCATTACCAAATGGATTATAGCTATCCCCACTGCCACCATACCCATCACCAGAGCTACTTTACCCACTGACATTTTCTTCATGACCAAAACTGTCATTTCCATCAAAACCACCTCCACAACCACCACCAAAGTTTCCAGAAACACGATGACCTCTTTGGTTAGATGAAGCACTCATCGTCTCTTTCTTGGATAGGGTTTTCCTTACTTCATAGTTGTGGACATTCATAGTATGGTATTTTTGCCTGGCAGGCCAGTCTATGGAGTTGTATTCATCAAATGTTATAAAAGCAAACCCTTTTTTCTTGCCACTGCCTTGGTCAGTCATGATTTCGTCACTTTAATTTTCTCATACTGTTCAAAATAATCTATAGATAATGTTCTTCAGTGTCTTCTTTAATGCCACCAACAAAAATCTTTTTCACAGTTAAGTGGGCACCAGGTCTTTGAGAATCGTCTCTTGAGAGAGCCCTCTTTTGTTCCGCACTCTCTGTCCTCCTTGTGTGGCCTTGAATTCATGGTTGCATCCACTTCCTCCACGCTGGCATAGGTAACAAACCCAAAGCCTCTGGAGCCCTTGGTATTTGGATCTCTCATTACCACATACTATGTAAATGTTCCCCATTGCTCAGAATGGCTCCTCAGTCTCTCATGGGTTGTTTCAAACCTCAAACCTCCCATGAAGAGCTTCTGCAACTGTCTAGATTCTTTGGGAGACTCTGACTTAGACATGCCTGCAGTGGGAAGGGAGACCTTAAAATGATGTTTCCTCGGCAGGATCCGTGGGCAGAAAGGGGAAATTACGTATTTTTTTAATCAACTTTTCTGTAAACCTGAAACTGCTCTAAAAAGAAGCCATTAATGATCAAACAAAAATAATAGTGTTTATTATTATTTTTAAATATTTAATTTATTTATTTGTCAGAGCACAAGTGGTGGGGGGGCAGCAGGCAGAGGGAGAAGCAAGATTCCCCCTGAGCAAGGAACCGATTATGGGACTTGATCCCAGGACTCTGGGATCAGGACCTGAGCCAAAGGCAGGTGCTTAACTAACTGAGCCATTCAGGCATCCCGATTATGTTCATTGTTTTAATTAATAATTATTAGGCAAAAAAAAAATACAAAACATACAACACAAGCAACTTCTTTAAAATCCCACATATCTACAACCTCTGCATCTTCTCCTTACCAGCCAGACCTATTTTGTCTCTAAGTCCACATTTTCTACTAACTTTTCAATTGCCTTTATCTGAATTCTAATCCCATATGTTATTCCTGGAAACAACTGTCTCTACGGTAATCAATCACAGCATTTCTCTAAATCCAGTGGATAGTTCAACTCTGATTTTACTTGATCTAGTGACAGAATTTGGCAATATTGTAATATTTTTCTTTCTTTAAATAATTTGTGTGTGTGTCTATGTGTGTCTGTGTGTGTGTGCGAGAGAAAGAGAGAAAAAGAGAGAGAGTTTGAGAGAGGATATTGTACTGCCTTGCTTTTTTGTCAACATCTTTGGCCATTCCTCAGTAAATATCTTTTCAAGCTCATTATCTTCCTCCTCTCTGCAAATTACTGTATTTCTGCATTTTTCGTTGAAAACCTTCTTTGTGTTTATTCTAAAATTTCTCCCTTGAAAATAAAATGCTTCATTTGTCATCAATGGGCTTGATGTATTCCAGTTTTCTCATCTGAGTTTCTGATCAAGAACATGATCAAATCTACTTGCGTGTTTTAAAGTTACTTTAAATCAGCAAGTACACACGAAATGTATGTTCTCCTTCAAAAGTCAATCCTTTCTTAGAAAATACCATTTTTTTAACCACTTGAAAAAAATGAAACAACAAAAGTTCATTCTGATAACATCTTTCCATCTTGATCCATATCCAAGGGCTTTAGTTTCAAGTAATAGAAAACTCTAGCTGGTTTAAACCAAGGAGTCAATATATTGACAACTTTAACTTAATAGTTTCGTGGTTAGATGGAATCCAGACATAGTTCTTTATAGCACTAGTTATGTTTCTTGGTGATTCTCTTTTCTCTACCCTTATCTGTATCTAAGCTTCAATCTAAGGTTGCAAAAACACTAACAGCCATACACAGCTGTATATGTTTCATTTTTCAGAGCCAGGGCAGAAGGACATAACTCTTCTGACAACTCTAAGATGAAAGGTTTATTTTCTTTTGGTATGAAAATTCTTGGGTCCCTTGAATAATCTTAAGCCATAAACATGAGGCATAGGATAGTATTGTTTTTTTTTAAACTAATCAGGGTCTATCCTTGCAATGATTGCATTAGTCACATTTAGGAAAATGGGGTAGGGTTTGAAGGATTATGTAAAAAAGGCAATAGCAAACTTCAGAATCTATCATTTGTCCACTTAATATTCATATATACCCTCTTTCTCATTCAGAAAGTTTCAAAAATAGACATGTTTAAATGCATCATATTCAAACCATTTTCAAAGGGAGACAAATCACTGTTTATTCCATTTGCTACGTTAAGCTTTGTTTCTAGAAACTCTGCTATATCAGCTCTCATTTCAATTGTATATTGTCAGTGCTCTTCATATTCCAGCAACTGATGTCTACTTCTAACACACATGATCTATACTGAAAAAGAAAGAACAGAATATGTGCAAGGAGCCACTTGAGTTAAAGCACTGTTGTTTGAATTAGTCAATACAGTGGGATGCTAAGATGTTTAATGTGGGTGAATCGGCAGTAGTGGGGACCAAAGATTGGCTAAATAATGAAGAATAGGAAGATAAAGCCCAAATTGTAAAAGTTCTAAATGATAAAACTAAGAATTATGAATCTGATAGCCAAAAATATTAAGTAGGGTTACAATGATGCCACTTTTAATAATTATGAATTACCCTGTGCTAGTACAAAAAGGAAGGAGTCATGAAGTTATTTAGTCAGGTGAAAGAGTATTAAGCAGTGAGATTTGTTCAAGAAAACTTGAAAAAAGTTAATAACCATGTGGCTGTAGGATAATGAGAGAGGTGAGGAATCAAGCACATACTGTATGTTTTGAATGTTAGTGGACTTTTTTTTTTGCATGCAAATCTTATTTGTATTTGTATTTAAATCTTGTCCTTGCAAAATGAGATAGGAAAGGTATTTTTTTTTCTATTGTCTAGATGAACTTGTGTAAAGCAGATAATTTCCCCTTAAGTATTTGAAGGAATCTACAAATAAAGCTCATCCGAGACTGGAGTTTTCTTTGTAAAAAGGTATAAATTTACAAATTCAAGTTTATTAATAGTAGAGGATTATTCAGATTCCTTATTTTTTTCTTGCATTAGTTATACTGAATTTTTTTAAAAGACTTTTATTTATTTATTTATTTTATAGATAAAAGAGGGAGAGCACGAGGGCGAGTAACAGAGGGAGAGGGTCAAGCAGATTCTGTACTGAGTGCAGAGCCCCATGTGGGGCTCAGTCCCATAACCCTGAAATCATGACCTGAGCCAAGATCAAGAGTAAGACGCTTAACCAACTGAGCCATTCAGACGCCCCTAATTATATTGAGTTTTTAAGAAAATTATTTTTATATACAAATTTAAAATTTTCTTAATTTTTAAAAGCTTTTTATATTTCTAAGATATATATATATATATATATATATATAGATAGATATAGATATAGATATATATATGGAGAGAGAGAGAGAGAAACAATTTTTTTATTCCTGGAAGAGAAAAATGTTTTTTCTTTTCAGTTTTATTAATACGATACATTTTATTTTCAGTTATACATTTTTGTTTTTAAAGATTATTTTCTGGATCTCATATTTATCATAATTTCCATCTATTTCTCTTAGAATTATTTTGCTTTGTTTTTTCTAGCTCTAGGTACTGCTCTGTTAGTTTCCTGTGGTTGTTATAACCAATTTGGCGGCTTAAAACAACAGAAATTTATTCTCTCATAGTTCTGGATGCCAGAAATCCAAAATTAAGGTGTTGAAAAGGCTGTGCTACTGGGAAATCCTCTTAGAGAGATTCTAGTGTTTGCCTTTTCCAGCTTCTGCTGGCTCCAGGCATTCATTAGCTGAAGATGCATCCCTCCAATCTCTTCCTCTGTAGTCACACTGCTTCCTCCTTTTCTGTCTATCATCTCCCTTGTGGATCTCTGACAAGGAAACCTGATATAGAACTAAGGGCCCAAGGGAATATACAAGTTGTTCTCTTTATCTCAAGATCCTTAGCTCAATCCCATCAATAAAGACTCTTATTTTAAATAAGGTAACAGTCTCAGGTTCTGCAAATTAGGATGTTGACATACCCTGTAGAGGGCTACCATTCAACTGACTGTGCTTTGGTAGTTAAAGGCTGAAATCAAATTTCTGTCGTGGACTTAAGGCTATAAATTTCCCACTGAAGACTGATTTTGCAGGTTCTCCTAAGTTATGATCATTTTACTTGCGTTATTTGTTTCAAAATATTATTAGATGCAAAATGTTTTGTGATTTCTTTATTGAAACATGACATGTAACCTATTTAGAACTTTCTTGCTTAATACTTTTTTTTTTTTTAAGATTCTATTTATTTATTTGGCAGATAGAGATCACAAGTAGACAGAGAGGCAGGCAGAGAGAGAGAGGAGGAAGCAGGCTCCCCGCTAAGCAGAGAGCTGGATGTGGGCTTGATCCCAGGACCCTGGGATCATGACCTGAGCCGAAGGCAGAGGCCTCAACCCACTGAGCCACCCAGGCGCCCCAGCTTAATACCTTTATATCTTGTTTTTGGTATTGATTTTTAGATTCCTTTCACTGTGGTTAGTAAATATATGCAGCATGGTTTTGATCTTTGAAATAAATATATATTTGCCCAGAATTAGGCCAATTAAAAGTTTCCATATTTTCTTGAAAATAATTCAGTTTTTAGGGGGATATGGTTCTACGTGTGTGACTTTTGTCAATTTTCTTAATCTTGATAGTCAAATGTTATCTTTCCTGAGCTTTTGTCTGGCTTTTGATGCTATGGAGTAAGTTGCATTGATATCTCAAATTATGATTCAATATTTTTCAATTTCAACTTTTGTCAGTTGTCAACTTATTATATATTTTGAAGTTATTATCTGCATTAAAATTTAGAATTTAAAAAAAAGAAAAAAATTAAGATTTTTTTACCTTTTCAAATTGAACTTTTAATCATAACTAAGTGTTCCCTTTTATATTATATAATATTCCTTACTGCAGGTCTACTTTGATTCATAATATTACATTATCATCAACTTAAATGTTCATATATGCTTCAATGGCAAATGACACACAGAATATCAGGCTAATTTCTTGGTTGTTTTCTCCAACCATTTCAAAAATTAGGTCTCTTTGGCAATCTAGAAGTTCAGTTTTTATCTCCTTATTCCAGTGAAAGGGCCAAAAATCTCAGGATACTCTTTTCTCCTCAGTTTCCATTCTCTGCACTGTTTTTGCTTGTTTGTTTAGATTTTATTTATTTACTTGACAGAGAGAGAGAGAGAGAGAGAGAGAGAGAGAGACAGCAAGAGAAGGAGGAAACACAAGCAGGGGGAGTAGGAGAGGGAGAAGTAGGCTTCCCTCTGAGCAGAGAGTCTGGTGAGGAACTCAATCTCAAGACCCTGGGATCATGACCTGAGCAGAAGGCAGATGCTTAAGGACTGAGCCACCTGGGCTCCCCTCCATTTTCTGCACATGACCTTAATGAAAAAGCAGTGGGAAGTGTGGGACTCATGTCATAAGGCCATCCTTTTCTCTGATGTATTGGTCACTCAAGTTTAGTTGATTTTGGTTGTACTCTGAAGCTTTCAAATAATTTATTTGTGCATTGTATCCAATATTTATAACTGATCTCTATAGGAGGCTTTAACTCTGACATAGCTAGAAACCATGATGTTTTTACATAGCGGGTTGGGGGTAAGTGGGCCATACCAGAATAGGCATCTGTTGCTTGATTACCGTTCATTTCAAATCATGCCTTGAGGCAATCTGCCCTTTGACATGGACTCTCAGCTTATTGCATTCAAAGTTCTAATACTTCTTCCAAAGCCTTGATTCAACTCAACAACTTCCTCTGTGTTAGTTGCTGTAAGAGGAGACACACTCAAGTCTGTAGCTTGTAGAATAATAGAAGTTCCTTTCTCTGTAAAGGAATGGTTGAAATGTACTAGGCTAGTTTAGCAGCTCTTTCATTATAAATATGCTGCTATTTCAATCTCTGTGTTCACAGTGGCTGCTGTGGTTTTCACCTTCCACCAGCACTGGTTAAGACCTATAGACGTAGGGTGACAGATGCTCATTCTTGTTTAGAAAAGACCAGTAAGTGGGATACTGGTTCAAGTATTTGGACATAGAGCCACAACATGCTGCATTAGTTAAGATAAAACCTCAGAGATCTACTGTTAAAGAAGGAAGCAGACATAACTATACAGCTAGCCATTCCTGTCATCTTCCTTTACTTTCTCAGGCATGAATAAGATGTTTCTGTGGCATAGATTTTTTTTTCATAGATTTTTTTTAATTTCTAAAATTTTTTATTTTTAATTTATTTTAAAATCTACTTTAACTTTTGATATTTATGTAAGTTTGTATGTATGTATTGTTTTAGTTTTAGAGATAGAGTTTAGTGATTCATCATTTACATAAAACACCCAATGTTCATTACATCAAGTTCCCTCCTTAATGTTCATCACCCAATTATCCCATCCCTCCACCCACCTCCCCTCCAGCAGCCATCAGTTTGTTTTCTATAGTTAAGTGTCTCTGATGGTTTGTCTCCATGGATGTTTAATGCCAAACACAAATCTCCAAGCTCTGGTCTTTTATAAGGTGTCAGATCTTTCCACTTTGACTCCTGCAAGATAATTTTCTACCAAATGATTATTAGTGCTAGGTGACAGTATTCTCCAAAGGATTCACTCATGATAAAATTATACTGTCTAAAGTGCATTCTTCTTAGCCAATATATAGCTTATTATATCATATTCAATAATATATAATATAATTCTTAATATAATTAATAATTTATTTTTTTATGCAGGCTTTCAGGTCAGTTTCTTCTGAGTCCTGCAACATATTTTATTCTCTCTTTGGCTGACATTTATCCTATCAAATTCCAGTTTTGTGAAGTAGTGTTTAAGTTCAATTCTGGAAGCTCACGGTAGGTATCACACTTATAATTCATTGTATGTTATACTTTGGCCTCCCAGGAGAGAAGTGTCAATATCACAACTTTTAATACCTGGATACTCTAAGTCCATATGGCAATTCCATCCCTTTTATATAATTTAGTTGTTTATCTTTGTTAATCAGCCTAACGTCTGTTTCTAGGACAGTTAATATCTGTTTCAAGGTACAATAGAAATAGAAGTACAGAATATAATTCCTCTTTAATAATTTTTAAAACTTATTTTATATCATTTTAGATGAAACATTATTGGAGTTAGTCATGATGACCAAATTGGAAGTATCTCATATGACTGAATGAATCTTTAATACATTCAGAAGAACTTCTCATTCTGCAAATTGATTATCACCATTGTATTTTTCCTAAGGATCATTTCTGATGGACTAACTTTCTCTGAAAATGTAGAGACATGGTTGCCTAAGCATTTCAAGTTTCAGTATTTTATCTTTCTTAAGGAGATATATTTGATAAATGGAAAAGAGGCTTTTACCTAGTCAAGTGTACTCACACTAGGACAGCTGTTGTGGATTGTTTATTTAAACTGTGCTTTTCTGTCCAGCCCATATGTATTGTCCAAAAAAAAAAAAAAAAGATATTTTGCAGGGAAGAGATATTTTGTCAATAGCTCTTGAAAGGGAAGATGAATGAAATCAATTAATGATTATTAAGAGGAAACTGAGGAATAATGAATTCCCATTTTTTTTAAAGATTTTATTTTTTTATCTGACAGACAGAGATCACAAGCAGGCAGAGAGACAGGCAGAGAGAGAGGAGGAAGCAGGCCCCCCGCTGAGCAGAGAGCCCGATGTGGGGCTCCATTCCAGGACCCTGGGATCATGACCTGAGCCAAAGGCAGAGGCTGTAACCCACTGAGCCACCCAGGCGCTATGAATTCCCATTTTTATGTGTCATATATGAGTTGACATTTGAAAATTCACATGGGGCTATCTGAAAAGCATGAGGTAATTGATGTTTAGAATTCCAGAAATTTCACTAGATTATTCTACACTGAATAATCTATACAACTATGTATATAAGGAATACCTTTCTGATAAATGTTGAAAGTAAATCCCAGATCACTAATATTCCATTAAGAAGGTTAAATTTAATTGTGTGTGTTATAGTTTTTATCTTTCTATTTCCCCACTGACAAGGAAAATGTAATTATTTTTGAAACATGATGATATGCTAAAAATGTGTGACCTTTCCACAGTTTAAGCAATAAAGCTCACTCCAGGGTGTTCTGTTGGAGCATAATTTTAATATACCTAAACTACACTGATTTTTTATTAAATACGCTAACGTACCAATTACCAATGGCATATCCTGTGAAGTGTTTTTAAAGGACCACCAAGTATCAAAGGCAGGATTGCTTAATATTTAAGAAACTCTATTTTTCTTCCTTCTTTTCTTTTTTTTTAAAGATTTTATTTATTTGACAGAGAAAGACATAGTGAGAGAGAGAACACAAGCAGGGAGCATGGGAGAGGGAGAAGCAGGCTCCCCACTGAGCAGGGAATCCTATGTGGGGCTCCATCCCAACACCCAGGGATCATGACCTGAGCCGAAGGCAGACGCTTAACGACTGAGCTGCCCAGGCGCCCCAGAAAACCCATTTTTCTACCATTGTGTTTACCTATATACATGATAATTGTCAAGATTATTCTTATTTAAAATATTTATTTTAGTGTATAATATAAAATTCCCCATACAAAATACAATCTTATTTTCATATGTTCGGAAAATCAGGTGTTCCTTTTCCAGCGGAAAATTACTGATACATTAATATTACATAAATAGAAGAAAACAAATTCTATACCAAAAACATTGAATGACTTTAAAAATTGGGAATTAATACTTCCAACTGTATTTTTTCTTGTGTTATAGAGATGCTCAGAAACCAGAAGTCCCTTAAATGGGCCAATTCCAACATTGTTTAAACATCATCCTCATCACAATTTAATGTTTAGTGAATTCTTGCTAGCTTCATGAGTTAATATTTTTCACTAGACAGAACTTTGTCTTACTTTACTAGTTGTAGATTACATATGATTCTTTTTTTTTAATTTTTTGTTTATTTATTTGAGCAAGAGAGAGAGAGCACACACAAGCAAGGGGGAGAGGTAGAGGGAGAGGGAGAGGCTCATTCTGCCCTGAGCAGGGGACCTGACATGGGGCTTGATGCTCAGACTTGGATCATGACCTGAGCTGAAGTCATCTGCTTAACTGACTGAACCATGCAGGCGCCACTCTGATTCTTAATGAACTATTTATGTTTCTTTGACAAACCAAAGCAGCACTGCATGTACCCCAAGTTGTAAAATGTCAAACACATGTTAGTAAAAGTGTAAGAACAACTATTTGTTGAGGATTTACATAAATTAGCTCATGTAATTCTCTCAGCAGCCCCATAAGGCAGAGTAATTAGTCAAAATAATGTAAGTTTCTATAACAGATGAAGTTCCAAATATCAGTGGCTTACTTAACACAATAGAATTTAATCTTATTCATGTGAAGACTAAATAAGAACTTCTGGATTAGGACTCAATTCCATTGCATCCATTCAGGAAACCAGATTGATGAAAGCTCTTCCCCCTTCAACACAATACTGTTGTGGGCATCAGTATCAAGTAAGCAGATGGATAGATGAAAGAATTGCATTTGGGAAGTTACGATAAGCCAGATTCTGTTCTCATTCCACTGGTTCTAACTCTGTCACGGAGTAAGTCCTCAGAAAATAACAAGCCTTATGAGTATAGGGAAAATGGTTTGTTTTCTGTGCTACCAGTCTCTATCTCAGTTTCCTCTTCTATTCATCAAATACCAATGTCATCATTTTTTTTCTGCATGTGGAATATGTTCATTCTTTCTCTGATGAAGATTCAAGGTGTTCCCAGCAAATGTCCACATCCAATTAGATGGAAATATGATGCTACAATATATGAACCAAGTAGATGAGTAATTTGCTCTCAACTCATACAATAAACAAGGTAGAGTAGAAGCAAGATCATTGCAAATAACTTCCCTAATTTTGAAAATGAAATATGGAGCTACTCCAGGGCAATGGTAAAGTTCTGCCAACTGGAATTGAAAAGATCCTTGATTACAACCTAATTTTGCTCTCTAGAAAAAAATGCTCTCATCTATTGGCTTTTGAAGCCCTTTGCTCTGCTTTCTGGGACATCCTTTGCCCTCTCCTCTGAGGCCACATAAAGTGAATATTGAGGCAGAAGGCTACCTCTGGTAAGGAAGGCTTCCATAGATAGCCTCCTACCATGCAAGTTTGTGAACTTGAGTTCTGTTAAAAACGTGTATGGTCAAAATATACTTTAGTTCCAGTTGCTAGTTTCACTGGCATTATAATTCCCTTGAAAGACTAGTGTGCTTCTAATTTATTTGTTTCTAGACAGTACCATGTGCTGGTAACCATACCAGAATTCTGTACTAGATAAAATTTCAAAATATAATTCATTTCCTTGCCTTTGCATTCCATTCTCTTCTTTCCCAAACAAATGACAGCTAAATTGAGGCAATCATACTTGTGTGGAAAAGAAATACTCTTAGTCATATTTTTGTCACCAGAATGATTCTTAATTGGCTGCTTGTACATGATTTTTTTCAATTTATTTTTCCCTTTGAGGTGCAAAAAAGAACCAATTTATCTAGCCATTGAGTCTGCACATTAACTAGCAGTTTCCATTCCAATAGGTAAAGTTATTGTGTCATTTATAGGTGAGAGCAATGAAGTATAAGCTACGGGTTATGTGACATATCTTGTGTTAAATAACTAGCGGTTCTGAGGCTAAGATTTAAATACAGCCATTTTCCCTAAGGAGAGCATTCTCTTCTTATAGTGTCTCTCACGTCCTTTATCCTTTGCCTATAGCACTTCTGCCCATAGCACTGTCGGTGCGCAAATACCCATCTTTATGGCATAGAACTGGAATTGGCTTTATCACATGCCCCCATCATCCTCATTAATTCTTATCATGAATTTCTTCAGATCTAATCTCTCCTCTATTTTCAGTGATGACTAAAGTTCTTATGCTTATATTCTCACTAAAATGGATATCTGGAAGTGTCTGATGTTAACATTCATTCCATCTATACTCACAGACAAGTCCAGATTTTTCTTAGCCTGCCACAACAGCTCCTGCTATATATGCAAATCTTCAAACATGTGACAAATTTGCATTTTTGCAGTGGTATTGAATTTATATTTTAAGATCCATGCACATATGTTAAGTCTAGGGGTATATATATATGTGTGTTTGTGTGACCACATCATATGATTTTTCATAGCAATTTGAATTAGAGTAGAAAAATATTTTGAGTGGCACTATGTGATATATTTATTGTGTGTTTTCTCTTAAAAATATTACCTTTACTTAAACATTATTATATTTTTGTATTCATGCCTGTCAATTAGCAGATGCTCAGAAATTTAAATGGACATGTGAAGACCCAGGATGAAGATCCAAAGGCGTAGGTCTGGGAGAGACCTTTCTCTCTCTCTCTCTCTCTCTCTCTCTTTTTAATTCTGTACTGCATTTTGATGCTTTGGTGGAACACCACTGCTTTTTTTAACAGTCTGTGATAGGTGGAGTAATGGTCCCCTATAATGATGATGTTTTAGTTCTTGGAACTTGGGAATATGTTACCTTGGCATGCCAAAAGGGTTTTAGTAGATGTGATGAAGATTGAGATTAAGATACAATTAAAACTGAGATGGGAAAATTATCTTAGATTATTCTGGTGGTCACAAGCTTATCACATAGATTCTTAAGAACAAAGAGTCAATCCCAGCTGAGATCAGAAGGAGCTGTGGTCATAGTGGTGTTCCCAGAGAGCCATGGAAAGAAATCAGCAAGATTTAATAATTTATTAATCACTGGCTTTGAAGACGATAGAAGGAGTCAAGAGCCAAGGAATATTCTCACCTCAAGAAGCTGAAAAAAACAAACAAATGGATTCTCCCTTAAAGCCTCCAAAGAAGAATGCAGCCCCACATACTTATTGATTTTAGCCCAGTGAGACCTGTGTTAGACTACTAACCTGCACAACTATAAGATATTAAATCTGTGTTGTTTTAAGCCACTAAATGTGTGGTAATTCATAGCAGCAATAAAATAAAACTAATATGCTATCTTTATAATTCATCTATAACTTCATTTTAATACCTGATTTTATCCTATTTACTTTAGTTGAATCTCTTTGTATTAAAGAAAAAATAATGTCAGCATCTACCTTGTTTTACAAAGCATGAAATTTCAGTACTTTACATAATCATGAGTGGTGAGCAGGTTTTCTCATCACTCCAAAATTGACAACGAGGATACTCCGCTGAGGATAGAGGACAAAGCTTCCCATTTTAGTACTCAAGAAAGTCATAATATTTGTGGTGTCTGATGATGGGACACTACTGCCTCTCCATAGTGCCTATGTTAAAATGTACTATATTAAAATGCACAGTTCACCACTTGGTTTGTAGTGAACTGCAGAAACTGACCTAATTAGAAATTAGTTCTAATTTTGGGACAGCACTTTGAAAGGAAGTACCTTAGTAACTGACACAGCTTCCTTTAAGTCCGATGACTTTTTTGTTTCTTCCTGGATATTTCTGATAGTAGGAGAATTGATACTTGGCTGCATCAGTTGGATAGTGTGTCTGGGAAGAAATGTGTATAAACCATATCTTTTATCAGATAAATCTTTATATCCTTAGCATGGGGCTTAGTCTAAAGAAAGTAAGCAATAAATATATCATGAATATATGATCTAACGTAATGTGGAAGGCAAAATAAAAACACTAAAGAATATATATCAATCAAATGTAATCAGATAGTATATGCTTTATATCCCTAATATAGATTACAGAGTTTTCACTAAAATGATGCTCTTTTCTATGTAAAAGTTTTTTTTAAGTCCATATCTCATGCATGAGTATGCAGAGAATAGCTAATAGCCCAGAAAGACAAGAAGGTCATATTCAGATATAATAATTACATAGACATGACTGAATTAACTGATAATGAGAATGAAGATAAACATGGACTTTTATTACTGTGTGGTAAATGGTTTAAAATTGATTTTGTTTTAACACAGTCACACTTTCAAAAATGTCATATAGACAAATGACCTTTTCTAAGAAACAAAAATATCTATGGTTATATAAATATTTTGCTAAATGATTTCATGCTTGGGTAACTTTTTTTTCTATTTAAAATTCATTATTTTGTACACTTAAATGGCAAAAGATATACTATCTAAAAACCAACAGTCATTTAAAACTGTTTATTTTCTAAAGTCAGTATATGGTACAAGATAATTAAAATGGAATAGAACACATAGAGTAGTTCAAAATTGAATTACTTATGTATGGTTTAGAATAATGACAAAAGTTACTAGCTAATAGCTTTTCAAATAATGCATTATTTGATATAGGAATACAGTTTGTACCTAAATATGGGATGATGACTCATTAAAAAATAGTATTGGGACACATGGGTGACACTGTTGGTGAAGCATCTGACTCCTGATTTTGGCTCAGGTTATGATCTCAGGGTCATGAGATCAAGCCCCATGTCAGGCTCTGCACTCTGTGAGGAGTCTGCTTAAGATTCTCTCTCCCGTTTCCCCTTCCCTCTCCTCTCTTTTCTGTCTCTCTAAAATAAGTAATTGCATATTAAAAAATAGTGTCAAAGCCAAAGTTACTTAAGAAAATAAGCATATTTTGGGAAAACATCTGGGGAGGTCAACTAGATGGCTCTCCTAAATTTGGGTGGATTTGATCTAATCTGGGAATTGGCTGTCTGACAAATAATTTAGGATGGTGATGGCTCAGACAGTTGGGGTAATTCTATTCTGTTCCATGTATCTCTCTTCCTCCTTCCTGGAATGACTGGGATATCTTGAAAATGCCCATCTCACAGCAATGAAAGAGTGTAAATGCACAAGCAGAAATGTGTAAGTCCTTTTTTTTTTTTTATTTGACAGACAGAGATCACAAGTAGGCAGAGAGGCAGGCAGAGAGAGAGAGAGAGGAGAAAACAGGCTTCCTGCTGAGCAGAGAGCCCGATATGAGGCTCGATCCAAGGACCCTGGGATCATGACCTGAGCTGAAGCAGGCAGAGGCTTTAACCCACTGAGCCACCCAGGCGCCCCGTGTAAGTCCTTTTTTAAAGCTTTATGTGCTTACATCACATCTGGCCAACAGTCCATCCCCAGAACAAGTCATAAGACCAGGCCAGAGCCAAAGTGAAAGGCACTGATAATACATAAGGCAAATGGTATGATCATGGGGAGGGTGAAAAACCAGGGACATTAATACACCATATAGTCAGACCTCAACTGAATTATTCATGCATCTCCCACTTGCAAAATAGCCTTTGTCCTATTCTAGAAACCCCAGTTATCTCATCTATCAATCATCAGTATTATTATGTCTCATCTACATCAGATCCAGGCAAGGTCCTCCTGATTTGGAGATCTACAAACTCAAAAGAACAAGATATTTTCCTCAACACCCAAAAAGAGTCGTAAACAACTGTAATAAACACTGCTGTCTGAAACATAGAATAATGATATGTATGTAGCAATACTGTTCCATAGCATTTTTTCTTTTTTTTTTTAATTGTGCAGTGATTCATTCGTTGCCTATAACACTCAGTGATCATCACATGTGCCCTCCTTAATATCTATCACCCGGTTATCCCATCCCCCACCCTCCACCCTTCTACAACCCTCAGTTTGTTTCCCAGAGAACAGAGTCTCTCATGGTTTATCTCCCTCTCTGATTTCTTCCCATTTGGTTTTCCCTTCCTTCCCTATGGTCCTCTGCACTATTCCTTTTATCCCACATATAAGTGAAATCATATAATAACTTTCTCTGCTTGACTTACTTCACTTAGCATAATCCCCTCCAGTTCCATTTATGTTGATGCAAATGGTAGGTATTTGTCCTTTCTGATGGCTGAGTAATATTCTATTGCATATATGAAGCACACCTTCTTTACCCATTCAACCCATGTTGAAGAACATCTCAGCTCCTTCCACAGTTTGGCAATTATGGACATTGCTGCTATGAACATTGGTGTGCATGTGCCCCTTCTTTTCACTACATTTGTATCTTTAGGGTAAATACAATTGCTGGGTCATAGGATACTCTATTTTTAGTGTCTTGAGGAACCTCCATACTGTTTTCCAATTTTTCAATGGTAATTGTTAACCATCGAAATTAGTAGGTAATTACTAGGTAATTGTTACCAGATATCCTACACCAGGAATAGGTTGTACCCCCTGATTAAACCCTGTTTCTGCTCCCTGGGAGTAGTTTCCCACTTCATTATACACCATGACTTTGCACTCTGTTCTATAGGATATCTATCTCTTTTCCATACCCTTCTTGACTTTCCTTGGTCAACCGTGAAAATTATATTGGGAAATATGTCCTTTGAGTAAACTTTCAATGTGTTTTTTATCAGCAGAAATCTAGGAGGGATTATACTAGTGAAGATTCTCTAGAGAAGAAGAACTATAGGAGATTATATATAATAATAAATATATATGTATATGAATGAGATTATTAATAAATAAGGTATAGCTGGAAAAAATGGGGATATTATTCATTTATATGTAATATATGTCATGAATATTTTCTTTCCAGTTTGTTTTGTATCTTTTGGTTTGCTTATAGCTTTTGTTTTCCATATGAACTTTTGGTTGTCTCACTTGTAAATATTTTTTGTTATTATTGCATCTGAATTTTGATACATAGTTAGAAAGCATTTACCTACACTCAAGTAATATAGAGCTTTGCAGGGAGAAAATTGGTCAGCAAATTTTGCTAAGTTTTTTATTGAAATTATTTTAAGTTTTCTTTGTTGAATGGGGTCAATTTTTGCTAACGTATATTTTCCCAGGAAATTATCTACTTCGTGTCTATATTAAAATGTAATTCCTTAGATTTTTACAAATAATTCTCTTATGCTTTTGTTATTCTGCTTTTTTTGTTGTTGTTGTTGAAAATTTACTTCTCCTTTCTCAATCCAGTACAAACCCAATTAATCCACTTATTGACTGCATTGAAAATTTCAGCTCTTCAAATTATAATACAGCTAAACTTCTCTGTGTGACATTAACATCACTGCCATTCTCAATGGTTATTTTGCACAGAAGAGAATAGCAGGATATATGTAAAGGAAGGATGTGTACAGTAACAACAACCAAAAAAAAAAAAAAACAGTAAAGGAAGATTGACAAATATCCCAGATATTGTAGTTGAAATAAATGGGTTGTAAAAATAACTGTAATAAAGAGAAAGATGGGCAACATGGATGAAAGAAGGATGGCATCTTAAAGAGTACTGGATTCAATTTAAAAAAATAACTAATTTGACCATCAATATTCAATGGGGGGTGAAAAAATTATTTGACACATCCCCAATTATTTGACAAATCCCACAGAGACTGAGCTGTGGAACAAAGAGACCACCCACATAGCTAATACTCAATGTTAAGTTAAGAGATTTCAGAATTTTCTAGAATTTTTACCATATGCTCTCCATTATGTGAAGATGATATTCTTATAGACACCTGCATTGTTGGGGCACCTGGGTGATTCAGTCAGTTAAGTATCTGCCTTCAGCTCAATTCATGATCTCAGAGTCCTAGGACCTAATCCAGCATCAGGCTTTCTGCTCAGTGGGGAGTCTGCTTCTCCCTCTCCCTCTGCCTGAGACTCCTTCTGCTTGTGTGCATTCTCTCTGTCAAATAAATAAATAAAATCTTTTAAAGAAGGATAACCATTGTTTAATCTGTGAATAGATTCTTTTAGCTTCAGAATGTGATGTCCATTCTGTCTTTTGTCTGTCTATTTTTTGGGGGAGAGGCTGCTTTCCCAATATAGGCAGAGAGTATATAAACAATATATTTGTTTGGTAGTCACGTCTTATGTCAAACTAGTAGTGGGGAATATAACTAAGGAAGCACCTTATTTGTATATTACATAGCCAATTTCGACTGATTTATAATCTTAAAAATATACTCTGAAGTCAAGGAAAATCCCCAAAGCTGAATCATGATCTTGTATAAAAACCAGTTTTATGAGGACTGAAAACACTTAACAGTTCTATTTTATGAAAAGACCTAAAAGGAATATTTTTACACGTATTAATGCATGTACAAAGTTAATGGAAAAAACACCTGACAAAATGAGAAAAAAGAAGTGTTGAAAATAAGCATTAATGATAAAGCAGATGTATTTGTCTCAAAGTGTATTCAAGTAAAATGTGATAAAACTCAGTAATCTAGTAAAAAGAGAAAAAAAATCAAACTAATTTCTGTAGTAGATCATTGCCTATGTGACCAAGAAAGAGAAACTAATAAACAACTTGATTGCCTTTATAGACCAAAACCTTTGAAATGGCGGAACAGATATAAGAAGACTTCTGACTTCTGGATTAGGTGAAGTGACAAAGTCCAAAGTTGTACATGCAAGAATATTAATAATTCTTGTGTACAAGTCTGTAATTTCTGTGGGTCAAAACATTATTGAAAAAAATAATTTTTCAAATATAATTTCAGAATATTAAGATGCCATTTCCATGCTAAAGTCTAAATTGGTCTATGTCCAAATAGAAGTCCAATAATCTGATTTATCTTTTGTTACTTTGAGAATTTTAACAAGGTCTCTAATCAATCATTGCCATTAGAACAGTCAGGTCTTTATGTACCTCCAGTGCTATGCGTGGGTAAAACCTCATTAACACAGTCAGTAGTCACCCCATTTCCTTTTACAAATTCCATTTTCCTTTGAAATAACTCATACCATATGGGCAACTAATAATAGTGTATCCTCTTTTATCTCTATAATAGTGTTCTTTATTTTTATTTTTATTTTTATTTTTATTTATTTTTTTAAAGATTTTATTTATTTATTTGACAGAGAGAGATCACAAGTAGGCAGAGAGGTAGGCAGAGACAGAGGGGAAGCAGGTTCTCTGATGAGCAGAGCCCAACATGGGGCTCCATCCCATGATGCTGAGACCATGACCTGAGCTGAAGATAGTGGCTTAACCCACTGAGCCACCCAGGTGCCCCTATAATAGTGTTTTTTAAAGAGTGTATGTTATGTCACTATGAATTTCTATATTCATCCCTTTTATCTTGTTAACCTGTAGGGCTAGATTTTTTTTTTTTTTTCCAAGTTTGAGTGTGATGTTCACTGCATTCAGTTGGTATGTATCTAACGTATCCCTCCTTGTTACATAAAATTTAAATATTCTTTTGATGATGGGACAGAACATAATGAAACTTGAATGTCTAGAAGGAAGAACTCTGTAGTATAGCTAAAAAAAAAAAAAAAAAAAAGCTACCAGACAGGGCCACATCGGGGGTTGCCTCTGTAAAGGGTAACAGCAAACTGTTATGCAGCAAGCAGAGCAATGGTACTCAACTTTCTCAGGCTCCTTGGGGATTGGTTAATTTGAATAACTTTGGTGGACCTGGGGTACTAGAGTACAGAGTCTGGTGCGTGGTCCCTGGGCTGATATTTAAAGTTCCCATCAATGAAAGCCCAATAAGTGACCTGATTGACATGTAGATTTAATGAATTGCTCAAGAAGGGGAAGTGACCTGACCTTTAGTCAGGGCATCAAAACTGGGCCCAAAAAAAGTACAAATAAGCAAGAAAGCAGCTAGCCCCAAAGTAAACTGTATTATAGTTTGATGTGGAAATGTTGGAGTTTGGAGCCGATGGCCAAGAAAGAATTCTTGAGACTTCTTTCACGCAAAAGGATGGTTTAATTCAAGCACAGGGACAGGACCTGTGGACAAAAGAGCTGCACTGGGGTTGTAACAGGTGACTGATTATATATTTTCAAGTTGCGAATGGGTTAGAGATAGTTTAAGTCTCTAAGGAATACTGGAAGTAAGGTTTCCAGGAACTTGTGGGGGCTAGCTATTCTTAGAAAAAATCATTTTTCATTGTCTAATAACACCTTAGTCATAAGACCCTTCAGATGTATATCAGTTGTCATATGCTTGGGAGATGATTGCTAAAACATATCTTGGGGGATAGAGATAAAGAAGGTTTCCAAAGGAATTTCTTTTTATTTTCCTTTTCCTTTTTTTTTTTTTTTTTAAGGTTTTATTTATCTATTTGAGATAAATCACAGAGAGAGAAGCAGACTCCCCTACTGAGGAAAGAATCTGATGCAGGGCTTGGTCATAGGACCTGAGCCCAAGGCAGATGCTTAACCCACTGAGCCACCCAGGTGCCCCTCCAAAGGAATCTCTGTATGTTAAAGTAGACTCACAGGACCATAGGGGATGAGGATAATGTTAAGCTAAAGTTGACTTTTTTCTTTAGCAAAGTGTCAACATAGAGGTAGCTGACTTCCTAGAGGAAGGAACTTCCTACCTGTTTCAAAGACTTGTCAATGGGCTGCAGGCAGTAAGAGAATTTAATTTCTTCTTTGCTTTGTTTCTCACATCATAGTCCTGAACAGGAATCTTGGCACTTGTTACCTTATTTGACCCCCCACAAAGCAGAGCCATATCTCCCTTCAACTGCTGTGCTAAAAGAAAGCCTAACTTCTTTAAACTTGTGTCCAAACACAGGAAAAAGTTAGACTGACTATATGTTCAGACAGTTGAGATTAGAATAAACTTTTATATATCTCTTCTCATAAAAGATCAAATCCTAATCTTGGGTCCTTGCAAACCCCTTCTTTGTTAATCAATAAACCTGATAAATATTAATTTGAATAAGGTCTAAAATTATTACATTGCATTTTTCTATTTTTAAAATATGTCATGTGGTGTCTCCCAGATTGCATGGGGGCCCCCAGGTCTGGGGTGATGATAGGGTGGAGGCTGGTGGCACGCAAGTTAAAAGATTCATCTGGGGCAGAACAAAGGAGATAGAAGTTTACTGAATCCACCAAAAAGGAGCCATGAACAGGACAGCAGAAAAGAGACTATCTGCAAGGAGGCAGTGGGTGGGGAATGTTTTAAAAGGGGGGAAGATGAGGAGGTATGACAAAATATGGACTTTTCCCTTTTTTGGTACCTGTGCCTGGTTGAAAGTAACACATGGGTTAGCTAGAGCTTATGGATATTTCAGGGTGGGTGGCCTAATGGGCCTGTTTGTATTCAGCCGGGTGATGATAGCTGTGGGCTCTTTTTTACATTCCATTGTTCAATCCTATTGCCTACAAGCGGCCTTTACATGTCACTTCTATTATTTTCCATGCATTGCACCTGTTTCCAAGTCATCATAGTGAATTTTTTCTATACCTTATCTATCCTTGAAAGCATTTTTTGCTTCTAAGTCCTTCATTATATTCATACTAGAATTCCCAAATTCTACCCAGAGAGATTTTAGTTTGTTGTTGTTACAATTATTTTCCACTTAAATTCTCTAAATGGAAAAAAAAAAAAGGCTGAAATGTACTGTTTTGTCCTTCATACTTATCATGATGAGTATTTGCTACCTTCTTTTGTAAAAATGACTATATTTTAGTATTAACTTTTCTTGAAATTTTCTTATAAGATAAATTTATAAAGTTATAGTTCATCAAGAATATACTTAGTTGAAGGAGAGAAAGTTGGAAGACTGATACTACTACCCATTAATAAGGCTTATTTTATAAAACTTCAATCAGTAATCAAGATAATATATAGTATTGGTGAAAGAGTAGACAGATCATCAAAGCAGAATAGAGAGCCAGAAAATAGTCCACATGCATACAGTCAACTAATCTTTGACAGAGAAGCAAAGAAAATACAATGGAGAAAATATGGTCTTTCAACAAGTGATGCTGGAACAACTGAGCATTCACATGTAAAAAGCTAAATCTACACACAGACCTTAGATCCTTCACCAAAATTAACTACAAACATATCACAGAGGTAATTGTAAAATATAGAAGAAAACCTAGATGCCTTGGCTATGATGATAACTTTTTCTCTATCAAGGAAATAATCTATAAACTGGATTTTGTTAAAAGTCCTTTAAAAAGTCTGCTTTGTGAAAGACAATGCCAAAAAAATAAGAAGACAAGCCACAGGATGGGAAAAAAAAATATTTGTAAAATACACATCTAATGAAGGACTGATAACCAAAACATCCAGAACTTTTAAAATTCAGCATTAAGCCCCAATGTTTATAGCAGCATGTCCACAATAGCTAAACTATGGAAAGAGCCCAGATGTTCTTTGACAGATTAATGGATAAAGAAGTGATACATATATACAATGGAATATTACTTAGCCATCAAAAATTTGAAATCTTTCCATTTGCAATGATGTGAATGGAACTAGAGGGTATTATGCTAAGCCAATAAGTCAATCAGAGAAAGACAATTATTACATGATTTCACTCATATGTGGAAATTAAGAATCAAAACAGAGGAGCATAGAGGAAGGGAAGGAAAAATAAAACAAGATGTAATCAGAGAGAGAGAGAGAGAAACCATAGAGATTCTTTTTTTTTAAAGTTTATTTATTTATTTATTTATTTATTTATTTGAGAGAGAGAGAGAGAGAGTGCATGAGAAGGGAGAAAATCAGAGGGAGAAGCAGACTCCGCATGGAGCTGGGAGCCTGATATGTGACTGGATCCCAGGACTCCAGGATCATGACCTGAGCTAAAGGCAGTTGCTTAACCAACTGAGCCACCCAGGCACCCACTGTAAGAGATTCTTTTTTTTTTTTTTTAAAGATTTTATTTATTTATTTGACAGGGATCACAAGTAGGCAGAGAGGCAGGCAGAGAGAGAGGAAGGGAAGCAGGCTCCCTGCTGAGCAGAGATCCCGATGTGGGGCTCGATCCCAGGACCCTGGGATCATGACCCGAGCCGAAGGCAGTGGCTTTAACCCACTGAGCCACCCAGGCGCCCCCACTGTAAGAGATTCTTAACTATAGGAAACAAAAACCGAGGGCTGCTGAAGGGGATGGGAGTGAGGTGATGGGGTAACAGGGAGATGGACATTAAGAAGGACATGTGATGTAGTGAGCACTGGGTGTTATATACAACTGAGGAATCACTGAACTCTACATCTGAAACTGATAATATACTCTATGTTAATTAATTAAATTTAAATTAAAAAAAAAGAAACACTCTGATTAAAAAATGGGGTAAAGGTCTTAAGTGCCACCTCACCAAAGAAGGTATACAGATGAGAAATAAGCATATGAAAAGATGCCCTGCCCCAAATATCAACAGGGAAATGAAAATTACAAGAAGATAACACTCTACAACTCTTAGAATGGCCAAAATCAAGATCACTGACAGCACCAAATGCTGGCAGCAATGTTGATCAAGAACACTCATACATTGCTGGTTGGAATGCAAAATGGTATAGACACTTGGCACTCCAGAAGTGAAGGAACTAGGCATTTTAGTATTTATTTTTGTGTATTTATTTATAAACTTATTTAATTATTTTAGTTTAAATGATTTGTCTTCAAATGATATATCAAATAGTTTATCGATCTGGAATTCTTCATACTTTTAGAATATTCTCACTACTCCTCAAAAAACAGTGTATTTAAAAAAAAAAAAAAAAAAAAGTAAGATTTGGTAGCTCCACACCAGGACTAGTTCCTTTGCAGCCATTTCCTGCCTGACCAAACAGCTGATTAGACATGGGAGCCAACGAGGGCTGCATTGGAGATGGATGGTGACCTTGCTACAATATGTGTTTCTCAACCACACATTTCTGCTGACTATGTCAGCAGGAAGTCAGTCTGTTATACCACCTCATGATGATACCGAGGACAGCTTGAATGATCATGAAGACAAAATGGTCCAAAAGAAAGTTTTAGAGAACAAGATATAGATCTTCTAATTACAAATGCAGCAAGGATCATGAAAAATGCCTTACCTCAAATGGGAAAGACTGCAAAAGATGCCAAAGAATGTGTTTAAAAATGTGTGAGGTCATTCGCTTTATAACATCGGAAGCAAGTGAAAGATGCTATCAACAGCAATGGAAAACAAATCAATGGAGAAGATATGCCCCCTGCCATGTCTTCTTGAGGCTTCCACAGTTATGTAGAACCTCTAAAATTATACCTTCAGAAATTCAGAGAGGCTATGAAAGGAGAGAAAGGGATTGGGGAAACAGTCGCAGCTCTAGATGGACTAAGTGAAGAACTTACAGAGGAGGCATTTAACAACCAGTTAACCAGTTACCAGCTGGCTTAAAAGCTAGCTGCGGACGGCCAACCAACAGAACATATTGTTTATACAACACGTTAACATACAGCTTATTAACAGATTTCTGGTGTTCAGCAAATTCGGTTTTCATGATTTGAAGAAGTGGTAGAATGGGGAGTGTTAGAGAAGCAAAAAAGTCCATTAAGCCTTTTTATTTTCCTAATGTCTAAAAGACATTAGAAGGAACTGACTGGTGAAAAGATGTCTCTTTGTATATGAAATAGCTGGAATGTAGCTTCCTGATGCTTGACTAATTGGGGTGTTAATGGCTACTTGAGAATCCTTTTCATGAGTGATTTTAAAGAGAAATTTGGATTTTAAACATATTAAAATATTTTATTCTGTATGAGAGTTTGTTGCTCAGTATGACCGCTGTATGCACTGTTTATTGCAGTTTATTACTCTCAGAGATTTGCAGACAGTTTCTTATTTTCACATTGAATCATGTTACTTTTTCAATTCAGGTAAGCTGCTGGGTAACTCGCGATGTTTTTTCTTTTAATAAAATGTAAGGGTAGAGTTCATTCTGGAAAAAAAAAAAAAAAAAAAAGACTTTCCCAAAAATCAAAGTCAGACTGATGGGCATGTAACTGAGCTTTTGAACAGCTATTCTATGTTCTCATTTGACAGACTCATTCACCAATGAGTCTATATGCTCAGCAATTTCTAACCAATTTCTAATCAATAACTAATCAGCCTTTTATATCTATAATTTATATGTTTTTATTTGTACAGCAAGATATTATTCCTTTTATTTTGCTTCTCTTTAAACCAGTATGTTTTAATCTAGTACTTCTGTGTGCTTGAGATAGAAAGGAGGCAATAATGTTTGTGGAAATGCTGAAAAAGTGTTCTGGTGCAGAGATTTGGGTCATTAATTTTTACATATTTTTATTTTCTTTGTGCTTATTTGCTTGTTTGATTTTCTTTTAGAAAGACCTGAGTGATTAACATTGGAATAAAATTTAGAGTCAATTCCCAATAAATGAAATGTATAGTAACGATCAATCACTTGATTTAATTCATATGTTCACCAATACTTTTGCATAAAAAAATCCATGGTTATCTTCAAATCTACTTTTCCAATTCTTTCATATTTACTTATGTCTTATTTTTAGATAAACAAAATATCTATCTCAAAGTGTACTTGACATATAATGATGAAATGCAGACGGTATAGCATAACAAATTGTTCATAGTACACCTTAACTAAGCCCACTACAGACTTTTTAAAGAAAAGCTTCTAAAATAATTATATGAATTCATTAACTACTCCATTTTCAGAAAAATCATTCAATATTGAATATTTTCAGAATTCAAGGCAAAGAGGAATACTCTTATTAGTGGCTCCAAAAGAAACTTTTTTTTTTTTTTTTTTAACAATTTTGTTTATTTATTTGAGGAAGAGCGAACACAAGGAGGGGTAAAAGGAGAGGGACAAGCAGATCTTCTGCTGAGCCGGGAGCCCAACTCTGGGCTCTGTCCCAGTACCCTGAGATCATGACCTGAGCTGAAACCAAGAGCTGGATGCTTAACCAGCTGAGCCACTCAAGGTGCTCCCAACTTATTATTATTAGTTTTAAATGATTTTTATTTGTCAGAGTAAGAGAGAGCTCAAGCAGGGGGGATGGCAGGCAGAGGGAGAAGCAGGCTCCCTGCTGAGCAAGGAGCCCAATGCCAGACTCGATCCCAGGATCCTGGGATCATCACCTGGATGAAGGCAGATGCTTAACCAACTGAGCCACCCAGGCGTCCCTACCACAAAATTATTTTTAAATTTAAATTTATGAGAAGAGTATGGGGCAGAAGTGTAACTGAATTAGTATAACGAGAACGTATGGACAACTGTGGCTGACTCAAGATAATTTGTGAAGAATGGGGAAAGGCAAAGCACAGCTGCTTGAACGTAGTTAAAATGCGCATTTGGTGGAGCATGTTTTCCCTGATATTAGAGAAATTGAGTATTTTTTTTTTGAGAAATTGAGTATATTTAACAAATATTGGAGGAGCCTATTTTAAGAAGACAATGGCTACATAAAAGAAGAAACAGTCAACAGAGCAAGGTAGAATGGTCTGCCATTATGCCTTTATTAACCAATAAACCATCTTAGCATATTGCTTTCTATACTGTACTTAATCTCTTCTATCTTCACTTAGTCTTTGCACCTATATATTTTGAAAATAACCACAGCTCGTGGGGAATACTTATGCAAGGCAATAACAAAATTTTCAGGATCAATTGTAATTATTTAAGAAACATTATTTATACCATAAAAATGATCCTTTGACTGTGACTAATAAACATTAAAACAAAGTACATGTTCAGGTAAGTTCATTTACATTATCTTATTAAAAGCAATACATGAGCAATATTTGAAATAACTTTTTAAAATATTTTGTGGCCTACTTCTATTCTCCCAAGTAGTTTTTCTCATAGATCCATATTCAATTTGTATTTTAAAGGAAGATTAATATGTATGGTTCTGAATTCTTTACACTTATCTCATCACAATGCTCTGCATGAGCTATTTTCTATCTGTAAATGTTCTAATCCTCTTAAAAGCCCTTTATTCTATGTTGCACAAAACTATTTTATCTACAATTTAAGTCAAGGCTGAAAGGACTCAAATTTCTTTGTAAATGAAAAACTTATTGAGCTAGAATGAGTTGGAAACACTTCTTATTAAAGGTATTTGAATATGTCTGAAAATTGTTATACTAGAAAACAATTTGTGAATTTTAACTTATCCTGAACTTTCTCCCCAAATAGTTAGAATGATATGATTATTAATTAGAAATATGTACATTTCTTTGAAAGTACAAGTATTTTTCCCTCCTCAGTTCAAATATGGATGCTTCTTATGAATTTTGGAACACTGAAAAAATAAAATAAAATTCAAAAAATATGGATGTTTCTGATTTATAATAATTGGGGTCATTTTTGACCATGCATTGGACTTCTCATAATAAAATAACATTAGTTCATAGACTCAATACAATTGCTTTTGGTTTATTTTCCTAAATTCATGAAGGCAACATATCATACTACCTACTACCACATACATATGCTCTTCAGAAAACTTCTTCTCCTCAAGTTCCATGCCATCTACGTTTCATTGTTTTCGGTCTTATCATAGGCAATATTAAATTGTTAAATTCTACATCTTACACATTTGTTTTCTTCCAAATATAAGTTAACTCAGTACAGATATTTTTCTTTACTTCTTTGTGTCCTGCAAATAATAAAGACCATAGTTTGTGAGTAGAATTTGTGCAATAACTATATCACTAACTTCCTGTGTTCTATTTCTAGCTAAATATTGAGCTTGGGATCCAAGTAGGATAATTTTAATTACCTGTGATCTATTAGTTCTTGTCTGAGCAAAGGTTTTCTTAATCCTGAGACATAGTACTAACCTGAGTGAAAAGGGGGGTTGACCCAACAATGCCATATTTGCATAAAGAACTGTAGACACTTGTAGTAAAGAATTTCAATTTGGCTCAAGGAACATGGACAAGGTTTTAAATATAAATATTTTATATCATTATTTCATGCCTCTCACTCATTTTCTTCCTAGTCCTCAATCATTCATAATGTCCAAGATGGTATGTGGGTTGCAGTTATACACACATGCACACATGCACTAGTAGTGAAAAGAAATTTTCCAGAAATATCTTTGGCTTCATTAGTTCAAAGTATCAGCAATAGTTTCAATAGAAATGGGATACAAAACTTTGATATATGTGTCAATTCTGTTGCTATTAGTAAAAAGCTAATTATAGTCACATGTCAAAGGCAGCAAGATATCAGCTCATATCAGTGTCATTTACTTGAAAAGGCAAGGAGATTAAGTATTACCATTTTAGGGAGAAATATTGGTACTCTCTATATCAAACATTAAAAAACTCAGTGTGATTCCATAATTTATTGGCAGCAATACTGGTTTCAGCAACACAGCTGCTTCTTTTAGTAACTGTGGTAACAGAAAATGCCACCACATAATGACACATATGGATAAAGTGGCTGATACCATAAAATATCTAAAAGAACCATTTTTCAGGGGAAAAGGTAATATCTTCTATTTCATAATGACTTGAAAGAGGATGGAACTTTCACAGAGTGAGAAAAGAACCTCAAAATGTTTGTGATTCTTTCCAGGCTCTATTTTTATCTTGAAAGTGTTGAAGACTAGGAAATACAGAATCATTTTAGTTCTGTTCAGGAAGCATTAAGGGAAAAAAAGTCACAATTTACTAACACTCTTCTGGGTGTAAGAGACATGGAGATTAAGTAGATTTATTCCCTGCTCCTCCAGTGGAATTGACAGATGTTTAAAGAGATTTTTTTTTTTTAATATAACATTGTGTGTGTTGTAGTAGAATACAAATGCTTCTAGTCTTTGTGAAACTGATACATTATCTGAGCTTTTAAAGATGAATAAAAGGTACAAAAGCCAAGAAGGCTATCTAATCAAAGAGTGAAAAGGACAAGAGCTAACATTTATTTAGTGCTTTCTTGTAGTTGAAGCTCTTTTAAGCACTTAACATGGATCATTCATTAAATCCTCAAAACAATTCTGAGGGGATCTTATTATTACACCAGTTTTACAGATAGGGAAAAAGAGGCTCAGAATTGTCACATAACTTGCACAACATTACAAAGCTAATGGCAGAGGAGATGGAAGGAAAACCCAGGCAGCCTGACCCCAGAGTCAGCACTCAGCATTTTTTTTTTTTTTTTCCCTAACCAGGTCCTGGAGAACAAAGTACTTTCACCTTACAGGTATTCAAATTATTTTAGACAGCCATTTATTTATTTATTTAAAGTTTTTATTTATTTATTTATTTTTTAATTTGACAGACAGATCACAAGTAGGCAGAGAGGCAGGCAGAGAGAGAGAGGAGGACGAGGCAGGCTCCCTGCTGAGCAGAGAGCCCGATGCAGGACTCGATCCCAGGACCCTGAGATCATGACCTGAGCCGAAGGCAGAGGATTTAATCACTGAGCCACCCAGGTGCCCCTAGACAGCCATTTAAACATGTTTTAAAGTAGAAACAACACAGTAAGACAGATACTTCACATCTTATAGTTTTGTGCTGGGAACTTTTGAGATGACTTAAGACTAAAGGCTAGAACACTGTTTAGGGATAATTGTGTATGAAATAAGTCAGAGTCTGATTTATGATAGCAGAGCAATGAATGGAAAAGGAGGTGGATGGGAATTTGCGAATTAAAATTTCCGAGATCTACTGTCTTACCAGGTGCAGAAAGTCAGTAAAGGATGAAAGATGATTGTGTCGATGATGTTAAATTTCACTGAGAGGTAAAGCAAGCATAATAACTCTGGAGTGTGATTTGAAAGATGGGACAGAAGATGCTTTGAGTAAGTTGAAATTGAAATATCAACTGAACATTTGTAGGATGTGCACAATAAACAAGTCAACGGTGAAGTTTGAAGCAGAAGGAGAGAAAAAAGTTTGTGAGTTCAATTTCAATTCCCTTTAGTTTAATTTAATGAGTATTACTGAACAAGTAGTATACTCTTGTATAGTAAGATAGGTAGATAGATGGAAAGACTGGTAGGAAATCATGCCCGTTTTCCAGGATCTAAACCTCTGTGAAGAGTCATCAGTATGTAGGTAGAACATGAATTACATTACCCTAAGACACCATGAGATCAAAAGGGAAAAGTGCCAAGTACAGAATGAAGAGCGGTGCAAAGAATAAGGAGATTAATTAAAATTGTAAAATGATTACAAGAAAGACCTAGAAAATATAATGTCTGGATGAAATAGCAGTGGAGTTTCAATAAGGGAGCGTTCAACAGTGACCTGCACTGCACAATGTCAATATGCAGTGTGCTTCTTAGTACTTCTCTCTTTGTTGCTCCTCCTTAGCAGTATTTATCTGCAATCTTGGAATGATTCTATTTATTCAACAATGCACCTGAAATAAGCACCCAAAATAGCTTCGTTCCTCCAGTTCCTTCAGCTGGCTGTGCTCCTCTTCGGTTGCTCACAATGGAAAGCAAGCAGACAAATGTCGCCAACGCCACATTCTAGTTTGTGGGAAGAGTATGACTCCAAAATAGAGCGTTTCTCGAAAATCACATCAAGAAATATAATTATATCTCAGTTGTGATTTAATTTCTTAGTATCAAAATGATTTAGGAGAAATAAAAGCATGTGAGGCACTATTTTGTGGAGAAATGTAATCTTGAGTAAAATGGTTTCTAACTAATTGCAACTTTTATATTTACTGTAGCACTTTTAAGCAGGAAAAATTATAGGTTGTATGAACCGACAGAAAATACATATTTAAGTCTTTTATTTGTATGGAATTATCAGACACTTATAGAATTGAAACCTGAAAAGAGTGTGAGGTAACAAAAAGTGAACAAAATTCAAATACCGAGACATACATAGGCCACAATTATGCCACCTGTACTACTGAGAAAAATTTCAACAATATGTTATTTGGCATTTGTTAAATGTGGGAAAATATAAAGACAGTATAGCTTACCTTTTTCTAACATGATACAGTTATTTGCTGATATTCATTCTGTTACTTAAACAAAAGTAAAGGGAGTGAAATACATTGTAAGTAACACAAAATAATCTGGTTCCTTATGTTCAATCGTGCATCTTTCCGAAGGATTTATGTTGAATTTGGGGTGAAAATGCATCAGAGGCAAGAAACAAACATAAACAAAAATTTGTTCTTCACAAAAACATCTGCTAGATTTAAAGGAGCTGAAACTTCATCTTATAAAATAAGCTAATTTCTCTTTATATTTCTTAATAGTGTATAACACTATTAATATTTTTGTAATTAATGATAGTACTTATTCACAAGTAATAAAAAAATAGATGATAAAATTTCAATTACAAAGTACAGCTTCCAGAATGGATTCTGGAACATGCTCTATAGCTCCCTTTTCTCTTTGCAATAGTGAAGAAACTGACAATTTCAAACAAGTTAACTGATACACAGAGTAAGTAGCGTCACAATGTTTACTCTCCAGAATGTAGTCAAGAGCCTTGAAGCAAGCTCCTTCCCACCTTCTTCTCCAGAATTAAGCCAGTGAGCAGCTAACCCGTCCTGAAAAAGCCGCATGCTTAAGCTCACACAGTTTCAGTGTAGTTTTTCAAATGTCTCCTCAAAAGTCACTTTACTTTAGTTGCGGCTATACCAAGCTTCTTGTCTGTTTTTTCTGCCCTCAATAAGGTAAATACAACAAATTGGAAAGTGTCAGGGAAGGAGTTATGAGGTACAGGCTCAGGGATGATACAAGAAGTGACAACTGGTCAGCTGTAGCCAGGCAGGAGCCTTAAGGACTATGTAAAACAAGTCCAAATACTCCGGCATCCAAATGGGGATAAGAGTCCTATTAACCTCAACAGCCTTTGGGAAGCTGACTACTTTACAGTAGAGTAATGTTGATAATGTGATCATAAATTTTTAAGAACAAACAAAATTCTGCCTCACTATATTCTTTCTAACATGCAGGCTAAAGTTAAATACATTTTATCAAGTTTTTTATTCAAAATATTTAAATAACATAAGTAATCTGAATACCTCACTTTTATAGAATATGTTTTTCTTCTATGAATTTAGGATAAATAAAGTAGCTTTGTTCAATGGTTACTCAACTCACTTCAGTTCTGATGAAAATTCAGATACCAATTTTCATATATTTTCCATAGTTCCTTTTTTCTTCTTCCCTATTTGAAGGGGAGAGCTCCTTTACAACAAATGTACTATGTACTGGTTCTTATTTTTTAGCTCTGACCTCACACAATCCATTTAGGAAAGCCTCTCAATTCCTAACACTATTCATTATATATTTTAGAATATTTAAAATGAAATATTTTTGAAAAAAAATGTATGCAACTGTGCTTTTCTGATTGCTTTTAACTGTAAGAAAAATGAATCTTGAAATGTGTGGTTCTCATGGAAAGTAACTATGACTATATAACTGTGCATCTATTTAGTTTATCACCAAGATTCAGGTCACAGCAGTGGTCAAATACTACTTTTGAGCCCAAGATTCATCTGGGTGGATTTTTCACAAAACAGCTCCCAGAGACATCCATCAATTACCTGAACAGTGTATATGGATAAAATTTGGGGAAATATTTTCGATGGAGATATAATAACAAGCATACATATAGATAATTCTATAAAAATTATCTTTTTTCAGGCATTTGTACTTTCATCTGTGTCTCTAGCTACATGTCTACTAATTCATATGTCATTTTTAAGTCCTCATTGAGGGCAAGGCACATTGCATGCAAATATTTAAACCCTGTCACAAACCTAAGATGGGTATTATTGTTTAGATGTTTTTCAAATGACTTTACCAATGTCGTTTTAGACATTAAGTGGCATAGCTCAGTCAACCTGAATGCAGACTAAAACACTGCCTTGACTAATGAACTCAAATATGCAACACCATCTAGCCTTCACCAGACAAAAACATGGAGGCAAGAGACAGCTGTATCTGGGAGTAAAGCATTCTACAACCTATCAAGTGAAGATGAAAGTTTGGTGGGGGCTCTGAAGGCAGATGAAATGAACATAGATACACAGATCCCGAGTTGTTTAACTCAAAGAGGAGATTGTTTTCGTTAGTGGCTAGTCCCAATTTGCACATCAACCTTTGAGGCATCCTGGATGCAGAGGTAAGAACTTCACTGAGAGGCTGACGGGCAAAGGTAGATTTCCTATGAGTCCTTTCAAGTGGGCCAACCATCAAGTCTTGAAGAACATGACTATAATTATAGCAGGATCCACAATCTCCTGC
This sequence comes from Lontra canadensis, assembly GCF_010015895.1. Taxonomy (NCBI): domain Eukaryota; kingdom Metazoa; phylum Chordata; class Mammalia; order Carnivora; family Mustelidae; genus Lontra; species Lontra canadensis. The sequence continues at coordinate 18,764,358 of NW_022631016.1, read as the reverse complement.
CTGATTCTTACTGAACTGTGCTCCCAGTTAGAGAATCTAAATATCTTTCACAAGAATATAAGCTTCACATTGAATCTGTCCTATTAATTGCTGTCTCATACTTCATGTATGATTCCTATTACATAGAGAGTATTTATTAAATATTAATTGAGCTAATGGAAGGACAGAATAAGTACCATTATTGCAAACTACCATACTCCCAGAAAGAATGTGAATATGGGACACCTTGACTTTTTTGGACATACTGACTAATCCCTCATCATAACAACCCCGCCATGGGTCACTCATGCAGGATGGCACTGTTGACTGAGATCATTAAGAGCTAGCAAGAAGTGATAGAGTGTATTTTCCTACCTTTAGTGTATATGGTCTTCACCTCTTCTGTAGACAATAAATACTCAGAAATCCAGTGACTATATACCAACTATGTCTATTAATTTTTTATGTTGATAACAAATTTACATTTAGTAGGCAGTAATTTACCATATAATTGTGTTTATTAATATTTATTTATTTTTTTGAAGTCATTCTTAAAATTTATAAAATGTATAATATTAATATCATGTATATCTAGTCTTGAAGAAGCAGAAGGTATTTATAAAATGTCTTGCGCTTTCAAGTTTGCCAGAGAAAATTACTTATGATAGAATTGGTTTATAGTTTCTAAGTTTTACATCTAGTCAGAGACAGTTATATGCTCCTATAACAAGAGATATTCTAAAGTTAATTTTAACTCTGTCCCCAATGAAATGAATCAATAAACTCATTAATAACCTATATTGGTTAAATACTAAGTTATGCTTGATCAGAAAAGTGCATTTTAAGCCAGGTACACTTAAGTTTGGATAATTATAATAAATAAAATTGAAATGGGGTTCCACTATTACTATCCTTCTAGAAATGACTAAGAGTCCTTACTAGGAACTAATTTGTTGATACGGAAAATTAATTATTAAAGGAAACTATAAACATCCCAATACAAAGCCATTTTGCACATGGTACACAGAGAAGCTCTCTACTCTGTTCTCTGAAGCATCCTCTTTCACAGTGACTATTTGGAAAAAATGTTATCTGAGAAATGATGAGAGGGTTAGGAAAGTCAATATTTGGAATGAAGTGAGTTTTCTCCAAATATTGAACAATCTTTATAAGGAAAAGGAAAAGACTCATCCTTTTTCTATCCAGAGAACAGATTACATTGTGTGCTGTATATCTATAATGTTGTATATCTGTGCAAGATGTAGAGAATCAAAATTTATTCCATCCACATGTACAGAAGTCTAAAATATGAGAAATTAACATGAAATGATTCAGAGTTGATAAACTCTCCTGTGTAAGTAAAAATAAAATTTAAATCTATTGTATAGAAAAAATTACTATCCAATAAATGTAGAAGTCTCTATCAAGAGAAACAATAGATGATAACAACAACAACAACAACAACAAAACCCCAGGCAAACTGTGCTTACAATAAAAAAGAACACATATCAAGAGAAAAAAAAAAACATTATGATGAAAATTATAGACATAACAAAAAAAAACTTCACCCCCAAAATAAAAAGACAAAGAGCACACTGAAAATAGCATAAATACATGTAGTTTAAAATTGTAAATAGTTTTTTTACCTAAGAATAAAATGCAATAGCATTTTTAAAGAACAGATTATTTTAGTAAAGAACTAAATAAAATGTCTAGAAGTGAAAGCAAAATTTATAGGCAATTCCCTTCATTAAATCTACTTCTGTTCAAAATAACTAAAGTGGCATTTGTTTTTTGCTTGAACTTTTTCTGATATATCAAGAAGTCACTCTTCCAGAAACTTTTTAGCAATAGCCTTTTTGTTAGGAATACTCCTTTATTAATTTTGCCATTGATAAAAATGTGTTTCTGGGAATGGAGACTTTACAAAGGAACTGTTATTTAATTGATGTATTCACCTAAAATTTAAAGATGGCTAAATTGTATCTCTTTAACAAGTTTAATACATTGCCATAGTTAGCTCCTTAAATATGCAAGTATAATTCCACACATTAGAATAACCACACTCATATCATACTATCAGTTGACAGATTAGGAAACATACTCTCAATATGGAAGCAATCCAATATGAATTAATAGTACCAACACTTGTTGTCATGTTAGCGGTGTTACTGCTGAAATACCTCCTGTCTTTTATATTTATTCATAGTACTCCTTTTGGCAAGTGGTAAATTTTAGTCAGATATTATTATTATTATTATTATGTATAAGACTGATGATTCACAGACCTGTACCCCTGAAGCAAATAATACATTATATAGTACTTAAAAAATTAATTATTTTCCTGGCTTACAAAGGGACATCTTCTTTCTGTATCCTCACATGGTAGAGAGTCAGATTGTCTTTCTTCTTATTATTACTAGGGTACTAATTCCATCAGTGGGACTCTACCCTCATGACCTAATTAATTTCCAAAAACCCTACATCCAAATATCATATTGGAAATTAGAGACTCATCATATGAATTTTATGGGGATATTATAGACAATAGTACTGTCCTTCAAACAAATACAGAAATTTGACAAGTGCAGATAAGGGAGGAAATCAGTGAAAATAGGGTCCACACAGAAGAAATTATCAGTGACAATGAACTATGCACTGGCCCCACCTACCTCTCAAAAATTTGAACTATGGGAAATTTATATATAAATAGTCTGATAGCATGAATAGAGCTAAATCTTAAATCCATTTCAGAGAAGAACTTTTATCTAGAAACCTTTTTTTTAAAATACTTTATTTATTTATTTGAAAGAGAGTGACAGTGTGAATGGGAAGAAGATCAGAGCGGGAGGGAGAGGGAAAGAATCTCAAGCAGACTCCGCACTGAGTGCAGAGCCCAGTGTGGGGCTTGATCTCACAACCCTGAGACCATGACCCGAGCTAAAACGGAGTCTGACACTTAACTGATGGAGCCACCTGGGTGCCCCTGAAAAACTTTTTATATGGTATAATATATAATACCTCAAATAGAATTTTACATACAGATCATGTCTATATATTCAAAATAACTTCTTATACAAATGGGTAGCATTTGAAAGCACTCAACAGTTTAGGGGGGAAAAAGGTGGAGATAATATGTCAAATATGTGACTAAAATTTCCTCTTTTGCTCTAGTAAAGAATTGACTTTTAGGGGCACCTGGGTGGCTCAGTTGGTTAAGCAACTGCCTTCGGCTCAGGTCATGATCTTGGAGTTCCAGGATAGAGTCCCACGTCAGGCTCCCTGCTTGGCAGGGAGTCTGCTGCTCGCTCTGACCTCTCCCCATCATGCTCTCTCTCTCTCATTCTGTGTCTCTCTCTCTCAAAATAAATAAATAAATAATCTTAAATTAAAAAAAAAAAGAATTGACTTTTAAAAAACAATAACGTCACTAGTGATAAAATCAATAAGAACATTCTGGAGTTAATAGAACCTTCAGTAATTAGTATTTACAAATATCACTATTACCTTAGTTCAATTCAAACATAGAGTCATTGCTGAACTTCATACTCATCCCTATGATTCTAGTGAATAAGAGGTGATAGAAAGTCACTTTCAGAAAAGGCCGTGGAAAATTTATCCAATTAGATTGTATTAAAGATGATATAACATATCATTATAGCCAAAACTCATTTCTGAATATTGACCACCTCTGGCCAACTGTAATGGAAAAATGTTTCACACAGATTAGCAACTAATCTGAGAAGTACTTTTTAACTCTGGGATCTTGGCAAAAACCAGCTTAGCTTGGAAAGGGTAATATTTTCTGCTTCCAACTTGACTTAAAGAACACAAATAAGTTTATATGTTTTATATATGCATATGCTGTATTATATATAAATAACTACACATAGAATTTATAACATGCAAAGTAAAATAGAAAAATAATAGAACAGATTTTAAAATATAGAAAATGTAAAAAAAAATACATTTAGTTTTCAATTAATATAAAAGCAAAAAGAATTTTGGAGAATAAGATCTAATAAGAAATCCAATTCTCCTAGGAAGATACCCTAATTATTAGGAGGAGAGAGAGCATTCTGTTCCTGGCTGGGGCTACCTGAATAGAGGTTCAGTCAGGCTAAATTTGAGAGGGTGGACTGGGGAGCAAGTGAGTCATGGTTCAAATACATGAACTCTTGCTCTTCCTTACTAAGTTTTAGTGCATTTTCTAAAGCATGTATTTCTACATTCCCTGTATGACCTTAGGACAATTTTCACACTTTAAGTGGTTGGTTATTGAAATTTGATCACTTATTTTTCACTCCACAGGGCATCTCACATTACTGTTTTGGAAGTGTGATTCCATTTCCATATATTAATGTTTAACTGTTAAAACTGTTAAAATAGGGGCACCTGGTTGGTTAGGCATTTGCCTTCGGCTCAGGTCATGATCCGAGGGTCCTGGAATAGAGCCCTGCATCAGGCTCCCTGCTCCCTGGGGAATCTACTTGCCTCTACCCTCTGCTGTGCTCCACCCCCCACCCATATAAATAAATGAAAATCTTTAAGTGAAACAGTTAAAATATGTCTGACTGTTTATCTATTATCTATCTTCATAAAATTTATACAAACATACACATGCATATTCTTTCAGCACTGCTATTGTGAATAAAGAACACTGACTTTACAGCTTGTTTGTAAAGTAAAATATCTATGCTGGGCAACAGAAGTTGGAAAAGTACAGGGTTGTGCTCCTAAAGCAGAAGTGGCATTCAGAGAAAGAGCACACCATTTTCCCTGCCTTGAGCTACAGAACTATGGCTTGCAGATTTTTCTCCAGGGAAATGTCAGGCCATAAAATAGCTTTGAAAGTTTTCCAAGGAAATTGGTTTTACTTAAAACAGACTGTAAGGAAGTTGAGACATAAGGGTGCTCTCAAAAACAATGGTGAGTTTGTTCATATGAAACGAGGAAAATGTCATAGCTTCATTGAAGATACAAGTTACACCGTAGGTAAGACAGCTCACCAGAAAGAACGTTGGGGAGACAGGTAAATCCTTCAGGGGGGTCAGGGAAAGAAAACCTCAAAGACTTGTGTTAAGAACAACTCTTGCGAAAAAGCCTGGATTTAACTGGTATTAAGTTAATGATAAACAAGGCACCTGGGTAGCTCAGTTGGTTAAGCAACTGCTTTCAGCTCCGGTCATGATCCTGGAGTCCAGAATCAAGTCCCGCATCACACTCCCAGCTACATGGAGAGTCTGCTTCTCCCTCTGACTTTCTCCACTCTTGTGCTCTCTCACTCCCTCTCTCTCAAATAAATAAAATCCTTTAAAAAAATTAATGATAAACAAAACACAAAGAAAATTCAGTCCTATATGACTGCACTGGTATATTTCTACCAAACATTTAAAGAGGAAGGGATACCAATTCCTCATAAATGCTACCAAAAAATATTTAAGGAAGGAAAACTTCCCAACACATTATATGGGCCAGTATTACCTTCATACAAAAACCAAAGAAAGACATTACAAAAAAAGAAAACTAGAGATCAGTATCTCTTATAAATAGGGAGAAAATAACTACTCCAAAAAATACTAGTGATATATAAAATAGATTATGGATCATGACCAAGAGGGAATTATGTCTAGAATTGCATTCGTTTAAGATTTGAAAATCAATTAATGAAATATGCCATAATCAATAGACTAAATGGGAAAAACCACATGAACATCTCAAAAAAGTAGAAAAAAAGTATTTGACAAAATGCAGCATGTCCTCATCATAAAAATAGTCAAAAACCTAGGTGTGGAAAATAAATTCACCCAATAATGGATATCCATGAAAAATCCCTGGTTAATATCACATTTTGTGGTGAAGAATTAAATGCTTTTCCATTACTGTCATCCATATAAATTTTGTGATTATTAGTCTATTAAAGTTTTGTTTTATATTAAGATTCCTTGGCAGTATTAGATTTCTTTAAAATTTCTCAGAATATATTCCAAATATATTGGCACAAATGTTTCCTTTATTTGAGAGAGAGAGAGAGAGAGAGAGAGAGAGCGTGCACTTGTGAGTGGGGAGAGGAGAGGAAGAGAGAATCCTCAAGCAGACTCCCCAGTGAGTCCTGAGTCCTACTCTGGTCCTGGACCCTGAGATCATGACCTGAGCCAAAATCAAGAGTTGGACACTTAACCAACTGAGCCATCCTGCTGTTCCACCATCTTTAAAATTTCTGACGTAACTGAATGTGTTAGAGAATATAATATATATCATACATGTCTAAAGTTTTTGAGCTGTTTTGTCATCTATTAAGTATGACTTCTGTAGATGTGTTTACCTTTAAATTCCTTTTTATCTTTTTGAGAGCAGAGTGCAATAGAAACTCATTACATCAAAGTACTTATCAGTATTGCACAAAATTCTTATTTGTACTGTGCAAGTTCTAAGAACTCTACATTTTTGTCTCTTCACTTAATTTCTGATAGATATGTGCCAAAAGGTATGCATAATCCTATTCAGTTCTTTATAAAGAAAACACAGGTTTAACTCTCTATTATTATTTTATTATAATCTATTTTTCCTTTTAATAGTTGAATTAAAATATTTAAAATTATTTCTATTAACACTGATATGAGATTATTTTTGTCTTTCTTGTTTCTGTCTTCTAAGCAATTCCCTTAGTGTCTTCTCACTATGTTAGAAAATGTGAAAATTAGAAAAGCACATTAGGAAATGTGCTTTTAGGAATGCCTGAGTGGCTCAGTTGGTTAAACATCTGTCTTCTGCTCAGGTCATGATCCTAGTGTCCTGGTATTGAATCCCACATCTGGCTCTTGCTTCTCCCTCTGCCTGATGCTCCCCCTGCTTATGCTTTCTCTCTCTGACAAAAAAGTAAATAAAATCTTTAAAAAAGTGCTTTTAGTGCTGACCATGGTTACTCAATGCAAGATCAAAACAAAACAAAATGCATCTTTACATGCAAATCCATTTATCATCTCCTTCCACTCAGTATATCTCTCCTTTAAGAAATAAGACTAAAAAATTCTGGTGATTTTTTAATGAAACAATGATTTCATGTTCAGCTTTACATGTCCCAAGACTGAAGAGCGGCTTCCTCTCCACCATCTGCTCAGCAGCTGCAAAACAGCAACTATGCATGAAAGCATCTCCCTCCATTGTGGCCAGGCTGGCGTCCACAATGGCAATGCTTTTTGGGAGCTCGATTGCCTGGAACATGACATCCAGCTCAATGGTGAGATGCTGAATGACAAGACCACTGGGGGAGAGGATTCCTTCAACACCACCACCTTCAACATCTATCCATCCAGAGATGGATGCTGGCAAGCAGATGTCCAGGGCAGTGTTTGTTTTCTTTTCCAATAGAAAAAGTATTTGACAAAGTACAACCATTCATGACAAAATCATGTAGGATAAGATCTGTCAATGAATTGGGTTTAGAGTAGAAGTATCTGCTTTGTACTGTATCTGTTTTCTCTCCTCTCCTTGTATTGGTTCCCTCTTTGCTTTCCCTCCATCTCAGTACCATAGTAAAGAAACAATGTTAGAATGTGACTCAAGCAGCCACATTTTCCCTCATACTCATCATACATTTCTAGTTGGGGTGACTGCTGTTGGAAGAGTCAGGCTGATACAATTGCTCAGGAGATATGAAAGGGAGAACTGCCCTCACCTAAAATATAACTCTGGTGCCAACTAAGTCTCAGAGTGCATACATGAAATCCAAAGCGATAATTGCAAATTCTATTGACCTCAAGAAAGTCCACTAACTTCCAGGTTTTAATTTGGCCTTGCACACAAGAAGTTGTGTTTGAATAAAATGAACAATTTTGTTAATCTGAATTTTTTCATCAGTAGTTTAATTTGTTTTTTAACCAGTTTTTTGTCAGTCAGTGTTTGGCTACCCAAAACCATTTGCTCTCTTTTCTTTTTAATACCATATCACAAAATATTACTTTTAACAACACCTTTTGCAATACCCAGCATTAGTGACTTATTGTGCATCTTAGTCCCTGGACCAAAGACACTGATGGACCCTTTTGGTCAAGGAGAGGTATTAATCTAGGGAACAGAGATGCACTGCATTTTGAGTATTTTAAAAATTGAAAAGCTGAGGTAGTTTATAGATATACAGAAGGAACTACTGAATTCTATGCTTTCATTAATGATGAGTATTTGATTCTCTTAATACTTTTAAATAAGTATTTATGTTACAAATTGAAAACACTAATGTTAGTTCTGTTAGTATGTCAGAGATCAACCTGAGGAGCTTGTGGTTGGTGAGAGGACATTTAAGATGAACATTATCAGTACTGAAGTAAAAATATTACATTGGGTGAGAAAGAGAGAGTGCAACTGAAGGGTTATTATGATGTTTTGCCCAGGAAACTGACTGAAAACTTTACCAATGAAACTCTTACAGGAGTTTCACTTTTAACACTCTTAAAACAAAATTCCACTTTCCGCCTTACTTTTCCAAACTCTTCTTCAGCTTTCACATGCATTTGACATTATTAAAAATGATTAGAGATAGTTGATCTTAAAACATTTGTTGCCTAAGAAAAGGAACACGTGGATGTAAATATCAAAGCCATTGATTTCTCATATATCCTCAGATGAAATTTTGATATTATCATAACAAATTGCATGATGCATTGAATACATATATTGAATATTACATGGCTTTAGCAAAATTATCTGACTTTACTTTTTCATGAAAATGACCATATACTTACATATTTTTTCCACTTTGTCCTACTTATGCCAAAAAGAATGGAATTCAGAAAGAGCATTGAAGATACAGAAAAAAAAAATGTGGGAAATGATTTCATAAGCTGCCTGAGTGCAGTTACAGAAGTATAATTGGTAGACATTATAAAATGTCAGCTTTTATCTATGGTAAATATAATTTACACAGCAGAAAAGAGTGATTAGAGTCAGATCACTGAGAGGCTAATGAAAAGACCCATTGGCACAGAGGCGGATTGTTCATTTTGCAAGAGATCAGAGAAATGACAAGTGCTGAAGGTGTTTTTATATGCTCCGAGACTCATCGCAGACATGCTCAATCATGCCCTGGGATACAGAGCAATCTAATCGTTTTTTATTAAATAATTCAAATTCTATGGCCTGTGTTTGACTCACATTTTGAAAGTTATTGAATTGAGTCATTCATTGCTTGGAAGTTAAAGTATGTTTCATAAATTGGGCTTGTAAGAAACATTAACAGAAGAGGGCCTTAAGAAAACAGAACAGAATATAGGGATGGGGTTTGGCAGGGACAATAAACAGGAGACCAAATTGCAAAACCAAATTGCGACGACAAAATAAATAGATCTGATATGCTGTTGAAAATAACAGTCTACATATTTGTTTTCTAAGTGATGTCCTCTAATAACTATTAAAGGAGTTACTTGAAAAGTTTCATGTTTTTTTTTTTTTTTTGTACTCCAGTTAATGAGATTGTAGAACTTAAAACACTGCCTAAGGAAGAGAGGATGAAAAAGAAAATTATGCTTCTTTAGAATCTTTTGGTAAATGAGTATTATTGCTTAATCAAATAAAATTGAATCACAAGGGAAATCAGAGGAAAGCAGAACTGAGAAAACTCTTAGAAGGACATTTAAAGGAAACTAAGATGAGATATTTAAGGAAACATGAAAGAGATAAGCTCAACAATAACAATTCCTGTTAAATATATACTTATCTATTTATTATCTTATTTTTCTATGTAGTAAAGAAATCAGTTGGGTGGTCTACTCATATTATTTAAAATTTCATTAAAACATTTAACTAATATCTTGGGGTAAATTTAGACAACAAATATAGAGAAGTATTTTGAATCCTGAGATTTTAAACATCAACCTGTAATAATTCAAGACAGCATGTTTTCTTAAGATAAACACCTATTCATTATTCCTGGCTAGAACTCTTTTGTTATTTTTTGAATTGGAAAGTAATATATAATTTTAAGTGTTATTCTCAGAAGAAATTCAGCCAATAATTCAAGAAATAAAATTACAATAATTTAGATCATTATAATAATCAGCCCAAAATACAATAACAGCAAAAGCAACAACATCAAAGTAGTTAAAAAGCAAGAGTCAAGTTGCTTAACAGTAAACCAGAATTAATGAATGAATTTATCTAAGAAAGAAAATGGAAGATTCAAGGGCATAATAAATATTACTCATTAGGAATATATCTGGAAGTACTCAAAAGAAAAATAAAATGGCAAAGAAGAAAAAAAACTGTACTAAAATTTGCATGAGATAAATTAAATAATAAAATCCGCAGAATAATACTTTAGAGAAATGTAAATTGAGCCTTTTACACATAGGCGGTTTTTTAAATACACCTAGATCTGAATATTCACATCAGTAAAACAACAATACAACACAAAACAACTTATTTTTTAATTTATACAGGCCAAATTTCACTTTATGGCATACAGTTCTGTGAATATTGATATACGCAAAAAGTCATGTATCTGTAACTACAAAATTCCCTCATGCCACTCCTCTCCACTGATAGCCACTTACACGCCTCTTCCAGAATGCCAGATAAGTGAAAATACATATGTTGCCTCTGGTTTCTTTTACTTAGTAAAATGCATTTGGGAGGACTTCATGATATTGTGCGTTATCGATTTTTTATTACATTTTATTGACAAACAATATGGATTTGCCAAAGAATTTTTGTTTTAAACCATTTATTGGACAAACAGTACTTGGACTGTTTCCAGATTTTGATGATTATTCCTTAAGATGACACATTCCTGCACATGCTTTGTATAAAGATAAGTTTATATTTTCTTTAGATAAGTACCTCAGAGTGAGATTTCTGGGTAATATAAGCATACGATTAATTGTATATGAACTTAAAAACAGTTTTAAAAATGCACATGCTATGGCACATTCCTGCCAGCAATGCATGAGAGCAGCTTTGCCGCATCCTGGAAGCAGTTAGTATTACCACGATTTTTGTTTTTTCTTTTTTTAATTGTAGCCCAGTTAGTAGGTGTGTATAGGGGAAGGTTGTATGTCATTTGGGTTTCAGTTTGTACTTCCTGATGATGAAGAATGCTAAATATCTTTTCATTTGCTTATTTGAAAGCTATACAGATTGGTGAATTGTGTGTTCAAATTTTTGGATACATATTACCACTTGTTTTTTTTTTTCTTTTAGTTGAAAATATATTCACAGAAACACAGATTGAGATAAAACATCTGCAAATCACATAAAACAAAAGATAACTGACAAAGGACACATATACACACACATTCAACTATGTTCTCCTAATATCTCTATCTTTCATTTTCCTAGTAGGGGCTTTGGCAGAGAAGAGTTGTTAATTTTGATAAAATCTAAAATATTTTTTCCTCCTTTTGATAGTGGATTTGGTGTCACATCTAAGAACACTTTACCTAAATTATCTTTACAAGATATTATTCTATTCTGACTAGAAATTTGTTTTTTTTTAATTTACATTTAAGTCTCTGCTTCATTTTTATTTCTTTTATATGTACGGTGTGATGTAAAAAGTTAATATTTTAAAATATGAATATGCAAATATCTATTTTGTGAAAAAGAGTCCATAATTGTGTTGACAATCATTTGACTACATTTGCATGGATATATTTCTGGGGTCTCTCTTTCATTGTGTTGATCTTTGTTCTACCTATTCCCAAATTTAGTGTTTTTACCACAGTTGCTTTATAGTAAGTCTTGAAATCAGGTCCTCCAACATTTTTCTTCCTTTTTGAAATTGGTTTCGACTATTCTGCTTTGATTTTGATATACATTTTAAATAAGTTGTCATTTTCTGCATAGAAATCCTGCTGGGATTAGGATGTGGTTAAATCTGTAGATTGGTTAAATCTGTAGATCCACTATGGGAGAACTGACCTTATAACAATACAAATATCCCCACTTTTTGAAGTTCACATTATGCCCTTGAACTTTTGGTAAACACTATATTAGTATCTGTTTTCACTAACTGGAGAAATATGAAGAAGTTCTTGACTTTTATGAAAAGAAGGCAAAAAATAAAAACAGAGGCAATATGCCCCTGAGCAGTGAGAGTGACTCCACCCAGCTCCTTCTCTGAGAGCTGTACTCAGCATCTCAGCATCAAGCCACTGTGGCTTTGAACTATGTCTGTGAGCATCCATGTTCAATCTCAATTTATTTTGTGCATCCATTAGCAAGATATCAGAAAAGCTTAAAAGAAGTAATTTTTTGGTCTGGGAATGCTCAAAAATGCTCAAAAATGTTTCCACATAAAGTAATGGTAATTGCTTTTCAGCTTTACACCATTTCAGCTTACAGAAGTTTTCATAGGAATGCTCAACTTTCAGATGGTGGGAGAAACAGGTATGGAGTATGACGATCCAGGAACATGGTATGGCCACTTGTTTATTAAGGTCTTTGATTTATGTCATCAATGTTTTATAGTTTTTATCACATGGATCGTGCACATATTTTGTTACAAAATGTACACAAGTAGTTTTCTTTGCAATTTGACTGGTCCTTTTAAAAATTTGAACGCTATTTTTTTCATTATTATTAAACAGAATTATAATATATCTATATACATATAGATTATGTACATATACATTGCATTGCATGATCTTACTAAATAATTTATTAAATCTAGAAGCTTTTTTCTAGAATTTTGGAGATTTTCTATGCAATTATATCCTCTGCAAATAAAAATAAGCTTATCTTTAAATCTGTAAGACTTTTGCTCCTTTTCTTGCCTTATTACACCAAGACTTCCATATGATGTCTAATTGGAGTGCTGAGACAGTATACCCCTGTTTTGTTCCTGATTATAGAGGGGATCAATCAGTCTTCCATAATCAAGTATAATGTATAGCTTCCTCCATTATCAATATCCCTCACCTGTGCAGTACATTTGTTACAACCACGAAGCTACATTGACTGGTCATAATCATACAAAGTCCATAATTTATATTGCATTTTACTCTTGGTATGTAATTCTATGGCTCTGAGAAACATGTACTGATGTGTATCTACCATTTTGAATATAGTGCTCTAAAAAAATCACTGCTCTAAAAATCCTGTATTTTTCTCATTCATTAATCTCCACCACCAGCAACCCCTGGAAACCACTAATCTTTTTATTGTTTCCATAGTTTTACTTTTTCCAGAATGTCATATAGTTGGAATCATACCATACTTATTTCTTTTAAACTGTTTTCTTTGCTTAATTTTGAATAATGGTCCTGTGTAATGGTCCTGTCTTGCATTTCTGGGATAAAAACCATTGGATGCTCTAGTTTGTCAAATGCCTTTTCTGCATCTGTTGAGAGGATCATATGGTTCTTATCCTTCCTTTTATTAATGTGGTGTATTATGTTGATTGACTTGTGAATATTAAACCACTCCTGCAGCCCAGTAATAAATCCCATTCGATTGTGGTAAATGATTCCTTTAATGTACTATTGGATTTGATCAGTTAATATTTTGTTGAGAATTTTTACGTTCATGTTCATCCCAGATATTGGCCTGTAAATTCTTTTTTTTAGCAGGATTTTTGTCTGGTTTTGGAATCAAAATAATGCTGGCCTCATAAATGAATTTGGAAGTTTTGCTTCCATTTCTATTTTTTAGAAAAGTTTCAGAAGAATAGGTATTAACTCTTCTTTAAACGTTTAGTAGATCCCCCTGGGAAGCTCTCTGGCCCTGGACTTCTGTTTGTTTGGAGATTTTTGATTACTAATTCAATTTCTTTGCAAGTTATCAATCTGTCCAAGTTTTCTATTCCTATTTCGGTTTTAGTAGTTTATATGTTTCTAGGAATTTATTTCTTCCATATTGTCCAATTTGTTGGCATATAATTTTTCATAATAGTCTCTTATAATAGGTTGTATTTCTGTGGTGTTAGTTGTGATTTTCCCTCTCTCATTCATGATTTTTTTTAATTTGGGTTCTTTCCTTTTTCTTTCTGATAAATCTGGCTATGGGTTTATCGATTTTAATTCTTTCAAAGAACCAGCTCCTGGTTTCATTGATCTGTTCTTTTGGTTGTTGCTATTGTTGTTTGTTTGTTTCTATCATTTGGTTATGCTTTAATCTTTATTTCCCTTCTTTTGCTAATGTTAGGCTTTATTTGTTGTTCTTTTTCTAGCTCCTTTAGGTTGCATATCTGAGATTTTTCTTGCTTTAGGTAGACTTGTATTACTATTTGCTTCCCTTTTATGACCACTTTTGCCGCATCCCAAAGGATTTGGACTATTGTTTTTCATTATCATTTGTTTCCATGTACTTTTTTATTTCTTCTTTGATTTCCTGGTTGACCCATTCATTCTATAGTAAGATGTTTTTTAATTTCCATGTATTTGTTGTCTGTCCAAACTTTTTCTTGTGGTTGACTTCAAGTTTCATAGCACTGTGGTCTCAAATATGCATGGTATGATATCAATCTTTTTCTACTTGTTAACGTCTGATTTATGATCTAGTATGTGATCTATGCTGGAGAATGTCCCATGTGCACTTGAAAAGAATGTGTATTCTGCTGCTAAAGGGTAAAATGTTCTTTCTTTTTTTTTTTAGGATTTTATTTATTTATTCGTCAGAGAGAGAGGAGCGAGAGTGAGCACAGGCAGACAGAGTGGCAGGCAGGCAGAGGCAGAGGCAGAGGGAGAAGCAGGCTCCCTGCCAAGCAAGGAGCCTGATGTGGGACTCTATCCCAGGATGCTGGGATCATGACCTGAGCTGAAGGCAGCTGCTTAACCAACTGAGCAACCCAGGCGTCCCTAAAGGGTAAAATGTTCTAATGTATCTGTTAAGTCCCTCTGGTCCAGTGTGTCATTCAAAGCCATTATTTCCTTATTGATTTTCTGATTAGATGTTCTGTCCATTGATATAAGTGGGGTGTTAAAGTCACCTACTATTAATGTATTACTATTAATTAGTCCCTTTATGTTTGCTATTAATTGTTTTATATATTTGGGTGCTACCAGTTTGGGGTCATAGATATTTATAATTGATAGTGTTCCTGTTGGATAGACACCTTTTTATTATATAGTGACCTTCTTTATCTTTTTTATAGTCTTTGGTTAAAAATATGCTTTATCTGATATAAGCATGGCTACGGCTACTCTGCTCTTCTTCTTCTTTTTTTTTTTGATATTGATTAGTATGATAAATGGTTCTCCATCCCTTCACTTTCAATCTACAGCTGTCTTTAGGTCTAAAATGAATCTCTTGTGACAATATATAGATGGTCTTTTTTTTTTTAATCCATTCTCACACTTTATGTCTTTTGATTGGAACATTTAGTCCATTTACATTCAAAGTAATTATTGATAGATATGAATTTAGTGCTATTGTATTACTTGTGAAGTCACTGTTTCTGGATAACTACAATGTGTCTTGGTGTTGGCCCACTTTTGTGAATTTTGATAGGATTCCTCTGTGCTCCTTGATTTGGATGGCAGGAAACTTATTTTTTAAGATTTTATTTATTTATTTGACAGACAGAGATCACAGGTAAGCACAGAGAGAGAGGAAGGGAACCAGGCTCCCTGCTGAGCAGATAGTGCAATGCAGGGCTTTATCCCAGGACCCAGAGATCATGACCTGAGCTGAAGGCAGAGGCTTTAACCCACTGTGCCATCCAGGCACCCCGGATGGCAGGAAACATTAACAGAACTTCCTAACACACAGAAGACAGAGACCTAGACAAAATGCCAACATGGAGGAATTCATCCCAAAAGAAAGAATGGCTATAACTAATAAGCCTGTGAATCTCTAAAACTCCAGTCTTTGAGCTGGAGTAAAAACCCACAAAAATCATCCTCTCTTGTCTTCTCAGTGTTCTTGTGGAAGTGTTTTCCTTGTGAGATCCCTTGTATTTTCCTCTCTCTCTCACCTCTCTCCTTGACCAGGGGCTCCTCCCCTCTGCAGTACCCACAATAGTTTTCTCCCCTAAATCACACCTCTACACTCTTTTTTTTTTTTAAAGATTTATTTATTTATTTGACAGACAGAGATCACAAGTAGGCAGAGAGGCAGGCAGAGACAGAAGGAGAGGAGAAAGCAGGCTCCCCACTGAGCAGAGAACCCGATGCAGGGCTCGATCCCAGAACCCTGAGATCATGACCTGAGTCCAAGGCAGAGGCTTTAACCCACTGAGTCACCCAGGCGCCCCATACCTCTACACTCTTATCTTCCATGATGTGGCCTCTTCTTTCTTTTTAGTAATGCCTTTGTTCTATCAGTCCTCAGATCATTTTCTTGGGTATTCAGAATGCTTTGATAGTTATCTAGCTGTGTTTGAGGGACAAGACAAGCACAGTGTCCTCCTACTAATCTGCCATCTTATCTCCCCTACTCTGAAAGAATCCATTAAATTTGACAGCTTGTATTTTTGTTTTATTCAGTTAAAAATAATTTTCTTTCACTTCGAGGTTTCCTTTTTGACACACGAGTTAATTAGAATTATGTTGCTTAATAACAAAATTTTGGGATTTTTTGAATATCTTTTTTAACCAATTTCTACTTTCTCATATAAGCTGAAAAATATTTGTAGAGAGAAGAAAAACAGTAGTCTTGAGTTGCTATATAAGTAGCTGTGAAAATAAAGTCAATTTGAAATCGTGTTTCTGTGGGCCAGTGTTACAAAAACACAAGAAAAGTACTTGAATTATTTTGAAATAAATATTTTGTTGTTTTGAAATTATACTAGCTGCACTCTACTTCTTGCACTCACACTGCTAAAATACTAGATAGATCATGAAGCTTTCTGTCTCAATAGTATTAAGCATTTGGCTATTGAACACTTACTTTCTGTAAAGCAGATTTTCTCAGCTTTGACATTATTGATTAAGATAATACATTGTTGTTAGTGGTTGTCTAACGTGCAATGTAAGGTAATGTAATGTAATGTAGGGTATTTAACAACACCTCTGCCCTATTTTCATTAGATGTCAGTAGCACCCGTTCTCATTTGTGATAACCCAAAATACCTTCAGATGTAGCCAAACGTCTTCTGGGCATGGATTTATGCCTTTTAAGAACCACTGCTATAAGTGGTTTAATTACTTAGTTTATGTTTTTAAAATATTTTACTTATTTATATGAGAAAGAGAGAGAGAGATTGAGCCAGGGGAGGGGCAGAGAAGCAAGACTGTCCACTAAGCAGGAGCCAGAAACGGGACTTGATCCCATGACCCTGGAATCATGACCTGAGCCAAAGGCCAATGCTTAACTGAGTGAACCACTCAGGCACCCTGTGGAGTGGTTTAGCCTATACACAATATCAAAAGAAAACATTGAAATTATATGATTTAAATTTATATGTAATAAAAGCAAAATTTCTCAAGCTCAATTATTTTTTCTCTGCAGTGATTAAATAGGATCAAATAATTGAAAGGCTCATGAGATTCTTCAGAGTGTCCTCACAAAAGTCTTTGAGATACAGTGTATGATACAGTTGGAGAAAGAAAGCAAGGCAAGCTTCAGGGGACAAAGGGATCTCCATTGCAGCTCCCCAGGTATCTCTCTTCCTCAGAGAAAGCGTTTTGTCTCTGGATTATGAATTCCAGTGTGAAAGAGAAATCTTGGGTTCAGGAACCCGCAGGCAAAAGTTTCTAAGAGGGTCTTTATACCCAGTGGTTATGTAACCATGGCACGCTGTGCAACCAGTCAAAGTAGGTTTAAGGCATTGATTTATCCTTCTCTAACTAATATAAGCCAGCTGTTCCAGAAAAGTTGCAACTATTTTTTTTTCTTTTTTAATTTTATTTATTTGACAGACAGAGATAGAGCACAAGCAGGGCAGGTGGCAAGAAGAGAGAGAAGCAGGCTCCCCACTGAGCAGAGAACACCATGTGGGACTTGATCCCAGGATCCAGGGATCATGACCTGAGCTGAAGGCAGACGCCTAACTGACTGAGACATCCAAGTGCCCCTGAAAAGTTACAATCTTTAAAGAGCATATTACAAATCCCTAGCTAATCCATCTTGTCCTTACATTAACTAAGGTTCAGTACTGACTTTGTTGTATTCCAGGAAATAAGCATAGGGTTACCTCTATGCAGTTATAGTATAGTATAGTATACAGTATATACACTTCCCTTGCCCCAAAAAATAAGCAAAGAAAAAACACTTTTCTCAAATTTTTCTGTTTCTCTGCCTGGCTGTAAGCCACCTCTCTGCAACCACAGGTTTTGACACAATTCTCCTTTCTAAATGTTTAAATTGCCACACTATACATTCATTCATTCTTCATGTTAAACTTCTAATATTTCAAAACACACTCATTTAAGAGTAGAAACTGGTTAAATTTACCAAACTTGCACAGTTGTGCAGCTATCAACATAGTCTAGTTCTAGAACATCTCCATCCCCCAAAGCGTTCTTCATGCCCATGTACAGTTGATCCCAGTCCCTCTCTTGACACAGACAACTGATCTGCTTTCTTTTCACATAGCTTTTACCTTTCCAAGAATTCCATATATGCGGAATCACAAAATACATTATTTTTTATGCCTGAATCCTCTCACTTAGTGTGATCTTTTTGAGATGCACCCGTGGTATGGCATATATTGGTTGCTCATCCTTTTCTTCTCTGAGTACTAGCCCATTGTACAGATATACTACACTTTGTATAACCTTTAACCAGTTGATGGATATTTGACTTGTTTCCAGCTTTTGCTTATTATGAATAATGTAGCTATGGACATTGTGTCTTTGTTTGGTCATGTTTTCATTTCCTTCAATAGATATCTAGGTGTGGAATTAGTGTTTTAATATAAATGCATGTTTATACACAATAGTGTTGAGTATCCTTGTGGTTTTCCTGATTTATTGAGATATGACTGACATACAACATTGTGTGAATTTAATTGTTATTTCATACACCTATGTATTAGAAAACTATTACTACCAAATTGTTAGCTAATATCTCCAGCACCTCACATAATTACCATTTCTTATTTTATAGAGAACACATTATGATTTAATCTCTTAGCAATTTATAAGTATATAATAAAGTATTGTTAATTATGATCACTGTATTGTACATTAGATTCACGTGCTTAGTTGACATTCTTTGGAAAAGGATCTATTCAAATTTTGGTATGATTTTATTTTTATTGAGGCATTTATCTTTCTAATCGATCTCAGACATTTTTATATATTCTGGATATAACTCCTTTCTCAGTCTATCTTCAGAAAGTGTTTTCTTCTTGGCTGTGATTTGCTTTTTCATTCTTTAATGGTGTACTTTGAAGGGCAAAAGTTTGAAATTTTGATGAAGACAAATTAATATTTTTATTTTATTGTCATATTGAAGAACTCCTTACCTAACCCAAGATTACAAAGATTTTTCACTAAGGTTTTCTTTTAGAGGTTTTATAGATTTAACTTTTACAATTGTACAATCCATTTTCAGCTAATTTTTAAAATGATATTAGCTAATGAGGTTTTGGTATTGTTTTATTTTATATAAGGGTATCCAATTGTTCAAGTGCCATTTGTTGAAAGGACCACCCAGTCACCATTGAATTGCATTGGTATTCTTATTTAAAATCAATCAACTATATACGTATGTCTATTTCTGTATTCTAATCCGTAGATAGATCTACATGTTTATTATGTTGATACTACATATTATTTATTTATTTAAACATACATTATACATATATACACATTATATATACATATATATCTGTATATATAATATATAAATATACACTTATATATACACTATATATGTATAATGTATGTATATGTATGTATATGTATAATGTATATATCTGCATATATACATATATGTATATATATACATAATATATAAATATAGATGTTTATATATTATACTTATTTACTGTAGCTTCATAATAAGTTTTGAACTCAGGTAGTGTAATCCTTCTATCATTGTTTTATTTGGAAGCTGTTTTGTTGTTGTTGCTGTTTGCTTAAAATTATTAATTTTTTTACTTGTGATGCATATCTAGTGCTAGTTGACTGAAAACTCTTTCGATTATTGTAGACACTGCTGCCATGCCATGGTTTCCTAACATATCAGTTTATTCATTAACTACATATATAGAGATATAAATATAAGCATACTGACATAATTATTATACAATGCTTTATAGCTGGTAAAATAATGGTTAATTTAGCAAGTGAAACAGCTAAGAAGAATTTATTACATCACTAGCTGTCAGGAAAAGGTAAGTTCAAATTATAGCCCCTACCACACATCTAATGGAAAGGCTAACATTGAAAAATAAAATAAAAATACCATATACTGGGAAGTGTGCAGAGAAACTAAGTCACTCACATACAGACGGTGAAGATGTGAAATGGTAAACTCTCAAAAGTAGTTTGGCAGTTTCTTACCATGCACTCATGTGACTCAGCAATTGAATGTGGGAATTTATGTAAGAAAAATGAAAATACATGTTCACAGAAAACTCTGTAAATGTAAAAAAAGAGAAAAAACTGTACATGAGTTTTCATAACAGCTTTATTCTTAATAGCTAACAAATGATGGTTCAAGAAACTGTGTGCATACATACCAATCAGCAATAAAAAGGAACAGACTGCTGATACATTAAATGACTGAATGGTTCTTAAGGAAATTATTTGGAACAGGGAAAAATATCTAAAAGGTTTACATACTGTATGAGTCCAATTATATAACATTCATGAAATGACAAAATTACAGAAATAGAGAACATGCCAGTAGTTGCAGGGGACAATTCGGCTGTGGTTATGAACCGGTCATATGATGGATTCTTGGGATGAACTATGTCTGGATTGTCTTGGTGGTTACATGAATCTATATACGTGATAAAACTACATAGAAATAAATACACGTGTGAACACACATAAGTGCATGTAACACTGGTGAAATCTTAAGGTCAGTGGATTGCCTCAATATCAATTTCCTAATCATGGTAAGATAGTAAAAAAAAAAAAGTGCTAGATTGGGGGATATAACTGTGAAAAAGGTCAACTTGATCCATCTATTTAGGAAGAAGTCATATAAAAATAATTCAAATTTACTGAGTACTTACTAAGAGGCATCACTACTCTTTCATGACAAGCCTATGAAATAGGTACTAATATTATCCCTATTTTAAAAATAGGTGAACTAAGGCATAGTGAGTAGAAAATCAATATAGGATGGTAATGGAAGAGCCAATCTTTAAATCTAGACATTGGTGCAAGCATTCTAAGCTACCTCTGTCATAGCTAGTCTCTTGATGGTACTCAGTATAAGTCTCACAGAACTTGAAGAGAAGTAAAACCAACGTGGGCCAGAGAAGCCCTAAAAATTGTTATGAGCTGCTTAAGCACAGTTGTATTTAAAACAAACTGAGCCGATTGCAAGAAATGCAAGGTTGTAAGTTGAGATACGTTATTATTCAAGAATCATATTCAAAATCAGTTAAGAACCACTAGTATAGAAGACAAATATTAAGAAGCAGCAACACCATTGGAAAAATTAAGTTTTCTTCTTGAGCTACAGATGTACATTAAGGTAGTTCTTAAAAGCTGAAGGGAGAATGTACTCTAAGCGTGGCAGATACAGAGTGTTCTCAATTAGTCGCACAAGGATGGATGCTGGCGGCCGACATCCTTCACCTATCTGCTCTCTTAGGGAGGTGCCAAGTCTAAAGAGGTTACCTTCTGTGTAGTCAAGGACCGTTCTGGTGCAGCCCAAATCTATTGCCCAATCAATATAATGATAAAAGGATCACAGAAGTGCCAGAATGAATGAAAACCCAAGTTCTCTTGGCTTCAGAGATCCACGTATGTAGGTGAAGCTTTTATTAAATTGCATCACATACTTTGGTCTCTGTCCAAATGCTCTTCCTTTCCTGTTCTTCCACAAATCCCAAGCATCCTCCCTAATGAAATTCTAGCACATTCGTCTCTGCCATGCCGTCTACTTTCATGAGAAGTTAACCTGCAAGAGTTGGCATTTTTGAAAAACTGGAACTGACAAAGTGCTTACGCTGGGGTGGGGGGGGATGACATTTTTGTTAAGTATCGAGTTCATGGTACTATATTGAAGTAAGTGTCTCATTAGCAATGTTGCTCTGGCTCTGAATTTCTTGGACACACCATCACTGGAACAACCAGGTCAGCAATTTGGAAGACATCCTTGACTCCCTTCTGTCTTTTCATTGGCAAAATCCCATCCACACTCTTCTGTAAAATTTCAGTTACAAGTTTCTCCTCTCTCCTTCTGCTGTTGCTTGTGTTATTGCCTTAAGCATCCTTTTCCTAATTTTCATCACATCGTTTTCTCATCAGTTCCCCATGATTTAGCTAATGGGGTGGTCGATCTAATATTCAAAATTCATCCTCACACTCCCAACTTAGAATACTTCTGTGACTTTTATTGACAGGGAGAGAGAGAGAGTATTTACCACAGTCCATAATAGGTACTTAGGGATCATTCTCTCATTTAGTGGCTGGTTTGTCTCCTACTATGGTGTTTTCCCACAACAGCCTATTATTATAGAGCATTACTAACATTTGTGGCGTATTTGCTATTTACCAGGACAAGAATTGTACAAACTGCTTTACGTGGATTACTTCATGTAATCCTCACAACCTTACGAGCCTAACAATCTATTTGCAATACCCTGAATATATCAAGCTAATGTATGCCTCAATTTCATACTGCTTCCTCCTTGGAAGCATGCAGTGGCCTTCCCTTACTCGTTTCCCCCATATAAACACCTACCGATCCTTCAAGACTTCATTCATTTATTATCTGCCCTGTTAATACGTTCTGCTGCCACTTCCGGTGTTATTGTTGACCTACTTTCCACCATGAACCTTAGACATTTCTGCCACAATAGTTCTAATGCTTTAGTAACACCATATTCAAATCATTTACCTCTCCACTGAACTGTTAACAATTTGAAGAAATGAATCATATCGTATATCTTCTATTCCGTGTCCACAGTTTTTAACCTCACAGATAATATCACTGTCTTATATTACTAACAAGGGTAACAATTAAGGTGATTTTCTCAAATGTATATACTTAACGGAACTTGGCTGACAGATGCTTTGTGTTACAGAGCCAAAGGGTGGATTTTAAAACCAGTCAGAAGTAGGCTGGAATCCTGGTTTTTGCCTCTTATTAATACATAAATTCACTTGGAATTCCTCACTGTAATATAATTTTCCTCTGTAACAGAATTATAGTGGCACTGTATTTTTTGTGACATATCTGATCATTATGTCATATTACACATGATACACAGGAAATCCACAGATAACAACCCAGTATGCCTGACCTCACAACAGACTTTTAATTCTGCCTCGCACTATTTCAGATGCATTTATATCAGAACTGGTGGCTGTATATGAATGTCAGTCTAAGTTAGGATGAGAGGCAGTTTACAGCTGGTCTTAGCTGTGGACTAGGGTCTCATAGGTGCCAGTACTGGGGGCTGTTCTTTTTTGTCTGTGGCCCAATGTTAAAGCTAAAGTAAGAAGTCTTTCTGGTGGCGCCTGGGTGGCTCGGTGCGTTAAAGCCTCTGCCTTCAGCTCGGGTCATGGTCCCAGGGTCCTGGGATCGAGCCCCACATCGGGCTCTCTGCTCAGCAGGGACCCTGCTTCCCCCCTCTCTAGCTCTGCCTGCCTCTCTGCTTACTTGTGATCTCTGTCAAATAAATAAACAAAATATTTTTAAAAATTTAAAAAAGTAATGAAAAAAATAAAGAAAGAAGTCATTGCTTAGGCCTGCACCGATGGTCTATGATAGTATATGAAAAACAAGCCAGTGGCAGCTGAATTGAATCACCCCACTATCTACTGTCTCTTTCCTTGCCCTATACGATTTCCACTGTTGATCCAAGTCCCCGTCCATCTGCACCTTTATCTCCTGCCTTTTATTACCAAATTCAGCTCCAGTACCTGCTATCATTTGTAAAACATGGTTCTACATGATAGAAAATTAATTAATGAAGCAATACTTCACTGCACTTGTAAAACTGGCTTCCCAGAGAGGAAAATGAAGTGTCTGCAGATTCTTGCACTTATAATAAAAGTCAGCTACAAAAGAAGAAAAACCGATTTAACAAACTTGTTTTTCATTTTCATTTGGCACTCAGTTTAAGTGAAATTCTGATAGCAAACTAGCAAAGTATAAGAAGTTTGTATTAAAAATTATAAATGAATTAATCATTTTAGTAATAAATTTAATAGTAATAGATAAAACTACTATAATTTCAGATAATATTTTAACTAGATTTAGTGTTTCCCCCATTTTCAAAACATATTGGCAATAGCAGATTAATTATGAACAATAACAAAAATACATTTTGTATGCATTCCTGAATTGTTATTTAACTTAAAATTAAAGCATAAATCGATGTAACATTGAGCTTACAGGGTAGTAATTATCTTTGCAAACTTTTATCCTTAACACCATTCCTTATAAAGAATGGCTTGGTTTATTTTATTTTATTTTATTTTATTATTTTATTCTATTTTTTATTTGCATTATATTAAATTTGTTTTTCAGTCTATAAACAGTAAAACCAAGACTAGCTAAAGCCTACTTGCACTACATTATTCATATTATTAATTTATATATAGGCGGCCCCCATATATTCACTGTGATATATTTCTTTAAAATGTATTTCATAAAGAAATGGTGTGAAGTGTATTATTTCCGCCCCCATAAGCAATCAGGCGTATTCCAGAGGACAGAGAGAATGGATGCAGTTACTGTTTTGACACTAGATGGCATTCCTGTGTAATCAGAAGACCAAAAGGCTAATATAGTTGCCTGTCTGTTTCCCTGAGACCTGTCATAAATTCAAAAATGAATGGATTACAGCTAAAGAAAGTTTAATACAGACTTTTATTCAGATTATATGAATAAACCAATCTGACATCATGCTATGTACAGTTTTTTGACCATTTTAAAATTAAGAATTGTCATTCTGCCTTCACTAAATTTGAAGTATAGATGCTAGCTACTGAAAGCTATTTCCTGCTTTTTGCTTATGATATTTACTTCCATGCAAGTATTTTTATGTTAATAATTCAGAAAACATACTTAATTCAACTTGTATAAAACACTGTCACAAATTTATTCCAATGAGAAAATAATTCCATGCATCAATATTAAAGATTATCTTAGGTTTGTTATTATTGCAAAATGTTTAAACAAGGATAAGAGCCTTTTAAAATTATTGTAAAAACATTACGCTTAAAAAAAATCTCATTGTTTGTCATTTATATATGATGGTGAAATAAACCACTAATTTAATATGACGTGTCCAACTTCATATTAAAGACATGTATGTTCTTATCAACATAGAACGTCTCCAAATTTGTGTATTATATTAGTTAGCCACTATACAGTACATCATTAGATTTTGATGCAGTGTTTCAAGATTTCATTGTTTACGTATAACACCCAGTGCTCCATGAAATCCGTGGCCTCCTTGATAGCCATCATCAGGCTAACTCACCCCCCACTCACTTCCCTCTAAAACTCTCAGTTTGTTTCCTGGAGTCCACAGTCTCTCATGGTTTGCCTCCCCCTCTGACTTCCCCCCTTCATTTTTTCCTGCTCCTAATGTCCTACATTAGGAGTCCTATATTTTTAGGTTCCATAAATTAGTGAAACCTTTTGATAATTTACTTTCTCTGCTTGATTTACCTCATTCAGCATAATCTCCTCCAGTCCCATCCACGTTGATGTGGTTCATATATACAATGGAATGTTACTCAGCCATCCAAAATGATGAATACCTAACTTCTGCAAATTTTTTATAACAAAGCCAAAACAGAAAATCTAACAGCAGCGTGACAAACTTGGAGAGAAAGCAGTGGCTGTGAAAGCCCAGAATTGAGGGGATTGATGTGTCAGAAACCTAAATGTCCGTTGTGATGTTCCAGAGAAGATTCGGGGTTCAACATAAACACACAGACATTAAAATTTTGATATGATTAGATACATTTCTCAAAAATTATGATAAAATATACACATGGTTGAGTTTGCCTTTTCCATGAAATAAGGGGAACATTAATTTTTGCAAAAAGAGGGCATATTTATTGACCTTCTATGGGTCCAGCACATCACAAATATTATCTCTGATTTTCAGAACAACCCATTTAATTCTATCTTACTCCTCCCATTAGACATGAGTAAAATCTGGGTTAAGCATTGAATTTCTTGAATTGAATTTCCTGAATTCCTTGAACTACAGGCCACTAAATGCCAGAGCCAGAATATGAACTGCAGCGTCTTGAACCATACTCAGCAAATTTCTCATTATGTAATTCAGCATGCTTGTTATGAGGAGGGGCAAGGTGGTGGAGAAGTAAGACACCTTGTTTCAACCGATCACCCAAAGTGAGCTAATCCCCTACCAGAACACCCATGAAATCAGCCTGAGATGTAAGATTATACACTTCTACATTTTCTCCAAAATCATATACTGAGGTCCCAAACCCCATTACCTCAGAATATAACCATATTTGAAGATAAAGCCTTTACAGAAGTAATTAATTTTGAATGAGATCCTCTGTAGTCATGCTCTATCCAATATGATGGGTGTCCTCATATGATGAGAAAGAGATACACACTTTCAGAGGAAAGTCCATGTGAGGACACAGCCGGAGACCGCGATCTGCAAACCAAAGAGACAGAGCAGCCCTGACAGAAACCAAACATTCCAACACCTGAATCTTGGATTTCCAGTTTCTAGAACTGTGAGAAAATAAATTGCTGTTCTTTGAGGCGCCAATTCTGCAACACTTTCTTATGGCATTCCTACCAATAAATATCATGCCCAAAATAGTATTCTTAACTTTTAATAGAATCCAGTTTATACTGACTTCCAATGCATTTAAAGCAATGAATATTTCTACAAACATATTTTTTAAATACTATATATATAATGTCAGGTGTTTGTGTATGTGTGTCTGTCTATCTATCTATTGAGAAGACTATTATACTACTATTTTTCACTGGACAAAAGCTACAAATAATATCTTAAATTATATTCAGTGATTTTTAATGTTATAGAAATAATGATTTGGCATATATTCAGGTAAAAGCTAATGTTAAAATTAAGTAACCAAGATTTGAAATGAGATCGAAAATTTAAAAGTTAAAACAATTTTAGTTATATTAAAGGTCTGCAATGCTTTAAGTATACATTGGAAATTTGAAATATAACATGAAGTCAATTTTATCAATATTTATTTTATGTCTTTCTCCTAAAAATATTTAAAAACACTGACATCCCAGTGACAATGATCTAACCACAAGCTTTGGGTTTCCCATTAAAATGTATGGATAATGGCTGATGCTACACTTAGCTCAAGTAATGTGAAAGGTGAGCATAAACTTTATGATGCACCAGAACTGTAGAATTCTAAGACTAATAGACTCATTCATATGGATACAGAAGTCAGTCTGAAGATTCTTGTACTTACTAAATTTGTGAAAATTGTTGCATCAAAAATATTAATGATTTTAATTAATTGGAACAAACTGAATAAACAAAAATCTATGACTGCACAAGGAGTCTCAAATTTTAAAAAAGGACAAAAACTAAATCTAAAAAAATTTATCACAATTAGATGTCATTGATACATCAGTTTCTTACTCTGAAAATCAGTATTAAATACAAAGGTAATCTCATTGCATTTCATTAGGAAGTGTGCTTCATTCAACAAATAACTTCAGATGGTTAGGAATTCACACCCTCATGACAATCATGTTAGTTGATAAAAGTAAAAGAAATCATAGAATTTTAAAATGGCCAATGACATCTAAAGAAATCACTGATTCAGAGAACTGCAAAACCCAATAGGTAAAATGTGTTGGTTAACTGAACAGTCAGGTTTCAAGATCCCATATAATTTGTCAACAAAATATGGTCCCAATGCAATGGAGAAACAAAATAACATTATGCGCCTCTTGAAGTTAAAATATTTCATCTGAAACTAACTTTTCTTCTTTGGAGCTAATTTTCTGTTTCAGGAGCAGGAACATAAAGGAACATATTAAATAATACTTGGAAAAAATAAAGGAAGTCTAAAATACAAAACATTCTCCAGTGCATGTGTTCTCATCTTTCACATAGCCAATAGAGGTGGGGGGGAATGAAGCAGAAACTATACTAAATTATACAAATGTAACAAGAAAATGAAATGAATGGGCATTGTTTATATAACTTGTTTGGGGAAAAACAGCTGCTATAGGCATTTTGGGGAAACATTAGGAAAAATAGAAATGAAATATACATGAGATAGTATTTATTTCACCAATATGATCATTGAATTATGATTGAATATAAAAAATATTTCTCATTATTTGAGTATATTTATAAGGATAAAGTGTAACAACATTTGTAAATAACTCTAGGTTTTAGTTCTTCAGTATTTATTTTTGAATGTTTGCTGATGAAGAAAATACAACAAAATTTAATAATTAACAATTATTAAATCTAGACATTGGTATACTAGAATGTTGCTGTATTTCCTTTATTTATTATTTATTATTTTATTATTTTTGTTTATTTTGAACATTATGTTTATAATTAAAAATTAAAGCTTCTTAGATTTTTTATGATATGCCTACAATATAGAACATGTATAATATAAATATCTGTATTTAGTACATTGAATAAATAGTAGCTGTTTTCATAGTGAGCTTCTTAAATCCAGTGTTCTGACATATATGTGACATGTAGTTTTCCAGTGTTACACATTCAACGGTTTTTAAGAGGAAAAAAAATGTGTTATTCTAGTACCTGTAGTCAGCTAGAGGACTTATAGTTAAGAATTCCTTCTGAGTATTATAAAATACCAGACTATCAATCATTTAAAGACTGAAAAAACAAGTGTCATTTAAGGTGGGTTTGGACAGCAGGAAACTAATTTAATGATTCGAAGCTACATTCTCTGTCATGTCAGGAGTGTACTGCTCAGAGTTCATTACCAGCCCTGCATGACCTGACGTAAAATCCAATACGGTGGCATGGCCCATGGTATTCATTTGCAAGGGGCCAGGAGTCATTTGCTTGGTTAGATGACAAAGTGGGAGGGATGGCAGGAGATTTGCTTTTGGTGACCTCTTTTCCGTTATATTCTCTGATTGCAAATGCACACTAGATGAGCTCTGATAAGGCAAATAAAAGTAAAACAACCACCATCACCACCACCACCACAACAAGAACAACAACAACAAAATCATTTTGGAGTCTTATGAAATCATGTCTTACTCGAAGGAATAAAACACTTTTAATCCAGCTTAATGAAAACAGATCAAACATTTGAAAAAATTGGTGGTATGAATTAGTCAACACAAAAATTAGTTTCAAAATTATATATGGCTATATATATTATATGTGGATTATATATCATGTATATATGGATTCGTTATACTTGACTTTAATTGTATTCTATAGAAAGCAATAACTTTGAAAATCTAACTCATTTTCCACAATTGTAAATTAATCTCTCACTCAAAAGAGAAATATTCTTTTATATTACCAAAATTTTTACCCTGATTTTTTAAGAACTATACTTCTTCTCTACCCCACACATATTTCACTGTGAGGGAGTAATTATTTTAAGTACCAAAATTTAACTGAATTGCAGTAAGGATCTCTCTCAACACCATTAACAACTTATCAGGCATTGAGGCCAAACTATATACATTTTCTGTCATATGAAATCTTATTGAATTTAGAAATTATTTAGGGGAAATTCTTTCTCATCAGATTATTTCTAGATTTGTCCAGTTCATTGGGGGAAGTACCTACTTATAAGTACTCTAAATAGATATACAAAATTCTAAGTAGTTATAAATATGGATTGTTCACTTCTTTCAGGTCCAATTGTAATGATTCATATACATTATCATAAGATAATTATGACATGGAGCTTGTTGTAGGCACATCATTTCACATTTTAAAAAATGCATGGACAACCACATAGATATCTACTTGTCAAACTAATCAGTCTTATTTCCACACTAATCAGGCCAATTGATTTTCAACTTATTTGGGGTGATAGTATTAGTATCATAAACTGACTCTGTCTGAATGCAGGTTTGTAAGTAAAATGTATTTTTCTCCTTCCAAACACATTCTTGCCTAAAGTATGTAATATGCTGCATGGCTAAGTGTAAACAAATTCTATTAATTTTCAGCAAGTTACTGTTCAGTGAAATAAAATTGCCATTTGATTGTAACAAGGAAAACTCCAAAGAGAACATATAAATCAGTATTATTGGCAGTTGGAAAAGATACATTGCTTAGATTACTGTTAGTGACTAGGGAAATAAATGACCATTTTAGAGGTTTTAGAAGCACTTGGAAGAGTAAATGAAGATAGCTTTTGAAAATTGCTGATGGGAATTCATCATAATGGAGGGCTGAGTTATATAAACAACATTTATTTCCCAGACTTGATCATTCTAAAATGGAATAAAGTTTGGGTGAAAAGAGATTTCTTTATACAAGAAAAATGCTGAAACAGCATAAGAGAAGATTCAAAAGAGTTTTTTAGTTGATACTAACAGGTAGCAGAAAAAATTAGTTCATATCATGTTGAATTTAAAAATCTGATATTTATCTAGATGCCTAACATGAAATTCCAGGTGTTACCTTTTTAGATTTTAATACATGGGATTTTGACAGATGGTATGTTAAGAGCATTAGCTTGTCTTTAACACTAGGTAAAGCTGCATTCAAATACAACTCTGTCAATCATAAGTTCAGGAAGACAAAAAGTGATCAGGTTTGCTGTATAGGTGGAATAGTATTTAAAGATATCTGGGACAGAAAATCTACCCAGAATATGGGTTCCAAGAGTATTTCTGGCTAGGCAAAGACTACTATTTCTTTTTCTACATCTCTAAGATAATTTGTAAAATTCCATGTATTTTTTCAAATATTTATAATTTAGTAAACATGAGAGCAATATTCACATATACATCTAGAACCTCTTAGTATCTAAGAAAAATATATTTAAGAAAGATAAAATTGAGTAACTAACTTGAACAGCTTGTAAGATCATTAAGAAAACATTTATTTTTATTGATTTGGTTTCACTTTTATTTTAATTTATGGGTTTGATCATTTAAAAAGATTCATCATTGCCTCTATGAACGTTGCGATGTTCACTACATCTGTATCTTTGGGTTAAATACCTAGTAGTGCAGTTGCTGGGTATAAGGTAGCTCTATTTTTACCAACTTGAGGAACCTCCATATTGATTTCCAGAGTGGCTGTACCAGCTTGCATTCCCACCAACAATGTAAAAGGGTTACCCTTTCTCGACAATCTTGCCAACACTTGTTGTTGGCTTGTTTCCTGTTTTGTTAATTTTTGCCATTCTGACTGGTGTAAGGTGGTATCTCATTCTGCTTTTGATTCGTAATTCCCTGATGGCTAGTGATTTTGAAGACTTTTTCATGTGTTGAGATGCCCTTCAGCAGATAAATGGATAAAGAAGACATGGTACATATATATGATGGAATATTACTCAGCCATCAGAAAGGATGAATACCCACCATTTGCATTAACATGGATGGAACTGGAGGGGATTATGCTAAGCGAAATAAGTCAAGCAGAGAAAGACAATTATCATATGGTTTCATTTATATGTGGAGCATAAGGAATAACATGGAGGACCATAGGGGAAGAGAGGGAAAACTGAAGGGGGTGAAGTCAGAGAGGGATATGAACTATGAGAAACCTGGGAAACAATATGAGAGTCTCAGAAGTGAGAGGGGTGAGAGTATGGTGATGGGAGTTAAGAAGGGCAGGTGTTGTGATGAGCACTGGGTGTTAAATGCCACTAATGGATCATTGAACACTACATCAGAAACTAATGATGTACCGTAAGTGGCTAACTAAATATAATAAAAAATAAAAAAATAAATAAAAAGATTCATCATCAGGAAAAGTTATTTTATTCAAAATGTCCCTTTCTTTTGGAAAAACAATTTCATATTTCAAGATATAATTATTTCATTTCAGATTGTTGAAAATGGGAAATGGTGTAAACTTTTTATCCTTTATTTTCAGGAAGTTCAAATTCTAATAAATATATAATGAATATATACTCAAGAAGTACCTCTCACTAAGTAACTGAGAATTAAATGATTTGTTACAATGTTTTATATACATTGCTCATTAAAGCAAGACTGTTTCATACTTACAATGTCTACCACTTAATCTGCCCACAATATTTTCTCGGCATACTATTTTTAGTAAAAGTGACTAAAGCATTGAATCTACATGAATATCAAGTTCCACCCTTTCTCTTTATTTCATTTCTTCTCATTACGTAAAATGGATTTTTTTTTTTTTTTAAGAGAAATGTTTTCAGGGCGGTGCCCAATTCAGATCAGCTACAAAAGGTAAACTCTAAGGCAAATAGTGGAAGACGTGGCTGGAGCAGCAGGTGGTAGTCAAGGTGGGTCTTATATGTGATACTGCATAGATTTCAACTCTCATGGAAGCTGTACAAAACCACTGACATTTTAATAAGCTCATTGAAATAATAAGGCATACTTTTCAAGAGATGCCCCTGTTTTCTTTATAAAAATAGACAAAAGTTATAAAAAACTAGAATTAAAGGATCATTTAGAAGGGATTAAAGTAGAAAATAAGTGTGCAGAAAGGAGGTTTGGGCATGTATTCTCTACAAAGGGAATGTATTCTGCTACCATGTTTTGCTTAAGTGTAACATTTATCATTTCTTCAAATTGGAAGCATTAGATCACAGACAATGTTCTTCCTGGAAAGTACTTATTTGTAGTAAAATGAAAAACAATATGTAAGATAACTTATTAGCACACTAATAATATGAATGAGCAATTGGTAATATGCTATATTACAATTGGTCAAAGAATACATAATAAATATAAGTTGAAATGCCTACATTTAGGTAGAAATGAAATTAATGCAAATTAAAAATATGTTTATTTAATGTTGCATGTCTTATCTATTTTGTATACAATCAATTATAAAATCAAATGAGACAGAATGTAGGTAGACATTCAGAAAAGATGAATAAGTCATTAGTAGGGAAGAGGCAGAAAGTTTTCATATGATCTATGACATAAGCCTGGACTCAAAAATAGATACAATTTAAGTAAGGTTGCTAGATTTAGAAGAAAAAAAGTTAAATTTAAATTTCTGATTAACGAGGGATAATTGATTAGTGTCAGTGTGTCCCACACAATATTTGGTATATACTTATAATAAAATTCATCCACTCTTTATCTAAAATTCAAAAATAACTGAATAGGGATACCTGGGTGACTCAGTTGGTTAAAAGACTGCCTTCAGCTCAGGCCATAATCCCAGGTCTTAGGATCAGAGTCCTTCATCTGACTGCTTGCTCAGTGGGGATCCTGCTTCTCTCTTTATCTGCTGCTTCCCCTACTTGTGTGCCCCCCTCCTTGTGTGTCCCCCTCCTTGTGTGTGTGTGTTTTCTCCCTCTGTCTCTCTTTGACAAATAAATAAAATCTTAAAAGAAAACCAAATATAACTGAATAGCTTGATCTGGCAACCCCAGGTATAAAGGAAAATAGCAGACAACAAGGAAAACCACAATAGTAAAGTGAGATGTAATAAATTTACCACCTAAATATTGGGCAAAGGTCAATGCTGTAAACAGAGAAATGTCATCTTAGAGAGATAGACGTCCAGATCTCAATAGCATTAAATGTTAGGCAGAGAAATATAACTTGTTAAAATTAGAAATATGGAACCATTTAAAGCTTTGATCAAAATATCAAAATACATTTAAGAATAATCAATCTAGAAAATTAATTCTTTTTTTAAAGATTTTATTTATGTATTTGACAGAGAGAGAGATCACAATTAGGCAGAGAGGCACGAAGAGGGCAGGTGGAGGGGTGGGGGTGGAGAGCAGTCTCCCTG
This sequence comes from Lontra canadensis, assembly GCF_010015895.1. NCBI lineage: Eukaryota > Metazoa > Chordata > Mammalia > Carnivora > Mustelidae > Lontra > Lontra canadensis. The sequence goes on along the minus strand of NW_022631016.1, from coordinate 18,730,433 downwards.
CTGAGCAGAGTCTGATGTGGGGCTGAATCCCAGGACCCTGAGACCATGACCTAAGCTGAAGGCAGAAGCTTAACACACTGAGCCACCCAGGCGCCCCTAGAAAATAAATTCTTAATGGATTAGAAAGTTAAAGGCTTTAGAGTCAGAGAAGAATTCAAGAGATTATTTAACCTGAGTTTGTAGCATGGCCTTCTGCTAAAATATGGAAAACAAAGAAAAAGTCTGTGAACAAAGGGAAAGTATAGTTTAGAATATTAAATGCAATTACAAAGACAGAATAATTGGGAAAAGCAGGATAAAAATACCAAATTTGTTACTGGGACTTTTTTTTTCTCTTTTTTTGATTGTTAATAGTGGTTATCAAAGTTCAGTGAACAGGACCTTCTGTTTTCAGCCATAAAGGAAGTGATGGTATCAGAATAGCCTTCCCACTGTTAACAACTAGAAATCAGGATAGGATGCTAGAAACAACTGTTTTCAGATATTAAACAACATGATACACAGCACTGTGAGGTCTGACTAAGGACACCTTCTGTCTTTAGAAGAGAAAAACCCAAGCAGAGCATGATGGTCATATCAAGTTAAGGAATCACAGATCAGTACTTGGGGAAACTGAGACAGATGGGATTTGGGAGCACAATAGTTGACAGGAGTTGTCTGTGGTGAAACTAGGTCAGCAATAGAGTCATTAGACTGGGGCAACTTTTGGTAGTTTAATGAAACTACCAAAACTGAAACTTTTGGTAGTTTAATGTAAACAAACAAACCAGTTAGCTAGGTTTTTCTTCAATCTGAGAAAACGAAACTCAGGAATAACTAATCCTGAGTAGTTAGCCAGATTCTCTTGATTCTGAGAAAATGAAATGCAAGAACAACTATCATAGCAACCAAATAACTAATTTTTTTTTCTAAATAAGGCAAACATTTAAATTACAACCAGCTGAATAATTGCTTTGCTTCCCTGTCTTCTCTATAGATATCTCTGCTCTAGCCCCTCCTCACAAAACACTGGTAGCCATTTTGGTTTGGTGCTTTCTGATTCAAATAGTTGTTTGCTCAAAAAAACTTAAATTTTTTTTTCAATGTATCACAATTTTATATTTTAACATAATGTAGAAAAAGAGCTCCAGAAATCTCTATAAAGAGCCTTGGCTGAGTCCTTGCTTGAATACTAAGTTTTCATATGTAGGCTGAGACATCACAAGAAGGAGTAAAGAACTAACAGGGAATGAAGAACTTCAGGTAGCTCTGAACTAAGCAATGGCAGCAGCTTGCAAAACATAGGGGGATGTCTAATATCCAAACATACAGAGTGCATTGACTTTACTGAGCCCCTAGGGACTTCAGTAGATATATATATACACACATATATATGTATGTATATATATATTTAAATGTATTTATTTATTTGACAGAGAGAGAGGAAACACAAACATGGGGAGTGGGAAAGGGAGAAGCAGGCCTCCCGCTGAGCAGGGAGCCTTATGCCTGGCTTGATCCCAGGACTCCAGGATCATGACCTGAGCCAAAGGCAGACACTTAACTACTGAGCTACCCAGCACCCTTAGTAGATATTTTAAAAAGACTATTCCTTAGGTCAACAGGGAAATGAGCCTTAAAGTGAAGGCTACTCTAGTCCTACAAAAATGGACTTGATCTCCAAGTAAAACAAATGCCTGCCAGAAAAACAGTATTGTTGAAAATAAGTCAGGGTCCTGGGATCAAGTCCCGCATTGGGCTCTCTGCTCAGCGGAGAGCCTGCTTCTCTCTCTCTCTCTCTCTGCCTGCCTCTCTGCCTACTTGTGATCTCTCTCTGTCAAATAAATAAATAAAATCTTAAAAAAAAAAAAAGAAAAGAAGACAAAATATCCAACAATCACTATAAATACACAATTATTGACATACAATAAAAAAGGTGGCAGATTCCCAGGAGCAAAATCAATCAGTATAAACAGAAATGACAGAAATGATGGAATTAGTAGAAAAAAAATTTAAGATAGGTGTTATAAACACTTCAGAACTAAAAAAAATGACCATAATAATGAGAAAAATAGAAATCATAAAAAATTACCTTATTGGGCTCTGAAAGGTAGATATTTAAATCTGAAACAAAATTTCAAAAGATGGTTTCAATAGAAGATTAGGCATTGAAAAATAAAAGATCAGTAAACTTGAAGATAAGGAAAGAAAAACTACTCTATCTGAATCACACAGAGAAGAAAGGTAGAAAATCATGAGCAGAAACTCAACAACATGTGAAATTTCAAGCAATCTAAATATTGGTCTATTGAACATTCTTAAAGTGTAGGCTGCAGAGAGAAAGGACATATTAAATACAAGAGATGAAGAGAGTGGAAGAGAACATGGGAGGGAAAAAAGGCATAAAGAAAAACAATGAAGCAACAGTCAGTTATTTGAAAATATTAATAAAATTGACCAACCTCTACCTAAAGAGATAGGAAAAAGAAGAAAGATTAATTATCAATATCAGGAATGAAAAAAGAGATTTCAATGATAGTGATATGTGATATTGTGTGATAGTGATATTCAAATGTAAGTATTATGGAGTACTGTGAAGTCTTATGCCAATTAACTTGAGTGCTCTGATGAAATGACAACTCCTTAAAAAATAAAATTAATCCAAGAAAAATAAAAATTCTAAATTCATTAAATAAGTTGAATTTGTAATTAAAGCCTCCCACAAAAATGTCAGGCCAAAATGGTTTCAGGGGTGAATTCTCTCAAACATGTAAGGAAGAAATAAATTAATTCTACACAAATTCTTCTAGAAAATAAAAGCAAAGAGAGCCTTTCCAGAAGTCATGAAAAGTCACCAAATAGGGAGAAAAACCACAAGAGATTCGTAACTATAAGAAACATACTGAGGGGGGTGCCTGGGTGGCTCAGTGGGTTAAAGCCTCTGCCTTCAGCTTAGGTCATGATCCCAGGGTCCTGGGATCTGCTCAGCAGGGAGCCTGCTTCCCTTCCTCTCTCTGCCTGCCTCTTTGTCTACTTGTAATCACTGTCTGTCAAATAAATAAATAAAATCTTAAAAAAAAAAAAAAGAAACATGCTGAGGGTTGCTGGAGGGGAGGTGGTGGGGATGAGGTAACTGGGTGATGGACGTTAAGGAGGGCACATGATGTGATGAGCTCTGGGTGTTATATGCAGCTGATAAATTATTGAACACTATATCAGAAACTATGAACTCTATGTTGGCTAATTGAATTTAAATAAAAATTAAAAATAAATAAATTATATTTTAATAAAAAAAGAATTTTAATAAAATTCCTGAATGGGTGCTCAACAGCATTAGTGCTCAGCTGAATTAAAATATAAGTCAAGAGGGGCGCCTGGGTGGCTCAGTGGGTTAAAGCCTCTGCCTTTGGCTCAGGTCATGTTCCCAGGGTCTTGAGATGGAGCCCCCCATTGGGCTCTCTGCTCGGCCGGGAGCTTGCTTTCCCCTCTCTCACTGCCTGCCTCTCTGCCTACTTGTGATCTCTGTCTGTCAAATAAATAAATAAGATCTTTAAAAAAAATTTTAAGTCAAGAAAAGGTATGAATACATTATGAGATGAATGTTTGTATCCACACAAATTTTATGTATCTAAATGCTAACCCAAATGTAATGTTATTAGAGGTGATGCCCTTGGGAAGTGATTAGATCATGAGGGTGGAGCCCTTGTGAAAGTGTTCAATGCCCTTATAAAATAATCTCTAGAGAGCTCTCTCCCCCTTTTTCTTCGATGTAAGTGGGAAAAGGCGGTCAAAGAAATAGGAAGTGGACTTTGACCAGACACGGAATGTGTCAGCACTTTGATTTTGCACTCCCATCCTCCAGAACTGTGACAAATAAGTATTAGTTGCTTGAGCCACCCAGTCTATAGTATTTTTATTTTATTTTTTTGTTTTGTTTATTTATTTATTTTTAAAGATTTTATTTATTTATTTATTTGACAGAGCGATAGAGAGAGAGAGCGCAAGTAAGCAGAACAGCAGGCAGAGGGAGAGAGAGAAGCAGGGTCCCCGCTGAGCAGGAAGCCTGATGCGGGACTCAATCCCAGGACCCTGGGATCATCACCTGAGCTGAAGGCAGCCACTCAACCAACTGAGCTACCCAGGCGCCCTGTTTTGTTTACTTTTTTAATTTTTAAAATTATTTTTAGTAACATTGAGGTATTATTTGCCCCAGGGGTACAGGTCTGTGAATCATCATGCTTACATATTTCACAGCACTCACCATAGCACTTGGATATTTTTATTTTAGGAGCCCGAATGGACAAGGACAATATACATGCACTGAAAACACCCTACACTAAAAGTGTGATTATGTCAAGTGTTGTAAAGTATGTAGAGCAACTGGAACTTCACATGGCAGGTGGTAATACAGTAAGGCAAAGTTATTTTTGGAAATTCTTTGGTAGTTTTTATTCAGTTTGCTTGTATTTACCATATGCTGCAAAGTTCCTCTCCCAGGTATTGAACAAAAAGACATGACAAGATATGTCTGGGGCACCTGGGTGGCTGAGTCATTGACGCCTTTGGCTCAGGTCATGATCCCAGGGTCCTGGGATCAAGTCCCTCATTGGGCTTGCTGCTCCGGGGGAAGCCTGCTTCTCCATATCCCCCCACCCCACCCCCGCTTGTGTTCCTGCTCTCACTCTCTCTCTCTGTCAAATAAATAAATAAAATCTTTAAAAAAACAGATATGTCTACACAAAAAACATATACTGATGCTCATCAAAGCTTGATTCATAATAACTTCCAATTGGTAACAACCCAACTATCCTTCACAGGTGAATTTAGACCTAAAATGTATACATTTTATTTCATGTAAATTGGGTTTTTACAATTTTGATTTAAAAATTCTTTGATATATGAATTACCTGTAAAGTTTATTAAAACACACATTCTTAGGCTATTTTGACAGATATCCTTGTCAAATAGAGTTGAATTAGGGTTGAAACACCACACAGGGAGCTGCAATATTTGAACTCGGTAACATGAACGTTCTTTTGTTCAAGGTGTTACATACAATGCAATATGTATCTTAAATATGATATCCAGATGTCTACTAAGGTTCCTTAGCACCTAGTTTCTCTGTTATTAGAACTTTCCTATATTTATTCTTCATGTTAAATTGACAGTCTCTAAAGATAGGAAGACAGATGAATTATTATGAAAACTATCAAGTGAAAACATATATTATATCTGACTCTTAAATAAATATAGACATCCATATTTCCATTTGGTGTAATGCAATTGTAGGAACTGGGGCTTAGATATGGAGATACTTGCTATTTTTAAAATTTTGTATCAGTTTGCAATTTTTATCAGAAGCCTATCTTGTTATATAAAATTTTGTCTCATGAATCTATTACCCCAATCACTTAACAAAAGCCCTTAATGTAAGAATATGTTGCAGTGTTTCACTGATTTCACTTATATTTAATCATTCAAAACCTCAAGTCATAAATAGCAAACTTTGCTTTTTTTAAAATACATACTCTGAATTTGTGCATATATACTACATCCTTTGTCTATTTAAAGAACAGGAAGAATTAATGCAACCCTTTAAATTTCGATTAATTCAGTGAAGTACATGTATATACAAATAAATTGAGCATTGACTATATGTAGTTGTCAATGGCAACATAAATGTAGTTCATTCTAACAATATGTAAATAATGAGAAAAATTATGAAGATACTTAAATATGATTGGAATGGGGCATCTGAGTGGCTCAGTCAGTTAAGTGACCAACTCTTGATTTCGGCTCAGGTCATTGTCTCAAGGTCATGAGATGGAGGCCCGCATCAGGCTCCATGCTGGGTGTGAAACCTGCTTAAGATTCTCTTTCTCCTTCTGCCCCTCTCCACCAGCTCACTTGCTCACTGTCTAAATAAAAACTAAATAAATAATATTTTTAAAATAATAATAATAAATTTAAATACAATCGGAGTGTTCTGGTTATCATAAAGAGAGGTAAAAATACAATGGAGATTCAGAGAAGGAAAGGATCAGAGCATATTTTCCAAGAGGAAAAACAAAAATGATAAATCCAGGAAATAAGAAGTAAGGATGCCATAACTAGTTAAATGAAGATATACTTCAACCTTAAAAATTAGTAACTCATTAAATTTATTTTTTTCTGTAAATAATTGATTTATTAACTATATGTTTATGATAACCCAAAACCTGAACTACATTATTCTTTTAACTAATATTCTAGTTACTCAAAGGTTATGATCTCCTAATTTGGTTCTTTATTTAGGTTCTGTTTTTTGTTGTTTTTGGTTTTTTTTTTCCCATGCTAGAGACTGAATAGTGAATGGGTGTGATGAAAAATTGTGGTACTGTCCACAGAGCTTAGATGAAGAACTAGGAAGGATAAATGCTCTTTTGATCATAGAAGAAGCCAAAATAATATTTTTCATTAAAAATATTTGTTCTAGTGGTGCCTGGGTGGCTCAGTTGTTAACGGGCTGCCTTCAGCTCAGGTCATGATCCGAGGGTCCTGGGATTGAGCCCTGCATCAGGCTCCCTGCTCAGTGGGAAGCCCGCTTCTCCTTCTCCCACTCCCCCCCACCCCACTTCTGTTCCCTCCCTCGCTGTGTCTCTCTTTGTCAAAAAAAAAAAAAAAAAAATCTTAAAAAATATATTTGTTCTATCAAGTGTTATACTTGAATATGTTTGAAACCAAAAGGGAAAAAAAAAAAAAGCCAGTAGAATCTTCAAGACTGATAATTAAAGATACCAAAAGGAGACTGGTGATTGCTTTCCAGTAAAGAGAAAATGGAGATCATGTTTTATTATAAAGACTTTAGAAAGACATTGGACAATAAGCCCTTTTTCTGATACTGAACAGGACTTCTACAGAAAAAAAAAATAGTTATAAGACTAGAGATCTTTTGAAGCTAAATAGCCCCATCCCTAACAAGACTCAAAGAGGAAACAGAGGGGGCAGGTGTGAGTAAACTGGGTGTAAGAGTGTGTGGGTGTGTGGTATCGCTGTCAAATGCGGAATCCCAGAAAGATATTAATGAACTTAGTGCATGAATGACGTGCCTTTTATGGCTTCAGGGGACACCATTCCCATTGTATTCATCCTAGATACATACAGCTAGTGGAAAAGTTTCCTCACAAAACCAATAAACTGCTTTGAGGAAAGGCATATTTTCAAAATAAACATAAAGTCACCGTACTGGCTAGCAGTGGAGTGGTAAGAAGCCGTAAATGCACGTATTGCAGGCCAAGGTGAAAGGCCTGAGGGACACCAAGGATATCAGGGAAAAGAAACAGCCACCAGGGGTAAGGAGATAGGAGTAGTCAAATAAGGGTCGCCAACTATACAGTGATGTGTGACAAATATGTCTTGGGGCCAAACAATTTCTAATTTAAGTGGAATAAAACGGGAGATTCTAATAAACATTACAAAGAATGCATACTATATCTGAAGATATCAGATTTTTATTTGAAAAAGGGAATTTATAGAGTTGTTGAAAGATGGTTGAAAGGGTTTAGTGGTGTTTGCATCATAGAAACAAGTTATTTGTCCGAACGTGATTTAACTTTCCAATATTGACTAATAATAGCTGTTGGTCAGAATCATGAAAACTTTAAAAGTGTTCTGATTTTTTCCCCTGATTAATGTTTTATGTTTTATTATCTAATCTGTTTGCAAAGATTTAATGAGGAGAAATAATTATGGCTGTAAAATGGTAAATTAATTCTGATCGTAAAGTGATTTTCACTATATGCTATATTTAATTTAAACTGTGATGTGTTTTATCACATTGTTGATTTTTACTATCTCAAATTTAGCTTTACTGGCAGTGGTAGTTTTAGCATGTTTTTATATTTTTACAATCTGATTCTAATTCATTTGACTGACTAGTTTGCTCCTGGCAAAGCAAAGTCTTGGGTTATATGAACCAGTTATATGTGTGGAGTTAAAAAAAGGAGGATAAAAAAGCATAATTAACATTGAAACATTTATAATTATTCAAGATTCTATATCTTACATCTAAAATGAATTTAGGTCCAAAATTGCTGTTATTAACCAATTATGTACTTCCATTTCTTTATTTCATATATCAGATTATGAAATACTACATGGAAATTTAAACTGTTCTCTGAGCAGTGTGTGTAAGTGGTCTTAGAGCCAGACACCATGGGTTCAAATCTCTACCCCATCACTTACTAGACATAAACATTTTGGATAAATTACCTAAGCAATCTGTTCTTTTATCTGGAAAAATGGGGGTGATAATGATTAAAAAAAAAACTTATAAGACTGTTAGGAGGAACAAAAATATCATTTAAAAAAATGTTTATAAAAGCCTGACTGGTACAGAGACTATAGCACCCTCCAAGTCATCCTACAGAGATTTCTCATTCGGCATTTTTTTTTCCATTTTTAGAAGAAAGGTTTATAGTCTGTTATAATCTGTGTGTCATCCTCTTAGGTGATATTTCTACAATGTTTTGTTTATTTTGGATATGATTATAATAAAACAGTAGCCATGATATATCTTTTCAAAAGTTTATAAAGTATATATAAAAAATCACTATGTTTCAGGATTCTAGAACTCCCAACCGTACCCCCCAACACAGGCCCTGATTCTGTATGAATCTGAATCTTCGACAGGGGAACCTGGGTATGTTTAATTTATTAAAAGCTCAGCAGGCAAGTCACACACACACACATCTGGTTAAGAACTACAATTAAGGCTCTCATGTCTAAGGTGTCCTCACACTGAAATGAGTGGGGTTACTTCCTTGTTTCCCTTGGTTTCAACACATCAGTTGGGTACCCTTGAATCAATGAATCAATCTCCTTGGACCATTCTTTCTTTAAATATTAGAATGCTAGGGTGCCTGGGTGGCTCCATCGTTAAATGTCTGCCTTCAGCTCGAGTCATGATCCTGGAATCCTGGGATTGAGGCCCGCTTTAGGCTCCCTGCTCAATGGGGAGCCTGCTTCTCTCCCTCCTGTCCCCCCCGATTGTGTTCCTGCTCTCTTGCTCTATCTCTCTATGTCAAATAAATAAATAAAATCTTTTAAAATATAAAAATAAAAATAAATAAATAAACCAATATTAGAATGCTTTCTGATTTTCATAACTGCATCTTCTTAGATATCTAGTCTTTGCAGTTTTTTGTGCCAACACCAGAATTCCACAAATAATGACTTCTGAAACTCGAATAACAAATTATGTTTGTTCATCTAAAATATTTAAAATTTCCTATTACAACCTACTATATCCCATGATAGAAAGCTATTTACAATATATTCTATATCTGCTTAGTTCCCATCTTCCTCCAAAGATAAGGTGATTCAGGTGATATTTAAAGCATGAATAAATTAGTCTTCATAAATACTTCATTACAAGGAGCCACTGAGAAATTTCAACATTCTCTTTCTAGCCTTTAAATTCATTTTTCTGGGATAAATCTGCTTTTATTAAACTGGCAGATCTCTATGAGATTTAACCCCAAATTGGGAACATGATTTTCTCTTATTCTATATTCGCAATTTTAATTGTTAAGACGAACTCCTAGGAACAGAGAATAGAATATTAGTTATTAGGGGCTGGAGGGAAAAGGTGGCGAGAAGTTGGACAAAGGGCACAAGTCTTCAGTTAGAAGAATAAGACTAAATATACTCACAGTTCTGTGACTATAGTTAATACTGTGCTGTGTACTTTAAATTTACTAAAAGAATAGACCTTAATCATTCTCACCACACACTAAAAGATAACTGTGTGAAGTGATACATGTGTTAATTAGCAGTATGGTAAAAATCATTTCACAAAGTAATATGTATGTCAAATCTTCACATTGTGTTCCTTAAATACATACAATTTTGTCAATTACACCTCGATATATCTGAAAAAAAAAAAAAAAAGAGAGAGAGAGAGAAAAAAAAACTGTAAATCCTCATTAGCAAAACCCCCCAGGCAAACACTTGGAGTTGAAGGAAGTTGAGTTTACCAATACTTGTTGCGAAAGAAAAAGGAATCACAAAGTATATGCAATCATGGAGTGTCTAAGAAAGAGTGTGTTAAGAGTGGCTTATGATAGTGCTTAGAAACCATTATGTGATTTTAAAGATAGTTCAAGAAAGCAAAAGTTTGGGATAGGAAGCAGTGAGAAGCAGGGACAATTAAAAATTTGATGTAATTTAACATATTTATTTTAATCTAGATGGTCGGAGGAAGACAATGAAGCTAATTTGTAATTGACAAAGAGACATCAATCAATCAAGAGAACCAGGAAAGAAGAGAGATTGAATATATCTCCTGTTTGGGCAGAACTTTTGTATCTGTCTCTCTCTAGACCTGATTACAAAGTAATCTTGCTCCTGTTTCTCTCCATCATGCTCACAAAATGACCTTGTCTGATGTTGATGTTCTGTGACACTGGCCTGGCTGTTAATGCTCAGAAAACTCAATAAGAGACAAAAAGTTTGTGTTAAATAACAAGTCTCAAGTTAGCCATAGGAAGCTATTTACATGAGCAGAACGATACTCCAGGAAAACGTATTGTAAACCAGGTCTCAGGGAAAATTGAAATTGACTGGTAGCAGTTGGGACCTGAGGTACAAACAAGTTTCTGAGGAATCTGTTATGTCATCCTGTGACGTGAACACATAGAGCTACGTAAGCACACTAGGCCTTCTTTGTTAATGAAATTCCTTCCGTTTCATCAATTTCAAGAGCAACCCAAAGAAGTTAAGTAGCAATAACAGGCCCTGCATGATCAGCATCTGAGATAAAGTAGCTTAATCCAAACCCCAGTGCTGATGGAATTACGATATATAGCTAGGCACTTGCAGAAGCAATTCAATTAATTGCTTGAGCTTCTTTCTCAAAAGTGAGACAGATCTGTGCATTCAGCAAGAAAGTTCAGAAGAAGAAGAAACACACTGAAAACAAGGGAAGAGCTGATATTGTTGAGGTGCTTTCCTAGGAAAATAAAGAAAGGACATGATGGGAACGGACATGCTACATATGTTCATTTACCAGTTATAATATTTACAATGATCAATCAGATGTTCTTTCACTGCTTTATGGATGATGAAACAGGCTCAGATGACTGAAACAATACATCTAAAGGAACACACCTTGTAAGTCATGAAACCAGGAAAACCCTAATTTTTTCTGGTCTTCAAAAATCATGGTCTACTTTAACTCTGCTGATGTCCCCCTTCCATTTTACCCCTATGCATAAAACGTTATCAGTAAACTCTTTATAAATAATTCAAATTTTTATTTTGGTTCTGGTTTTCCTCGACATCTTGTCAGCATGTTGACAATGCTACACACATTTATACACCTTCTGGAATGCTCTTTTCTGTTGATTTCATGAGACTACTTCATTTTCTCCCCAATATATTGCTATTCCTTTATAATTTTCTTTGCTGGATCTTCCTATTCTGACTAGTAAGAATTGGCATTATGTAAACTTCAGCTGTAGGCTTTCTTCTACTGTCACTCTACAGCCCCCTGTTGTATGATCTTACCCACACTCCAGGAACTAAATAACATCTATCAGCTTATAGTTATAAAATATGGACTTACAGCCCATGTCCCTCCTCTAATCTTTAGACTACTGTTCCATAGCTTAATAGATAACACTTAAGGGATGTCACTCAGACCACACTGGACATGCCCAAAATTAAACTCATGACCATACCTCTCAGAACCAGACCCTTCTATCCATTGACAGGGAGATTTACCAATAACATGAACAGTCAATGAACACAAAGTCTTTTTTTTTTTGTATTACATTTATTACATACTGTATTCTTACCATAAAGTAAGCTGGAGAAAAAAAAATGCTATTTTTAAAACGATAAGGGAAAGAAAATACATTGACAGTGCTGTATTGCATTTATCTAAAACAACCCGCATATAAGTGGACCACAGGCAGTTAAGCACATGTTGTTTGAGTTTGTATTCTGATTATTTCACTTTTTACGTTATCTTTACATATGTTTTCTAGTTTCACCTTTATCTTCTATTCATATCTATCTCATGTTACAGTAATTTCCAATAAAAGTCATCCCAAATCCTATCTTTTCTTTCCCTTCAGGAGTTTCTACCACCTCTGACCCCATCATCTAATTAACTCCTATTCACATTATAGAGTTTAGTTTCAAATGAATTTCCTCAAGGCAGATTTCATGGACACCCTAGACTCTGCTAGAACCCTTTCAATCACAGTATTCCATGCTTCTTTGTTTTTAAAGGTTTATTTATTTGACACAGAGATAGAGAGTATAAGTAACCAGAGAAGCAGGCAGAGGGAGAGGGAGAAGCAGGCTCTCCACTGAGCAGGGAGCCCAGTATGGGACGCCATCCCAGGACCCTGGGATCATGACCTAAGCTGAAGGCAGCCGCTTAACCAACTGAGCCACCTGGGCAACCATGCTTCTTTGTAACTCTGTTCATAATTAAATACTCTAATTAAATATTTTTAAATATTTAATTATTAAATACTCTAATTAATTAAATACTCTAATTAAATATATTTTTTTAAATTTATGATTGCTTAATGCTTTCATGTTTGTTTAATGTTTTATTTGTCCTTCCAGACAAATTACAAAAAGACTTCAAAATCTGGGAAGAGAAAAAAAAATTAAGAATTGGGATGCCTGTGTGGCTCAGTCAAGTGTCTGCCTTAGGCACAGGTCATGATACCACGGTTCTGGGATCAAGTCCTGAATCCCTGATCCTTGCTCGGCAGGAAGCTTGCTTCTCTCTCTGCCTGACACTCTCCCTTCTTGTGTGCTCTCTCACTCTGACAAATAAATAAATAATTTTTAAAAAAGTAAAAGAAAATTTCACACAGTTTATCAAAGAAAACTCATTTATGAGTTGTATTAAATCACTTTCAATATAATAACAATATATTAAAACAGCAATAAATAAAACTAAGATTTGTAATTAAATCATGTATTATTGACTTGTATTTGAGTAGAATATTGACTTGTAACTTTTTATGGTTAATTTTTTTAAAAGATTTTATTTATTTACTTGACAGAGAGAGATCACAAGTAGGCAGAGAGGCAGGCAGAGAGAGAGAGGGAAGCAGGCTCCCCGCTGAGCAGAAAGCCCGATGCAGGGCTCCATCCCAGGACCCTGAGATCATGACCTGAGCCAAAGGCAGAGAACCCACTGAGCCACCCAGGCGCCCTATGGAATATTTTAATGATTCATCAAATACGTGTCTCAGGATGACCAAAATATGTTTTGTACAATTCTCACCATAGACAGTATACCAACACAGAGAGTAAAATTACCTTCTCTGTCTCTTATTTTTGGGGGTTATTTTAGGAAACTAAATTCAATTCATTTATGTCTGAAACTAAGTGTCAATGGGTATAAGATTTCAAAGAAAATAGACATATCCATACTGTTTGCCAGTGGTTTCAGGAACAAACTGAAATTTGATTTTAAAGCCAATCTGTATCATGAAAATCTGTATGCTTTGGAATCTAAAAATAATTAAAAATTTAATTATATCTTTAAATAGTGCCCTACTTATTGGCAAGTTAGCCTCCATTATCCACTTTTCTTCTTTATAACCACATTGTTGCATTTCATCCACCTCTTCTTTTAACCATTGGCCACACAGCACACAATTACAACAGGAGTTATCATCAACTTCTCATTCTTCCTTAGAGGAGGGACACTGATTCTCAAAATCATACTTATTAAGAATAAAATGAGCACCTTTGCTTGAGATTAATAGTGACATTTTGAAAGATTGTAAAATTGAAAAACTTGCAAATCACATCATTTTCCCAACAATGGTATCTTAATACTTTTTTAGTAAACCATAGATTAAAAAATATTCTTGTGAGCACTCAATTACTTTTCATGTTTATAGAAGAGATATTATCTGACTAAACATAGTTAAGAGTGTGAATCAGGAATTGGATGATTTTTGTTCAGATTTACCTTTGCATATATTCTTACCTGTAATGACACATGATTGCGAATTTAAAATCTAATTAGGTTATTATTTTTTCTGATTTGATTTAATTGCATAATTTAGCCAACCCTTACTGCACTCTGAGTAATTTCACATGCATTAATGGATATACCTGTGTTAAATTCATAGATATGATTTGATTTCAGTGTCTTTTCCCAGGCTTCCTATTATATTAACATTATATTAGTTTCTAAAAGAGAATTCTTTAGCTGCTGAATACTTATTTTCTATGGCCTACCATTTGTGTGATCTTGAATGAATTATTCAACCTCTCTTTAAAAAAATATTGTTCTTTACTTATTTCTTCATCAGTAAAATGGAATTAAAAGCAATACCTAATTAAGACAGTTGTTCTGAGTTTTGCAGAAGTTAATGACTAGAAATACTTAGAAGAAAATCTGGCATAAATAAGCACACAATACATGTGAGCCATATTATTGGTCCCTGTTTTTCCGTCACTTTCTCTTCCTAACACTTCTCTTACATTCCTCCTTCTTCTCTCCCAGAATTCTCAATAAATCTACAATGACACTGAGAAATGTCACATCTATAGCTTACTCCTTGAATAATCTAAATCTATCATTTCTGGCCATATGTCCCAATGCTTTGGAACAGAGATCCTTTCTTGGCCATCTGTTTTACCTCTTCTAATCAAATGAAGGGCAGAATTTTTGTACCATTTTTTAAAGACTCACTATATACTCTCCAATCTCATTTTCTCTTCTTTTTTATCTCCCAGGTACATTCCCCTGCTTCCCTTGCCATGAGAATGAATGTTGGCTGAAGAAGTGGGAAGGGGGTGATCAAGCCATTTTCAAACATATTCAGTCATACATCTTCAGTGACCCTCCTTGTTTCTTTTATTTCTTCAGCCTGCCAGTCAGAATATCAAAGCAGCTAGGTCACTAAGAACTCTATGCATGATAAAGTATCCCAGCGAGAAAAATAAAGGTGTGTGTGTGTGTGGTACAGCACCAGGATTTCATAATTGCAGTTGCCACAGTTAATGGACCATATCCATCAGAACATTATAGGCCTTCAAATCCCCAATGCTTAATAAATGACTGTTGCTTATTTAATGACTATGTATCAGAATTTATCAGACAATATAATAACCTTAAAAATCTACAAAAACCTCTTAGTACATAAAATGATGAGGATAAGTAATATTTTATTTCTTAAAGAATAAGTCATTTTGTCATTCAAAGATACTTTCTAACCTCATTATAGATTTTAATGTGCGGGTAAACTTGACAAGCAGAGCATAGTGTAACATTTTTAGCAAACAAATACACTTATACATTTCCAACATTAATCTCCCTGATTTGCTGAAATACAATAAAGCTGAGATAACCTTTCTTGTATATTATGTTATTTAAAAAATGACTCAATGGTAAAAATATCTTCATAGCTCTCTCAATTCTACTTTCTTCAGTTTACATTTTCTCACTTTTAATTAGTAAATGCAATCATAGATTTCAAAATATGTATCTCACACAAAATTCTACAATGTTTATTGCAAGGATGAAAATTGTCTCATAACAGTAAGAACAGTCAAAAAAACTTTATGCAAGTGCATAATAGTGACCCAGCTTAGATAAAGTGAAAAAAGAAAATGAATTAGGAAAATATAAAAACTGCTGACTCGCTCCTCTCTCTTTCACTAAGGGCAGTAGGAAAAAATATGAAGAGGAATTTCAGCGTGAAGGATTTGGAATTACTTCCTGTCAACAGGGGCCCTTGAATATATGTTTTTTTGATTGAACAATAAACTTTGGTAATAAAGCAGTAAAAAATCCAATAACATCTGATTACACAAATATTTTATGTACCATAAGTAAGTCAATATACAATTTAAAGCAAAAACAGAACCACCAAATTTTACTGTACCTTAGGTTAAATGCTTTGACCATTGCACTTTACCATGAATTGTATATTAATAACTGCTAATCACTCTACATTATAGTCTCTGATGAAAATTTTAAACTGTTTGATTTGCTATTTGGGCACACAGAGCTTAACAGAAGTTAATTCATCTTGTAAATCTTCCACAAATCTTTCAGTGAAGGTGATACCAAATCTATATCCGTAATAAAATGTTCAACAGTATATTTCCATTTACTACATGATAATTCATTCCCCCAATTATAGAATTGAAAAATACTTTCTGCAATTATCTGATTGCTTAACATGAAGGCTTAATATTACTCAAACGGAGTCTAACTAAAAGAAAATTACCCTATGCGCTTTTAGTGGTTTTGAGGGATAAATTAACCTAATGAAACTAAAGGAGAGAGAAGAGGTTAGAGCACAATTATTTGTCCTACACTGCCTTATAAAGGAAAAAATGTATATGATATGATTAATCTTCCAAGGCATCTTCGAGGTGCCAGATCAGTGAGAGGCAATGAGATGTAACTGAAAGCTTCTTATTCTCTTAAGGTGATATCTGTGGGGAGACTGTTGGTTCAATTCCTCAATGTGGACATACTCAAAATAATGAAGGATGTCTTGCATTGTTGATTTAAACTTATATTTAGACTACATAATTGGCTAAAACCTTGTGTGATCCTTAAATTTTCTGTTTGTGCTCAAGACTACAAATTGCTGATATGGTTAGAAATTTTTTTTCAAAAGAGGCATTTAAAAATCTCCATTTTCTTGTCACATACTTGCATGAACTGGTTAGATCTCATTCTTTTGTGTAAATAAGGCTGAGGGTTGTGATGTCTATCCTAACTGGGCAAGTCAGGATGCGTGGTAACTGAGTGGTCAGTAGTTCAGTGTTTCATCTCTTCTAAGGCCCAGTGGCAAGGCATAAGCTGCTTCTCAAGGGAGAGTATTGTCTGCAAAGATGGCAGGATTTACAATCCCTTGAATGAAGGGGAGAACAGGTCTCTTAAGAACACCAAAACTTATAGCCCTTGTAAATATTGATACCACAGATATTTCTTTCAGTGTTTTCTAAAGAGACATAAGACAATTTGCCAGGGTAATTTACATTGGCAAATCAGACTATTTGAGAATTCCTGAATATTGGCACTAATTTCAGGACATCTCAGAACCCACTGTCCCACAATCAGAGGAACAGTTTATGGAGATCAAGTGACCAATAGAATTTTAGGTCAGGTACATCCCAGAGTGGGTAAAGGGGGTCCCTGAACCCTGAACCTATCCTGTGGTATTTCCTCTATTTAAAAATATATATTTCGAATAACACACACAGCAACTGACAGAATATCCTGACCTCTGACTTGAGGGCTTTTCTGGTGGGAAAGGCCAAGTGCAAACCACTAGAAACAGCCTCTCCCTACAAAATAGTAAATCAAAAGCAGTACTGAACCTCTGGAGAGACTGAAGAGGAAAGTACTACCATCAAGAACTTGAAAGATACCATAGTGATAAGACCACCACCTCTCCATTGAACCTAACTATTTGGCCTGCACAGAAAGTGGCCAGTTTTCTGAAGTAAATCTTTCAATACATGTCTCCAACTGGTTCTGTTTCTCTGGTTTAGCACAGATTGATACAGATTTTGATACCTGAAGTGGATGGCTGCTATAATAAATACTTAAAAATATGGATGTGGCTTCAAAATATAGTAATTGATAGAGGATTGAAGAATTTTGATGACCATTATAGGAAAAAAGGAAAAAAAAACCCAAATGTACTTGATCAGATTATTAGCAGGAATACAGACATTAAGTGTGGCTGAGGGCTCAGAAGGAAGTAAGGAACATGGTAAAGAAAAGCTATTTTATCTTAGAGAATGTTTAAATCATCATAAAATGACTTTTGGAAGTAAGAGAACAAAAGGAAATGAGGAACACTTTATTGTAAACTGGAGAAAAGGTGATCCTTGTTACACGGTGCCAGAACACTTAGTTGAACTTCATCATACAGATATGTGCAGATCATTTAAGCAACAAACTTAGTTGTTTAATGGGGAGATTTAAATGGGAAGATTTCCCAGTGACGTGTTGAAGATATGGTCTGTTTTCTCCTTACTGCTTATAGTAAAACTCCAGAGGAAAGAGACAAATTGAGGGAAGAACTGATAAGTAAAAAACAAACAAACAGAAAACTCATAGCATACTGATATGGGGAATTTTAAGCTTATCCAGATTTCAAAGGACACAAAAATGAAAAGATTTATTGTCAGTAAAGTGTGCTCTTGAGAGAAAGTCAGGCTTTAGCCACTGTCCCGGAAGTATCAGAATGTCAGCATATTCAATCATTCAGAGGGACCTTGGAAGAGCAAGTGATATGACAACAGAAGCAGAGAGAGAAGGGGAGATGGGACAAAGTAAGCAGATATTGGACCAATGTCTACAGGCCCCAGAATGCAAGTAGCTTATAGAAGCTAGGAATGACTGGAATACAAATTCTTCCCTAGAGCTTCCAAAAAGATCTAAGCCCTGTGAACACCTTGATTTTGGCCTATGGAGATTGATATTGTACTTCTGAACTCAAAAACTGTAAGACAGTAAAGTTTAGTTTTTGTTTTGATAAAAGCAAACTCCATTTCATTGGATACTCTGAACTGATTTAAAAATGCTAGAGTTTCCTGCCACATTACTGAGTTTCTATATGAGTTATAGTAGTTTGAGGGGTGGAGTCTTTTGGGTTTCCCATATAAAGTATTGTGTCATCTTCAAAGAGAGAGAGTTTGATCTCTTCAAGGATACAAAATCAATGTACAGATATCCGTTGCTTTCTTGTACATTAACAATGAAAATACAAAAAGGGAAATTAGAGAATCAATTTCATTTACTATAGCACCAAGAACCATAAGATAACTGGGAATAAACCTAACCAAAGAGGTAAAGGATCTATACTTGAGGAACTACAGAACACTCATGAAAGAAATTGAAGAAGACACAAAAGATGGAAGACCATTCCATGTTCTTGGATCGGAAGAATAAACATTGTTAAAATGTCTATACTGCCTAGAGCAATCTATACTTTCAATGTCATTCTCATCAAAATTCCACTGGCATTTTTCAAAGAGCTGGAACAAGCAGTCCTAAAATTTGTATGGAACCAGAAAAGACCCCGAATTGCTAAGGAAATGTTGAAAGAGAAAAACAAAACTGGGGGCATCACATTGCCTGATTTTAAGCTTTACTACAAAGCTGTGATCACCAAGAGAGCATGGTACTGGCATAAAAAACAGACACATAGACCAGTGGAACAAAGTAGAGAGCCCAGATATGGACCCTTAACTTTATGGTTAAATAACCTTCGACAAAGGAAAAAATATACAGTGGAAAAAAGACCGTCTCTTCAATAAATGGTGCTGGGAAAATTGGAAAACTATGTGCAGTAGAATGGAATTCGACCATTCTCTTACACCATACACAAAGATAAACTTGAAATGGACAAAAACCCTCAACTTGAGGCAAGAATCCATTAGAATCCTGGAGGAGAACATAGGCAGTAACCTCTTTGACATCGGCTACAGCAACTTCTTTCAAGATACGTCTCCAAAGGCAAAGGAAACAAAAGCAAAAACAAACTTTTGGGACTTCATCAAGATCAAAAGCTTCTGCTCAGCAAAGGAAATAGTCAACAAAACAAAGAGGCAACCCACGGAATGGGAGAAGATATTCACAAATGACAGTACAGACAAAGGGCTAATATCCAAGATCCATAAAGAACTCCTCAAAATCAACACACACAAAACAGATAATCATGCCAAAAAATGGGCGAAAGACATTTTTCCAAAGAAGACATACAAATGGCTAACAAACACATGAAAAAAATGTTCATCATCATTAGCCATCAGGGAGACTCAAATCAAACCACATTGAGATATACCTTACACAAGTTAGAATGGCCAAAATCAACAATACACTAAACAATGTATGTTGGAGAGGATGCAGAAAAAGGGGAACCCTCTTACACTGATGGTGGGAATGCAAGTTGGTACAGCCACTTTGGAAAACAGTGTGGAAATTATTTAAGAAATTAAAAATAGAGCTTCCTTATGACCCTGCAATTGCACTATTGGGTATTTACCCCAAAGATACTGATGTAGTGAAAAGAAGGTCCATCTGTACCCCGATGTTCACAGCAGCAATGGCCACAGTCGCCAAACTGTGGAAAGAACCAAGATGCCCTTCTACAGACGAATGGATAAAGAAGATGTGGTCCATATATACTATGGAGTATTATGCCTCCATCAGAAAGGATGAATACCCAACTTTTGTATCAACATGGATGGGACTGGAAGAGATTATGCTGAGTGAAATAAGTCAAGCAGAGAGAGTCAATTATCATATGGTTTTGCTTATTTGTGGAACATAAGGAATAATACGGAGGACATGGGGAGATGGAGAGGAAAAGTGAGTTTGGTGGAATTGGAGGAGGAGACAAACCGTGAGAAACTGTGGACTCTGAGAAACAAACTGAGGGGCGTTTTAGTGGGGAGAGGGGTAGGGGATTGGGTGAACCTGGTGGTGGGTATTATGGAGGGCATGTATTGCATGGACCACTGGGCATGGTGCATAAACAATGAATTCTGGAACACTGAAAATAAATAAAATAAATAAATAAATAAGAGAAAAAATGAAAATGCTAGAGTTTGCCTAAATAGTGACACAATTCACCTAAGGTTATAAAAAATGCTAGATTAAAGAAATTATTTTGAGATTTCAGGAAATTTTTTTATGATTTTACGTATTTCCAACTAAATATTTTCAAAAGAGATAGTAATTTACACATGTTTTCCTTTGTATGAATTGAAGGATGTTATCCTAAAACACAGGAGAATATACAAATAACATACTTCTAGGATGTTATATATTTTATTTTAGTATATGCATGTTTTTATTTGGAACATATTTTCCCTAAATTTTTGTTCCTAATTTGGTTGCCTTTATCATTATTAGTTTGTGATAAAAGTTTTTCAATTTTTCTTCAATATTCTGGGACCTTCTGGCTATAATTTCCTACAATGCATCACACCCATTTACAATGTTTCTAAACTACTTTGTTACTAAAATGTATCAAAATAGACAGAGGTAGGGGAGCCTGGGTGGCTCCAAGGGTTAAGAGTCTGCCTTTGGCTCAGGTCATGGTCTCAGGGTCCTTAGATCAAGCCCTGCATCAGGCTTTCTGCTCAGCGGGGAGCCTGCTTCCCCTTCTCTCTGTCTACCTCTCTGCCTACTTGTGCTCTTTCTCTGTATGTTCAAGTGAAAAAAAAAAAAAAAAAAAACCTCAAAAATAGACAGAGGCAGATGTCCCTGGAGATTCTGCTCAGAGTTCAGCTATGCCTATTATCCAAAATTAAGCTGCAATTTTGGTTTTTAATAGGGGTTATCTTACTGGTAATAAAATATCCAGTACTTGGAAACTGTATATATGTATACAAGAAATTGAGACAAAAAACTTTAGGGCATTGTATTTTAACAACTATTCCTCCCAGAAAGAATAATTCTCTTTATGTAATATTTTCAACCAATTCTTTGATGTCTGTATCAGCTGAATTATGCAGTGAAAAACTCACTGTGTATGGTCCAAATTATGGAAAGAGCCAAAATGTCCATTTACTGATAAATGTAAAGAAGATGTGGGGTATGTATCTATATAGACATATATATGTGTGTGTGCGCATAATGTATGATGGAATAGTACTCAGCTTTTGAAAAGAATGAAATCTTGCCATTTCAATGATGTAGATGGAGCTAGAGGGTATTATGCTAACTGAAATAGGTCAGCCAGAAAAAGAAAAATATGTATGACTTCATTCATATGTGGAAATTAAGGGAAAACATATTCTTGGCAGAATATACAAAAACTAATGTCATTTTAAATGTAAACTTGCAAAGCTAGTCCCATGAAAAATTCTGTATACACTCACTGTGATCCCAAAATTCTAAAAGGATTATTTACTGTAATTCAGATCTTTTCCAGAAAAAAAGTATGAAGAACTCAATGCATTGTAAGTGATTTTTATGGTAATAATTTTTATGAAGCTAATATATACAAAAACTTCATACTTATATGCAGAAATTGCATCACACTTTAATTTATTCACACCAGGAAACTAAAATCTAAATCAGAAGATAGGTTATTATAGCATGAGAATAAAATCTTGCTACTTCTTAAAAAAAGTTTTACTATTATATTAAAAAAAACAATAAAATAAATTAAAACACAAGGGAAAAGAATCCAGAAAAGCCTAAAATTTTGTTTATAATGATTCAGTTTTAAGTGTATTGATGGTTTTACTTTAAAAAAAGTATTAAAAACTCAGAAAAACCTCTAGATGTATGTTTCCAGAATGAAGTGGCAAGAGAATCTTATTCAGCTAGACAACTTATTACTTTTTCATATATGGGTGATGCTTATTAGTTTTTTCTGTGTAAAATTTAGAATTAAATTATAATGTAAGCAAACAAAAATTTAAAATATATTCTTTTCTCCTTCGTAGCCCTTAAATATAAATTAAATGTACAGGAACAGAATAATTTTCTTTTCAATTTCTTCACTTTATGTGAAAACGTGAGGCCAAATGGAGCTTGAAGTATTTAACAACATAAATATTATTTAGCAGACTAACATTTTAGCAGACTCAAAAATTGCCAATTTAGGGCCACTTGGGTGGCCCAGTGGGTCAAGCCTCTGCCTTCGGCTCAGGTCATGATCTCAGGGTCCTGGAATTGAGCACTGCATTGGGCTCTCTGCTCAGCAGGGAGCCTGCTTCCCCTTCCCTCTCTGCCTGCCTCTCTGCCTCTCTGAGCTTGTGTTCTCTCTCTTTCTCTGTCAAATAAATAAAGTCTGTAAAAAAAAAAAAAAAAAAAAGAAAAAGATCACCAATCTCTCTCATGGACCATTCTACTAGGCCTCAACAGTCTAATAAACTAGCATACACATCCCCTGACATATTTAAGATGCTGATCTTTACACAGTTTCTGGATTCATTCATTCATTCATTCATTAAGCTTTCACCTATTGAAAATACAACATCTGGAGATCCTGGCTGGCTCAGTCAGTAGAACATGCAACTCTTGATCTCAGGATTGTGGATTCAAGCCCCATGTTGGGTGAAGAGATTACTTTAAGAAAAAAAAAAAAAAAAAAAAAAGATACAGCATCTGTCTCAATCTCTTTACATTTTAAATGAGAGATAGAGATAATGATATAAACACTTAAAATAAAATGTGATGACTCAAAGAGTGAAGCTATGTTTACCATGCAGCAGTATACTTAAGAAGAAGGAGGTTGGGGAGCCTGGGTGGCTCAGTGGGTTAAGCCGCTGCCTTCGGTTCAGGTCATGATCTCAGGGTCCTGGGATCGAGTCCCGCATCGGGCTCTCTGCTCAGCAGGGAGCCTGCTTCCCCCTCTCTCTCTCTCTCTCTGTCTACTTGTGATCTCTCTCTGTCAAATCAATAAATAAAATCTTAAAAAAAAAAAAGAAGAAGAAGAAGGAGGTTACTCTGATGGCTCAGTGATCTTTATACCATTGTTTCTAAAGGTGATGGATTCACCAGACATTCAGAAAAGGAAAGACATTCTAGGCAACGGCAGTTAGCATGGCTGGGACAGATGATTGAAACCGTTAGGTGTTTAGAGAGCTTTAAAAGTCTATTACTAGTATGCATTGAGCTAGAGGTTAGAAATATTTGAAAGAAAACAAACTTGGAATCGCCTGTGCTTTTCATATAATTTCTCTACTCGCTTGTTCAACAAGTCTTCATTATGTACCAGCTCTGAGCCAGGAACTCGAAAAGGTTTGGGAAAAGGCTCAGATAATGAACAAAATGAACACAGATTATTTTCACAGAACGTATAGTCCAATGGATGAAAGAGCTAATTAAACATTTTGTGTAAAATGGAGGACCATTGTGGAAACAGTACCTGGCCTGGTTATTGGTTGCTGCAAAACAAACTTCTCCAAAGCTTAGTGATTAAAAACAATGTTGCTGTTGTTGTTGTTATTTGCTTATTTGCCAGACTTGGTTCAGTGGTTCTCTCATGCAGTTGCCATCGCATGTTGCTGGAGCTGAGTCATCTGAAGACCCAAGTGGACTGGAAGACCAAATGACTGAGTGGTGGTTGGGTTGATTTGCTGGAGCTGTTGAGAAGTGCACAAAAGTGCATCCTCTCCATGTAACTTGGCCTCCTCCCAGCGATGGATGCTGGGTTCTGAGAATGAGCGTTCCAAGAACCACGAAGCAGAAACTTTGAGTCAAAATGGTGTCATGAACTGCTTAGAATTGAAGGGATTAAGAAATATCTACTTACTCCATTAATCATATAATTTATTATCCAAATGAGGTTACTTTTGATACTTTTTGTTAAGGAAAGAAGGCACCATTTTCTACCCATTTCTAGCTTTATACCTAATTTATAATCCCTCATGTTACTGACTGCCCTGGCTATCTAGCATCTTAGTGGTTCTTGGATCTCGTCAGCTATGTCAAGGGCCACAGCAATCCAGGCTAGTATATTGAGAGGCCAAAAACAAAATAGATCTTCCCTTACTGCAAGATAGAAGATGTCCTTAACCATCTGCAACTGAGTTTTGCTTTAGTCTCAAGCTCTACATACTGACCTTGAAAGGGAGGTGTTACTTATATTGCTTTTAAAATAGGTCCAGAAGAGAGAAGTCACTCACCATTTTCCGGTAATAATCTGTTTATTGAACATTTTAGTCATTTTAGTCACTACTAACTGAATACCTGGAAGAAACTGAAAATCAAATTTAAGTGTTTTTAAAACCCATCCAGACTATTTCAATATATCAAAATAATACTTCATTAAAAAAAAAAGAATAAATTTGAGAAAATGTTAAGCCAGACAGGAAGCTGGAAAAACAGGCACAGACTGGGCCATCCTGGGCAATCCAGAATATGGTCACCCCAAAGGATACACCTAGGGTAAAAGAATACACAGAAAAAAAGCTACTGCAATTTGATGGAGGATACAGAAGGATTTTCTGGTGAGCTAAGCATTTTTAACTCTATTCTCAGGCTATGTACAATTCAAGCATGAAAATACAAAATCAAATCAGAATTTCAGAATCATAACTATATAAATATAAGGAAGGTCTTGGAGTGAGTATATACAGAGTCACAAAAGAATAAGGAGGTTGCTATAACTATTTTCAATATTATTAGAAGGAGAGAAAATAAAATTGTAGCTATGGGGATGGATTAATAGAATGTTATTTGACCAAAATCCAGAATGAAGATTAGACAGACATAATTTCCAAATCCTAATGTGGTATTATCATATTACCTTTAAAATATTTCAGTTTTTTTTTTTAAGATTTTATTTATTTATTTGACACAGAGAGAGAGATCACAAGTAGGCAGAGAGCGATAGGAGGGAAGCAGGCTCCCCGCTGAGCAGAGAGCCCTATGCGGGGCTCGATCCCAAGACCCTGAGACCATGACCTGAGCCAAAGGCAGAGGCTTTAACCCAGTGATCCACCCAGGTGCCCCTAAAGTATTTTAGTTTTAAGGTGACTTTCAATTTAATGAATAATAACATAAGAAAAATCCAGCTTTTCTTGATCAGAGAATTAAGATCCAACTTTCTTGCAAAGCCTCTTTACTAACTTAATATTTGAGATAATTGAACTACAATTTTTTTAATCAAAGTTATTTCTGAAAAGTCAAATATAATAATTTCAGCAAAAAGTTCTAATAGAATACATATATTCTGGACAGTTTTGTACCAGAGGGACTGTCTAAGATGAGATCACAATAGTGTGCTTCAAGGACTTTCATACAGAAAGCAGCCTAAGACATTAGAAAGGCTGATGGTTTTACACAACTCTCTAACAACTCTCTAATGGCAATCATTCCTTTCTTTTTTGGAGGTAGGGTGATTTTAATTTACTTATTTTTTTAACTTGACATTTTTGAGTATTAGATATAAGGAAATCTAAATCTTCCTTTCTTGAAGTTGGTGTACAAATGCACACACATTGTATCTTTACAATCTAGAAGGGAGGGTATACGGTAGTTTGGAGAAAAGCTAAAATAACAAGAATGGGAAGCAAGGAAGAGATGTCAAAAAAATTATAAATAATAAAGTCATTATCTTAGAACCTGTATCTATAATTAATTATGCCAGGTTGTAATTTGCAGTTTCTCTAATAATTTTGCTATGGGGCATCATAGGCTTCTTATCTATAAGTTCACCTACTTAAAACTGACATCACAGCATTCAATCCTTATGTCCTCTATTCTTTAGCCTAGAATCTGAACCATGTGTACATACTATAAGTGGGAATTATCTTTCAGTTCCTCTTCTTAGCTCATCTTTCCTTATCCAAGAGAAATCCATTAAATGCTTTCTTTTCCTTTCTGTCTTGATATAAATATATCCATTCATTTTTCTCTAGCTATTCCTATTCACTTTACTAAACATCTACAATTTCTTGTCTGAATTACAAGTTCTAGCCTCCTTACATGATCACTACTCTCGACATTTGTTATCAATGTAAATTTTTTCTTGTCTCTAACTGGCTTTAACTTTGGTCTTTTCTAGGTATCACTGCCCATTTAGTATATTGGTCTTTTCTATATATCGTTCCCTATTTGGTAATCTCAAATATAGTGAAAGGCCAGAAAAAAAAAATTCTAAATAGAGTACTCTTCTGTTTGTTGAATCAAATTTCTTTACATCCTGCAGAAATGTTTGAGATTTTAATGCAATATCGGGGTTGGCCTCCCAGTCTCTTAGAATAGATTCAAAATCCTTACAAAAAATGTCAAGCCCCTACTCTCTGGCTATAAGTTGCTGACTTCAATCTCCTTGTTTATTACTCCAGCTTCCTAGCCTTAATTCAATTGTTCAAATGGGGCAATTCTATTCCTGACTCAGGACATTCACGTGTACTCTCCTCTCTACATGAAAATGAAATTCTGTACCACCTTTCCATGCCCAGGAAACTTTATTCACTTGTAGGTCTCAGATTAAATGTCACTTCCTCAGATAATTCTTTTGTCAACTGTTGAACAATTTAGAAACAGCAATAATATTCCCATAGCAGTCAGTTATGAAATTGAAAAAGTCTGTGATGAAAATATTAAAATTAAGGAATCAAATTTAGTGACTCTAATAAAAATTTGTTGATGCTTGCCTTTTCTGTTTGGAATAGGGGGTTGTTGTGAGCAAACAGATATTCTTGTCACCTTTTCTTTTTAATGAAGATATACAAAGTTAGTGAAAAATGAGAATGAGGATAACAAGAGTTGAACATACAGAAGTTCTAGTTCAGATATGGTGGTACCAAGTGTTTAGTGGCTTTGTGACAACTGCTTTGGGAATAGAACTCATTGTTATCCACAAAGTTATGATGTCAGTGCCACCCAAAGCAGCCATCCTGAGTAAAACTTGGCTTCTAACACCATACAGATGTGTCCTCATTGGCTTTGGTGGCCCCCATGGTGGAGGGTTTGTCAACCAGAGAAGCAGTACATATACTAACATCAGATTGAGGTAAAGTCTAAACTTCCTTCTCTTTCTCTCTATGTAGATATTCAGATGTGTTAATGTGATAGTGAGTGAATATCAAATGGTTTTACATGAATAGCCAAAATCAACCCCGATTTTATGTCAAAATTTCAAACAATTCTGCAGAATGTAAAAAATTTGATTCAGCAAACAGAAGAGTACTCTATTCAGAATTTTCTGGTTTTTCAGTATGTTTGAGATTACTAAATAGGCATGGCATATAGAAAAGACCGATTGCCTGATATTATTAGTAAATTTTTACAATATTTTCATTATTTATTCTTGATTAGACTAATTTCATTATTTAAATATAGCAGAATGATTCTGATTTTCAAGTTGGACAGGAAATGGATCATTTGTTTAATTAAATATTCATCAAACACTCAACTAATCCAAACTATAGTATGAGCCATGCCTAGGACATAAATCCACAAATGTTTAGAATTTCATAAAATATACAGCAAGCTTATGTTTTTTTTTTTAATATTTCAAATGAATTGTAGAAGGGGTTTGAACATATAAACAAAATCGCTGAAATCCAATTACCATGCTTAACGAAAGGAAGTCAATGTAAAAGTGCTTCTACAAAGATTTCTTATAATATTGTGTTTTACTAGAATTAAAAAGAAGAAAAAATAACACAAACACTAACTCTGTTTTATTATCATGAGATACCAAGGAAAATGATAGAATCGATGTCTACCACTTGGTAATTTTTGAATACATACACAGATCATAGACCTGATATTTAGGATTGAGACAGTAAAAAGGACTTGAATTTTCAATCAATACTGAAGGCCTGGATAACTGGATTAGTGAGATGCCTTAGAAGTCATGGTAAGGGAGCAGTCTGCATAAAAAGGACAAAGACTT
Organism: Lontra canadensis; assembly: GCF_010015895.1. Taxonomy (NCBI): domain Eukaryota; kingdom Metazoa; phylum Chordata; class Mammalia; order Carnivora; family Mustelidae; genus Lontra; species Lontra canadensis. The sequence continues at coordinate 18,702,081 of NW_022631016.1, read as the reverse complement.
CCTCTAGCCAAATATGGAAAATTTATTTTGTTTTTTAGTGTGATTGAGTTGGAAACTCATAAGAAATAGAACATGTGACAGTTTTTAAGGTGACCCCCACATTTCCCACCTCTTCAGAGTCACTAACTTGTATCATGTACTTCCACTGAATGTGGGTGTGATTTGCAATTTTCTTTTAGTCAACAGAATATGGCAAGGATGGTGAGATGTCATTCTCGGGATGGTGTTACCATACAGGTAGCTGACAACTCATTTGAGAGACTTCCCTTTTAGGATTAATCCAGTGGCTGTCTTGGCAAATCCTATGTGGCAAGGAACTGCACAAAGGCTCTAGGAATGTCACTCTAACATCTGAGGGTGGATTCCAGCCAAAAGCTACCAAGAAGCTGAGACCTTCACTCACAGGCCGGAGAGAATGAGTTCTGCCAGCAACTTAGATAGGATTGAAGTGGATTCTTCCCAAGTTGAGCCTCTACATGTGAATGCATTCAGGTTGAAACCTTGGTGGAAGACCTCTGAGATCCCCAGCAGACAGAGCACCCCGTTACACTTGCCCAGGCTCTAGACCCACAGAAAACATAGGACAATAAACTTGTGTTATTTTAAGCCACTGCATCTGTAACAATCTGTTATACTGCAATAGAAAACTAAAATCATAGAGAAAGAAGGAAAAAGTAAGTCTGAAATCCTTCTGGATGGATTATCTTGAACATGTATAAACTGGAGAAAGACAGTCTGTCCCCAAGGGGAATGTTACGTTCCTTTAAGATAGACTACATAGTCAAGAGCGAAAGGTGAATGATCCGTGTCCTGTTAGGACAAGAGCATAAAGCAAACAAGTAGATTTCACCAGCTGACACTGGCTCAAGAACCAGACTGGAGATCAGAGAAAATACAGAGGGCAGTAGGTGGAATTAAAGGCCTGTACCTTCTTCATCTTTATGTGGTTAGTCTCCCTCTTCTAAAATAATTAAAAATTTATTTTGATTGCATTGGCATTATATGTCAGCACCCTGGATAATATCCATTAAACCCTTTGATCATCATTGTGTAGTGATTTATGACTAAGGGCTCTTGTGTTACACAGCCTGAATTTGAATCCTAGGTCCTCCATGTCCCAAAATTATAAATGAGTTGACTTTTCCAACCCAACGTGCTTTTCTTTCAACCTATGATACCAATAGTCCTTACTACTAAAGGATCTGTTAAGAATTAATTGAGTTGATAAACATAAAAAATAAATAAATAAAACACAGAATGGCTCAGAGATATAGAAGGGAGATAGATTATCTAATTGGCATCCAGACTGGGACACTGAGAAAGACAGATGATGGTATTCATAATTATCATGGGTTAAATGAGAACTGAGACTGTTATAGCCAAAAAGATACATGTATTTACCTATTAAGAGTTATTGCCTGTATTTTATAGGATTAATCTCTGTATTCAGCCTTTATTTCATAAGTACATTCAACAAATTGAGGGTTCCTTTGTATCTGACACTGTTATGAGTTAGTGATACAGCAGTCTTCAAATACACTGGTTTCATCAGTGATAGATTTCAAAAACTGTACAGATTATTTATAATTGTAATAGTTTTATAAATAAATTTCAGAAATTATGAAGTCATTTTCACTTTATCTTTTCTACTCTTTTCCAGTTTTCTAGACAAAAGAGTGGAGTTTTTATTATTTCTTATAAGGCATTTCTTCCATAGAATTCATATAAGGCATTTAAAGTAATTTGCTTATTATTAACCATGGCAAGAGGGAATAAGATCATGCACAATGATTAGAAACACAAAACAAAAATTGCACATATGACAAAAATGAAGTAAAATGAAATTAATAAACTAATTTGCATTAATAGTTTAAAGATCCAAGTTTTAATAATCAAGAGTTTTAATCTGTTTTTACGTACTAGTGTACCTGATGTACTATAAGAAATAAAATGTTAATTAAATGGAAAAATGTGTGCCTTGTTTCACAAAATAGAACTTCAAAAACTATTGTAGTTTATTGTTTACTTTTAAGTCATGAAATGTACAGTATTGATTCCAACATGTGAATTAAAAAAATCTATCTGAATATTTGAATGAAAGGCAGGTTAGTTATTAATGCTGATAAGATATTGAACCATTCATGTGGACATGCATCTAGATTTTTAAAATATTTTAATTGTAATTAATATAATGAATTTAGATTGCACTAACAACATTTGAATTAGACATATAAATATCTTGTAGTCTTGTGAAATTTAAGAATTATAGAACAACATACTCTTTTGTCAAAGTGGAGAATGCAAAAGCAAGCACAAAACAATCTGAATTATTTTATCTGCTTTTTTTAAACAGTTCGTACATTGCACAAATCTCTACTGCAAGTCATACAACTGGAAAAACTTTCATATTATTCAACTTGCAATAGAAATATTTCTTGTGTCAGTCCTGAAGGGAACTTCATAGATAAATAGTAGATGGTAGAAAATTGAGAAGCCTAACATTAACTCCAGTCCTTAAATGGCTCGTTCTTAGCCATCTTATATATATATTAATTGAGAGGCAAAGAACTACGAGCTCTATGAGAGAAAATGTGTGCACATGTGTGAGTGTGTGTGCTGAGCGAGGAGTATGAAATAGAAGGGCAAAGAGAAGAAACTAGCAGTAATCTAGAAAAATTATTTATTCTCTTCTTTCTGAAGCCTTATTGTGAGTTTTTAAACAATGAACAATAACACCCAAGGAATGAACAAAGTAAAGATTAGTATGCAAAAGTCTATGGGATTTTTTTTTTCTTGAGGAAGGAGTAAGTGTCTGGAATCTACCATGACTGTATTCTTACGCTGGCTCCTTCCCATCAAGAATAAAACAAGAACAGTGCTGTTGATTACATTGAAAGTTCTGCAAAAGTTTGGGGCCAGTAGTAGGCACTCTTGTCCTGAGATTCTTCAGCTAAAAACCCTTATTAGATAAAAACTATGTTCATACCTTATTCTCAAAACTATGTTCATACCTCCATTTTCATCAAGAAATATAACACCATTTCATTGTCCTTAATTTATCAAGATCATAAATTTAAGAATTTTCCCTAGGCTGTACTTCTGACTTCCAAGAAGAAATTGGAAAAGTCATTTACTTCTCTGTGCACTTCAACCACACTATTTGTCAGGAGGAGGAATATTCATCTTTCTCTCCCAGGTACTTGGCTTAATTTATATTAGTACAGAACTTTTCATTTAATATCATATTTCATATAAAAATATCAAGCTTTTATTTCATCTTCATGTACTTCCTGTCAGTTGCTTCCCTGTTTTATTTCATAGTAACATTTTTAGGATCAGTGCCATTGTGATCTCTGAAAAACTAGCTTTCAAGACTGAATGTCAATAAAGTACTTTTTTTATTTTGCTTTGCAGCCAGGAAATGGGTATTCAATGTATATATTTCAGACATTACATATATTATAACATTTCAGATGTCTCTAAGCCTTCTTCAAAAAAAAGAGATGAAAAGGTTATATGTATGTTTAAAAAATATTTTCAAATAACTAAGCTCAAATACCATTGTTTAACATTCCTGCAGATTTTACAACTATCTTCAACAAACTTCAAAGAATAGTACCTAAGAATATGTTCTAGTAAAGATTAATGCACTTTTTAAATTCCTTGGTGGAATAAATATGATGAATATATTTGCTATTTCATTTTAATCTTGGACAAACTATAAATGATAACAATTTTGGATACCTCTAGTAGTCCATAATTTGGAGACTAAACTCTAAGCAATATGTGCTTCTAAGCCTGAGTAATCATACATTTACAAAAAATACAATCTAAAATATCATTTTACCTCAGGTTATAAAAGTATGAATAGGTAAATTTCCTTTCTACCACAAAGACATTTTGTATATTATTTACGTCACAGCATAACACAGTAACTATTTTTGATATTAACATGATAATAATTAGTATTAGTTAATTAATTAACTAATATTCGTTAATTAACTATAATAAATAGTATTAGTATTAGTATAGATAATAATAATAGTATTAACTATTAACTCAAAAGGTAGATTGTAGATCATAGTATTCATACTTTTTGTTTACCTTCATTAAATTCAGACTTTCCATCTAATATTTACAATTCCAAATTGAGGGAGAAATGTATATATTAGGAATTTAATATACCATGTATTATGTTAATGATAAAGGAGCATGGTTTTCTGTTCATTGTTACATTTCAAAATAATGCTTATTAAAAACAAAGATAATGACAGTATGATGAAAAACAATGTTTAAAAACACATGATCTAGTTATAAAATAAATTTCAAATCATAAGTAACAAATTATATATAAGAAAATCACCTTGGCTTCTAGCATCTGGTATATACTGATATATTATCTAGTAATGATAATAAGGAAGACTAAATAGATCCAATATCTAAAAAAATTACAAAATGAATTATAGAATATTTTTGACTGGGATAATTAGACTCACCCTTAGAGGGACTGTAATGCTTCAGTCCTACTGAAAAATTCAGTATTTGCATCCTACGTATAATGATTCATTAACTGAATCCATACTTTTTTGTTTGTCTATTTTAGGTCAAGGAGTCATACATAGGTTGCTCCCTATGAGGCCATTGGTGTGGCTTGAGGACCAGGTGACAATGAAGTGCAACTAAGTGTCACGGGATTTTGGACCACTTGTTTGTACAATTTGAGAGAGTCTTAGGACCTGCTAGAGCCTTATTTCATACATACCATTTCCAGTCAATTATGGAGTCCAGAGGCACAACCTGACCTTATGACTTATTGGATCAGATAATACTCAGTTCATTAAGAAGAGTTGAGAGGAAATGACTGTTAACATGGTTACCCATCATCAGATACAAGGACATGATTTGAAACCATTTTTCTTCCAATCCTTAGAGACCAGACTATGAATTTCCTATTAGGCTTACCAGAGCTCCTATACTACATTTATGACTGTCAAAGCTGTTTGAGCACAATAGGATCAGAGAAGTTATAAGGCATAACTGGTGGAGTAACTTGTACTACAGACTCAATTACCAGCAAGTACTTATGGGTCTGATCCCTGCTTAAAAGCAGTAGTCTATGGACTTTCTAAGGAAGTAGTTCAAAGCAACATACACATGATAAATGTTACCTCTATAAATCTAAGAGGATCAACAATTATCAAGCTTTTTTCTGAGGTACTGGATTCCTAAACTTTCTTTGGAATTTTTTTCCCATCTTCCGACAGATAGATTGCCTTAACAAGTTAATAGACTTTTGCTACCTCTTGCTTACAGGCTCAAATCAGCATGACATCACCAACTGAAAGGAGCAGCATGATATTTTGTGCAATATCAAAAGATCAAGATAACAGTGAACCTTATTATGACAAGGAGTCATAGAACAAAATAGCCCAGAGCGTAGACAGTTGTACTGATGTCTTCATAATGTAAGAATACATAGCTTCTGTTAGCATTTTATATTTGATAAAGGGAAAAAAATAGACATTTGTATACCAGGAAACAACGGTTTGATTGACTGGGTCCACTAAAGATAAAATAACTAGCACAGCAACTGAGAACTGAAGTCAACACATGGTAAAAATAACAATTAAGTATGCTCATTTATCAATATCTGTTTTTCCGTAAAAGTCAAATAGAAAAATTCAGAGAAGTAAAAAGAAGGACACTTTTACATTTTTTCATGTATTTGAGTGTAGTAATGATATTTGCAATTTGTCAATTATATTATATTGCTTTTGGTTTATTATTTTGTAGGACAGAAAAATTCCAAGATCTTCTGCTTTTCCCTTTTCACTGTAATAAACGCCTATCTCTGGTTCAGGGGATGCGTAAAAGCTGTTTCCCAACTATGTATATAAGAACAGGCAAATATAATGCATGTTTCTGGGCACTAATTGAGAGATATTCAGGTGAAACTCTTCATTTGTAATTTGATCACCTGTGCTATTTATTAATTCACTTCCTCTCAGCTCCAAATTCACCTGTCAATACATACATGCTCTGCAATAATTGATAGAGTTTCTTTAGGGATCATTCTTTCCTTTACAGGAAACATAGCAGGAAACCCTCTCCATAAAGGGCACTGGAAGGATATTGAAGGTGGAAGACAATGTTTAGAACTTTTGACTATTTTAAATCCATTCAAACATTCCTATCTTTCTGAGTATTAATCCTTCAGTGCTATAAAGAAGAAATTCTAGGGGCGCCTGGGTGGCTCAGTGGGTTAAGCCTCTGTCTTCAGCTCAGTTCATGATCTTGGGTCCTGGGATTGAGCCCCACATGGGGCTCTCTGCTTAGCAGGGAGCCTGCTTCTCTCTCTCTCTGCCTGCCTCTCTGCCTGCTTGTGATCTCTGTAAAATAAATAAATAAAATCTTAAAAAAAAATTCTAAATCTATCTTTATTACAAGTCATTGTTTAATCTAGGTTCATGCTATTCAATTGGGTTGACTATTAGAGACGCTTCTGTGGTAGGAATAAACTCAGTGAATCAAACATGCTGATGGGTCCATCTTTGTCAAACTACATGTCTTCTTCCATGAGATAACCTCTTAGAATTTTTCCTCACTGGTATTACTTAGGTTCTATCAACATGAATAGTTAAAACCTTGTAGTTCCTTTAATAGCTATGCTATCTTCTCCCAGGGAAGGTGTCATCATTTCCTTGGATAATTTAATTATTGTACTCTAGTTATCCAGATCTAGTTGGGTATAGATGCAATGAGAGGTAGTGGGGTGGGTCTTGACAAAAGTTGGCATCTATGTGCAAATAAAATGTTCCTTTTTGGAATTTTACAGGTTCTAGAAGTAAGGGAAGTCTGGTCTCCTCAGAAAAGAAGAGGGTAGTATTGTTTGGGAAGGTAGGCACAAAGGGATAAGGAGGTTTAATATAAGAATAAGGAATGTTCCTTAATTTCCTAACTCCTTACCTTTCATAAGAATGCCATTATGCCAACTTAAAGTTATAAATATTTTACTATTGCATTATCTTGCCTATCTGAACCCAATTTACTACTGATAATAAGACTCTTGAGATGCCTGGGCAGCCCAGATGGTTGAGTGTCTGTCTTAGGCTCAGGTCATGATCTCAGGGTCCTAGGATCAGACCCCACACTTGGCTCCCTGCTCAGTGGGAGTCTGCTTCTCCCTCTGCCTCTGTGCCTCTCCCCCCACTCATGCTCTTTCTCTCTCACTCTCTCAAATGTATAAATAAAAATCTTTTTTTAAAAAAAAGACTCTTACTAACTTGAAATTAAACCAAGTCCCATATGGAATTCTAAATTTCCATTTATGATGCCTGTTCTGTGAAAACATTTCAAACATTTAATCCTCTATTAGGGAAGATTCAAATAGGAAAACATGAGTTTTACATATTTCAAATAAGAAGGATTCAATACAGGGATTTAGATGATTCAAACCACTAGTAAGAACAGTCAGAGAGGGTATTTCTAATTTCAGCTTTTGGACACTGTAGGAATCACAGGGAAACAATGATTAATGGTATCAGTTGCTTTAAACACCAAAGTAGATGATTATTAGAAAGATGCCTTTATAAAAGCCATTGATGAAGCCCCAATATTTACTTTATTGCCTGTCCACAGTAGCCATAAGACAAATAGTTTTTCATTCCCTTCACTTTCAAAATTTTATATGAGTACTTTTTATTAGCAACATTAAACATAAAGCTTGATTTTTAAGGGAGTCTAAGAAATAAAGGTTCAGGGATTTCAGCCCTTGTAGCACAAAGTAAGGCATATATGGACAGAAGGAAAATATCTGGCACAAAAAGACACTGATTATTTTCAGCAGATGGCATCTTAGTCTGCTTGGGCTGCTACAATAGAAGACCATAGTCTGAGTGGCTTACATGCAACCAAAATCCATATCCCACAGTTCTGGACACTCGAAATGAAGAAAGAGGAAGATTTGGGGGCACCTGGGTGGCTCAGTGTGTTAAGCCACTGCCTTCAGCTCAGGTCATGGTCTCAGGGTCCTAAGATCGAGCCCTGCATCGGGCTTTCTGCTCATTGGGAAGCCTGCTTCCCCTCCACCCGCTTGCCTCTTTGCCTACTTGTGATCTCTCTGTCAAATAAATAAAATCTAAAAAAAAAAAAAGAAAGAAAGAAAGAAAGAAAGAGAGAGAGAAAGAGGAAGATTTGGTATTTAGTGAGTAACAAGCTCTTAAGCTCATTGATATCCATCTTTTTGCTGAGGCCTCCCATGGTAGAAGGCATGAAGGGCCTCTCTGGGGTCTCTTTTATAAGGCACTAATGCCATTCATAACAGCTCCACCCTCATGACCTGGTCACCTCCCAAGTTTCCAATTTCAAAGACCCTCACACTGAGAATTAGGTTTCAACATAGGAATTTTGGAAGGACACAAGAGTTCTGTCTACAGTGATTGAGTTCTAAATTCTAAATAATCTAAATTCTAAAATGGTCTATTTGCTCAGCTAAAAGTAGATTAGAGGAGCATAAGTAAAGAATCAGTGAAGCCAGTTAGAAAGTTTCTTCATGAATCAAGAAAAGCATAATGGCAGTCTGTTTCAGAATGGCAGTGGTGAAGCTGGTGAGAAGTAACCAAAGTCTAGAAATATTTTGAAGAGACAACCGAAAGTATCTGTAGGTGGACAAAATATAGTATTTAAGAGGAAAGTTGGAGTCAAAGGATGTTGTTTGATCTGAGCGTCAAAGGACTGAGTTGCCATTAGTGTAGATGGGAAAGACGGCAAATAGAGTATGTTAAGGAAGAAAACAAGAATTTTAGTTCGCATATACTATGAGAATTTTATTAGTTATGTAAGTTGGCATATTGAGTAAATACTTGAATATTCCAGTCTGGAGTTTTGAGTGTGTAATTTGGAAGTGATTGGCATATAGATGCATTTAAAATCATGAGGCAGATAGAACAGCACTAACGGTGGGTGTATTTAGGGAAGAGAAAAGAAGACTGATGTTCAGAATATAGCAACATTAAAAAGTTAGGCAAAGAAAAGAATCCAGCAAATGAGGCTAAAAAGAAATAACTAGTGAGGTAGGAAAGCAATCTTAAATCCAAGTGGAGGAAAAAAAAAAAAAAAGGTGACAGTGAGGTGAGAAGCTATGTCAGACACTGCTAATAGGGCATGTCAGATAAGGACTGAAAATTTGGCTATTCAACTTAGCAAAGAAGGCTGAATATTCAATTTGACACAACAGCAAACTCAATGCATTGTCATGAACCACTGAATGTAATTTTATGGGGTCAAATCACTGATAGCTGAGGGACTAATGCAGTACGAACTTTGCGTGAGAAAACAAAGGAAAAAAACCTGTTTTGTTTTGTTTTTGTTTTTGTTTTTTTTTATAGTCATCATAGCTAGAAATTACAAGCTAATATTTGTATTATGTATATGTATAAATGATGGCTACCTAATCAGCCTGGAGAAATAAGCAAATATATTGATGGAAGAGCTAAAACGAGTAGGTGTCTTCGAAAATTCCTTTTGCTAATAAATGGCAGAAGGCAGGATAAATATTAATACTTACTACAGTAGTTCTCAGTGATCTTAGAATTATCAAAAAAGAAAGAAAGAAAGAAAGAAAGAAAGAAAGAAAGAAAGAAAGAAAGAAA